>NC_080078.1:2290227-2890227 GCF_949987535.1 Balaenoptera acutorostrata | reverse complement strand
AAACCGCCACCAGCTCAGCGACTGCCACCGTGCATGACTGTGAAACACTTCCCTCCTTTCAGTCCCTTCAGGGATCCTGTTCTATGGCAGGTACAGTTAATCTCATAATGGTAAGTATATGCAAACATACAATTAAACTGATGTAAATTAACCTTCAGTCTAACTCCTCTATACTGACTGTTAACTCCTAATAACAGATACAAATGGGGGTAAGTTGTAGGGTGGAGTTTCTAAAATGGTAACTCCCTTAAAATCATCTGGATTTCAAAAATATTCAGATACACACGTGTTCTGCCTTATACACAACTGACCCCAGTATTTCAGCACAGAGCCTGACGAATAGCATGTAATCGATAAACAGGTGTTGAAGGAATGAGAAGGTGAAAACATCCAGGTACTCACATTCACATATTTGCTCTCTTCCCTTCTGAGCTTGCAACTACATTTTGGCGCCAGAACCCAGGCAAGGAGAGGAATAACTGAACCTTTTAATAAACGAGCACGGAGCGCCCGCTACGTGTACACCACCATCCAGGGAAGGCAGCTGGGAGATGTGGCCATTGGACCACGGAGCTCGCTCCACGGGAAGAAGACCCCCGAAGGCCTGAGAAGACAAGCGGCAGCTGCGTGAGGCCCCGAACGCGTGCAACTTGTCCGCGTGTTTTACAGAATGTTAGGGGAGGACGGGAGAAGCCGAACAGGTCACGAAACGCGCAGGCCTGACCGCACTGACGTGCCAGTGACAGCTTCCTGACAGCAGAGCGTGAAATCAGAAAGACAGAGCCGGACCGCTAGCCCAGAGCCGGACCGCTAGCCCAGAGCCGGACCTCTCGCTAGCCCAGAGCCGGACCTCTCGCTAGCCCAGAGCCGGATCTCTCGCTAGCCCAGAGCCGGACCTCTCGCTAGCCCAGAGCCAGACCGCTAGCCCAGAGCCGGACCGCTAGCCCAGAGCCGGACCGCTAGCCCAGAGCCGGATCTCTCGCTAGCCCAGAGCCGGATCTCTCGCTAGCCCAGAGCCGGACCGCTAGCCCAGAGCCGGATCGCTAGCCCAGAGCCGGATCTCTCGCTAGCCCAGAGCCGGACCGCTAGCCCAGAGCCGGACCGCTAGCCCAGAGCCGGATCTCTCGCTAGCCCAGAGCCGGACCGCTAGCCCAGAGCCGGACCGCTAGCCCAGAGCCGGATCTCTCGCTAGCCCAGAGCCGGACCGCTAGCCCAGAGCTGGATCGCTAGCCCAGAGCCGGACCGCTAGCCCAGAGCCGGACCTCTCGCTAGCCCAGAGCCGGACCTCTTGCTAGCCCAGAGCCGGACCGCTAGCCCAGAGCCGGATCTCTCGCTAGCCCAGAGCCGGATCGCTAGCCCAGAGCCGGATCTCTCGCTAGCCCAGAGCCGGACCGCTAGCCCAGAGCCGGATCGCTAGCCCAGAGCCGGACCGCTAGCCCAGAGCCGGACCGCTAGCCCAGAGCCGGATCGCTAGCCCAGAGCCGGACCGCTAGCCCAGAGCCGGACCTCTCGCTAGCCCAGAGCCGGACCGCTAGCCCAGAGCCGGACCGCTAGCCCAGAGCCGGATCGCTAGCCCAGAGCCGGACCGCTAGCCCAGAGCCGGACCTCTCGCTAGCCCAGAGCCAGACCGCTAGCCCAGAGCCGGACCGCTAGCCCAGAGCCGGATCGCTAGCCCAGAGCCGGACCGCTAGCCCAGAGCCGGACCTCTCGCTAGCCCAGAGCCGGACCGCTAGCCCAGAGCCGGATCGCTAGCCCAGAGCCGGATCTCTCGCTAGCCCAGAGCCGGACCGCTAGCCCAGAGCCGGATCGCTAGCCCAGAGCCGGATCGCTAGCCCAGAGCAGGTGTGACTGTTCAGGAACGGAGGGCTGCTCAGGAGGCGACCCGGGAGGAGACACACGCACCCTTCTGCGGCCCCTTCTACCCGCACGTCCCCACTTCCACCCGAGGCTCTGGCCAAGGGCTCCTTTGAGGCAGCGCTTCCCCTGAAGGCAGCACATCCAACTCTCTCCCAACCTGTGGGCCTGGTCTGGGGCTTCCCCAACTGCTCTCGAAGGGCCCGGGCCTGGACGTGTGTCCCGGTCAGCGCAGCCGACAGCGGCAGAGAGGAGACTACAGTGGACCACAAGGAAGCAAAGAGGGACTCCCCGCCTGAGTGACAGTGTCCGTCTCTGAATAAAAGCAGACAGGAGCCAGCGCTCAGAGTTCACTCATCTCCTCCAGGCCCCGCTCCTGGAGCCTGAGGCAGAGCAGGGCCTGCCTTCACGTTAGGATCTAGCGGGGTCCACAGAGAATACACCTCCTTTTTCTACCAGAACAAGGTGATTACAGCGATAGGAAGTAACACCACAGATAAACTGAGGACGAACTTATCCTGGTGCTCGGGGTTTATACAGAGAGGCCCTTAAAATGTTCAGGCAAGTGTGACCTGGATGGAGCAGGGCCTGGAACCAGAGCTGGCCCTGAGTCTGTTCTCTGAGGCTCCTTACTTGGTTTCTTCATCTGTGAAAGAAGGATAACAGTACTTACACCAAGAAGAAAGCGCAAATCAGGCAATGAAATACTTGAGGCCAACACACAGCCATTCATTCAGTGTGCGCTGGATCTGAATCTGGCTCCCAGGTGCGGTACATGTGAATAAGCAATAACATAAGGAATGTAGACAACTGTCCTCTTTGGGGGCTAAACAGCAAGTATGTTCTAGAGTTTTAGTTGACAGACCTCCATACACACACACACAGCCAGGTGACTGAATTATCAGATTAAAGTCATAAATGATCTGACGCTGCTACTACCTAAAAGTCATCTGCTCAGGGAGCCGAAGTGTAATGATTTAGCAAAGAAGCCCAGGAAAAACTCATTTTCAGATACGTCCCCCCATCTAACACACAAACGGCAAAATCCACTTTACAAGACTTTAATGCTGGAAAATCCCTGGCATCTTCTCAACATGTATTGATGTGTCACAAATAGAATCGACCCCTTTCCTCTAGAAAAGATACCGAACAATGTGAGGGATGGAAAAGAAATGCAGAAATTACAGGGTAGCTTGATACAACTGGCGAAGGATTTATTTCATCAGGGACTTGTGCCCAGCAGAAATATATTTATTTATAGCAGTTTCTTAAAATTTCTAGCTAGTTTTTGAAAGCATTTTAGTCAATTTATTCTTTAGTCAATTTATACTCAGGGGCCTTTTGCTGTTTAACTAATTGTCAGCATAAGGCACAAGGAAGCGGCTGTGCCAAATTTCTGGTGTGGTCATATACCAAAGAATGAAGTGAAACAGGAAGGTTTCGACAGTGCTGAGGTTGAGGCATAAAAATTTCCAGCCAAGCTTTTTTTCTCTGCTAAAACAAACAAACAAAAATTTTGAAAAAGAACAAGAAACAAGACTTAAATAAATAAAATGTGTGGAATATGTGTTTTCAGGTCTTTAGGTCCAAAGAGTGACCTAAACCCCATTTTTACACTCTGAACAGAATGTAACATCCACTCAAACTAAAAGCCATTTGAAGAGATGGCAGAAAGGCGTCTAAAAATACATGGGCACCAGTGAGAACCTCTCTGGAGGTGGGCTCTCCATGAGTCCCTCCACCCCTGAGATCCTCTGAAAACAGAGGGCAAAGCTGATGCAAGTCCACATTATACAGTGAGCTAATAAAAACAATACTGAATTCATCCAAAAATTAATGAGTATTTCCACGGCCAAGTAAGACTTTCCCCCAAAGTAAAAGAGCACCAAGACCAGGGCGGCGGCCAACCCAGTGGTCCGTGCGTCCGGTGAAGGGTTCTGCACGGTGTGTAGTGACCCTCCTGCGCCTCGGTGAGTTGGGTCATTCCCAAGGCAGGGTGGGGAGAGGGGGTGGACCCAGCCGTTCATGTGTAGGGTGGGGTCCAGCAAAGCCTGAGGCTGGCGATTCAAGCTTCCAGACAAGGCAGTTCCTCTCTGTATCCCACTCTCTTCAGAGTAAGGCACGCAGAGCGGGCAGAGCACCTGACCCTGTCTCGGCGTGGTGTCCCCTGTGCAGGACCATGTCTGCACGGCAGCATCAAGCGCGTGGAGTAGCTGCCATGAAAGAGGAGCTCTCCTTCAAGAGCCCGCAATGGCCGAGGGATCCAGGACAGTCACTAGTGGGGCCCAGGCTTTTCTAAAGGTCTCCACCCACCTTTCAAGTCGGGCCCCGTACTAGTTCCTTTTTAAAGAAACGAACTTATTACAAAGGCGTTCTCCTCTTTGTTCATCTCTTTTTGATTATTAAGGGACAGAGCTGTGCCCGCAGAGCTGGGAGCATGGAGCTGACCAGGGCACAGCCTCAAGTGCTGAAGCGGATCTTCAGCGACGGGGCCCCCAGACGCTGCTCCCCAGACTCCAGGGAGAGACCTTCACGCTCAAGGACAGGACTCCCTTGACAGTGAAGGGGAAAATTAATCTAGAAGCAACACAATTTTCCTGTAACTTCTTTTCCTTCTGGAAACTACTATGGGCATGGCCCTCGTGTGTAAGCAGAATGTCTGTTGGCTCTCTGCCTTCTTGGGGGCCCACGAGCCATCTGTGGTTACACACAGGCTCTGACACACACAGGGAAATGGGAAACTAATTTATAAGCAAGGTTGGAAATTATTTAAAACCCTGGGCCCCTAAACCGAACTCTCCGTAAGGGTCACCACAGCCCTTGTCGATGTGAGACAGACCCCCTTCCAGGGAGAAGCGCCGCCCCCTTCGCAGGCCAGCTGGGGCCCTGGGGCCAGGGTGAGTCCAAAGGCGCTGGACAGAGAGCCAGCTGCACCACGAGCCGCAGCCAGGAGACGGACGTTGGTATTTTCAGAGCTCTGCCAGGTTTCTCCGCGTCCAGGGGTTAGCCTGCTTGTCCGGGGCGATCTCCCGGAGGACTGAGCCTCGAGCCGCTCCCCCATTCATCCCTCTCCCTGGGTGCCTGCAGCTCCTGGAAGGAGCCGGAAGTCCCCTTTGAATCTCCTGCTCTGGGATGGTAAGAGCCAGCTTCTGGGCACCTGGCGTGGTACTGAGCCCCTGCAGGACTGTCCCCGGGTCCTCCCAGCAGCCAGCGGTGAAGAGCCAGGGTGTGGGAGCAGAGCGGGGCTTCCTCCAACACCCCCTGGGGGCCCCGAGCAAGCTGCCCGCCTGGGGGTGGCACAGTGCTCACGCCCCCTCTGCTGACGGGGAGAACAAAGGGACCCACTTCCTCGTGCTGGTGTGAGAAACAAGCGAGACAACGCACAAAAAGCCATGAGAACCACACGTGGCACATACCTCACACTCCACGATGGTTATTGTTCCCATTATACGGGCGGAAACTGAGGCTCTCAGAGGTGAGAGAACTTTCCCCAAGAAAGGGAAGACTCAAGACTCCCGCCCAGTCCCCTCCCCGCTGCCCACCCCTAGTGTATTCTCTGCGGGCCGGTCTAGACCCCCTAGTCTACGCCCTCCCCCCCACCCCGGGAGGCAGGAACCGTCCTCAGGGCAAGCCGCACCATGGGCTGCTCAGCATTGCGTCGGGCCCCTTTCTCGCTCTGTCTCCCCTCCACTCCTCTAGGACTCACGTCTGGCCCCAGGGGGGCTAAGAGGGCGCCTGGCACGTGGCGGTGGTGGTGGGAGCCGAGACGCGGTGAAGGAGCGGCGCCGTGGGCCTGGGTGTCAGGACACCCGTGTGTCCACATCTGTCGGGAGGACGGCGGCTCCACGACACGCCAGACCCCCGTGGGGAGCCCCGCACCTCCGAGGTGTGCGAGCCGGAGGTCCGGGCCCCCTCTCCCCCCGGCAGAACCCCAAAGCCAGGCTGTCTCCACCGGGTCCCGGCTGTTGGTCCTGGAAACGGGAGTCAGGAACAGGAGACCGGGGGTGGGTCATGACAATGAGTGAAAAATGGTTTCTCCCTTGGAGAGAGGGAATATTTTTTTCTCAATAACTACCAACTTTGGACTTTCCCTGGAAAAGCTTATATTACCCTGTGTTTGGGGGCATTAGGATGTGTCTACAACGAGAAAATGAGCAGGTGACTTCAGACTTGCCTGGGTAAATGGCGATATGCCCAAAATAAAGCCATAAATAATTTAAGGGGGCCGTTTTGGGAAAGTCTAAGGGTACTGGAAGCATCATCGACCATGACGTGACATGCACCTGTGAGACACAGGCAGTGTGCCTCTTTAGGGAGTTATCACTCACAGCGCCTAGACACCCCAACGGAAATAAAATGAGGAAAGTGGGTAAAAATAGAAAAAAGGCAACAGCTGCTTTCCCCGGTGGCCCCCACTTCTTGCCGCTGTTACTGACCACGCAGCTCATTTCCATGACCAACGTAACACAGCAGCATGAGCGTAACTGCGTCCTCCGTCTCTGCAGAGCGCCGCACTGTGTTCCGCAGGTGGCAGTGCATCTGCTCTTGGGCCCGGCCGCGCTGCTCAACGGCCTCCCAGGTGTGTCACAAGCACCCCAGCTCAGAGCGACACTAGTGAACCAGGCACCAGGTTTTGAAGAATAAAAGACCCGGGCCAACCCTTACCCGAGTGACACAAAGGTAAAGACCTTTGAGATTTCCTGAAGGAGAGGCCACCTTTGCTGGGAGGAGAGTTAAGAAGGGGCGAACACGCAGCCTAACCCTTACCACGTATTTGGTGGATGAACGTTCTTTGGGTCGGCAGAACAGTGGCCCCCGAAGACGGCCACGTCCTAGCCCCCAGAACCTGTGAACACATTACCTCACCCGGCAGAGGGGCTCTGCACATGCAGCTAAGTTAAGGGTCTTGATATGGAGAGATGCTCGTGGACCAGCTGGCTGGGCCCACATAATCACAAGGGCTCTTAGAAGGGAGAGGAGTCAGGAGAGTCAGGACCAGGGAGATGGCTGAAGGTGCTGGGCGGGCGTGGAGGAGGGGCCGGAGCCCAGGGGTGCAGGTGCCCCAGGAGGCTGCAAAACGCCAGGAAACAGGTTCTCCCCGCATCTTCCAGAAAACACAGCCCTGCTGACACCTTGATTTTAGCCTAGTGAGACCAATTTCGGACTTCTGACACCCAGCCAGAACTGTAAGATAGCAAATCTGTGTTAAGTCACTATGTTTCTGGTAATATATTATAGCAATAATGGAAAACTAATACTCCTGAAAAACTTCAGTTTTCTGGGCTCCAGTTTCTTCACCTCTGAAATGAGGGATTCCCTACCTAGCTCACAGAGTTGTGTGTACTGAAAAAATCAGTGGAAGGTATGTATATGTGCTAAGCATAGGGCCTGACACTATAAATATTCAACAATGTACTTCCCAATATGACACAAATTCAAATTTACGGCAAAACTGATTCAGAGCTTCCTCTGACAGACTGTTGGCAGCATTTATTCATTTATTTGTGATAAGAATAAATGAGAAGATTTTTAATCAAAAGCATTTATAATCTTCCTGTTCCTTTACTTTAGGGCCCTAGTGAGCAGTCTGGGGTAACAGCAGAGATCTAGGAAGGAGGAGGGCCTCGGGGATTCACACTGAGAAGAGAAACTAAAATCCAGAACTGACCCAGAGAGGAAGGGGAGGGGCGAAGAGGCCAGGCTGGCTACGAGGAGAGAGGATGTGAAGTGACGACTGCGGTTCATCTGAATTTTGTAATTCTTGGAGAGACTGGTAGTGATTTCAATTGCTTTGACAATATTTCTTTTTTGGATGGGCTGTATTATATTTTTTTTGCTTTGCCATCAAGCAGGGATTGCACAAGATCTGTTTCATTCACATGTTCATTCATTCACTCATTCATTCATTTAATCGTGTGACAAACAACTATTGAGTCCTTATTGGAAAGTGTTGGGACAGATCAGAGAGTATAAGGGGGGTTCATCAGTCTCCACACTCCAGTAGGGACTGTGAGGTCAGGCGTCTATCACAATGGCTTAAAGTGCTGGCTCCAACCCTAACACCAGACTGTGGTCTCTAAATGCTGTTTCCACAAAAAGGAATCAGGGCCTTTTGGAGAAATGATTAATTTTGGGTCTGGGGCAGGAAATGTACAAGATGAGCCTTGAACATCTGGTATCACATAGGGAGGAAACAATCAAAGACAAGGTCATATCAAAAGGACTCAGGAATCAACCTGAAGAAGCTCCCACTGCCCTAAAAGGGCAACAATTTGGCATCAATAAGACGGCACACAAATCAGAAAAAAAGAAATAAACTGTCTCAACCTCCAGATAGCATAGTCTCCACAGAAAATACCCAGAAATCTACAAAAAACAAACCCTAAAACAACTCATGGAACTAATAAGTGAGTTCTGCAAAGGTTTCAGGATACAAGATAGGTATACAAAAACCAACTGTATTTCTATATAGCAGCAACAAGCATGCAAAAATCAAAATTAAAAATACAATACCATTTATAATGGCTCAACAGAAATACTCAGGTGAAAATAGAAACAGGACTCCTATGTGAAAAACTACAAAAACACTGAAGAAAGAAAACAAAACTCTAAATAAATGAAAAGACATACCGAGTTCATAGACTGGAAAACTCAACAAAGTAAAGATGTTAGTGTTCTCCAAACAGGTCTATGGATTTAACTTGATTCCTATCAAAATCCCAGAAATATTTTTTGTGGATGTAGGAGAGATATTTTAAAAATTAATACGGAAGGTAAAGAAATTAGAATGGTTAAAACAATTTCGAAAAAGTATGAAGGATCACTCTACCTGATGTTAAGATTTACTACATAACCCAGTTATCGGAACAGTGTGGTACTGACAGATGAAAAGACACATAGATCAAGAGGCTACAGACAGGGGCACCACGTGCAAAGGCCCTGGGAGGGGACAGGCGTGGTGTGTGACCACACGGCGAAGGAAGCCACGAAGGCGGGAGCAGACACAGCAGGGAGACGGGGAAGGAGACGTGATGGAAGCAGCCATGTCGTCTGGACTCTGCAGACCTTCCTTACTCAGGAAAGCTTACCAGTGGGAAGGGCCTGCAGTTTATTGCTCTGAGGTCCTTCTTCCTCCTTTGGTCAAGCTTGGTGACCAGAGCCTCAGGGTTGAGGAGGAAGGAGGAAGGAGACGGGGATACTGACGACACATTGACAATGCACAGTGGGAATAGATAATCTCTATAAATGTAGCTCCAAGAACTAAAATGCAGAGCTGAGTCAGGGAATTTTACAAAGAAGGATGAAACAACTCAGTGGATTCTAAGGATCAGGGAACAGGAATTTGTGCTTTTAATTATAACCTTGCAGTGATGCTGAGAAGAGAATAAATTATATACTCTATTCTCTAAAATACAAGTAGAGATGCTTTAGAAACGTTTTCATTAAAGCTACCACAAAGTAAAAAGCAAAAAACAAAAAACAAACAAACAAAAAAGGTTATGGTGATAAAACATTACTTCAAGCTATAAAAAGTAACCTGTTACATGAAATAGCTAATTACATAATAATGCCTCATAAATGAAATAGTAATGTGTCTTATATTATCTTCTGCATCTCTGTCTTCCTTTGCTCAAAAACGGTCAGCTTGGTATGGCTAGTTTAACTGTGCTTTGGGATATAATAGTAAAATAAAAGGAATTTGCTAAAAACTAGACTTCATTGTGCAAATATCTGAGTTTGGGACATTTCAGTTAGTTAAGAACAAGGCGGTCAGTTGATACGAAAAGAAAGTTAAAGGGAGTTAGCTCAACGAGAACCAAGAATTCTGACAGTAACAACTCTGCCGAACCAAGAACGAACCAGGCTGGCCTGCTGGGATAGCCAGGCTTCTGACACGCCTGTGCAGGTCTGTAAGATAACTCAAATGGTACAAAGGACTCTTCTCTTTTGATGCAGGAATAGGGTGATCGTGTATGTAGGAAAGACACACATGAAAAATTGAATGCTGTTGTACTTTTTGAGTCATTTGGGATGTGAAGAAAACTACAAGTCTAGTGAAGAGCACATCAATACAGCTAGAAATTGTCCTCGATGAATTATATACACACACACACACACACACACACACACACACACACACACGTCATTATCCAAATACCAAGAGATTTAAAGCAATAAGAAAGTAGAATTGCTTCATTCCCTTCTAAGATTAGACACACAGGCTAGAAGCTTTCTAAGAGAGTCCACTAGGCTATAAAGGAGAAGGCCTGCTCAACTGAAAGCTTGGGGACGGGGTGCTAAACAAGAAACATCTGGTTTTTATTGTATATATTTGAAGGTTACAATGAATCCTGTGCAGGGACCCAAATAGTTACACAGTTTTGGAAAGGTATATTGTTCCATCACATCCAGACAAGAAACCAAATCTAACCTAGAAAAGGAAGAAAGTGTAGAATTAACTAGGAAAAAAAAAAAAAAAAAAGAACCAAGCATCCATGTTATAGTAACTTTAAAGTAAATTTTAAAACAAATACCAAAAGCAAAGAATTCCAAATTTTCTATTTTGAAGAACATGTAAACTCAGGCAAGGGTAGAGATAAGTTTAGGGTCCATATCTGTCAATTTCAGAATAAATGGTATCTAACATATTCATATGCCTTTAGCAATGGAGAAGCCAGAAGAAGTCTCAAGAGAATACAGTGATTAGGAAAACAGAGAGGAATGACACACTTCCACGTAAGAGGATTACTGGGTCCTAAAGATAACATTTCTTTCCAGGTTTAGTTGTAAAGTTTAACAAAATTCTAAAGAACACCCCAATTGAACCTTCTGAAAATGGAAAATAGCTAAAATTAGTGAGCAAAACCTTAAGAAGAAACAGGGTATTTGTAAAACCTCAAAGTGTCTACCCAAAATACTTATCAATTTTTTGTGGTGGTTTTAACTTATGTCCACAAATTCTTTGATTCTCTTCTCTCCAGTAGGTGAAGCTTATTCTTCCCTTGGGTGTGGGCTAGGCTGTAACTGGCCTCTAAGAACAGAAAAAGGAAAAGGAAAAATCCTAACTTCCCAGTGGACAAACCCGCTGACACCACCTTAACCAACTGACCAAGACTAATGTCACCTTGTGACTGATGTTGACATTACGAGGCCTTGATAGGATGAGGAGAAGTTCACCTCCCTGGGATTTTTTTCCCCCAATCTACAACCCCAACCTAATCATGAGAAAACATCAGACAAGCCCAAATTTCGGGGCACTTTACAAAACAAGTAACCCGTGCTCTTCAAGAGTGTAGAGGTCATGAAACACAAGGCAAGACTGAGAAATTGTCAGAGGTTGCAGGAGACTAAGGAGATGTGACGGGTAAATGAAATGTGGGATCCTGAAGCAGAAGAAAGGCATTAGGAGAAAAGCTGGGAAAATGTGAATAAAGTCTCTAGCTTAGTAAATAGCGCTGAAGCAATATTAATTTCTTAGTTTTGATAAATGTACTGTGGTCATACGAGATGTTAACATTTGGGGAAGCTGAGTGACGGGAACGCAGGCACACTCTTACAACTCTTTCATAACTCTAAAGTTATTCCTAAATACAAAGTGTTTTAAAAAGAAATTGAACAAAAGCAACAACAAGAAGTTGACATCTGTACTGAACACAGAGCCTCAAGACAGACCATGGAATATATACGATTAATATGAAATAAAAGGAGAGCTATAAATCATAGGACAGGAAGGGATAATTCAACAGAACATCAGGGAAATATTGGCTAGCCTGTCAGAAAAAAAAAAAAATTTAGATCCTTACTGCATGCCACACAGCAATATAAAATTCCAATGAGATTCTCCAATGGAAAAGACTATAAATTATGACAAACGCACATGGGATATCACACAACTGCTTAAAAGAATGAATTAGAGCCAAGAAGTTGAGTTCAATGGTTTTGTGTAGGTGTCGTTGAATACGAAAAGTGATATAGAAAAGCATATAAAGTGTGATCCAGTTTTTACAAATGGTGGCAATAAAAACTGCGCGTGTGTGTTTGTCTGTACCTGTCTACATAGAGCCACATGACTATACAGAAAAGAATAAGAAAAGATACATATTAGGCTATTAACATGTGTTGGATGAAAAGTTAAAAAGGAGAAGAGAAGGAAGCAAAAGGAAAATGTTGAAAAGAGGAACTTTAAAAAAAGATGTATATGATCACATTTACACATATTTAAAATGACAGTAAATGTGAATATATGTTTAAAGAAATTAAATCTTAAGAATTAAACATTATAAAACAAAAATGAAATTTAGGTCAGTATATGTCTAATTGCTAAATGTAAATGTGCTTTCCTAAATGTGAAAACTATGTAATAAATAACAAAGTTTAATAAACAAAGATTAATAAACGACTACATAACGTTTATAATTTTAGTTTACCTAAAAGACAAGAAAACTGAAAGGCAAACTGGCAAAAATGTAAAAAAAAAAAACAAACCATAAAATTCATTTAAGAATTAAAACTGAATAATGCACATTTGAAAAAAGCTCAGCATTATCAGTAGCCAAAAGAAAACAAACAAAAGCAACGAATGCTGTTTTTATCAAAGCCAGAGGTGCAGAGAGTAACCCAAGCGCTTGGACCACGGTGGTCACGGGGAGACAGCGAGAAGTGGCTGCACCCTGGATATTTACAGCAGGCAGGGTCGACAGGAGACCTCTGTGCTGTGTGTCAAGGATAAAGGGAACCTGCACCACACAGGACAGGAGGCATAAAGGTGCAGCGGTCTTTAAAAGGGAGCTCTGCTTCCAGGGAAGGACAGCAACATGCAAACAGGAAAATAGCCTCCAAGCCTCCCTCTGAGACCCACTTCTACGTTCTGTTACCTTCTTGTCTAAGAAATTCTTTTTCACAGTCAAGGAAGCCTCCCCCTCTCTATTTAAGCCTCTTCCGTGTTTATCTGGCCATCTGTGGGCGCTGGTAGAAACTCTTCAGGCATCCCACTCACTCACCCTTAAAGACCTCATTAGTCTTCCCTCTATTAGCCTGTACTAACTCAAGTCTCCCTTTCATTTTACAGAACTATGCTCTATCCCTTTTATCTTTTTTTTTTTTCCTGTTTTAAATTTCCTCTCCAAAACACTAGAAGCAGCACTTACACCTCTAAGAAAATCGAGAGAGGCAAAGAAAAAGACTGCACACCACGGAAGGGCTCCAGCTTACTGGTTTCCAGAGCAGGCTGGTTGAGCTCACAGGACAGTCCATGATTGTTAAAGCCAAAGGTTATGACTTCTACTTCTTAGCTCTCTCGTGATGTCGGTGTGTGCATCTGATCATGAATCATCACCTTCCCAGAAACACATTTTATGAGAGCTAAAGTTAGATTTATTGTTCTCACTGATATTATTCTGAGTACAATCAGTCAATTTCACAGATTTTACTGCCTGACTCAAGGAAGAATACAAATGGGTACATACCCATTCCTGTGACTTTATCCTATAACTCTACAATATGGGGAGAACACCAACTACTTTCTAGAGTGGATACTTCAGAAAGGGCACATGTGAGGTTAGATCTCAGCTCTCAGTCTAACATGATGGGTTGTAACACATCAGTGTCACTTTTCAATTTAATGTAATTTAACTTTTCATGAAGGGAGAGAATGCCAGCTGAGAGACAGACATTTAACAACCAGATATGGTGAGGCACAAAAGAAAAATGTCCCGAGTGCAGCCAATCCTCCTCCATTTGCGCTTTACAGACCCCAGCACTCCTCTCAGGTCCCATTTCTTTTTTTTTTTTTCTTTTTTTTTCAGTTAGCAATATTTTCTTCATTCATTCTTTTTTTTTTTTTAATCTATTTAATTTATTTATTTTTTTATGGCTGTGTTGGGTCTTCGTTTCTGTGCAAGGGCTTTCTTTAGTTGCGGCAAGTGGGGGCCACTCTTCATCGCGGTGCACAGGCCTCTCATTACCACGGCCTCTCTTGTTGCAGAGCACAGTCTCCAGACGCGCAGGCTCAGTAACTGTGGCTCACGGGCCTAGTCGCTCCGCGGCATGTGGGATCTTCCCAGACCAGGGCTCGAACCCGTATCCCCTGCATTGGCAGGCAGATTCTCAACCACTGCGCCACCAGGGAAGCCCTCAGGTCCCATTTCTGAAGGAGTTCTGTGCACTTTATATTTGTTTCTATTCCCCTCTCTGTCATAAACTCACAAAATAATCTATAAGACTTGACCCCTTCCGGCAGCACCCCAGGAGGTGCTAGCAGTACACTGAGAGCCAAGTCTTGTTTGGCTTGGCATGCGAGGTGGCATCAATTTACAAGATGACCATATCCAGCACTCCCGTACAGAAAAAAAAAAAAAAAAAATCACAGCCAGAGGACATTGTCCCATTGAAGGACGATGCAGGACTGAGCTAGCCAAGTCCCGGCTAATAAATCCCATCTCGTGTGCTAGGACGGTACAGCGTGGTTGACAGATTCTGGGGTCAGTCAGCTATGCCACTAACCTTGGACAAGCTCCCTGACCTAACGGCAGCTCCATCCCCCATGGGAGAAGAGGAAGAAGGATGCTTTACAGGATGGGCGCAGCGAGTGAAAGAGGGAACACACGAAAAGTTTCTAGCAGACTCCCTGGCAGAGTTCACTCTTAATGGTGTAATAGTAACGACAATAGCAATATCTATCATAATTTTTTATAATAAGCCCATTAATCTTTTCTTAAAGGACATATTTAGTGTCCAAGAATTCATGTAGGCAATAGACAGAGGACCTAAAGCAGATGTCTGGCCAGTCAAGTGGGGGAGAGGACGATGTCGACTTCTGAAATAGCATGGGTGCACCCAAAGCTAGTCCCCCTGCTGGGTATTATTTTCTTGCTTTGATAACTTACTTTGTTTTTATTTTTAAAAATTTCCAGCCTTACTGACATCTGATTGGTATATTAAAATCTTTCTTTTTATTTTGAAAAATCATACTAAAAAAAAAAAAGCAGCAGCAGCTAAAACAGGAATGTGAAATATAAAATTCAGGACACTGTCTACAACTTGTGGGATGGGATAGGCAGGAAGGGCCCTTCAAGCACATGGGTAATGCGCTAAGCCTTCAGCTGCAAGCTGGGTAGTTAAGGCATTCAGGACACTCTCCTTTAAACTTTTTTGTATATATGAAATAATTTATACTTTTTAAAAATAAATTTATTCATTTATTTATTCTTGGCTGTGTTGGGTCTTCGCTGCTGCACGCGGGCTTTCTCTAGTTGTGGCGAGTGGGGGCCACTCTTCATTGCAGGGCGTGAGCTTCTCATTGTGGTGGCTTCTCTTGTTGCAGAGCACGGGCTCTAGGCATGTGGGCTTCAGTAGCTGCAGCACGCGGGCTCAGTAGTTGTGGCACGCAGGCTTAGTAGTTGTGGCTCACGGGCTCTAGAGTGCAGGCTCAGTAGTTGTGGTGCACGGGCTTAGCTGCTCTGTGGCATGTGGGATCTTCCTGGACCAGGGCTTGAACCCATGTCCCTTGCATTGGCAGGCAGATTCTTAACCACTGGGCCACCAGGGAAGTCCCTATACTTTTTTTTAAAAAGGAGGTAAAAATTATAAGATGTCAAATGAACTCAAAGAACATATTAGAGTAATTTTATAAAGATAGCGTGTTTATTAAAAATAAGACAAATTTGGCTTGTGCTAAGTCGGGGGATGTGACTCCCAAACAAAGGGATTGGGGGAACACCCTCAGAGCGAGAGGGCTTCGGAAACAGAGGATTTCAGGACTCTCCAGAGAGAAGGCAAGGAGGACCCTGGCCCCAGATACCCCTTTCAAGAGATGGGGACGGACCCCAATCAGGCTCAGGCAGATCCAGCTACCTTTCCCAAGGTGACTGCAATTGTGCAAAAATGCTGCCCCCTGCTCCCCAACCCCCGCCCAGGCTCAGCACATTCCCTTCCTGTGACTCCAGAATAACCCCACTGCACAGCCATTAAAGAATCGGCATGCTGAATGCTGACACCCCATTTAGTCTTTAAATCTCACTTCCAATAGCTAAGTGGCAGAGGAGTGGGAGGTTAGAAAAGGTACAATTTATGGCTTCCCAAACCTAAAGAAAAAACAAGATTGCTTAGTTGCTGACAGTAGCCATAGAATTGACTGACAAGAGGATGCAAAAGCTGGAAAGGGCAGACAGAGGCTGCAGGGTCTGCTGAAAGTCTGCACAGAGAAAGAGACCGGAAGACTACCCGAGGCCCGGGAGCCTTCCCTGATCTAACGTGACCACCACTGTGCGGAATATTCAGGGTGAGTCATGTTGATCACTGGGCAGGCTTTTCTTTGTGGGGCATGAAGATCTTCAAATACACAGCTTTTCTGTCCATTAGAAAATGCATCTGATGTGTAGCTCATTATTAATAATGATGTCTTTTCAGAGGAATACAAGAAGACATGGTTTAAAGCTAAGTAAATGAATCATTTACAGGACCTTATAATAGTGGAGGGGTTGCCTTCAAATTTAGAAATGTATTATTTGTCTTTTATAGAAACAGACCAAAATATTGAACCTATAACCCTTACATGTTACTATAATTTTTTTAAAGGGACATTTGGGTAGGTACTTTTCATAACAGCACATCACTCTTCTTAATGGTGCTAATTTTATCATTGTCCCATTTGGAGGATTCTGGAATCCTTTGACCTTTTTTTTTTTTTTCTTCCCATTATCACCCACACAATTCTATGTATCCCTGTGAAATGAATCTTTTTCCCTCCCATGTATAAAAGCCTTGAGTTATTACAATGTTAACATTTCATTGTGTAGAAGCTACAATAAATGCATTTATTAAGCTTTCTATGTTAAAAGCTAGGCTGGTATGTGTGCTAGAAGTTACAGAGAATCAGATCCTAAGCAGGAGCCAGCAGTGGCCCTGATGTTAAGTAAATGAGCTTAGAGTGAGATATATAGAGACCCACAGATGATGGATGGATGGGTGGATGGATGGATGGATGGGTGGATGGATGGATGGATGGTTGGATGGTTGGATGGATGGATGGATGGATGGTTGGATGGATGGATGGATGGATGGATGGATGGATGGATGGATGGATGGTTGGATGGATGGATGGATGGATGGATGGTTGGATGGATGGATGGATGGATGGATGGATGGATGGATGGGTGGTTGGGTGGATGGGTGGATGGATGGATGGATGGATGGATGGATGGATGGATGGTTGGATGGATGGATGGATGGATGGATGGTTGGATGGATGGATGGATGGATGGTTGGATGGATGGATGGATGGATGGATGGATGGATGGATGGATGGTTGGATGGATGGATGGTTGGTTGGATGGATGGATGGATGGATGGATGGATGGATGGTTGGTTGGATGGATGGATGGATGGATGGATGGATGGATGGATGGTTGGTTGGATGGATGGACGGACGGTTGGATGGATGGATGGTTGGATGGATGGATGGATGGATGGATGGATGGATGGTTGGATGGTTGGATGGATGGATGGTTGGTTGGATGGATGGATGGATGGATGGATGGATGGATGGATGGATGGATGGATGGTTGGATGGATGGATGGATGGATGGATGGATGGATGGATGGATGGTTGGTTGGATGGATGGATGGATGGATGGATGGATGGATGGATGGATGGAAGGATGGGTAGGTGGATGAATAAACTGATGCATGAATGGCTAAGTGGGTGGATGAATGAATGGTGGATGGATGGGAGAGAGAGAAGAGATATTCAGGTCCCTGATGAAAGACGTTCAGTGAGGCAGTGGGAAAGAAAGTGAGAGCATAAAAGGCCTGGTTTGTGTGATTCATTTATTTGTCAGATAACAAGGGTCAGCTCTTTGTGGGGCCTGCTTGTCAGGGGAACAGTGAATATAAAGACATATAAGATACACTGCATACATTCAAGGACATACATCTTAGGAAAATTTAAAAATTAATTCTTCAGTGTTCACTAGAAATGACTGAAGAAGAAAGGAAAAAAGAAAGCAAAAAGGGGAGGAATAAACACATACGCAGGCCAGTACTCAGGTGCTCTGTGGCTAAGAGGAGGAGGACTCCCGCGCTCACAGGCTGCTGCCGGTCGGGATAAGGCCACTAGGGATGTGGAAGTGGGTGTCCAGGATGGTCTGGACCCTGCTGTAGGGGCCATGCAAGTTTCCAGGCAATGCCAGGTGTCTGGAAGCTTTGTTCCATGTTTGGCCAAAGGATCCCAGATTGAACTGCATCCCTAGAGCACACCCCGGGCTGATCACCCTTGATTAAGGTCTATTGCAAAATCGATCCTCCTTTCAGAGATAGAGAATTGGAGGCTTCCTGCATCGGAGAGGGCCCTTGGTGTGAGCCACCCCTTCCCCAGGTTCCCTTCCCACCCAGGAGAGCTCCTGGCGTCATCCCACTCGGCCTCGGACTGGGTCCTGAAGGAATGAAGACCAGGCAGGAATCATACCAGCAGCCTTTTCCCACTGGCTAGTAGGATCTGGAACATTGCGCTGCTTTGGGCTCATGACCAATGGGCTTGGGGAAGCTTTAGAACAACCAGTTGCCACCAAGTCAGACTTTCCTCATGTCTATACCATGACTTGGTCCACATGACGTGGTTTCTGCAACAGTTCCCTTATAATATCTGAAGCTCTGGCATCTAAACCATCCCAACCAGTTCCCAGGGGTTAAATCTGCTTCTGGACTCCTATTTCACCAGCTGTAGTTCCACTAGCTGGCCTGATCTCACAACATTATGTTCCTACTCAGCTAAATTCTGGTTTTGCTCAGCAGCTCAGCCATGAATGGTACAAGCCACAGTCCAGGTGTTTTTGTTTAACAAGCACTTATCGAATGTTTACTGTAGGCCAGACACTGTTCAACTTTACCGTTTACAACTACTAAATAATCCTTATAACACCCTGGGAGCTAGGCACTGTTATTAGAGACTGAGGCACAGAAAGGTTAAGTAACTTGTCCAAGGTAACACAGCTAGTGAGAGTGGAGCTGTGATTGAAACCTAAGCAGGGGGACTCCAGAATCAAAGCTCTTTTGACCACTGTGAAAGCTCAAGCTAACGTACCCACACAGTGGTCCTCCCTTATCTGTGGGGGATATGTTCCAAGACCCCCAGTGATGCCTGAAACTGTGGATAGTACAAAACCCTACATATACTATGTTTTTTCCTATACGTACATACCTGTGATAAAGTTTAATTTATAAACTAGGCACAGCAAGAGAATATCCAAATTGCCAGCATCACTACTCTTGCACTTTGGGGGCGATTATTAAATAAAATAAGGGTGACTTGAACACAAGCACTGCGACACCATGACAGTTGATGTGATAATCAAGATGGCTACTAAGTACTATTGGTTGGGATATGATGGACAAAAGAATGATTCATGTCTCAGGTGGGACAGAGTAGGACAGCACAAGATTTCAGCATACTACTCAGAAGAACGTTCAATTTAAAACTTATGAATTATTTATTTCCAGAATTTTCCATTTAATATTTTCAGACCACAACTGACCACAGGTTAACTGAAACTGAGCAAAGTGAAGCCACTGCTGAGGGGCGTCTACTGTGCTTAAATTTCTCTCCAAAGGCACAGCAGTCCCTGTGCCACCCCTGCGTATCTCCCCAGCCCCACTCCCAGGCGCAATCACTTTCAAGTCTTTGAGGCTTGTAACCTGACCTCTGCCTCTGCGTGGGCCATGCACTGAGCTCCAAAGCCACTGTCCTACCCTGTGCCAGGACACCGGGCTGTTGGCTGTGGCCATGTGCCAAGCAGCAGACTTTGCTCCAGCCTCCAGCTTCTTCTTCGCACGCTCAGGGCAGGTCCAAGCCCCCAGAAGCCGCCAGGTGGCGCCTCCCCCTCAGCCCTCTGAGCCAGCTCTGAGGGGTGGTCTTCGCAGCTCCTGGGCTCCATGGTCTAAGCCTTGTCCCTTGTGTCCCCCCAGCCCTAGCAGTGGCAGCGGCTCCTACAGTTGCCAGCTCTGGGTTACCACCTTTCTGCTTTCAGCCTTCCAACACCTATGTAATAATCAATACCACGTGTTAAATCCCCTCTGCTGAAATACCTGGCATGACTTCTATTTTCCTGACTGACAAATATCAACATCTGAAAGTCTTTCCCCTGAGTTCATTTAGCTTCTTCAGAGACAACCACCCTCCCAGCCCCGGCTTCTAGACTGTGATGTAAATGTCTGGTTGCTGGTATTTGGGGGAAAATGGGCAGTGGGTCCAGCATTCAGCATGCACATTGTCACTCCATCTCCTCTCACCCCACCCTCTGCTACATCTAGTATCCCCATGTGCGGGTCTCTCTCTAGGTCAACCTCCCCCTGAAAAGACAACTGGTCCTGGGGAGTGGGGTGGGCAGTGGTGGGAAAATTAGTAAAAAGCCTACTTATGAACTTTCTACCAATTCTGCCACTTCCGTCCTGCACCTCCTGGCATCCACAAGACCTGTCTTGCAGTCTTCACAGGGTGTGTGGACAAACTGCGCTCAGTCTGTCGTAACAGCCTCAGTTCTGCTAATCCAGCTCCGGCTCCTCCAAACGCTTTCTATCCTGCAAAGGTCTTTGCAGCTCCCACATCTGTGGAACACTGCTGTCTCTCCCACTCCTTCCCTTGTAGTTTATACTTTCTTATTCTCTCACTGACATTTTCTTGGGGTTTCAAGAAGAAGAGGAGAGATAAAGGTGTAAAGTTAATGTTCCATGTTTAACCAGAAACTAGATGGTACATTTTTTCAATCCATTATCACTTTCCTTTTTAATTCAGAAAGTACATACAAATGGCTTCATCAACACTTCTAAAATACCCAACACAAAAGTACTATTAAAATGATTAGTTTTGAAAGGGATTTCCTAAGAACACGTATTCACACATATGTAAACTAGTAAAAGCAGCCAGAAGCAGAATTAACTTCTGTAGTCAATAGACTTCTCAAGGGTCAATCAATTTCATTCTTTCAGGATCTGTCCCTACAAAACAGTATTATCACATCTAGTGTATGGCCAAGCTCTGTCTCCCTCAGAGAAGACCTCGTGGTACATAGCCAACCGGTGACAAGCCATGTTCAGAGAGCAGAGAGAAAGCCCTGGCAATAGCTCCACTCTACCTCCAAACCCCGCCTGAGCCCAGGCCTTGTTCCAAGGACAGACCAGGAGACCCAAGCAGCCTAAGGATTCAGGCCTGAGTTCCAACTCCTCACCTCACACTGGGAGATGCCATGTCCTAATAAAGCGATGCTTACTGAGGGGCCCTTGGGGAGGACTGTTTGATACACCATATAATTGATCTAAAGGTATAGAAATAATGACAGTAGAACAGTGCAGCACGCAGAATTCTAATAGAAAACATTACAGGGACTTCCCTGGTGGTGCAGTGGTCAAGAATCCGCCTGCCAATGCAGGGGACATGGGTTTGAGCCCTGGTCCAGGAAGATCCCACATGCCATGGAGCAACTAAGCCTGTGTGCCACAACTACTGAGCCCTCGTGCCACAACTACTTAGGCCCACGCACCTAGAGCCCGTGCTCCACAACTACTGAGCCTGCACTCTACAGCCTGCGAGCCACAACTACTGAGCACACGTGCCACAACTACTGAAGCCCGCGCACCTAGAGCCCGTGCTCAGCAACAAGAGAAGCCACTGCAATGAGAAGCCCAAGCGCCGCAATGAAAAGTAGCCCCTGCTTGTCGCAACTAGAGAAAGCTCGCGCACAGCAACGAAGACCCAATGCAGCCAAAAATAAAAATTAATTAATTAATTAATTAATAAACAAAAAAGAAAACATTACAAAATATGACACATTTGCCTGCAGGAGCGAGCTGCATGCAAATGCAGATAGTGTGGCTGACAGCACAGCACGGCTTGCTCACCTCCGTCCACCCCCTTGTGGCAGACCATCCCGGACGGCAGAAGCTAGAAAGCTCAAGGCCATGTCTGCAGACCCCGCATGGGGTTTCACACATTGACTGCACGCACTGTTGAGGCAGGGGAGGGAGAGCTGAGGGTCCACGTGTCTGCCATTTCTCCCGTCAAGCACAGGCACGGGGGTGTCTGGTGTGTGGGCAGCAGTGATCACAGGGGTTCCGGTGACCGCGTCCTCTACTTCCCGAGTGCCAAGTGGCAGGGTATGTCGCTGCCTGTGATAGCACGAGTGATGTTCTACCTAGAAGCCAACAGTCACACAGGTGGCCTCCTGCTTCTGATCCCCGCAGTGGGAGTGGCGTCTGGGGCCAGCACCGGTGGTGAAGCTTTGAGACTGCCCACCTCCTGCCCTCCTGCTTGTTCCAGGGACCCTGCTCCTGAGAGCGGGCCAATTCCTCAGCGTTATTCCGGGAGCCATTCCCCAGCTCGGTCCGGAGCCGCCCTGTGTTCCTCCCGATGGCTTTGTGAGCAACAGCTAACATTCCGCTCCTGCGTCTGCAGACTTGCTGAGAGCAGGCCCTGTGCCACCTGCCTCTGACACTGACGGCAGAAAGAACTCCAGTGCTCCTGAGGTGTAGGCAGGCCCCAATGAAATGACCTCTTCTGTTTAGGAATGCTTTGATGCAGTGGTTCACAGAGCTACTAAATGTACAAGGGACAGCAGAGAGAGCAGATACGTTACATCTCTGCCAGTGGGTCAGATACACAGGGGTTTTAAGAGTGCATCTCTGAGTGAACTGTATTATGGTGAACTGGCCAGTGTTACATTTAAAAAAAGGACACCTGTGGATTGGGCCAGCTTAAAAAAAAAAAAAAAAAAAGGAGTCATCATCTAGAGGAATGACTCTTAGTATGTATACAAAGGTACTTCGGGAATCCCTGAGATACAGAAATTGAGGGAACTAGAAGAGATTTTGCAACAATGCCTTAGAAAAACGAATGTTTTAAAACTAGTTTCTACAGGTATTTATTTCTTCTTCTTACATAGGTTCATCTCTAGCGTTAGAAGAGGCTCTTCAAACCAGTGAAATAGCAGGAGGAGCACAAGGTCTGTCTTCAATGTGATAATTTTTACTTTGTTGCTGCGCTTTGTCAACTTTGCCTTTCTACAAATGAAATAAATACTTCACTTCTGTGACTGAAATTACTATTTTCTTTGTGTTTTCCCTAGTTAATCAGAATTTAGATGAATATATTTAGAAAAAGGAATTTTGCCAATCATAATTAGCATCCAAACAATGCCAGAAAATTAAAATTAAGTGGGCAAAAGAAGAACAAAGATTAAGGACTATACTCTATGGCAGAAAAGTTTTCCTTATGGGATTTTTTTTAAATTTATTTATTTTATTTATTTTTATTTTTGGCTGCCTTGGGTCTTTGTTGCTGCACGCGGGCTTTTCTCCAGTTGCAGCGAGCGGGGGCTACTCTTCGTTGCGGTGCATGGGCTTCTCATTGCAGTGGCTTCTCTTGTTGCAGAGCAGGGGCTCTAGGCACGTGGGCTTCAGTAGTTGCAGCACTCGGGCTCAGTAGCTTAGTCTCAGTAGCTGTGGCGCACAGGCTTAGGTGCTCTGCAGCACGTGGGATCTTCCCGGATCAGGGCTTGAACCCGTGTCCCCTGCACTGGCAGGCGGATTCCCAACCACTGCACCACCAGGGAAGCCCTCCTTATGGGATTTTAAAAAAATGATTTCGATAATAAGTCTTTCCTGGGATGAAAGAGTTTTAATGATAATGAATATATTGTCAAGAGAAGTCGCATTTCTTATTTGCAACCTGCAAACAAAAGCAATGTTTATGTCAAGCACCACTAAAGTGTAAGGGAAATAGCATCAACCAATCCGGTTTGAGCAACGGAAGAGAACAAGGTTTGTCCCGTTTCTTCTACCTTCTTTGTTATTTTTTAAATAAGTTGACGTGAAGTTCCAGCGATGTTACCTTTACTGAACTAGCATGCTTGTCGGGGTGGAGGAGAGCAAAAAGAGCCACAGGAGTTGCAGGTACTAGTCGTAGGGCAGCAGGACTCGCGCGTGTTCAAAACAAAATTTTTTTTAAGGAAAAGCAAACTGTAAAGCACTCAGGCACCATTAAGCTTCCCTCTTCTGTCCTTCTACCCCTAATGCAAGCAAACATTCACTACGTAAGAGAGATAAAGACCAGTAAAAGTATTTATTGTATAAAATTCATTGTTATCAGGGCAAATAGATGGTCACGGACCCCAGAACGTGACACGGAAATAGCTTTGCCGCTTGGAAGACATCTGATGGTATCCTTTGCATTTCTATTTGCATTCTTTCATATGGAGAGGCTTATAGAACCCTCTCTCCTTCTTTTGTGTTTCACATACATGACTGTCACTAGGCCAGAATGTAAGACCCTGAATCCAAAACTATCTGGTATGTTTTTAGGTGGGAAACAGGAGAAAGACTCCGAAGTGGTGGCTGTGGAAGAGGCGGCCTGTTTCAGGGGTCTCGTCCTCTGTCCGAGCACGGCAGCACTCACTGGAAAAGCCTGTCCAACCTGCAGCAAGCCGACAGCACCAATTATTGATCATGCATAATGACGGCAGTGGTAAAAGAGGACCGTGCTTTAAGTCAGCTAGAGATGCTCTGTCCAGCACATGAATGCTGTTTACTAGGAGGAGGGAAGGAAGGAAGGAGAGAGACAGAAGCCAACAGACAGACAGAACTCAAAGGAAGAGAAACAAGACAAAAACGAGAGGTGCTTAAGGAGCGCAATCTGCCTTCTCTGCTCCATGGTGGCACTAGCTTGTCCTGTTTTGAAAGAGCTCACATTCGCATATAACATACATGACCACGACTGTACCATCTGACACAGATGACAAGACCCATGACCTGACACAAGTAAGCAATTCTCTAAGACTGTGTGTATCTGAAACATACACCTTTACTTTACTCCATACGTATATATCTGGCAAGTTTGCGTGGGGAAATAAGATAAGGGCGCTCTGAACAGGGTTGTGATGTGACTGACAGGGTGAAGACTCAACAACTGTGGGCAGCAGCGTCTGAGTTTGCAACGCTTTGGGAAACTTTTAAGAGACCGTCTCCTCTTTCCTTACACTCTTCAGACTTAGAGCTTGGAAGGGCATTTACAACCATGGGCAATTGTATTTTTCAAATTAAATGCCTGTACATACTGGGTAATTTCCCATATGTGTTCTGCTTTCTTCTCCCTTTTCCCTCTAGGAGACAACTACTTTATGAAGAATTTATATCAACAGTCTGTTAAAAAAATAATTTCATTTGTAATGTTTTCCTGCGCTTTGTTTTCTGTTTTCACATTTTCTAAGCAAACTGGCCTCAGCTTCTTAACTATACACTGTTCCCCCCAGATTCTGTTTCAGTTAGAAGATTCCTTTCATCTTAAATGGCATTTCAAAAAAAGAGATGCAGTATCAAGACCAAATTCAAAAACTATTTTTCACTCACAGATGTTTAAAAAAAATTCAGGTCTGATTCGGCTAACTCTGCCTGTGATCCTAAAATGTACAGGATGCTTGTTTTTGCCGCACAAAAAAGAACATGATTTCACCAGCAAACACCAACTACTGCTCAGTGCCTCCCATCTGTCTTTAGAATCATGTGTAGCTCTGGGAGCTGCGACACAGAAGACGGATCTGCCTGTCCTTGCCCACTCAGGAATGGGGATTTACTGCAGGCCGTTATTAAACTACCCCAGGCCTAAGGGGACTCCTTTCGGAAGCCTGGGAGAAGCAGCCTGGGCAACTTCAACTCCATCTTCATTCTATTCAGAGTTTCTTGGACCAGATGGTATATACCTAGTCTTAAAGACAGTGTGTTTATTTTTTATATCAACCAATTTGAAATAATATAATTAGAAAAGAAACTGGGCACAACTGTTGGCCAACAGATAAAAAAGGAACATCCATAATTTAATACTGTCTTTGTTAATTTCATTTTGCTCTGAGGCACTCAATTAAGTGTCTGCAATAAAAGCTGCAGCTACACTGGAATCCCAAATCCTATCAAGTGTCAAGGATGTTAAACCTAGAAAACTAACAGATTCTTTAGTCTGAAACCAGCTTGCCTCCCACCTGAACAGTGTTTTACCAGGAAGGCAGTCTGTAATGTGTAATCATAGAAGCACTTTGAAGTAATGGACCCCACAGGGCCCTTCAACCTTATCCAGTTCACATTAAATGATTATGAACTCATCATTTTGCTTAAGCTTACGTTTAACGTCAGCCATTCTGCCAAGTCTATTCTGTTAAGATGAAATGTATTTTAGTTTATGGATCATGCTAGATTCATGGTTGCTCTAAATACACTTCAACCGACTAAAAACACGTGATGTACTTGACTATGATGAAATGCAAAACACACACTCACAGCGTCAGAGCATAAACACAGACGCAGGCTAGCCACATGCTCATGTGTAGAAATAACTGTTAGATGAAACAAAAACATTCTCTGACTATATTTTTCAGATATAAAAATGTGAACTGTAGCCCAGCCATGTAAAGAACCATGATGCAATGGGAAATGGAGTTTCTCAAGGAGACTTTTTGTCCAAAGTCCAAAACACTTAACAAGGCATTATTTAAAACATCTAAGTCATGAGGGCTGTTCTAAAATATATTATCACCTTGTTTTTTTCATGATTTTCTTTAGGAAAATGCTATAAAAATATGGACTAATGTTAGTACAGAAAATTCCAGCTTCTTATTAACCTTTGTTCTTAATAGGGAAAAACAAAATTTGCTTAGAAGTAGAAAGACTGTCATATTACACACCACTGGTTGTTACCAAGATGGTGACAACAATGGCACAGAAAATGCAAGGCACCACTTGATTTCTACATGCACAGATCAAAAACACCTCTTTTGCCTAAAGGTAGATGAGAGAATAATCAAAAAAAGACTTCACGCTACTTATGTAAAGTAAAATCATGTTAGGAAATGTCAGCTACCAAATAACAATGTCCGTCATCCCCTGCTGACCCTTCCTCTCCAGGAAGCTGGTGCTACAGAATTAATGCTTAGAATTGGGGTGGGAACTGGGGAGGAGACCACATCTCCTTTCATAATTGCCACAATGCTTTTAGAGCAACTTCCTGCAAAGTCCCTAAGATTAAGATAATTAGTGCAAAATAACATGTAAATGCACATTGTAATATGGCATGAAAAGCTGCAAGCTGGTGGTCAATCAAAAATCTCAGAAAGTCCACTCTGAGCTCAGGCTAAATATCACATCAGAGGATGTCTCCTCGTCTGTAAAATGACAATCTTGCTACCTGCCTTGACTACCTCACAAGGTGAGGAACAAGTTGGATTATATGAGTAAACACTTTGACAGCCATAACGTCTTATTCAAACATTAGACTATTTGTAAAAAGGCTTAGGGATATCTATTAAGCAGCATACGAATGAGGGCAAATTAGTACACGGCCATCTGAATATAAAGGGTGGGACAAAAGTCACTTGAAGATCAAACTCGTGTTTCATTCAGGTCTGCAGTTAAAACTTTCATTTTATGTCTTGAGTGTCTTTATCATAACGCAAAGTTTGCCCCCTTACAGAGACACCTTCATCTCCTCCCGTGTTAAGTGCCAAGGGGGGTAGAGAGTAAAAGCAGAAAGGGTGAGTTATGAAGTAGATTTTGGAGGAAAAGATCATCACGATTAGCAATGAAGAAGCAGGTGGCTGAGGCACTGGGAAAGCACAGAGGCGAAACAGCCAGTGGGATGTGGGGAAGGATGCAGATCTCCTGCTGGATCAGAGTTCATGCACGTATTCACTGCTCTATGTGCTATAGTTCTCTGCAGGTTACCATGGAGACTTCGAGAAGTTTCACTACATGGCAGATTAGGAAAGGCTACTGCGTGACATCCTTAAGTCTCTGTAACAAAATCAAGGTCAATTTCTGTCATATGTTCTTTCCAGATTCATCCTTGTCCAGGAAACCATCTTATTGGTACATTATTTAGGTCTCTGCTTTAATTCTTCTAGAAAAAAATCTTAGCAAAGTATCTCCTTTTCTAGTGATTGTTTCTCAGGTAATTTACTGTGGGCCGTTCATATACTTTGCAATGATTATTAACTATGGTACATGGTGACTGCATGTTTAAAATCCATGCTGCTTGAATAGTGGTTTATATACAGTCACATATTATTCCCATTTAAGCCTTGCAACATCTCTGCGAGATGGGTGAGGGGAGCACCCAGCAGAGAAACGTTACACAGCAACGGGCCTGGCCGGGTTCATTACACGGAGCGAGACATGTCGGATGAAGTGGAAAAACCGGCACAATTTGCTCAGGTGATAGTGATACAGGCTCTAAATTGCCCGCACATAAATCTGACAGAATATCTTTTCAGGATATAATTGGGAAGCAGAATGTGGACACAGCACGTATGAAAAACAAAAGTCTCCTTGGTTTTCCCAAAGCCCCTCATACATACATCCATGACTGTCCTCCGCACACTGAAACTCTTGTCTCCCGAAGACGGGACGCTCCACCAAAGCTAATACCACTCACTCTCTCAGTCTCTCTCTCCTATGCATTCATCCAACACACATTTATTGAACACACATTCTACGGGATCCACCATCATACCCATGACCCGAGGGCCTGGCACTCAGTCCGGGGCACAGCAGGTGCTGAATGAAGGGCGCTGTGGAGGACACAGGGTGGGAAATAGATCACACTTGAGTAGGACATCAAACGGGAACTCCCTTAGTGAACTGGTGCAAATACTGGTCACGAGCAATTAAGTTGTAGGAGAGGGAGAGTCAGAGGCATTAACCAAAAGATTATAACATTTAAAGAGGTAATAACAACTGAGCACAAGAATTAAACAGGAAAAACATGAAAAGAGTAAAAATGTTATGGAAGGCTGAAAATTAAAAACATCGGCCTGAATGAGCAGGACACACGTGTGCGTGTCACGGATGCAGGACCCTCAGGCCGTGTGCTCTGCGGATGGGAAGGAAGGCCGCCCGGGAGCAGGGACGGCCGCTGAGCAGACACAGCAACGCAGGGTGTCGAGCCGAGTGCCGCTGCCAGCGCTGAACTGCTCGGACCTACCAAATGGCAACGGCACGCGGTTCAACCTAACAGAGATCAGGACGGCCTGAAAAAGGCAAAAACAGCGAAGAGAGACTGCGGGGAGATCATGAAAACAAACGCCTTGAACTATTTCTAAACCTCTTATTTGACCTGTATTTTCTGAAAACCAGCACATGCAGAGCAAACACCCAGGTGATTCCAAAACAACTGTGACTGAAGATTGGTGAAGGTGATTTTCTCCAGGAGAAAAGTGGAAGGGAATAGACAGGGCTCCTGGAGGAGCTGCCCCGCTGCCCACCAGCAACTGGGCACCCAGCCTCCACGAGCCCTCAACCAGTGGACCCTCCAGAGAAGATGGACCACAGAGGTAAAGGTGTCCCTCAGAGAAGAAAGCATGAGTTTGGTAATTAACAATCTCATCTAGAAGGAGTCCCATCATGGTTTGCCAGACTCTGAGAATCAGAGTTACCTGAAGACTAATACCACAAATTAATTTAGAAAAGGTAGACAAAGGGTAGAATTCAGAAGAAGATCATAAATCCTGAAAAAAATCTCCAAATTTTATAATTGTTTTTAGATTATAAAAATAATACACACTTTTCTTAGGAAACTTGGAAAATGCAGGAAAATGTCAAGAAATACTCTGGCAAAGATACAAATTTCTGAGAAGTTAAAGCATATTGCTTTCCAAGGGGGTTGGCTTAAGCTGGGTTTGTTCAAAACCAAATCCATCCTATGAAGCAAAGAGAAATGCCACAGATGTCTCGCTTTGATGGAAGGGATGGCATACCAGCTCCAAGCCGAGGTCCCAGGGGCCCTGTGCCCTTCCCCACTCTCCTGGAACACTGCAACTGACACACAGACAAGCCCCGGCTGGCCTGCTGATGGGTCAGAGACCACATGGAGGACAGCACGGTGGTCCAAGCTGAGGCCCTCCTTGGTCGCCCAGAGAAAGCTGATCCCCAAATGTGAGAGAGCCCCGTGTGGCTCAACAGAGACCCTTAGCTGATCACAAGCACATGGCTGAGCCCACCCAAGACCAGGAAAAGCACCTAGCTGACCCAGAGGCTCATGAGCAATAATAACTGATCACTGTGAACAGGCAAACGGGTCAGGGACCCCAGAACTGGAGGAAGACGGCATGGGGTATTCATGACCACCCCCAACCAACAGAAGGAAGGACTCGGGCCCAGCACAGCAGCGGGAGAGTCAAGGCAGGCTCCTTCCTCACCTGAACTGAACAACAAGACGTGAGCCCGGCAGCACAGACAAGGGGGCTCATCAATCCAGGGTCCGCTACACATAAGCAGCCAGAAGAAGGGTTTTCTTTCCCCACTGGCCTGAGACTCCTCTCCTCACCAAGAGATGCCTCGCAGCCATGGCAAAGGGGATCTCTCTACAAGTGCCCAGGCTGGGAAGCCTGTTTCTGCAGGCCTGAGACTTCACTAGGCAGCCAGGTGTCACTAACCTGGGACGTGCTTTCTACTCCCCACAGGCAGGGGAATCCAGCCAAAGTAAGAGCCCAGTACCAGAAGCTCTGTCCTTCCCCTCAAGCCTGAGGATGCCCTCCCTCCCTGGAGGTACCAGGCACCTCTGCCTGGGGAAACTTCCGCCCCCTTCTAGAGCAACAGAGGACTGGAAGGAAACCCAACGCACCAGATAAACAGAGCAGGCCTAAAGAGCATCAAAGAGCCTCTGAAAATTGTCAATGTCGTAAATTTGACAATGCAAATGAAATGGCCCAATTCTTTGAATTAGAAACTGCCAAAACTCAACCAAGATGAAACAGATAACCTGAATAGTCCTATCATTAAAGAAATCAAATTTGAAAAATAAAAAAAAATGCTCCCCAATAGAAAGCTCCCAGATGAGGTGATTTCGCTGGAGAATTTTACCAAACGTTTAAAGAGTAATTAACACCAATTTTATGTAATCATCTCCTCAAGAGAGAAGAGAAGGGAACACTTCCAAACTAACTTTATGAGGTCAGTATTACCCTGATGCCAAAACCAAAGATGGCACAAAAACATAAGCTACAGATAAATATCTCTCATAAACGTAGTGTACAAATCCTCAAAAAAATATTAGCAAATTGAGCCCAACAATGGATAAAAAGAATTATATACACTATGACCAAGTAGGATTTATACCAGGTATGCAAAGCTGGTTCAACATTTGAAAATCATTCCATGTAATCCATCATATAAGCAGGCTGAAGAAGAAAAATCATACAATCGTATCAATTGATACAGAAAAAGCATTTGACAAAGTCTAATAGTCATGATAAAAACTCTGAGTTAGCATAGAGTGCAATTGCCTCAACTTGATAAGGAATATTTACAACAAACCTACATCTAACATCATTGTTAAGCATGGAAGCCAATGTTTTATCCCTAAGGTTCAGAATAAGGCAAGGATATCTGCTCTCACCACTCTTATTCAATATAGTACTGGATATTCCAACCACCACATAAGGAAAGAATAAGGAAAAATTGGAAAGGAAGAAGTAAAATCGTTCCTATTTTCAGGTGATATGATTGACTATGTAGACAATCCTAAGGAATCCACAAAGAAAAACCTCCTGGAACCAATAAATGAGTTGAGTAAAGTCACAGAATACAAGATAAACACATGCAGGGACTTCCCTGGTGGGGCAGTGGTTAAGAATCAGCCTGCCAATGCAGGGGACACAGGTTTGATCCCTGGTCCGGGAAGATCCCACATGCCTCAGAGCAACTAAGCCCATGTGCCACAACTACTGAGCCCACGTGCTGCAACTACTGAAGCCTGCAGGCCTAGAGACCATGTTCGACAACAAGAGAAGCCACCACAATGAGAAGCCCGCACACCGCAACGAAGAGTAGCCCCTGCTCACCACAACTAGAGAAAGCCCGCACGCAACGAAGACCCAAAGCATCCAAAAATAAAATTAAAAAAAAAAAAACCAAGATAAACACATGCAAAAATATAAATAAATAAAATTTATTTCCATGTACTAACAAACATGTGGGAATGACAATTAAAAGCATAATACCATTTACACTTACTCCAAACAAAATGAAATAATTAACTAAAAACTTAGCATGTATAGACTCTGTATGCTGAAATTACAAAATGTTGATGAAAGAAATCAAACACGACCTAAACAGATGGAGAGACATACTGTTCAAGGACTGCAAGACTCAACATAGTAAAGATGTCAGTTCTCTCAAACAGGTCTATAGGGTTAGTGCAACTCCTATCAAAATCCCAGCAAAATTCTTTCTATACAGAGACAAGATTATTATAAAATTTATATGGAAAGGCAATGGCACTAGGATAGCTAAAAAATTTTGAAAAAGAACATTGAAATAAAAGAAATCACTTTACCCTATGTTAAGACTTACCATAAAGCTACAGTAATCAAGACAATATGGTACTGGCAGATGGACAGACACACAGATCAATGAAACAGAAAAGAGAACCCAGAAATATAGAAATATGAACAACTGATCTTTGACAAAGGCACAAAAGCTGATAGAGGAAGGACAGTGTTTTTAACAATTGGGCATTCATAGGGAAAAAGAAAATTAACCTTGACCTAATCCTCACATCTATACAAAATTAACTCAAATGATCATGGACTTAAAAATAAAATGTAAAACTACAAAACTATTAGAAAAAGATACAGGAAAAATTCTTTGGGACCTAGGGCTTGTTGAAGAGTTTTTAGACTTGGGAATTCCCTGGCAGTCCAGTGGTTAGGACTCAGCACTTTCACTGCCGGAGCCCTGGGTTCAGTCCCTAGTTGGGGAACCAAGATCCTGCAAGCCGAGGTGCAGCCAAAAAAAAAAAAAAAAAAAAAAAAAAATACCACCTCAAAACTAGAATTTAAAAAAAAAAGCATTTTTAGACTTGATTCTGATAGCAACATCCATAAAAGGAAAAACTGATAAATGAGAACTCATCAGAATTTAAAACCTTTGTCTGCAAAAAAGCTTGTTAGGAGGTTGAAAAGACAAGATACAGATTGGGAGAAAATATTTGCACCCCACATATCCAACAAAGGACTAGTATCTAGAATATATAAAAGGTCTCAAAACTCAACAACAAAAATTCAGTTAGGAGATGGGCAAATGCTGTGAAGAGATATTTGAAGGGAATATATAGATGGCAAATAAGCAGATGAAAATATGTTCAACATCATTAGCCATCAGGGAAATGTAAGTTAAAACCACAATGAGATATCACTACAGACCTAGGATGGCTAAAATAAAAAATAGTGACAACACCAAATGCTGATGAGGATGCAGAGAAATGGATCACTCATACATTGCTGGTTGGAAAGTGAAATAGTACAACCATTCTGTAAAGCAGTTTGGCAATTTCTTGTAAAACTAAACATAAGCTATCATACAATGCAGCAATTGCACTCAGATATTTATCTCTGAGAAATGAAAGCTTGCGTTCACACAGAAACCTGTACGCAAATGTTCATAGCAGCTTTATTCATAATAGCCAATAGCTGTAGATAACCCAGATGTCCTTCAGTGGGTGAATGATTAAACTTACTGAGGTACATCCACACCATGGAACGTTACTTAGCCATAAAAATGAGTGAACTACGGATACACACAACAACTAGAATGGACTTCGAGGGAATTATGCTGAGGTCCAATCTCAAAACTAATATCTAAAGGTTATATACTGTATGATTCTATTTATATAACCTTTTTGAAATGGCATAATCATAGAAACGGAGAACAGGTTAGTGGTTGTCAAGGGGTTGGAGGTCGGGGTGATGAGGTAGAGTCAATGCAGGTGAGCGTAGCTACAGAAGGGCAACAGGACGGTCCCTTGTGGTGATGGGACTACTCTGTATTCTGACTGTGGTAGAGATACACAAACCTACACATGATAAAATTACATGGATCTAAGTACACAGACACACACACAGGATGAGTACAAGTAAACCGGGAAATCTGAACAAGATGGGCGAGTTGCTGTGTTGTTTTAATCAATGTCAGTAACCTAGATGTGATACTGCAGTGCACTTCTGCAAGATCTCACCACTGTGGGAGCCGAGTCAATGGTACATGGCATTTCTCTGTATTATTTCTTACAAGTGCATGTGAAACTACCATTATTTCAAAATAAAAAGTTTCATTTAAAAAGCTGTACTGTTCAAAATTCAATGGAAGCCACATTAGGGCACCAAGAGAAAGCAATATTACTGTAACCATTCTGCAGATGTTACTCAGCATACACACAGTTGTGGTCGTGACATAACAAACCCATGAGGAACGTATGGCCCCTGACAAAGTGCTTCATTCTGTCCTGTATTCCCACAGCAGTTCTGCCAGCCAAACAAGATCCAAGGGAGGGGGAAGGGAAAATTGAGTGGAAAAAGCAGACAAGGACCATTTGGGTCACGGAGCGGGTAGAACAGCAGAGGGAAGAACAGACTGCGAGGGATTTGCAGGCACTGGTCACTGTTTCTGGTCGATTTCTCAGTACTCCTACAGCTGTGTGCTAGAGCTCTAGGCTCTAGGCGATGCGAAGTGCGAAAACTTCTGTCAGCATGTGAGAACCGGTGTATACTTCACTCCAGACTTCCAGTGGCACTGGATTTTTCAGGAAGCAACTCTAGACATTCCAAGTGTGTGGCACATGCCCGCATGATCTAATCAAATTACTAGACTCAGCCGCAAAAACTGCTGCTGGGCCAAGAAGTACTCAGAGTCTAATAATAAAGACTTGCTAGTTGATGAAATGCTGTCTTTGAAGTTATTGATTTTTATGTAGTTTCCTTGAAATTTAAGGTTCAGGAGTGATAGTGAAATACGTCATCAGCATGCTAAATCGACTGCCTTTGCCCAGTACAATGTCCTCCTGAATTCAGGGGCTTCTACCCTCTGCTTTCTGTAGAGTAAATCTGTGCTGCTGCATATCCTTCAAAGCTACAGTTTTCCAGTTGAAACACAGCTGATAGAGGAGAAGAATTTTTGCTTCTACTACATTCACAGCTGTTTTAAAGAGAACAGTAAATGCAGTTAAAAAGCTGGTTGTTAAAGTGACAACCCGAAGAATAAATGGGGCATCAGTGACGGTCAGAATGGCCATCCAGAGCTTGAGATGGCTCCAGGCCTTCCCCTCTTCCTTCCTGAGGTGTGACCTCAGGCAAGTTAGGCACAGAATATCCACCTTTTAGGGTTGTGAGGATTAAAAGGGGGCAAGCAACACAAACGACTTAAAATAGTAACTGGCTCAAAATAAGTGTTCAATAAAATCACCTCTCCTTTTTTTGATAAGAAGTCATTCATGACAATCAATGACCTGAAAGGAGGAAAACTATAACTTTGTCTTACTCTATGTTTTGTTGTCTTCTAGATAATTCTAAAGTTTGTTTTCTTGTTTTGTTTTGTATTATGAGGCAACACATCATAATTAAGAACAGAGAGTCAAGACTCAATCTGCCCGGGTCAGATCCTAGCCCCTCCTCCTGACCATGTTTCCTTGGGTCTGTCACCTCACATCTCAGTAACGTGACAAGAAGGATGTTACCTGCCTCTCTGGGTGGCCAGGCGTTCAAATGAGTTGGTACATGTAAAATATTTAGACCAGAACTGAGCCTGCATACAGTTAGCACTAAGTACCTGCTAGCAAGTGTGGATTTCATTTTGTGTTAAAACAAGTAATTGCAATAAAATAATGAAAAATAAAAAAGAGAAAAAGCCTTAATTTTCACCCTCGTCAGTCTCCCATCCCAGGGGCCTCAGCACCACCCGGCACTTTCTTTCAAACATCTTTCTGGGCTGTTCTCATTCTCAGCAATAATCTTAAACCTTCTCCACCCAGACCCCAGGTCAGCTCCTCGAAGCCAGGCTCGGAAACCCCAGGTGTCCATCTGCAGCTACGACTGGTCCCATGAGGCCACCAGCAAGCCCCCCAACCTCCTCTCCACATCGTCTCCCCATGCCACCCCGCCAGCCTGCGCAGCCCAGGCCCCTCCTCTCCACATCGTCTCCCCAAGCCACCCCGCCAGCCTGCGCAGCCCAGGCCCCTCCTCTCCCATCCTTAAGAAGGGACCTCTCTGATGCCCCTGCTATTCCATCCTATCCAGATTTTCCCAAAAAGGATACACACTGTTTCTACTTCCTTTCTACCCCTGCACTGCTCTGGGTTTTCCTACTTAGACTACTAAAAGGATCCTGGAATCCAAATCCAAACAGCAACTGGAACCCAAGGCGCCCCCTCATATGGCTACTGGTCTTCTGCGGCATTAGATACAACCACCTTTGGGTATGTTATTGTGAAGGCAGTGACATGCGCTTGCTGAGGAGTAATCATCCCTCATTCATATCTTTAATTCCCAAGTGTCTACACATAACAGGTTAATCTATATTTGTTGTCTACTGAGAAAACTAATTCCAAAATGTTCATCAGAGGAACACAATTCCTAATTTCACCATTTATTAGTATTCATAATAAAAACTAATAATAACCAAAAGTTATTTTTTATTTATCACTACTAAAAGTCAGGCAGTATTCTAAATGTTTCACATTCTATTATTCCATTTAATAATTACAATAACCCTATTAAGTAGGTACAATTGCTACATAGTAGGTATAATTTATCCCATTTAATGGATAAGAAAACTGAGGCAGACAGAGAAATGACTTGCCTGGTAGAGCCAGGATTAAAATCAAGGTAGTCTGACTTCAGCAGAGACTTCACCTGTAGCTACCATTCTACTTACTTCCCAAGGTGAAAAATAAGATAATACACGTTGCAATTCATGGTGGCTGGGTTATTTTCTTGGAATAAAAGATCTTCCTGAGGCATGAATTTATAAAATGTTCAGACTGAGAAAAAAATGAATAGCTAGTTTGCTTATTTTACATTAACCAATGCAAATCAGATACCAAGGAGATAAATATAATTATATACAACAGGAATAATGCCCTCTATAAATCAATATTAGAATCTTGCATAGAATTCAGGATGCCAATCCTTAAACACGATGTTTCTATCCATCACTGCAAATCTTGGCCAACTGGCCAGAAATGTCATCTCTTGGAAAAATGCCATTTTTTAGTAAATGATACACTTAATAAAAACATGTTCTTACGAAACAAATGATTAATTCTTTGCATTGTAACATTATTGCTACTAGGTTCTATATTTCACTAAGAATGATGAGCTAAGAAGAAAATAAAGACTTTAAAACATGAGCCAAGAAGTATTCTCAACCCCTTGGGATCTAAGCCCGTTTTTTTTTTTTTTTTTTTTTTTAATTTATTTATTTATTATTTATGGCTGTGTTGGGTCTTCGTTTCTGTGCGAGGGCTTTCTCTAGTTGCGGCAAGCGGGGGCCACTCTTCATCACGGTGCGCGGGCCTCTCACCATCGCGGCCCCTCCCGCTGCGGAGCACAGGCTCCAGATGCGCAGGCTCAGCAATTGTGGCTCACGGGCTCAGTTGCTCCGTGGCATATGGGATCTTCCTGGACCAGGGCTCGAACCCGTGTCCCCTGCATTGGCAGGCAGATTCTTAACCACTGCGCCACCAGGAAAGCCCTAAGCCCGTTTTAAACAACAAATATTTAATAATGCCCACTTCACTCTTCTGAAGTGAAATTCATAGATAAAATAACCACACTTTACATACAATTTCAAAAAATCAACGATACAGAGGAGAAATAAAGAAAACAGTTTATAAAGACATGCATTTCAATACGTAGAAGCTTAAGCCTGACTACACTGGAGGCATAATGAAGTTGTTAGATGCTTGTACCTTCTTATTAATCAACACGTCTGGATGTGGAAATATAGGATTAAACGCCATTCCACAGACGATATAGGAAAATGGAAGAGTAGAGGTATAAGTGGACACCAGAACAAGAACTGGTGTTAGAAGTGAAGAAAAAGAACAAATTGATATCACACACGACACAGTAGACTCTCACAGGCATAACGTTGTGTGAAAGCAGCCGGGCATAAAAGTGGGTACTCTTAACGGACTGTTTACATAAGATTTGTAGATGTCAGAATCACAGTTACCTTTAGGGGGCAGTAATGATGGAAATATTTTATATCCCCATCCGGATGGGCGCACATATATTAAAAAACTCACTGACTGTGGTATATTCATATGATGGACTATTATTTATCAATAAAAAGGAACAAACTACTGGTAAACCAAACAACATGGATGAATCTCAAAACCATTATTTTGAGTAAAATAAACCTTAGGCAAAAAAGTACACCTTCTGTATGATTCCACTTATATGAAGTTCTAGTACAGGCTAAACCTGTGGTTCACAAGGATTTTAGTCTCAGTAACCTCATACAATCTTAAAATTATAATTATTGAGAACCCCCAAAAGCTTTGATTTATGTTGATTATATCAATTTCTATTTCTCATATTAAATTTTAAACTGAGACACTTCATTAATTCATTAAAAATGGTAATAGCAAGCCTTACATATTAACATATATAACATAATTTTTATGAAAAATAATTATATTTTCCAAAAATGAAAAAAAAATGTTAAAAGAATGGCATTGTTTTCATATCTTTGAAAATCTCTTTAATGTCTGACTTAATAGAAGACAGCTGGATTCTAATAGCCACTTCTGCATTCAATTCTCATATTAAAATACATATTCATTATGAATTACTTTCTTTTATTTCTCCTTTATAGCAGCACTAGGGCATTATATTGATTTTCTGAAATTATATGTGTAGGCTGGTTTTTTAATCTATGAATTGCATTGCAGAAGAGTAAGGGGGCATGATTAAATATTTGTTGTAATAAAAGGGGAGGGTGGAATGTAAATTGATACAGCCACTATGGAGAACAGTATGGAGGTTCCTTAAAAAACTAAAAATAGAACTACCATACGACCCAGAAATCCCACTACTGGGCATATACCCTGAGAAAACCATAATTCAAAAAGAGTCATGTACCAAAATGTTCACTGCAGCTCTATTTACAATGGCCAAGACATGGAAGCAACCTAAGTGTCCATCATCGGATGAAGGGATAAAGAAGATGTGGTACATATATACAATGGAGTATTACTCAGCCATAAAAAGAAATGAAATTGAGTTATTTGTATTGAGGTGGATGGACCTAGAGTCTGTCATACAGAGTGAAGTAAGTCAGAAAGAGAAAAACAAATACAGTATGCTAACACATATATATGGAATCTAAAAAAAAAAAATGGTCATGAAGAACCTAGAGGCAAGATGGGAATAAACACACACTTACTAGAGAATGGACTTGAGGATACGGGGAGGGGGAAGGGTAAGCTGGGACGAAGCGAGAGAGTGGCATGGACATATATACACTACCAAATGTAAAATAGATGGTTAGTGGGAAGCAGCGCACAGCACAGGGAGATCAGCTCGGTGCTTTGTGACCACCTAGAGGGGTGGGATAGGGAGGGTGGGAGGGAGGGAGATGCAAGAGGGAAGAGATATGGGGACATATGTATATGTATAACTGATTCACTGTTATAAAGCAGAAACTAACACACCATTGTAAAGCAATTATACTCCAATAAAGACGTTTAAAAGAAAAAAAAAAAGGGGAGGGTGATTTTGTCCAGTAGGATTGAGAATAACACTGCCTTAAAATATGTTTTAAAGTATTTATTCTTTCCTTCCTAGCTCATCATCCTCACTGAAATATGAAACCGGGCAGCAGTAACACTACAATGCAAAAAGTTAATGGAGAACTGGAAAAATCCCAGCAGACTCTTAAGAGAATGAAATGGAAAAGGGCAAATAAGATCTATGTAGTTTTACAAAAACAGTTTTGGCCTCATGGTCCCCCTTGAAGGTTTCCAAGGTCACCCATGAATCCTAGACCAGGGCTAAACTAATCTATGTCAAAAAAAATCCAGAAGAGTGGTTTCCTCTAGGGGTGGAGGTCAGGTTTGACTGGGGAGGGTCACCAGGGAACTGTTCAGGGTGATGGTGATTTTCCGTCATGTCCAGGCTTGCACACAGATGTATGCATTTGTAAAAAGGAATCACACGGTACACTTACAATTTATGTAGTTGATTGTATGCAAGTTTTACATAAAGAAAGTAAAGGAATATTGAAGTCTAGTTAATGATATACATGGTGAAGTGTTTAGGGGTAAGTGTACTGACGTCTGCAACTTACTTTGTAAAAAGCATCAAGCAATAAGATGGACTGGTGGGAAAAGAGAGGGATGGGTCAATGGAGAGACACATGATGAAGCAAATACAGCAAGACATTAACTGCAGAAACTAGCGGTGGGTATAAGGGTGTTCACTTTTTATTTTTTCTACGTTTGAAAATGTTCATAATAAAATGTTGGAAAAATTCATTGAGTTGTATACTTAAGATCTGTGTACTTTACTATATATAAGTTATACCTCAATAAAAAATTTAAACTGGGCTTCCCTGGTGGCGCAGTGGTTGAGAATCTGCCTGCCAATGCAGGGGACACGGGTTCGAGCCCTGGTCTGGGAAGATCCCACATGCCACGGAGCAACTGAGCCCGTGAGCCACAACTACTGAGACTGCATGTCTGGAGCCTGTGCTCCGCAACAAGAGAGGCCACGATAGTGAGAGGCCCGCGCACTGCGATGAAGGGTGGCCCCCGCTTGCCGCAACTAGAGAAAGCCCTAGCACAGAAACGAAGACCCAACACAGCCATAAATAAATAAATAAATTAAAAAAAAATTTAAACTATTACACAATTTAGACTAAATAGTAACAGATGGCTTATTGGTAAATGATAAGAGAAAGAGGAAATAATATTTATTGAAATAAAGTTTCAAGACAAATTATACATGATTAAAGTGAAGAAAAAGAAATATATGACATTCTTAGGAATAATGAGGCTTATTTTTAAATGTTGTATCAAAATAATGTGCTACCTTGACATGGGATAGGGTACTGACAAAGGATCCCAGAAATACACCTTGTATCTCAAATCGCCATCACATGCCAAGTGATAGACCCGGGCTCTGAAACTTAAGAGGAAAAGAACCAAGAGGCTGTAACACAGGTTGTAGAACACTGGGGGTAGTATCAGAATAAGACTAAAAAGCAGCAGGCAACCCTCCAAATCAATAATTAAATATGTAATTTTACATTATATTTTGTAGGTTCATATTACAAAAATAAAGAATATAGAGAGGATGACAATAAATGACATTTAAAGAAAACTTGTATTATTAAAGTGTGATAGCTTCACATTTAATGTTCCTCTACTAATTAAAAAACATTTGGTTCTAAGTCTCTTGCAATGAATCCCCAATTCCCTCTGTTATATATTTGCATGCTATGGCTACAAATGAAGACTGATACAGGCGTGCCTACCAGCAGCTCAGATACCACAAGGGCATTGCCGAAATGGTGAACAGCTCTTGGTAAAGTTCCCAACAAAACAAAGTACTATTTTCCCTCAATTTACTCAGTAATTGCATTTGTGGAAAATTTCAGTGTACGTTAAAACCCTGCAAAATACTATGTGTTTATTTAAAAAATGGAGTACTAGGCTCAGATCATAATGTTCATTTTTTTTTTTTTAACCCATGTAAACATCCAGGGAGGCATGGGAAAGACATGTGCGGGCACAGAGCCATTCTTCCTCATGCTGGGCCACCCCGAGCACCGCAGGCAGTCTAGCCTGGCCCCTGCCCTCTCTGGGACTGGCTGCTGTCCTTGGGACCAGAAATGCTCCACAAACATCCTGTAGGAGGCAGTCCCACATCCACTAGAAGCCACAGATCTAAGGTGATTAAAGGATTGTTTGAGGAACATTTTATATTTTAACAGCAGAAACATATTCCCCAAAACAGAATTAGCAGACTATTATGTGTTCATTCCTAAACTAGTCAATGCAAAAATACTTTCAATTTCTTTAAACAATTCATGGCCAAGTTGTGGTTAAAAATAACACAACCCCCCAGAGATATATTCAGATACACAGTCCTCTGCTGATGTTTTGTGGCTATAGTTTCACTACAAAGAAAGCATTTCAAATAGTAGCTAAAGACTTGTCATATGGAAACAATATTTGCTTATTCCTGCCTAGGAATTTAAACCACTGAGCCAGAAGTGAAAAGCTCCACATTCTGCTATTTAAAAATCGAAGCAAATACAAAAACTTCATACTTAAATATTATTCTTGTGATTTTTAAATCATTTTTCAGGTTATCCAAGCTCGGTGTTCCAGTGGTGTGTAACTTCATGGCTTTATTGTCTCCACTTCCAAGTGTCACTTGGCCACTGCAGTACTTGTGTGTTTTTACCCCAATCAGGCTGGTGTCACCAGCGCTCCCGAGGCTTTCCTGTGTCCTCCCCATTCTCCCAGGCATCCTAGATGTCCTTCTGCCTTCGCCGCCTCCTTTCTCTCTTTTTCTTTTTTTTGTTCTTCCCCATCATCCCTGTACAAAGATTAGGCCTATTTTTTTTTAAGCAAGAAAAGATGAAATGACACGTGAATTTGTTTGTTTAGAAGAGGTGTCACCACATAATTAAATAGATCACTAAGTATGGACCGAAAGAAAAATGTTCTTGATCAACAGAATAGATACTGAATTTTTTCAAAGAAATTAAGGGGGAAAAAAATCAGTCAGCTTTAAAAAGCCATATGTAATTGGGCAATCAAAATGCTCACAAAGGAAAGGTGCTGTTCACTCTATGTTCTAGGTAAACAAACATTTTGCAAACACTCACATAAAAATTAAACATGTACTATCTGACCCACTCCTAGGTATCTACCCAAGGGAATTGAAAATGTATATTTACAAAAGATTAGGTAGGCAATGTGTATATCAGCTTTATTCATAATCACCCCAACAACCAAAACGTCCTTCAACAGATGAATGGATAAACAAATTGTGATACATTCAGACAATGGAAGACGCCTCAGCATTAAAAGGAATGAACTGTTGATTCACATAACAGCATGAATAAATTTTAAATGCATTTTGCTAGGCAAGACCTAAAGATCCCATTTACATGACATACTGAAAATGGCAAACCTGTGGGGTCAGAAACAGCTCAGTGGTTGCCAGGGGTTGGAGGGAAGGTCTGAGCACAATGGGATCACACAGGGACCTGTGCTGCAGGTACTACGGTGGTGGATACACGGCTCTGTGCTTCTGTGCCTCCCACAGAAAGGTTCACCGTTTGCAAACTAAAAAGAAACAAACAAAAATCAGGGGACTTCCCTGGTGGGGAAGTGGTTGAGAATCCGTCTGCCAACGCAGGGGACACGGGTTCGAGCCCTGGTCTGGGAAGATCCCACATGCCACGGAGCAACTAAGCCCGTGCGCCACAACTACTGAGCCTGTGCTCTAGAGCCTGCGAGCCACAACTACTGAGCCCACGTGCCACAACTACTGAAGCCCGCGTGCCTAGAGCCTGCGACAAAGAGAAGCCACTGCAATGAGAAGCCCACGCACTGCAACAAAGAGTAGCCCCCGCTTGCTGCAACTAGAGAAAGCCCGCACGCAGCAACAAAGACCCAACGCAGCCAAAAAAAAAAAAAAAAAAATCAGTCAGGATACTGGAAGATCCCAGAATGGGGTTCAAACTGTGATAAATGAATGACTGATGAATGAAGTACAAATGTGTGACATAACCTCACTGAAGGGAGTGAGGAAAAAGAAGGCACCCTGACTAGCCTTGGAAAACAGTGTTTCGACTGTTATTTCAAGGCTAAAGGTAAGGGAGCCGTACATAAACAGTGCTCAGTTGGTGAATTTGTTTCTCACAGGGACATGAGTTAATTCTGAAACTAGCGTACGTGTACACTGGGGTTAAATAAGTAAGTGAACTGTAGGTAACAGAAGTTAGGTTTCTCACTGTTAGAGAAAGAGCGAGATTACAAATAAGGAACAGAAGAAAATGGAATGAACCCACGGTCCCGGATTACGGTCAGAGATGCCTGCATGAACTCACGCTTATTTTATTATTTTTTAGAATTACTGTTTTTTAAAATTAATTAATTAATTAATTAATTTTTGGCTGCATTAGGTTTTCTTTGCTGCAGACGGGCTTTCTCTAGTTGTGGCAAGCGGGGGCTACTCTTTGTTGCGGTGCACGGGCTTCTCATTGCAGTGCCTTCTCTTGTTGCGGAGCACGGGCTCTAGGTGCGTGGGCTCAGTAGTTGTGGCACACGGGCTCTAGAGCGCAGGCACTCTAGTTGCTCCACGGCATGAGGGATCTTCCTGGACCAGGGCTCGAACCCGTGTCCCCCGCATTAGCAGGAGGATTCTTAACCACTGTGCCACCAGGGAAGCCCCATGCTTATTTTAGAATGTATACAGACAGACAGATATAGGAATATAGACTTGGGTGTATATATGGGTTAGAATATTTGTGTTGATTTCCTAGCTCTGTCCACTGAGAGGCCTAGAAGTGTGACAATCTAGCAGCAACAAGCATACCCAGTACCCACATCTTTCTAATCCCATTTCCAATAAAAGAAACCAGTGATCTTTTAAGAAATGGCCGATTCTGGGGCCAGTGCGGGTAATATACAAAATGAGCCTGGAGGATCTCATGGTGCCAGGGAGGAAGGAAGTGCTAAGCAAAAAAATTAAAGCGATACACAGAAGCCAACCTGAAAAAGCTCCCGAGGCCAAAGTTGGAACAATCTAAGCTACAAATTAAAAATAGATTATAACCCAAGAAATGACATAAATACCCATGTCCATAATGATATAAAGATGTTAAAAAAAAAAAGATGGCGTATAACCAGAAAAAAAAAACAAAACAAAACATGGGGAGAAGGGACAAATCTTTGTTACAGAAGAATTCCAAATAATAAATGTAGAAGGAATGCGGGAAACAGAACTTCAGCACAATAACTGCTACAGCAAGATCCCCTGATGATAAAATTTAAGGAGAAACAGGTATTTGTGTAGCTTCAAAGTATCTCCCCCAGAATATCAACGGATTACTGTGGTGGTTTTAACACATGCCCACACATTATTTGATACTCTTCTCTCAGGAAGTGGAGTTTAATTCCCCTCCCGAGTGTGGGCTGACTGACTTACTTCTAAGGAACCGGAATCCAATAGCAAATACACATTTGGTCTCTGTCTGGGTTCCTGGCAAAAGAGTTCCTGAAACACCTGGGATTTCCTGAGTGATAAGGATGGTAGGAGTGTCTTTTGTTCTAAAGATGGGATTGTTGGTGGGCTCCTATATAGCTTCAGAGATGGGGGCTGGTTGCAAAAAGACCAAGCCTTGATCAGAAACTTGCAACGTTCAGTTCCATTCCCCCAGTCTCTGGGGAGGGAAGGGGTTTGGGGATTGACTTAACCACTGATGACCAAGGATTTACTCAATGGTGCTTGTGTTATGAAACATCCATAAAACCCTAAACTGAGGGTTTTTTAGATCTTCCAGGTTGGTGAACACGTGCAAGTGCTGGGAGGTGGTGCACCCAGAGAGGACATAGAAGCTCGGCCCCCCAACTGAATTGCTGGACACCCTTTTGGTGCCAGAGAATTGGAGAACTGGTGTGGAAAAACATCACATATTTGGTTAGTATGTGAAAAAATCTTTCAGGAGTAGAGTGAAGGAAAAAAAAAACTAGGAACTGTACCTTGGAGAAACTTGTCAAGCACCACCTGCACCAAGTGATCAAGGTCCCCATCATCAGGAACAAGGCATGGTGATATCATGTAGCCCCAGGTATGATGTCACGGAAGGGGCACTTCATCTCTTGTGGCTTTCCTCCAAATCCACAACCCCAGGCTAATCACAAGGCAACAGACAAACATACGTGGAGGGACAGTCCACGAAACATTGGACCAGTACTCTTCAAAAGTGCCAAGGTCGAGAAAATAAGGAGAGACCAAGAAGTTATCACAGATTGGAGGAGACTGAGAAGACATGACGTCTAAATGCAACGTGGGACCCTGGATGGGATCCTGGAGCGGGAAAAGGATATCAGGAAAAGCTGGTGGAATGCAGATAAAGCCTAAAGTTTAGATTTTTTTTTTTTAAAGAGAATAAACAACTGATACACATAAAACAATATGAATGTGTCATACGCTTTACGATACGTGAAAAAAGCCAGATCAAAAAGCTCCATACTGTGTATCTCCATTCCTATGACATTTTGGAAAAGGCAAAACCATAGGGTCAGAAGATAGATGAGTGGTTGCTTGGGGTCAGGGGTGAGGGAAGGGGCTGGCCGCAAAGCAAAAGCACAAGGACGTTGGGAGGTGACGTTCTGTATCTTGATTGTGGTGTTGGTGATCAGATTCTATGTCCTTCCAAAAGAGTGAATTTTACTATATACAAATTAAAAAGTAAATTTAAAAAATATCCCAATAGCCTTCTTAATTTAAAATTTCCCACTTAACTATATTCAGTTCACACATGGCTCGACAAATCCCTCAGTACAAAATGAGAGACTGACTACACAGAGAGACCATGGACGACAACAGAACTCCCACCCACGTGAGAAGCCTGGGGAGACAAGCCGCGCACATCCCCTGCACCATGGGCCTGGAGAGGCCGGGACTTGGTCACTGACGGCTCCCACACCCTTCCCAGCGCAGGACCAGACTCGTGAACCGCCTCGGCTTGCCCGGGCAATGGCCTCCAGTCAGGGCCCGCCCGAAGCCCTCTCTTCTTTCCCTGTGAAGTTCTCCCACTCCTCGGCCTGCCTTTGAGTCTCTGCCAAAAGCAAGGCTCCATGGCTAGAGTGAGCTCCGAATCCACAGCTTCTGTTTGCTCTCCTTTGCTTTTCGTTTATTTCCACAGAAGCAAACCTACTTTATAAAAGAAAGCCTTATCAGACATTAGATAAAACATTGCCCAGGTGCTATGTAACCAGTAAGGTAAGAAGCTCTGTGCGGAACAAATGGACAGCAGAAGGGAAGCTGTTGAAGGCTCCCGGTGCTGCAAGGCTCTTTCAGAACCACCAAACCACTTCTGAACCCCTCGTATTCCCCTAGCTAATGCCATCATTACTGCACACTAGCTGTTCAGTGAAACAGGTACAATCTTGTCAAATGAGACTTTCTTTCATCGTGTCTGAATTATTCACTGCGTATTGTTACCACTGACAAGGGATTTTTTTTTTTTCTTTTCTTTTTTCTTGGTTATTCAGAAACCAGGTCCTGCTGTTACTCCAGTCAGCAATCCTGGAAGAACTTCCTGGGATAAGGGGAGACAGGAAGGAAGGAGGGGCGTTAGGGAATGCAGGGGAAGAGGGGAAACTAAGAAAAGACTGGCTTTTTTAGTAAAAGATAACTTTTCTTTTAAGGATACAGTAGAATTAGTAATGGAATGCTTCCAAGGACTGATAAAATGATTGCACTCCACAATTTAACATTTTAATGCTTCCTATAAAAGTGTTTTCTTTCTTACTACCTGTAACAGCTTGCCAAGCTATTTGAATTTCAGGAGAAATGTTATATAGGCTAAATTAGATGGTGTAAAATTAAATTATTCTGACAGAACAACACCAAGCAAAATTTGATGAAGGAATTAATAAATTAAGAAACCTTCTTAAAAATGCAATATTCAATTAAAACTTAAATAAATCCTTGGGGTATGAACCAAGACAATTGTATTAAAAAGTAATATGAATTTTCTCAGAAAAAGAACTTCAGGTTGGTTGAATAAACTCTCCAAGGGCCAACTTCATTAGCCAGCATAACGTCCAAGACTCTTGGAGTGACCAGCTAATTTAAAACAACTTTTACAACCATTTCCATATGGCCTAGTCATTTATGTTTATGGTTTGGACAGAAGTCTTGAATGGAAAGCCAAGAGCAATGCCTAGAAATATCAAGTCTCTTTTAGAAAGATTTTCCTCATCAAATCATTAATTTTTTTTGCATTTTACTTTCCTTCAACATTTTATTTTATAGGTGATACTGAACTCTCATCAACATGTTTTATTAAATATAGTAAAAAGAAAAAAAAAGGACAATAATACCAAAGGGCCCAGTTCTAGCTACTTCAAAACATGCCTTTTTAAATGTTTTATTTGCCGATCACAGCCTTGTTCAGCCCCCAAATGCCACTTCACCAACTTATGAGTGTCACCTCATGCATTTCATTAACGAGAAAACTGCGTGCAGTCGGGCTTCTCAGACCTTCCCTGTGATAAACAGGTCTACAGCATGGCCTCTCACGCTTAATGCCCCAGCTTTCCAGAGCCAACTGCAATAACCTGCAAGAACATTCCTGCCTTGGGTCACTGCAACCTGGCCAGGTTCGTTCCTGCTTTCTCTCTTGCGATGAAGATACTTTAAGTGGCACCAACTCTGACTCTGCATTCCTTGTTTCTCTAATACTGATGGTGATTTTTTTTCCTTTTTATTGATGATGATGATTTACTATAATGAAATATGATTTGAACAGTCGAAGTTTCTAAGGAGAATTCAGAAACCAAGTTCACAAGATGACACAGAGTTTGGATTTTTTCATTTTCATAAATTCAGATTATAAAAATAGTAAAGAAATTACTATGAAATTAATATTGAAATTCTAATATTTCTAGATACAGTAATTCATAAGCTTGATATCATAACTAGTTTATAAATTACCATATCTGGAAATACTGCCCCACACCCTCTAATTCTTTCCATTTTTGATCATCACCCCTGACATCTTATTGATCTGAAAGCAACAGAATTCAAAGACTCCTTGGGAGTTCAGTGCCTCTCCTTTTATTTGGTTACAGAACTAGTAGCACCAATGTTGTCTACCCTTTTAGACTGGGGGAGAGAGCAATTAGGGAAAGCCAGAATTTAAAGCTGAGATAATAACAAAAACTAGATAGAAAAAAATTGTTGGGACTTCCAACAAAGATAACTGACTCACTACTTATTTACAAGTTACAAATCTGAATTTTTCGTACATTGTTTCTCAATAAGGTTCTGACCTTGGAAGATGGGTCTCAGGATTCATAATAATAAAGATGCAAAGAAAGAAATGGATTCACAGAGTTTTAAGAATTGGGGATGAGAGGAAAAGAGTATACCATACAGTCAGCCCTCCATATCTGCTGATTCTGCACCCACAGATTCAACCAACTGTGGACCAAAAATATTCAGAAGAAAAACATTTCATAAAGCTCTAGAAAGCAAAACTTGAATTTGCCACACACTGGCAACTATTTACACAGCATTTACATTGTATTAGGTATTATAAGTGATCTAGAGACGGTTTAAAGCATAAGCGAGGATTCGTGTAAGTTATGTGCATATACTACGCCATTTTATACAAGGGGCTCGAGCATCCTTGGATTTTGGTATCTGTGCGGTCAGGGGTAGGTTAGGGAGGGGGTTCTGGAACCCATCCACTGTGGATACTGAGGGATGACTATAGTCCCAGATGATATAAATGCATGCTAGAATTCTAAAATCAAAACAATTTCTGTAGATGTTTCTGAAGGCATCTCCCAGCATGTTTTTGATTTTTTTTTTTTTTTAATTTTTCTTTCTTTCTTTCTTTATGGCTGTGTTGGGTCTTCGTTTCTGTGCGAGGGCCTTCTCTAGTTGTGGCAAGTGGGGGCCACTCTTCATCACAGTGCGCGGGCCTCTCACTATCGCGGCCTCTCTTGTTGCGGAGCACAGGCTCCAGATGCGCAGGCTCAGTAATTGTGGCTCACGGGCCCAGCGGCTCCGCGGCATGTGGGATCTTCCCAGACCAGGGCTCGAACCCGTGTCCCCTGCATTGACAGGCAGATTCTTAACCACTGCGCCACCAGGGAAGCCCTGTTTTTGATTTCTTAAACACAGAATCACACTTTGACCAAGAATTTAAAACTTCTTTGAATGCTCAGTAACAAAGTTTCTCCAGGACCCTTGTTTTCTCATCTTGTTTGCATTTAATTCTATTAAAATCCTAAGGTCAAATGACATTAGAAGTATTGGGAGCTCTTGCAGAATAGTAATTATATATTAAAGTGAAGGCACGGAAACTGTGATGTTCAGGAAACTATTTAAATGAATGAAAATCAAAAGAAAAGGGTCTTTGAAGTCCTAAACATGCATTAAGATGAAAATAATTGATCTAATAAATTCATCATATAGATTGCAGTCCTTAATAACAGTGAATAAGAGCATATGGAAGACAAGTTAATATTGAGTCCATTTCAGCCTCAACCATCAGATAGGGCAAGATAAAAACAAAAATTGTGATATATGTTCAATCATGTAGGCAGAGACTTAGAAAGTGTTTATTAGTTAACTTTCTCCCAAAAGGCTGTTTTGAAATGTAAATCATAGAAGGCAAAAGAAATACTGTTTCTACTGGTAGAGAGCTCATTTCATTCTCTGCTCATTGGAAATATGCCTCACATGAAATACTACCTTTAGCCTCTAGACCATCATTAGTGATGTTTTTGAAAATTAGACATAACCACACAAATTCAGCAGCTGAACCAGGAAAGGAAATGGAAGCAGAAAACAATTTTCCCAGGGCTTTCAGAAGACAGCAGTCCTCAGAGGAAACTTAGGAGGAGAGCTGTCCGGAGCCCAAGCCCAGCGCTGGGTAAAGCCGCTTCAGGGGCCACAGTCAGCGTCCTGCCTCGGCCCCTTCCCAGCGCCTGTCAGCTGCGTCTGATCAGAGCTCAGCGCTGCCAGCAAGGAAATGTTGAACACTTTCTTGGGAGAAAAAGGACCTTTCAAGAGGAAGTCTGTACGGCTGCCAGAGAACCATCACTGACTGAGGCTCAGTCCTCTGGAAATAGTCCACCTGGACGATTAATGACTGAACCGCACCCGGGCTTTCAGGCACTTGACCACAACCCCCGCCCCCATGGCCCCCTTCTTGCAGCGGCATCTCTGGCCCTACTCTCACGCTTTGTTTGCTACATGCAGCGTCTTGGGCTGAGTGAATGTGCAGCAGTGATGGATTATGAATGCAGGCGCTGACTTCAAGGTTTATGGGACAGAAAGTAAAAAGGGGCATCATCCTAGTTTTACAGCCCTCTTATTCGATACCTTGAGAACTATCAGACCTTCAGAAGACTGAAGTGTGCATGAAAACCACTTGCTGAAATTTAAGTTCCACGTTAGTGAGAGCCTACATGCCCCGTAATACCAGAAGCCAAGCGCTCAGGCTGGTAGCCGCACAGGGGCCAGAGGGAGGGCTACGGACCAAGACAGCGAGGGGCCCCCAGCCTTCCTCTGCAACCGCAGCTGCAAGGTGGATCCTCAGGTATTGCTGGGGGTGGCAGGCCTGCGCTGGAAGGAAGAAGCAAATTCTCAGAAGCGAAAGGCTCTGCACATGCAGGTACATGAGATTATTATGCAAAGAAGGGCAGCCTTGACATGTATCTCCTCTGCTCTGCTGTCATCACCATATTCAGGCATCTTCCCACAATTTAAGCAGAAAAAAGTACAGAAGAGAAAGGTGTGAATAGATGGTAAAAACTGAAATCTTTTTTTTTTTTTTTTTAATTTTTTTTATTGATTAATTGATTGATTGATTGATTGCTATGTTGGGTCTTCGTTTCTGTGCTAGGGCTTTCTCTAGTTGTGGCAAGTGGGGGCCACTCTTCATCACGGTGCGCGGGCCTCCCACCATCGCGGCCCCTCTTGCTGCGGAGCGCAGGCTCCAGACACGCAGGCTCAGTAATTGTGGCTCACGGGCCCAGCCGCTCCGCGGCATGTGGGATCTTCCCAGACCAGGGCTCGAACCCGTGTCCCCTGCATCAGCAGGCAGACTCCCAACCACTGCGCCACCAGGGAAGCCCAAAAACTGAAATCTTTTATCCCACATGACATGACTCTACGGAGTATCTTTTGTTTCACTAGTATTTATTTATAGACAGCATTACATATAAATTATATATTTAAATATTTTTATACTTGTTGATTTGACATGATAGTAGATGTCAAAGTTAAGTGGTTCACCTTACTTTTCACTCTTCTGCGACGCAATTAACACCTCTTTCTCATTCACTGTTGTCTATCTAATCACTTGAATCAAGCACCTTCTTTTAGAGATGGCTGTAAGATCTTATTAAATCTCTGGTCCCCCTTGGCAATGATAAACTGATACTCTTAAGCGATTTTTAATTGAAGCAGTCAAAATCACCATGTATTTTGAGAGTAAAACATTTTTGCCAATTTTGTTCAATAACTTAGTCAATTTTGTGGTAGGCAAATAAATCACATCTTGGTCCCTAAACACACATTACCATGGTCTGTAAGCCTGCGTGAGCTTTGTACTAAAAAGCGTGAAAAATGCCTGGATGCCAACAAGAATGAAAGTCAAACCATTGTACACTGGTGTGCAACTGGGAGAGGCGGGGTTCTGTTTTCAGTTTTGTTTCTCCTCTGTAGTACTGACTTGGTCCAAAGTAATCTGCATTGCTGTTATTTCACACCAGGATAGCTCCAGCCTTGGGAGCTGTAGGGTACGTTACCACCACCAGGAGGGAAATGGGAGGGAAATGGGAGACTGGAACTCCGCCCAACGCATAAGCCAAAGAGGAACCTTATCCCCAGCTCCTGGTCCAGCAAGGAGGAAAGAAGGATACAAGGTACTTTTTCTCTGCCGGAACCAGGGTTTAGCTATGAGCAGCAAGCATGGAAAGGGGAAAGGACTTTTATTTCTTTTCCTATTTCAGTTTAAGAGGTGGTGTTCCCCTTAACCTTCTTTAATGCATTCATCTATCAGACCATCTGATTAGATTCTCAGAAATAGTGAAAATATGATCTGCTAAAATATTCTCATTACTGGTATGTTTCCATCTATCTGTGGCTTGATTTTTTTGTTCCCTGCTATACTGAAACTTATTTTAAACCAGAATATTATTATTATTAATGAATTTCTATAGAACAGAAAAAATAGTCTAGATATGACAAATCATATATACCCAAACAATTGCGATACTGTGGATAATATTGAAAATAAAAGCATATAGTAGCTGAGATTCTAAATTTATATAAAGTCATTATATGGTTGCACCAAGTACTTTTTTGAATTTTTAAGATTTGCTTTTGTTCCCAGTCAAATAAAACAGGGATGAGATCTAATTCACCCTACGATACTCTATGGTAACAAAACCAGAATTTTTACAGCTCAATACATGAAGCATGAAGAAACTGAACACGTATTAGAATTTCGGAAGCAATTGCCCAAGGCTAGCTGGTTTCAGTTTCTCCTCCAGATCCATATGTCTGAATAATATATTTCAATAAAAAACACTGAAGCTTAAGGGTCCTTAGAGGAAAAGTGTACACTGAAGATCTCAAAGGGACAAAGCCAGCACTAGCCCTGACTCCACCCCATTTAATGGGTATTTCCCATGTCATGTCATAAGCCCATTTTAATATATATAGACTATTCATTTAAGTGTTCCAAGATAAAACTGAATCTATTTTTCTGAAATAATACATATTTTTCCTAAGTAAATGGTAACACCTATTCATTTAGAGAATTTAGAAAATAAAGGAGAATATGAAAAGCACCCTTCATCCTACCACCCAGAAAACCACTGGAGTAACAATTTGGAGTAATTTCTCAGTTTCTGCATGTATATACATACAGTTTTTCTTTTTCAAAATTAAGATTAAACTGTACATGCTGTTTTGTGTCCCCGTTTTTATAATTTCATATCATTAAATATTGTATCATTATGTCATTAAAATTATATTATTTAATATTAATGATTGCATAAGTAATGTTACACAGTATAATCATATAGTCATGGTATACAATATAATTATGACATACTAATATTGTATCATAAATTATATAATTTAATATTGTATCACTGTCTTCTTTGGAAACATTATTTTCGTATCACTTTCCTGGTTCAAACCTTAAACTGCCTGACAGGTCTGGCATGCTGTTTCCCTTCCTACCTTACCAGCGTCACCACAAGCTCCTCTCCTGTGTCTCTGTTTCATCGTCTTGTTCCCTGGTACCAGTTCTGCTGGCCTTCGCACACGCCACTCCCCCATCCTCTTCTCCCTGACGCGTACTGTGGACTCGTTTAGCCTCTACCACTTCCCCAGGGAAAGCTTCCCATTCACCGTCCCCCCCGACACACACACAAGCACCCACACCCAGTCCAGGTGAAATCCTCCAGTGAAGGCACTCATCCCTCTAGATCGTCCTCTCTGAACACCAGTGATTACTTTACTTTCAACTTTTTTCTTACTATGTCTAGTTTATTTATCATCTTTAGGACTTGAGTATTATTTTGTCAACGTTCCACATGTATCTTGCAGGAATGTGACTGAAATTGCATTAAGTCAACCTGTGAATCAACTTAGAGAGAAATGATGTTCTCACAATGTCAAGTTTTCCCATTCAGGAAGGAGGTATGACTGATCACATGGTCAAGGTATTATTTATATTTGTTTGTAAAGTTTTAGTTTGTCTCATAAAGGTCTTCTACACTTCTTGTTATATTTGTTCCAAATATTAGGTTGTTTTGAGAATTTCTTTTCATGATGTTTTCTATATGGTTACTGCTAACTATATAGGAAAGCTATTTAAAAGAATTTTTAAATTGTGAAATAACACACATATATATGGAACAAACACAAATACTCATATAAACTATCACCCAGATCAAAATACAGAGCCTTGGAAACTTTCCTGCCTGGCGCCCCCTGGGGTCATCACCTGTCTTCACACCACAATGAACATTTACCACCTATGTGTTCATCTCTACACACCATAATTTAGGTTGCCTATATTTTGAACTTTGTAAAACTGGAATTACACAGTAACTATCCTAAGATACTGATTTTTTACATTACGAGTACAAAAAGTAAAATATCTCATGTTACTTTGTCCCCTCTATAATGCTCTTCCTTTCCTTATGTGGATCAGAGTTTCTGACCTGTATCGTTTTCCTTCTCTTTGAAGAGCTTCCTTTAACACTTCTTGCCAGGCAGGTCTACTGGCAACAAATTCTTCAGTTTTTGGCTGAGAAAGTCTTTCTCCTTCACTTTTTCTCCTTCAGTTGTCAAGGGTAATTTTTACTGGATACAAAATTCTAGGTTGGTGGGTTTTTTATTTAATGCTTTAAATATTTCACTCCACTCTCTCCTTGCTTTCATGATTTTCAGCAAGAAATCTGATGTATTTCTTATTCTAGTTTCCTGCTAAGCATGGTGTTTTCCCTACTCTTTCTTTTTTCCAAGATTTTCTCCCTGTCTTTGGGCTTTCTGCAGTTTGAATATGATTTGCCTACTAGTAGATTTCTATAATTTATCCTCACTGGTGTTCTAAGAGTTTCCTGGAAGATTAGTGTGGTGTTTGTAGTTAATTTTGGAGAATTCTCAGCCATTATTACTTCAAATATTTCTTTTCTTTCTTCTCCTTCTCATATACTTATTATGCATATTTACATCTTTTGTAATTGTCCCATAGTTCTTGAATATTCTGCTCCACCTTTTTCATTGTTTTTTCTCCTGACGTTTCAGTCTGGAAAGTTTCTATTGACATATTTTCAAGCTCACTGATTTATTCTTTGTCCATGTCCAGACTACTAACGAGCCCATCAAAGACACTTTTTATTTTTTTAAGAATTTTTTTTCCTGCTATGCCCTTTGATTCTTTCTTGGAGTTTCTATCTCTCTGCTTATATTATCCATCTGCTGTTGCAGGTTGTCTTTTTTTCAGTAGAGCCCTTAATATATCAGTCATAGTTACTTTAAATTCCCTACCTGATAATTCCAAAATCTGTGTCATTCCTGATTCTGGTTCTGACTCTGATTTTTCTTGCCTGTTGGCGTGCCTTGTAAATTTTTTTTTTTTTTTGAGAACCAGGCATGATGCATGGGGTAATAGAAACTGATGTAAGTAGGCATTTAGTGTGAGGTTTTATGTTAGTTTGGCTAGAAGCTGGGCTGTGTTTAATGTTTGCCGTAGCTGCAGGTGCCAGAAACCTCGGTTCCCTTGTTGTTGGTTTATCTTCCTCCCCTGTTTTCTTTGGGTTTCCCTAAGAACTCCTCCTTAAATAGAGTCTGTGTCCTGCAGCCCTCTCAGTTGCCACCCACTATTATTAGACTGGAGCCCTCTTGACCTGGTGGTAAGGTGTTTGGGAGGGAAAACATTCTATAATCTTATGATTAAATCTCAGTTTTTTAGTGGGCCTAAAAAACAGATTTAATCAGTTAAATCTGATTATGAAGAGACCTTCAGAAGCACATCTTGGCCAATATTCCTTCCCTTAGATGAGACAGGAAGACTAGATGGGGCTAAAGCTGGCCAGCTGCCCTGCTCTCAGGTCAGATAAGGCTCTGGTGAGTTAGTTTCCCATGGAGGGCTGGCCTTTGTATGAAGAATGCTCTGGGTATATTTTTCAGAATGGTTACTTTCCTTTTCCCTGCCTAGGACAAGAAGGATTTCCTCCCCATTTTTACAGTAAGAATCTTGTGGAATTCCAGGAGATAAAACTCACAAAATTGTGGGAGTCCTCCCAAGACTGGGCATCCAGGAGTTTTAAGTCTCAGGTAGTCTACACTTAGCCTCCAGCAATTCATCAGAATTACGATTTAAATATTCCTGTGAATTAGTGGGTCAGTGGCTTCTGTTTTAGGTAGCTGATCTCAGCTATGATTCTCTGTATTCACCTGTCTCTCCAACTTCTGGGATTAAGGTTTGCCCTGTGACCTTAATTCTCTGATGGATCTTTACCAGTGTTCTTTGCTTTTTCATGTGGATTCAACTCACCTAGTCATTTACTTTTGGCTGGAAGAATTTCCTTCAGTGTTTCTTATAAGGATCTGCTAGTAACAAATTCTCTCAATTTTTATCTGGGAAAGTCTTTACTTCACCTTCATTTTTGAAAGATGGTTTTGTGGGATATAGGATTCTTGGTTGGCAGGGTTGTTTTTTGTTTCTTCCTCTGAGCAGTGTGAACATGTTATCCTACTGCTTTCTGGCCTCTACTGTTCCTGTTGAGAAGTCAATTGCTCATCTTATTTGGGTTTCCTGGCAAGTAATGAGCCATTTTTCTTTCTTTCTATTGACATATTTTCAAGCTCACTGATTTATTCTTTCTGCTATCTGCTTTCAAGATTTTCTCCCTGTCTTTGACTTTCAGCATTTTTACTATGATGTACCTGTTTATAAAGATATAATGGGTTTCTTTGCAATTATCCTACTTTGAGTTCACTGAGCACGCTGGATGGATAGGTTACTGTTCCTCAATAAATTTGGGGTGTTTTCAGCCACTGTGTCCTCGAATACTTTTTCTGCCCCTATCTCCCTCTCTCTTTCTCTCTGGTATTCCCATTATGCATATGTTGGTGTGTTTAATGGCATCCGACATTTCTCGGCTCTCTTCATTTTCTTCCTCCTTTACTCTCTCTGCTCTTCAGCTTGCATAACCCCATAACCGACCAACAGATTTTCAAGTTCGCTTATTCCTTCTCCTGCCAGTTCAGATCTACTGTTGAGCTTCTCTAGTAAGTTTTTAAACTTAAATTATTATACTCTTTAACTTCAGAGTTTCCATTTGGTTCTTGTTTATAACTTCTGTTTATTGACATTCTCTATGCAACATTTTCATCATACTTTCCTTTACTCCTTTAATCATGGTTTCCATTAGTCTGTGACTATATTCCTAATAGCTACTTTGAGTCTTTTCCTGATAAATCTGACATCTGGTCACTCTCAGAAGCAGTTTCTGTTGCCTGCTTCCCCCACACACACCCCCACCTCCAGTGTTTGGCTCATACTTTCCTGTTTCTTTTCATGTCTCATAATTTTCTTCTGGAAACTGAACATATATTGTAACAACTCTGGGTATTGGTTCCCCCAACTATGGAGCTTCTTCCTGTTATTTGCTTGTTTGTTTGTTTATTGACTGGCTGGATTATTTTAGTAAAGTGTATTTCTCCTCCAGAATGTTAAGCCTCCAATGTTGCTCTTTGGATATGTTCACAGTCACCTGGCGTAACAGTGGTTTTGGTAGGGCTCTCTTCCTTTCTTTCCCTGAACACGCCCAGCTGTTAAACTCTATTAACTGCCAACTAACTGCTCTATTGTTTTCAATAATGCTCTGAGGCATAAGTTGTTCTACAAGTGAATGCAATCAAATCCTGCCTCCTTTGAAGGAATGGTTTTTGAGGCCAGTGTTTGATACTTGTTCTAACCTCAGGAGGACTCCCCCCTCCCCCGCCCAGGCAAAAATCTTTGAGCCAGGGCTCTGGAGCTGTGTGTCGGGACAAAGGCAAGTTTCTCTCAGTGTCACACCCCAACTGCTCCTCTAGGAGCTGAGCTCTGTGCTGGGGGGCAGGGGAGAAGCCTGAGGTCCTCTCAGCTTGCCTCTCTTGGCCTGGAACCACTGCCTCATGAGTTGAAGCAAAGGTGGTCAGGACCCCAGTATTCTTCACGTGCTGAATCCAAGGTAGAGTGTCCCATCCACAAGTGGAGGCTGGTGGAAGAAGGGAGCCTCCACCTCTCTACTGCAGTTGCTGGAGCTGAGACTCAGCAACAGGTAGTTGAGGCAGGATGAGAAACGCCCACGCTGTCTCACAGGAAGAAAGCCCTTCACCGGGGAGGCAGAGGCATAAGGAGCCCTGTTCTAGGCTGAGGGGTCTCGAATGGAGTCTCTACCTTGTTAAGCTGGGAGGGAGGAGGAAGGAGCAATCTTGATTCAAATTCCACAGACTCTCACCTTTCTTACAGAGTTTTTGTATATTTTCTTGAATAGATGTTTCTACATTTGTCCCTTGCCCTTATGACCATTTCCAGAAACTACATTTAAAAAAAAAATAAAAATTTTATCAGTTTCACTGGGGAGAGGGTCAGTGGAGCTCTTCATACTGTGATGTTAGAAGTTGATATCCTCTGATTTTTTTAATATCTAATTTTTGACTAGTTGCCCTTACTGACTTCTCTTAATGGTGGTAGTAACACTAATAAGAGAAAACATTTATACGTTACTTTTAGGTCAAACTATATGATGTTGCCAATATCTAGCCATTCTGATCTACAGAAACAGCTATTTCATATAATTTAACCTATTATATGTTGAGTATAGTTCTAAATGCTTTACGTATATTATTTTCTTTAATCCTCACAACAATTCAGTGAGGTAGCTACTATTATATTCCTATTCTACAGATGAAGAGAACCTTTACAGAGAGGTTAAGTCATTTGCTAAAAGAATGACAGCTAGTTTTCAGTGGAGCTGAGATCCAAACCCACACAGCCAGGCTGCAGAGTATATGTTCTTAATCACCACAACCTAACAGATTCCAAATTAATAGTTTTCAACCATTTACTTCGGATTTTTCTGAAAAGAAAAATATATCATTTCCAAACAACGATACATTTTTTCTTTTCTCTTTTCTTTTCCAATAGTGTTATTACTACTTATCAGGTCTAATTACGTTGGCTAGAAATTTTAAAACAAAGAGGGCATGTTAAAACTGGTGAAAACTGAATAAAGTTTGTAGCCTGGTTAATAGTATTGCATGAACGTCAGTTTCTTGGTCTTGATATTTTACTACAGTTATACAAGATGTCACCATGGGAGAAGCTGGACTCTGTATTATTTTTGCAACTTCTTGTGAGTCTATGACTATCTTAAAATAAAGAGTAGTGGCAAAAGAAGATATCTTCATCTTATTCTGCACATTAACGGTAATGCTTTAGGATTTTACTGATAGCATAACTTTGGTTTAAGATACATATTATTTATGTACCCAAAGAGTAATATTCCAACAAAACAGAGACACAGAACTGAGAGACGTCAAGATACCACAGGATCTTCATCTAAGTTAATCTGATATAACTTATACACTGGATAAAAAAAATTCCCAAGTTTAGGGCTTCCCTGGTGGTGCAGTGGTTGAGAGTCCGCCTGACAATGCAGGGGACACGGGTTCGAGCCCTGGTCTGGGAAGATCCCACGTGCCGCGGAGCAACTGGGCCCGTGAGCCACAACTACTGAGCCTGCACGTCTGGAGCCTGTGCTCCACAACAAGAGAGGCCACGACAGTGAGAGGCCCGCGCAGTGCAATGAAGAGTGGGCCCCGCTCGCCGCAACTAGAGGAAGCCCACGCACAGAAACGAAGAGCCAACACAGCCCAAAAAAAAAAAAAAAAAAAAAAAAAAAAAAAAAAAACGCACCATAATGGGGGCGGTATGGGAGTGCAGAGGAAGGACGGGGCGGTGGGGAGGGGAATGGTAGTTTAAAAAAAAAAAATTCCCAAGGTTATATTTAGCAACGGCAGGGAACTTCAGAGCAAAGAGTAGAATCAATGATTTATAAAAATTTTTGCTTTTAAGACAACAGTAAAGCTAACAATCATAATAAGAAGGCTTATTACTTAACTTGACACCTGATACTACTTCCTTGTCACTGATTGCTATGTAAGCATACAAGAGGATTTAGCGTTCATGAAGAGAAAAGAATACAACCACCAAAAAGAAACTGATTCTTCATTGTATTTACACTATTAGTTCATTTAGCAGATGTACTGAATGCCTATTAAATGTTTGGCAGGTGAAGCCCATGCCCAAATGAGACTTACATTCTAATAGAGCAGATACTGGAGACAAACATAAGGACACGTAGTGACAAGTGCTACAAAGAAAATCAAAGCAGGGTAAGGTAAGGGGTTTAGCAGCAATTAGAGAAATGAAAGGGACCTATTTTGGATAAGGAGGAACTTTCTGAGGAGATGACATTTGAGAAAACAACTGAATTAAGTGAGGGACTGAGCTATGGAAAAATCTTGGAACAGCACTCAAAGCAGACAAACAGTAAGAAGGACCTTGAGGCAGCAACAAATTAGGAGGCCATTGCAATAAACAAGGTAAGAGATGGCAATGATTCAAGACATCCAGTAGGATGATTTTTGGATGCAAGTTACAGAATATTTGAAGAAAGGTGCTTAATGAATAGTTTTACTGTCACTGTTTTACTAATCACACAGAATAATAAATATGGAAGAATTGATTCCAGGGTTGGTGCTGTTGCTGAACAACGTCACTGTTTGGGAGACGCATCTTATGATCCACTCAGATGGCTACAGATGGCTCCTAAGTTATGGCTACTATAGTTCCAGACATTGCACCACATACAATAATATCCAAGCAGGAAGGTTTCCTTATCATGCCATTGTCTTCATCTCTTTGTATGACACACAATGGTGATATATCCGCTCTTCCTTCTCCTCCTCCTCCATCTAATTACAATGGCTAGTACATATCAAGCACTAAGCACATTCCTGGTGCATGGTAATTGTTTCTTAAATGTTAACTATTTTAACTGTTTATAGTTGAGGTTATTTTGAGGTATTAGGGTATTTTGTATCCCAGCACATCCGTTCTAGTAAAATAAAGCAAGACTGGGGGGTGTGAGTGTTTTAAGAAAGCTTCTGTCTTCTCTGGGGCTGCTTGGCCCCTCTCCATTAATTAAATAAATAAAAAGGTCAACTCTAATTGCTCTGATAATTCCAGCTCTGTAAACAGAAGGCCACAAAAGGAAAAAGGTGGAGGGAATGTGGCAGGGAGAACAGGCTGAATGTTCAGAGTTCAGAGAGCCCTGAGCGGGGTCCCCATCAGTCAGGTGTGCCCGGCTACGGAAGCTGAGTCAAAGCTCACCCAGAAGGCCAGACAGACTGCAACTCCAAATGCACCCCGCTGTCACCTCCAGGCATAGACTTAACAAAGCACCGCTTTTAAACTATCCCTCACAGGAGTTACCCCCTCACCCTTATATTGAGACTTTCCCCATCTGTGTGTCTAAGTACTCCTCTCCTATTCAAGGCACCCAGGACTTTTCTTATTCTTGAATAGAGCCTTTCCTGACACAAGCCATGTGCACTGATGTGGGATCAATCTGATCCTGTACAATCAAATCTATGCCTTTCAATAAGTAAAAGTCATGTCATACCAAAACTCAATACAAATTACTAATGTTGATGAAGACGAATCATCCTGTAGAAAACCAATCTCAGTTTAATACATACAGTTTGCTGGTATTTTTTTGTTTGTTTGCAACACATTTTTTTCTAGACTATTTCTCCAGGGATCTCTTCCCATTAACCAATCCCTGTAAACTCTGATCAAAAGGGCATTGATCTTTTATGTCATGAACTTTGACAAATACAGAAGAGATTGAGAAAGAAAGAAGAGGAAGAAAAGGAAAGGGAAAGAAGGCACTGTCAGAAGATTTAATGAAACCAGATATATGAAAACATAATTAAAACTGCCCCCAAATTAGTGTTCTGTCCCTGCTATTTAAAGCACTAATTCTTAAATCACTATAAATACAGCATACATGTATACACACTAGAGTACAGGTATACAAACTACAGCTCAAGAAAATGGATGGGGTATTGGGCCTGGATATTGGTTGGTTCTCTAAGTCAATAGCTATATATACATATGCCTTTGGAAAGTCATTTACTCTATGTTTTCTGGTTTACACAGTAGTAAAATTAAAATAATCAAGCATGGCAATCCCAATAGTTCATCTCTTTCTTTGGTGAGTTAGTAATATAGTGACATGGCGTAAATGGGATTTTTTTTTGGCTGTGCTGGGTCTTAGTTGCAGCACACGGGATCTTCATTGTGGCATGCGGGATCTTTTAGTTGTGGCATGCAAACTCTTTGTTGAGGTATGTGGGGTCTAGTTCCCTGACCAGGGATGGAACCCAGGGCCCCTGCATTGGGAGCGCGGAGTCTTCGCCACTGGACCACCAGGGAAGTCCTGGATAAATGGGATTATAAATGTAAATGTTAGGACTCCTAGCTTAAAAGCTTCATATAATTTGCATAAATCTGCATGCTGAGTTCAAAAGGCACAAATCTGTAATATTAAAGTTAATAAGGGCAAACTACTATTTAATATAAATCCAATATTCAAGAATAACACAGATGAAATAGAGAGTAGTTTAAAAAAAAAACAGTTGTTTGAATCATTTCCTGATTAGGACAGCTAAAATAAGCTCCACACACATATGGCACTGCCAGTGGGGTGTACAACGCCCACACACACCACTGCAGGAAAGCAGGGGAAGAGGGAGAGCCTCCCAGGAGCTGCACGTTTCTGCCGCACCTTTCAGAGCTCCAGTGATGCAGGTGGGCTGACAGGGTCTTCCTAGAGTTCTGGTTGCTCTAAGACTCTGACTGGATAAACTTAAAACCCTGCAGACAGTCCCATGGCTGGTGGGGGGAGGACTGTCCCAGAAATTCTGTCACACCTTCCTCAGCAGCTCAGCAAGTACCTAGGACATCCACGTGGCGTGTAGGAGGTGGCAGGGAGGGGTGGATGTTCAGGGAGATGTGGCCGAAGCAGCCAGTGTTCTTCCATAAGCCTCGTTCCACTCTGGGAGGTCTGCGGAGCAGCACAGGCACACGGACCACAAGGTCGGTCCCTGACGGCTTTTCTACACAAAGGGGCCTCTCCCCGTGTCCACATCTGATTGAACCACAGGACATTGCCTGAGGAGAGAAGCACCTCTGGAATGGCAGAGTAAAAACCTCAGAAATTCAACTCCTCCATAAAATCAATTGAGACCATTGGCAAAAACTGTAATGTCAACTTTTTCAGAACTCTGGGAATTAGAGGCTTGCAACAATCCAAGGAGTGTTTATTAAAGAAAAACAGATGACTCTTGTTAAGAACAGAAAACTTTGGGTGTTTTAACTTGGCCTATTCCCATATCCCTCTCCTCGATTCCACAGGATTCTTGAACAGCCTTGCAACTACAGTAGCCATGAAAACCAAGTCGCCTTGAAGCCACTAAGTGGGATAAAACAGGATTGTTATTATTTGGTCTGTCAAGGAGCTCCCTTGAAAAGCTTCATTCTTAGTATTTGCCTTTATTTGACCTGACTCAGAGCTCACTCTGTGTTGAAAGTCATGATGAAAACACTCAACAAAGTAGGAATGGAAGAAGGCTGTCCCAACATAATAAAGACCATATATGAAAAGCCTACAGCTAACATCATGCTTAACGGTGATAGGCTGAAAGCTTCTCCTCTATGACCAGAAACAGAACAAGGATGGCCACATTAGCCACTTCTATTCAACACAGTATTGGAAGTCCTAGCCAGAGCAATCAGGTAAGAAAAAGGAATAGAAGGCATCCAAATAGAAAAAGAAGTAAAATGATCTCTATTTGCAAACATAATCTTATAAGTAGAAAACCTGAAAGATTCCAAAAATAAAACTGTTAGGACTAATAAACAAATCCAGCAAGGCTGCAAAGAAAAGCAACACACAAAAATCTGTTGCATTTCTATACACTAACAATGAACAATCTGAAAAGGAAATTAAGAAAACATTTCCGTTTAAAATAGAATCAAAAAAGAATAAAATACTTAGCAGTAAACTTAACCAAGGAGGTGAAAGACTTCTTCACTGAAAACTACAAAATACTGCTAAAAGAAATTAAAGAATACACAAATAAATGGAAAGATATTCCATGTTCATGGATTTGAGGACTTATTATTACAATGTCAATACTACCCAAAGTGATCTACAGATTTAATGCAATCACTATAAAATTCCCCGTGCAGTTTCTGCAGAAATAGAAAAATCTATCCTAAAATGCAGATGGAATCTCACTGCACCCCAAATAGTAAAAACAATCTTGAAAAGAAAGAACAAAGTTGGAGGTCTCACACTTCCTGATTTCAAAATTTATTACAAAACTGCAATAATCAAAATAGTTTGGTACTGGCGTAAAGACAGACATATATATACCAATGGAATATAATAGAGGGCCCAGAAATAAATCCTTGCATTTGTAATCAAATGATTTTTGATAAGGGTGCCAAGACCATTCAATAGGGAAAGGACAGTCTTTTCAACAAATCGTGTTGGGAAAACCAGATATCCACATGCAAAAGAATGAAGTTGGACCCTTACCTTATACCGCATAAAAAAATTAACTCAAAATGGATCTAAGACCTAAATGTAAGACCTAAAACTGTAAAAATCTTAGAAGAAATAGAAGAAATGCCTCATGAAATTGGATTTAGTAATTATTTCTTGTATATGACACAAGAAGCACAGGCAAAAATAGTGAAAATAGATAAACTGGCCTACATCAAAATTAAAAGTTTCTGTGCACCAAAGGACACAATGAATAGGGTTAAAAGGCAACCCACAGAATGGGAAAAATATTTGCAAATCTATATTTGATAAGGGGTTAATATTCAGAATATATAAAGAACTCAACAACAAAAAAAATCAAATAACCCAATTTAAAAATGGGCAAAGGATTTGAACAGACATTTCTCCAAAGAAGACATACAAATGGCCAACAACATATGAAAAGATGCTCAGCATCACTAATCATTAGGGAAATGCAAATCAATACCACAATGAGACCACGTCACACCCAGGAGAATGGCTGCTATCAAAAAAAGAGAAAATAACAAGTGTTGTAGTGATGTGAAGAAATTGGAACCCTGTACACTGTTGATGGGAATGTAAAATAGTGTGGCCATTATAGAAAACAGTATGGCAATTCCTCAAAAATTAAAAATTGAATTATCATATGACCCAAAAATATGGGTACATATCCCCAAAAAACGGAAAGCAAGGTCTTGAAGAAATATTTGTACATTCATGTCCATAGCAGCATTATTCACAGTAGCCCAAAGGTGGAAGCAACCCAAGTATCCAGTGACTGACGAATAGATAAACAAAATGTCGTATATACATACAATGGGATATTATTCATCCTTAAAAAGGAAGGAAACTATGACACATGCTATTACGTGGATGAAACTTTAGAATATCATGCCAAGTGAAATAAGCCAGTCACAAAAAGACAACTACTGGAGGATTCCACTTGTATGAGGCACCTAGAGCATCACATTCATAGAGACAGAAAGTACAATGGTGGGTGCCAGGGGCTGACAGGATGGGGAAACAGGTAGTTGTTTAACTGGTACTAAGTTCCAGTTTTGCAAGACAAAACAGTTCTGGAGACTGGATACACAACAATGTGAACTATACACTTAAAAATGGTTAAGATGGTAAATTTTATGTTATGTGGTTTTTACCACAATTTAAAAAATAAATGAAAAAGAAACAAAAGCCAATATTGACTGAAAGAAATGAATGAAGCAAATTTATAGAGAGCTGCAAAGAGAAAAGAGAGAAAAATCTAGAGGTTTCTGATTCCAAGCCCTCCTGAGTCCCAGCTGGACTCCTGCCCTATGACTCCAAAGATACCTCAATAGTCTAATTACAAAGTTTTCATTGGGCTTAAACCAGATTGAGAGTGTGTCATGCAACTACCAGAGTCCTAGCCAGCATGCACACAAAAATGAGAATGAGGGACACATTCACTAAAGCCATATGGCTTACTTCATAATTCTGGCAAGAGCTTGCTACATGCTGAACTCAGAAAACAAAGAATATGGGGCATGGGAAATATTGTCCCCCCAAATAAGGCTGATCCTAAAGATATTATAATTTGTTTTTAAGAGAGAGGCTATTCAACTAAAAAACTATGCAGTAGGAGATGAAGTGGCTTAGATATACATCAGCTGCACTCATAACAAATACCCCATACATCTCAAACACACTTTGGTCTCCAGCCTTTGCTATTTACATTCACTTCCTCCAATTGCAAAGGAAGTGGTGTTTAATTAATGGCTATTTCATTTGATCAAGTTTTGGAAGGGAAACATTATTTATTTATTTTTTTAAAAAGATTTTTATTGATTGATTGATTGATTACTATATTGGGTCTTCGTTTCTATGCTAGGGTTTTCTCCAGTTGCGGCAAGCGGGGGCCCCTCTTCATTGCGGTGCGCGGGCCTCTCACCGTCACGGCCTCTCCCGTTGCGGAGCACAGGCTCCAGACGCGCAGGCTCAGTAGTTGTGGCTCACGGGCCCAGCCGCTCCGCGGCATGTGGGATCCTCCCAGACCAGGGCTCGAACCCGTGTCCCCTGCATTAGCAGGCAGATTCTCAACTACTGCGCCACCAGGGAAGCCCGGGAAACATTATTTAAGCTGCAAATGGTAACTAATCTCAGATAATATCTTTAGCTGAAATGTTTAGCCCTCTTACCAAATTACTGACTTAATACTTAAGGAGAAGCTTGCTTATAGACAAATTCTAAAAGGTATGTCTATTCGAGTTATCACCTTTAACATCATCCATAGGTGAGTCAAAGTCTGAATACAGATTTTATGACCTGTGATTAATGTGGATAGACGCGTTTCCTCATGCTGATTTGCGTAAAGAGGACCTTCACATTCCTTTGATCTAGTTATGCCAAGGTTCATGTCGTTCTTGCACAGCTCACAGAACGTGGGTACCCTCCCTCTGTTGATGACAGGGCACCAGTTAAGCATTAAGGCCTCTGCTCCAGGAGCAGTGGAGTGTCCAATGATACAACTAAATTTAAAAACAACTATAGCTAAATAGCAGCATGATACTATAGGTGATGAAGAGAGCTATTGCCCCTTAATTCCAGTTACCTTCCATGAAGAAGATGAAATGGGTTGTAGGAACCTTCATCTTACTGGGAACCTGGGCAAGAGGAAGGAGCTTTCAGTAAGGGCACACCCAAGGCTGAGCAGGTCTGGACCAACAGTTCCCGGCATGGATTCTCAGGGCAGTTTTATTGGAAACATCTTGGAACCTTTAGAAAAGAAAATTCCTGGGGCTACTCCTTGGAGATCCTGAGTCAGTAGCTCAGGGCTGGGACTCCAGAACGAGTGCCCTGGGTGATTCCGATGTGCATTCAGATTTGAGACGTCTGTCCTGAGAACAGTCACTACCGGTTATGAGAATCGGGATGGAACACACCTCCCACAGGGAAGGCTAGGGACATGACAGGCCTCTGAAATGCCTCAGAGAGAAGTCACCTCCAGCCCCCACTACGCCTTCCTTCGTTCCTTCCCGTCCAAGTACCGTATGGACCGGTCACCTCACTGCCAGTCGCTGTACTAGGGGCTGAGAGGCACAGGAGACAGACGCAGCTTTCGGAACTCACCGGTAGAGGTGAGCACAGGTCTTAAGCAAATTAAAGGGGGAGGAGCTAGAGAAGGCACCCAGGAAGGCCTGCCAGCCGCAGTCACTCACCGCTCAGCACTCTGACCAGCAGAGCAGGGAAACTGAGACCCTCCAGCTCTGGAGGGAAGACCCAGTGAATCGAATCAAAGCAAAGAGGGCACTTCTATTACTTGTAGTTTCTATGTATCAATCATGAAAAATAACTCATAAGATAGCCTCTCCTGAATGAAATACTATAATTTACAATGGCTGTCTAACTGCACACATTTAGATGTCTTCCCAAGGTAGTAACTATTTTCATGTCAACCTGTTAAAGTTCTTCAAGGGAAGTATCTTCTTGGAAACTGAATTTGATTCAAGTGGCCTACTGAAAGACACAAGCTGATAAATTAGCATATCCCTTAAAGACCCAACACATCACATAGGGAGCCGTTCCTAGTCATATAAACCCCCTTTTCAAGAAATCTGTCAAATTCTTTTATGCTTATCATTGAACTGCCTAATGTCTGTTTTATTAATTGGGAAAAAAAAACACAGAGCTCAAGGGATGGATTCACTTGCCAATGTGCAGACAAATGACCAAAATGCAAGCCTGGGACCTCTGAGATTACTTGCTGGAAACTGGGTTGCCTCCCTAGACTCTAGGAAAACTTCCAATGGAGATAAACTCATTCCCCACGCAAATAAGGATAGACGTTTTAAGGAAAGGTGACTATCACATGGAAATACACTAATTCCCACATCTACGTTCCAGTAAAATGTAAACTTTGAACTGCCTCATGAGCACTGCCTTATGCTTATTGCAGCAGCCATGGAGCCTGAATTGAAGGTTCCCCATCCCGTCTGCCACTAGATTCCATGTCACTGAGCGTGTTCCGAGACACTCTGTGCCTCAATTAATCAAATAAAAAGACACATTGCAAAGATTAATTAGTGTTCACCACTTAGTCTCTCTGATGCATCACATGGAGAAAGCAGAGAAACGTGTTGCCAAAAAGAAAACAAAAGTATAATTATGAGCACTGAACAAAAGGAAATATATGAATAGAAATAGTTAAGACTGAGAGAAGACCGAGGGCGATGCTGTAAATACGAACTGTATAAAGTAAAAACTTTGTGTACAAAGTTTTAGAAAAATCTTCCCTATCTTTTCTTGGAATTTTATAAAGTTCCACTTTATTCTATCTAAATAAGCTCCAAATAATATGGCAGCTCTCTCCTGACAAAGTGCAAAAATGTATTCTTATTATTCATATATGTTTATAAATATTCCTATATTCATTTGATCATAACAATTTGAAATCCAGCAGTTACATGCCCTACTGACAAAACTCACACATGGCTGGAGTGCCCTACTTCACTATTCTGCACCATCTACTCCAACAAAAAGAGAAGGCTAACTGGAGCTTTATGTCGTCACAGCTAACAAACACTTCTTCCTTCATCATTTTATCTTAAAGATAAAATTACCAGGAAGTTTTTCTCCATGGGGATTCCATTCTGTTTCTTCTTAAATCCACACGCTTCTTTTATTTAGTTCCTCTGAACAGGCCCTGTTAGAGTGGTATTTGTATTCCTGGGGTTTCTATCATCATCGTGTAGCTGACAGAATGACTCAGAGATAGAAAAATTATCTACTTAAACCACCTAGTCAAGATGCCTGCCGAGGTGGATCTCAACCACAAAGTAGACTGAAATACATGACATGTTTAGCTCCAAAGCAGCAATACCAAACATAAAAGAATATGCAGGAGAAAAGTCATTCTGACACCTGGTACCTACCAACTGACTTACTTGTATGTCACCAGTTCGGGTAGAGTGATGGCATCACTAGTCCCACGTCCACCTGCCTGTATCCACTTTCTGGACTAACGCCCTCCCACGTTGACTCTGAGTTTGGCTGTGTGACCTGCTTGACAATGGTTCCATAGGAAACATAATACAAGCAGCAGCTTGAAAAAGCACTCGTGAATTTCTTTCTCTCCTGGACACACTGCTAGGAAAATGTGCCCCTTGAGCCTTACAGAAGGATGCTGGTGACATGTGGGAGAGAAATGAGGCCCCCGTCTGAGGCTGCCCCTGACCAGCCGCTCTCAGTCATCCCCCATCCGCGACCATGGATGCATAAGCGAGCCCAGATCAGCAGAACCGCCTAGCCAATCCACAGACTTGTGAGAAATAATAAAAAGTTACTCTTTGAAACCACTAAGTCTGGAGGTGGTTTGTTACCCAGCAATAGCTAACTGACACACTACATGATGGAAATGTAGAGAATATGAACTGAGAACCAAAATCATCAAAATAAAACCTGTCCTGAGGTTCACCTAAGACCTTAAGCCTGATGCTGTATTTCAAAGACTGATGGCAGCCGTGAAAAGGCCTCTAGTTTGGGAGACAAAGCAAAATCTTCAAGGCCAGAGTTTGGTACAGTACAGTTGCCAAAGTAGCCGATTATGCGTCCTCTCCCTCCCCTCCACCCTCTTACTACATCTGAGGCTCTTCCAACTGGCCGCCTCTTGATCTGTTTGCTTTAGCTAGTCTCCTGGAAGGAACGTGGACCTTAATTTTGTGAGTAAGAAAAGGTGATCTAAGATCTGGAACCCAAGCCACAACTCTTGCATGTCTTCGGCTTCCTTCCCAGAGAAAAAGGACATTTGTCACCTCATCCTCTCAGACCTGCTGCCAGCACACCTACTCTTTGCAGGGGCTCTTCCCACTGGCACCAGTCCTCTCGCTGCCTTCCTAGAATTGTCTCCTTCACATCTCTGTTAACTCCAGGTTCTACCCTCCCGCCATTTCACAATCGGCTCTTTGAGAAAGTGGACACAGACAGTCCCAGAAGATTCAGCGTCTTGGCAACAGTCTCTTCTAGCCACTGGCTCCATTCCAGGGCTCCTGCCCTCACTGGGGCTACAGAAAGCAGCCTGGTGCCTCGGCTGTCAGAGTCCTTTAACGATACACGGTGATAAGGCATGAAAAGTACGGCAGAGCGCCCCCCACCATTAGCAGACAGTTAATGAGTGGTCACTGTATGTGGGGCTAAGACACTCCTCCTCTGTCCTAGACTGACCGTTTGTTCAGTTCCAAATGTAAGGATTCTCCAAGTCGTCTCTGTCTCAAAGGAATCCTCATTAACGATGGTTCCCCAGGTTGTGGGCCATTTTCCCCCTGTGAGGACAAAGGTTTCCTTCCAGGGGCCATCAAATCCATATGCACCCAAGCACTAGCTGGAGACTGAACAAATAATGGGTCTCACACAGACACACAGGTATAATTGTTTTTCAAATGTCGTGTTGCCAAGACAGAAGTTACTGTAAATATCTCACTAACCCACAGCCACTTTGTGAGTGTGAATGTGTGTGCTAGCGTTATGATACGTTTTCTCCATTATTGAATAATAAGGGGTCGACAATTATGTGAGACTCCTTGAAAGCTCTGGTCATTAAAAAAGGTCTTCATATTTAAACAGGCTGAGTGGAAACCACTGTTCTAGAAGTCATTCTAGAACATTCTAGAAGGCTCATTCTTAGGTGGACCTAGGGTCACAGACGTTCTCTGAGGTTATTTAACACCTTTCGGACCAAACCAAACACACAATACGTCTCAGGGTCTAGGGAGGCGTGCCGCAGACAAGAACTGGAGACGGCACAGCCAGTCATGGGAGTTTCTCACGCTGGCACTGCTGGTGCTGCGGGTAAGACAGCTCTTTGCTGGGGCAGTGGGGGCGTCTGTGCATCGCCGGGTGTTTACCAGCGTCCCTGGCTTCACCCACAAGATGTCAGTAGCACCCCTCCACCCAGCTGTGACAACCATAAATAAATGTCCCCAGACATTGTCAGGTGTATCCCAAGGGATACACTCCTCCCCCGACCCTGGAACCACTAATCAAGGCTATTGTGAGCATCTGAAGGCAGTGCTAGAGTGAACACTTCCAATGCCAAGCCATTAAACTGTTCCTTTGTGAAAGTCTATTTTCATTTGGGTCAATGAACAATTTTACACCTGAATATATAAATGTTAATTTTGCTTCAAAATTGAAAACAAAATAGTTAAATGATTTACTAAGATAAAAAACACTTAATTTCATTGGACCTTACAACCAAACTTTCATTAATACCCCAAGTATTGCGATGTCATGTTAAAATAAGTACAAACACCACCCAGGCAAGGAGAGCGATGCCAACAGAGGCTGAACTGAGTTGTCAAGCGGGATCCATGCTGTCAGCAGCTAATCCCAAAGGCTGAGGTCAAGAGGTCCAGGGGCACCCTATACTCTCCCTCAAGTCATTTTCCTTCATAATTTTTAAATCAAAATTTTCTTTGTATCTTGCTGACACTAATTACTGAATGTATTCATTTCAATGGGAACTTGTGGTTGTTTTACACTGAATTTCTTCTATGAGCTATAAGGATTTTTGTTTCTGTTTAGAATGCCTGTTTTGCTGGTTCAAGGGATCAAGAATACTCAGTCCTTCATGCACAGGCAGAACTAAGGATAATATAATATGACACATGGTGGAAAAAGAAGAGAGAGCTTTAGGAACATATACGTGAGAGCTCAGCTCTGTGCTAAAGCTTGGAAGTTACAGAAGAGATAAAATACATGGTCTCTGACTGAAAGTTAATGCAGGGGAAATTTTTCAGATAAAATAAGAGTGAACACCAGAGGTTAAGAATAATTAAAAGCTCAGAGTTGTGAGGAGAGGGATTCCAGGGAAGTCAAACTTTATGGCAGACAGAGCTACTTTCATGTATCCTGCCAGCTGGCAAAAGCAGGCAAAAATCCCAGCAAAGTGACATATCCAGGATATTTTTCTGGAAACACTGTCTTCCTTTCAAGTATGTATTTTCACTCTTAGAAACAGCCATTGGAGTTTGTTAACTCATGACTACGTGGTTTCCTCACCCCTCACCTCAGTGTCACCAGACCCTTCTCCACTGTTGACTGCAAAGCAATTCTTAGAGGAGTTCTGAGGTTTTACCCATGTATAAAAGACAAACTATAATTTTGATATATTATGGAATTGTAGTTGGGTCGCTCAGCTAAGAGGTGGTGAGCACGTCTCACCTGCCTTCCTAGTGCAGTTCTCAACAAATAAGTCTTGTCTCAAATAGTAAGCCTATGGTCTAATAATCCACAAGACTGGTCAGATTCAAGGGAAGATATCTAGAAGGAGGTGAATCCTGAGGCAGTCTTTGCCGTATAGGCAGAATTAAAATAGAAGTAGTATGGCAAGGGGAGAAAAGACTAACTTTCCAGTGGAGAAACCTGAAAACACACCTCAGCCAGGTGAACAGGTCAATATCAACAGTGACAGATCATGTTGATAGCACGTACCCTAGATGTGCTGTGATGAGAATGGCATTTTACCTCTGCACTCCTCCTCCCCAAGAATCCTAACCCTTGTTTAACGATGAGAAAACTATCAGGAAAACCCAAATTGAAGGAAAATCTACAAAATATTTACCAGCACTCCCCCGCAAAACTGTCAAGGTCATCACAAACAAGGAAAATCTAAGAAACTGTCACAGATTGCAGAAGCCTAAAGGAGACATGCATGGTGACTAAGGTAATGTGGGACCCCGGATGAGGCCCTGGGACAGAAAAGAGACTAAGTAAAAACTAAGGAAATGTGAAAAAAGTATGAACTTCAGTTAATGCATTTTATTCTTGATGAGTCATTTTTTTAACTGTTGTCCTTGGCAAAAAGAGAAGGATGGGTAGGGCAGAACCGGCCTTATGAGAGCACAGAAATAATGGTGCCTGGTGATGACAAGCTGATGGCAAATATTAGTGGTAAATCCAACATCACACTTTGTTTCCAGAATAGAGAGCAATGGAATGAAACCATTTCCTACTTAGGGATTCTGATTACACATTAGATGAGCAGACACAAACAAACAGAACTCTGATTAAATCAATATGGCAACAAGGTTGCTTTTAAAACTAAAAGTAACTTGCTCCTCTATCTGCCATGTAAACAATCAGTGAGGGACACTCTTTCCAATGCCTACTTATGATGCAAGTGAAATTTTAAAAATTAATTCCCTTTAATAGAGGGGAACACATTGTTGTCTCTCTAACCACAAGCTTGCTTTCTTGTCACAAGCATGTCATGCCTGTAAAGACTGAAAGATACATTCTCCAGAGCGTCACTCAGAGACCTACCTTGTTCATGATCTATTTATCATGGAGACAGGCAATTACAGTTTGGTTAGCATGTATAAAATGCTGTTTCTTTACAATATCTCTGGCAAAGTGGGTGAGCAAAAACCTTTTGGTGGCATTTACACCCCTACAGACTACACAGTGGACTGAGTAAAGGGAAGAATTGAGCTGGTAGTAGAGAATTTACTAGAAAAGTGGAAACCAGAGGGTCAGCTGGCTGTGAGGTCACTGCTGAAATCTGCTGTCGTGAGCTGTGATTTCCCCCAGCTCCTGACTATGTGAGAGAGCCCAGAGCTTGATGTGCCCCGCTACCCACATTGTAAAGGTTTTGAAGCATTAAAGGCTTAGATTTAAAAAAAAATTGATTTGTAATCCGGGAGCAGATTCAATGACAAAGAATAAATTCAGAAACAATTGCATTGCAATGGATAAAACCAAATCGTAAATCAAATAGTTTAGAAAGCTCTTACTAAGACAAAGAATTCATTTACTCCCTTAAAGGAAAACACGTAAAGGGATGACACTTGGGCCTCAAAACTCGCCATTAAGGCTACAAGAAATTAATTTCCTAAAAGTGAGAAATACCTACAGTTGAGTTACTGCTCCCGATTTCATTGTTTGCATGTATCATCTATCTTAATAGCCAAAAGCATTAACTTTGTTCTTCATGCTGATTAGAATTAATGGATTTTAGTAAGCATGCCTCTAAATCCACTCTTTAAAAAGAAAGTATCTGTCAACTCAGCGGCTATCATATTCTGCCTGGAGTAGTGTGACGATTCTTACAAACTGGGTTCTAGCACTAGGCTAAAACGCTCTTCGGCAAGGACTTCTCCGATCTGGAGACTCTTTCTCTATGAAGTGGGAATTCCTGCTCCCCTCATCTCATTGGGATTCTGGGAGGACCGAGCATCAGGCAAACGTAAGGTGATGTGACTTCAAGCATACTTAGCAAATCTGCAATTTATTTTCCCCTAAAGAATTTTAATAGTGTCCCTCTTGCTCTGAGATACCGGTGCCTGAATACAACCTTATTTTTCTCAAACCAGCCATTATTTTGTAATGTAAGCATGTTTTAGCCCAGAATCAATTGACTGTTCAATACAATTGAATTCCGACTGCAGTAATCTTAGAAACTTTATTACGGTAGTAAATTGTGGTTTCAAATCAGATGTCATTCACGACCATGCTTGCGGAGGAGGAGAAGACAGTATGCCCTCACAGTGGCACGGGCAATTTTCTTCTCGCTAATGGTCTTGGCCTTGGGCAACTGTGAAGCTTGACTGCAGATGGCTGAGTGCCCGGGGACAGAGACTGCTTTGATTATTTCTTTGGTGTGGCTATCCTCTCCTTTCTTGGGGCTGCTGTCTCTCTACGTATGGTTTATATTATAAAGTAGACAGCAAAAGAATAGCAAGGATGAGCTAAAGTTTCTGAAATAACAGTAATTTTAATGACAGTATGAATATTGTCTTAAGGGGATCTTTTATTACACCTTCTTCTGTCATTGTGATTAGGAAACTTCTTTTTTTTTTTTTTAAACACAGAATTTGTCAAAACCTAAGTCATCTTTGGATTTCAAGGAGAAAAGAACAGAGACTTACTTAACAGAAAGTACATTTATGGACCTTCCCCAGCCCTCCCTCATATAATAAGGCCTTGAGACTTGAGATAGCCAGTTCCTTCTAGTTCAAGGCCCAGGCATACACACTTTGAATCTCAGTTTGCGAAATTCCTAGAAGTAATGCCTGAAAGACTCTCTTCCTTAAACCCTGCATTCGTTCACCTCTCCAGTCAGACTAAGGGTAGATTTTCTTGTAGTTTTCAGAATGCTCAGAAATTTTTCTTGCTTAACTAAATCTTAATCAGAAAAATTAATTCCTGTATCAAGTGAAGATGGATTCAACTCTCTAGAACTATCCTTCTCTTAAAAGTACCTGTCGAGGCCCAAATATCTGGAAACGGAATGTGGCTAAGGAGGGACGTCTAAGCCAATACAGCTGAAGAAAGAAAGCTTCCAGCAGTTGGGTGGACTGTCCACCAAAATCCACTTTCTGTCTCTAAAATGCACAGCTATGCCTGGGAAGCAGCCCCCCAGGCCAGAACTGTATTCCCCACCCCTCTGCAGGCGTGGCCTGGCCCCAAGCTCCCTCAGTGGAACGCTGTTAGGAATGACGTGTGCTACTTCCAGGCCAGGCTCTGGCCGGGGAGGTGTGTCTCCTCCTTGCTCTTTCTTCCTTCCGACCAGACGCAGAGCAGTGGTGGAAGGCAGGATGACAGGAAAGCGAAAGCCTGCGTCTCTGAATCCCCAAAGGAAGACAGCAATTCCAGGATCAGGAGCCCATCCTGGGCTCTTCTGGGAATGAAAACCACTTCTGTTGTGTTTGAGTCTCTTTGTTACCCTAGCTTTGTCTTACACAGTGCACTATTAGGACCCTCAGAAGGTATAAACACAGCCACATAAAAAGTTTTCCCTTAATGCAAATCAAAACCAAATGGCCATCATAGAAAAGTCTACAAATAAAAATGCTGCAGAGGGGGTGGAGAAAAGGGAACCCTCCTGCACTGTTGGTAGGAATGTAAATTGGTGCAGCCACTATGGAAAACAGTATGGAGGTTCCTTAAAAAGCTAAAAATAGAGCTACTGTATGAGCCAGGATTCCCACTCCTGGGCATATATCCAAAAAGGATGAAAACTCTAATTCAAAAAGATACATGTACCCCAACATTCATAGCAGCATGATTTATAATAGCCAAGACATGGAAGCAACCTAAGTGTCCATCGACAGATGAATAAAGAAGATGCCATATACAGTGGAATATTATTCAGCCATAAAAAAGAATGAAATAATGCCATTTGCAGCAACATGGATGGACCTAGAGATTATCATACCAAGTGAAGTAAGTCAGACAGAAAAGGCAAATATTGTAGGACATCTCTTATATGTGGAACCTAAAAAATAATACCAATGAATTGATTTACAAAACAGAAACAGACTCACAGACATAGAAAATAAACTTACGGTTTGTTAGGAGTATGGGATTAACAGCTATACACTACTATATATAAAATAGATAAGCAATAAGGATTTACTATATAACAGAGGGAACAATATTCAATATCTTGTAATAACCTATAATGGAAAATCATCTGAAAACATTTTTTTTATATATATATATATCACTTATTCACTTTGCTTTACACTTGAAACTAATGCAATATTGTTCATCAACTCTACTTCAATAAAAAAGTTTTCTCTTAATCTCACCCCTCAACACACAACAATTAAATATTGCTCAGGCATAATAAGCAGATGGCTCAGTATAATGACAACTACTTAGTTTGCCACATGTTTCTTTCTAAATGCATGAATCGTCTTCTTCCAATTCCTCAAATTTCATTCATGAAAAGCGTCTATGTTTGAAATTCAGGTTTTACAATGAAACGTATTATCATTAGGTCAAAAAACAGATAAAATTCTCTCACTGATTTTCCTAATTTTGTTACTAACGTGTGAATAAAGAAAACTGAAGACGTAACCTCTTTCAACTTCCCTATTTGTTAAATCATCAAGACATGTAGCAGCACCTAGAAGTTTCCTTTTTTCAACAAATATCATATTTTTCAAAAGCTTGTATTTAAGATATAAAAACTGTTATTCTAATATTTTAGGAAAGCGCTCTCTGAGTTCTATAGTAATCATCTGAATTTACATCTACATCTTGGTACACAGAGGTAACTTATTTATTTGGTCTTATGTACTGTCTCATTTTGAATTCTTAATTTATTACTCAATAGGGACAAAGCTAAATCTTGAGTATGGAAGCTTTTTACTTGAGAAAGGTCTGAGAACGGAATTATATAGTCACAAATTCCTTCCTAACACAGATATGCTATCGGGCCTTGCAAAAGTTACTTAACCTCACTGTTTGTTTCCCAAGTGTGAAATTGAATATTACATGTTACTTCTTTCTATTCCCATAGAGTCATGTGAAGTTTAAAATTTGTAATGCAATTTCAAGGTGAAAGGAGTTTATCCATACTAAGTACTTAGGCTGATTTTCCACTCTACCTTGGGAAGTATCTCCTGAGAGTGGAAGGGAAAAGGCCAGGAGGGGAACGTGTGTGTGGCCCTGTAGGTCAGAAGCCCACTCTGCTCCAGGGTTGGGCACGGCCCAAAGAACAGGCAGGGGTGTGTGCTGACCTACCACAGCTCAGTCCCTGCCTCCGAGGACCCTGAACCAGGGGTGAGGGGTACTTGATATCACAACATATGTGTCTGGGCATCTTGGGGTGGGGTGCTCTTGAACACACTTCGGCCCTTTATAAGCACCTCCTGTGTGTCCAGAAGTGTGTGGTGTGCTGTGGAGTGTACACTGTGTGCCCATAAGGAGTTCCCGATTCTGAAAGAGCACGTGGACGGAGATAAAGGCCTGGAGGAATGCACAGGCCGACTGCTCCTGTGTGCCCACCCCGGGTGCTGTCCCCTGCAGTGAGCTGGACAGCCAGGTGGCCCTTGTATTAAAAGCTTTGTATGTGCTTCTCTGCCCTGGGCGGACTCCCCAGGGAGCCCCTTTCATGTGGCTGACTTGCCAGGGGACAGAGATTGCTTTGTTTCTTCAGCTCAGCTACCTTCTCTGTTCTTGGGGTCCCTGTCTCCCTAAGGGTGGCGATGGCATAGGATGTGGTCCCCGGGCCTCCTCTTCTTTCAGGAAGTCTACCAGCCAGAGGTTCTTTTTGTGTAAATCTTCTTAGCAAGATTTATTGCTAAGAATGATGAGAAAATCAGCAGATAAAGGACACAGAAGGGAGAGTTTAAGGATGGCAGACAGTTCATGATGTTACTGTGCCACCTGTCCTTAAGTCCTAGTAAAATGAAGCAGAATACGTTTCTAGTAGCTTCCAGCTCTGGATTCTCTCTCCTTATGGGCTATTTCTCCTCCCATTCTTCCCCTCAGGTAGAACACAATGCACCCCAAACCATGTCCTATCTTCCTCTGGAAATACCAGACACCCCTTGTGGCAGATGTTAGAGCAGAAGAGACAACTGAGAGTCGTTTGCATCTTAAGGGAATACCAATAGAAGTGCTACCAAATCACTGTAAGACCCTCTTTCCAAAATTTAGAAGCTTATGCTTTGAAAGCTTGATCATTATTTGATTTTTGCACATTCTAATTGTATTTTTAATTAATTTTTTAAAAACTTTGATTCCGAAATAATTATAGATTCACAGAAGATGTGCATCTTCAGCATAACCACAGCACAACATCAAGATCAGGAAACTGACACGGTACAATCCACAGAGCTTATTCAGATTTTACCAGTATGGTATGCACTCATCTGTTTGTGTGTGTAAATACACTTTGCAATTTTATCACATGAGCAGCTTTGTGTAACTACCATCACAGCCAAGATGCGAAACTGTTCCACCATCACCTGACTCCCTCCAGCCACTTCTGTACACCCAAACCCATCCCTTTGCTCCCCACCTCAGTCCCTAACTCCTGGTACGCAATAATCTCATCTCCAATTCTACAACTGTGTCCTTTCAAGACTGTTATCTAGGGACCTCCCTGGCAGTCCAGTGGTTAAGATTTTGCACTTCCACTGCAGGGGGCGCAAGTTCGTCCCTGGTCGGGGGACCAGGATCCTGCATGTTGCATGGTGTGGCAAAAAAAAAAAAAAAAAAAAAAAGAATGTTCTCTAAATGGGAATTCTACAGTATGTGTCCATTAGAGACTGGCTCTTTTCACTAGGTAGAATCCTCTAGAAGTCTGTCCAAGTGGTATGTATCGATGGCCGATCGCTTTTTATTACTGAGCAGTATTCTATGGTAGCACAGTTTTTTTTTAACCATTCACATATTGCAGGACATTCGGGTTGTTTCTAGTTTGGGGCTATTACAAATAAAGCAACTATGAACATCCACGTATAGGCTTTTGTGTGAACAAAGCTGTCGTTTCTCTGGGGTATGCCCGAGCGTGCAATTGGTACGTCACATAGAAAGCGTATTTTCAGTTTTAGAAGAAACTCCCAACCTATTTTCCAGAGTGACTACACGAGTTCACATTCCCACCAGCAAAATGTATGAGTGATCCAGTTTCTCTGCATCCTCACCAGCATTGGATGTTATCACCATTTTTTATTTTAGCCATTCTGACAGGTTTGTAGGAATATCTCATTGTGGTTTTAACTTGCATTTCCCTAATGGCTAGTGATACTGAATATCTTTGCATGTGCTTGTTTGCCATCTGACGTACTCTTTGGTAAAACGTCTATGCATGTCTCTTGCACATTTTCTAATAGCAGTTTTTTTTAAATGTCAAGTTCCGAGAGTAGTTTATTTATTCTATATATCCTAGTATATTCTAGATATACTCTAGTCATTTGTCAGATATGTGGTTTGCAAATATTTTCTCCATCTCTGTAATTTGTCTTTTCATACTCTTAACATGGTTATTTGTAAAAGTTTTTAATTGTGATGAGGTCTAATTCATCTTTTTTTTTTTTTTTTTTTGGTGGATCACACTTTTGGTATCATCAAGTTTAAGAGCTCTTCTCCTGGGACTTCCCTGGTGGTCCAGTGATTAAGACTTCACACCTCCAATGCAGGGGGCACAGGTTTGATCCCTGGTCAGGGAACTAAAATCCCACGTGGCATGTGGCACAGCAAAAAAAAAAAAAAAAAAGAACTCTTCTCCTAGTATTAGGTTCCAAAGGTATTCTCTGATGACTTTTTTCTAACAGTTTTAAAGTTTTACATTTTACATTTAAATCTGTGATACATTCCAAATTGACTTTCTAAAATAAAGTAAAAGATTTAGCTCAAGGTTGTTGTTGGTGGTGGGTTTTTTTGCCTATGGATGTCCAATTATTCTCACTACAGTTACTGTAAAGTCCATATTTCCTTCATTGAATCACTGTGGTCCTTTGTCAAAAGTCAGGTGGACATATTGGTGTGGGTCTATTTCTGGGTTCTCCGTTTCTTCCCATTGATCTGTGTGTCTGTCCCTCCACCAATGCCACCCCATCACGATCACTGTCTCTATATAGTAAGACCACACTGCACGGAGTGATTCCTTCCACTTTATCCTTTTTTTTTCCCCACAATTGTTTTAGTTATTCTAGGTCCTTTGCCATGCCATACAAATTTTATAATGAGATTGTCTATGTCTACAAAAAATTGTTAGTTTTTTAATGGGAATTGTGTTAACCCAATAGATTAATTTGAAGAGAACTAACATCTTTACTACACTGAATTTTCTAATCCATGAACAAGTAAGTCTCTCAACTGGAGGAGAGGTATTTTTTGATTTATTTCACTTCTCAGCATTTTCTAATTTCCAGCATATACCTCATGTTTGATCTATACCTAAGTATTTCATTTTCTTTGGAGCAATTGTAATTGTAATATTGTGTTTTTAATTCTGGTTTCCACATGCTTGTTACTATGTAGAAAAGTGATTGACTCTTGTGTGTTGATTTTGTATCCTGCCATCTTACTGGAATCACTCATCTAGGACTTTTTGGTGAATTTCTTTAGATTTCCTATGAAGACAATAATGCCTGAAAATAAGAACAGTTTTACTTTTCCTTTCCAACTGTTATGCCCTTTTTCTTGCCTTATCATACTAGATACAACGTTAAATACAAGTGGGAGAGCAGACATGCTAGCTGTGCTCCCTACTTTAAGGGGAGAGCAGTGAGTCTTTCACCATTAAGTTCAGGGTTAACTGTAGGTTTTTGTACATGCTGTTAATAAAACTGAAGAAGTTACTCCCTATAACAAGGTTGCTGAGGATTTTTATCATGAATGAGTGTTGGATTTTTTTCAAATGCTTTCTCTGTGTCCATGGATATGCTCTAAAGATTTCTCCTTCAGCTTGTTGATATGGTGGGTTACATGGATTGATTTTCAAATACTGAACAAGCCTTGCATACCTGGAATAAAATCCACTTGGTGATGGTGTAGAATTCTTTTCATACTTTGCAAGATTCAATTTGCCTGTGTTGTATTCAGGATTTTTACATCTATATTCATTAGATATATTGGTCAATAGTGTCTGTTTTGTGCTCTTTTACTGGCCTCATAAAACAAACTGAGAAGTGTTTCCTACTCATCTGTTTACTGGATGAGATTGTGTAAAATTGGTTTTAATTCTTCTTTAAATATTTGGTAAATTTCTTTAATAAAATCATCTAGGCTAGGAGATTGAGGGGGGAGGGTTTAATTTTAAATTACACTTCTCTAATAGCTATAGACGGCTACATTTATTTATTTCACAAAGGTTGAGTTTTTGTACTTTGCAGTTTTTGAGAATTCGGTCCCGTTAATCTAAGTTCTCAAATTTGTGAGCCCAAAGTTGCCTGTAGTATTTCCTTAACATTCTTTTACTAGCTGCAGGTTCTGTAGTGATATCTCCTGTTTCACTCCTAATATTAGAGTTTTGTGTCTTTTTTTCCTTCTTTCTCTAGGTCCCTAAGGTTCTTAATTATTGATTTGAGATCTTTCCTCTTTTCTAATAGAAACATAAGGCTATAAATTTTCCTCTCAGCACAGCCTTAGCATACTACAAATTTTGGTGTTTATTTATTTTCATTTTCATTTAGTCCTATGCATTTCTTTTATTTCCTTTAAGATCTTTTCTTTGATTCATGGATTATGTAGATGTTGTAAATTCACATATTTAGAGATTTTCCTGTTTTCTTTCTTATTAATTTCTAATTTGATTCCATTATGTTCACAGAATATACTTCGTATGATTTCAATTCTTTCAAATTTGTAATAAGGTTTGGTTTATGACCCAGGATATATTCTATTTTGGATACTGTCTCATGATGCTTTAAAACAATGTGTGTTGGGTAAAGTTGTTCTATAAACGTCAGTTAGCTCTTACTGGTTGATGGTATTGTTCAGTCCTTCTAAATCCTTGCTATCAATTGGTACTGTCAGTTGGTGAGAGTCCCCAGATACAACTGTGAATTTGTCTTAGGTCAATCGGTTTTTGTGTCATGTATTTTGAAGTTCTGTTTTTTGGAGCATATACATTTAGGATTTCTATGTCTTCTCAGTGGAATAATCCTTTTATCATTAAGTAATGGCCATTTTTCCCCCTTGTAGTTATCTTACTCTGAAGTCTACTTTATCTGATATTAATGTAGCCAGTCCTGCTTTTTAAAAAATTAATGCTTGTATGATGTAACTTTTTGTCCTTCTACTTTCAACCTATATATGTCATTATGTTTGAAGTGAGTTTTGTAAGTTTTTTAAATCCACTCCGCCAATCTCTCTCTCTTTTAATGGGTGTACTTAGACTCTTTTAATTTATTGTTTCTTGTTCTTCTGTTCTCTTTTATTGCCTTCTTGTGGGTTACTTGAAGGTTTTCAGGATTCCATGTTGATTTAGTTATGGTGTTGTTTAGTGACTCGCTTTGTATAGTTTTCTTAGTGGTTGCTCTAACGTTACAATATACATTTATAACTTACCACAATATCAATATTCTACTCCTGCAAGTGATGTCCTGAGATTCCCCTTTCCCTTCCTCATGTTTTAAATATAATTGTCTTAAGTATTCCCTCTACACACATCTAGCACCACTTCAGATGGTCTTACAGTTGTTTTTCCTTCAAATTTCAAATATTATTTAAGAAATTCGTTGAGAAGGATAGTCTATTTTAGTTACTTTCATTTTCCAGTTCTTTGTTCTTCTTTCCTTTCTGTAGTTCTGAACCTTCTTCTCTGATCACTTTCTTTCTGTTCAGAGGGCCTCCTTTGGTTATTCTCCAAGTGTAGGTGTTGTAACAACACATTCTCTCAGTTCCCCTTACTCTAAATTTTCCCCTTCATTCCTGAATGATATTTTTGCCAGATATAGAATTAGCAGCTGACAGTTCTTTTTGCTTTTCTTTTTTTTAGTTTGAAGAGTTTTCACTTTTCTTTACTTTTTATAAGTTTAAGTATGATGTATCTTTGAATAGGTTTCTTTATCTTATTTGGGATTCACTCAGCTTCTTGAATCTCCAGGTTTGGTTTTTTGTTGTTGTTGTTGTTGTTGTTTGTTTGTTTCCTAATCTGGGAATTTTTCAGCCATTATTTCTTTGAATGCTTTTTCAGCCCTCTTCTCTTTCTCCTCTCCTCCTGGGCATTCCCATGACATGAATGTTAGATCTTCGGTTATGGTCTCACAGGTCCCTGAGGCTCTGTTCTCTTTTTTTTCCTTTAAGTACATTTGTTCCTTATTGTTCAAAGTGCGTAAATTCTGTTGATTTGTTCTCATATTCAGTGGTTCCAACCTCTCACCTCCACTCTACTACTGAGCTCGTCCACCTAGCTTCTTGTTTCAGTTATTGTGTGTTTCAAATGGCTAATTTCCACTTGATATATTTTTTTAAATTTCTTCTTCTTTGCTGAGATTTTCTATTTCTTCATTCATTTAAACCGAAATAAGAATGTGCTGTTGAAGCACTTTTATACTGGCTGCTGTAAAGTCCTTGTCAGATAATTCCAACACCTGATTCATTGCAATGTTGTCCCAGTTGATTTCCTCATTCAAGTTGTGATTTTCCTGGTTCTAGGTACGGCAAGTGATTTTCAATTGTATCCTGGATATTTTGGATAGTATGTTGAGGCTCCTAACCCTATTTAAATCTTTCATTTTAGCAGGCAGGTGTCTGATAAATTTCATGTATAGGATGTAGCCTACTTTTGTGGGCTGTGGTTCCAATGACAATTTATTCTTCAGAGCTATTCCGGTCTCCTTTGTTCTGTAGGGTCTGCTGGGGCTCTTGCTCTGTAACCCTGTGGGGACAGAAGGCACTTCCCTAGGTCGGCCTCCCTGTGTCACTGGGTGTGAGGTGAGGGATGCCTGGCCCTCTGGACTGAGCGAGTTCCTCTGGGCCATCAGGTACTGGTGAGATTCTTGCTCAGTCTTGGCTGGTGCCGCGCAGGGAGGGAAGCACCCACCTGGTCTATCTTCCAGGACCAGAGGATCAGAGAATGCTGGGAATGGATCAGAAAATGCTGGGTCACCACTCTTTCCATTTCCAAGCTTCCAAGTGTTACATTCTGGGCTTGCTCGCTACAGTTTGAATGATCAAAACCAAACCAAACCAAAATAACATAAATAGTAGAGGGGTAGCTCTTTAAATATTTCCCTTAGTACAAGTAGGCTGGACAGTGGAGTCAGCCTGAGTCCCCTCCTCCTTCTTGTAGCAACACGCTCCAGACAGCTTGAGACCAAGCACTTGACCATGACACCATAAACAAACAAATGAAACTGGAGGCCCTCAAGCGTGTGACTTCAGTGCCTCAAGGCTGACTTTAATCAGGACGCCTGTGAGAACTCAGTAGCAAAGCCATGGGTGGGACATAATATCTTTAAATAAATTAGCAAACGATTATGGAGCAATTTCTCTGTGAGTTTCAAAGCTCAGGAATTAGTCTCTGCCCTCAATGTACTTATATTCCGCAGCAGACTTTCTGAGGAATCAGGATGAATGACTTATTCAGCTGATTTTGGGGTGTCAATAGTGGTACAATGAATAAGAGGCAGACCTCTTTTTATTGTACTTTGCAGATACTGTGTTTTTTTTACAAACTGCAGGTCTGTGGAAACCCTGTGTTGAGCAAGTCTATCGGCGCCATTTTTCCAACAGCATTTGCCCACTTTGCGTCTCTATGTCACGTTTTGGTAATTTCTGCAATATTTTAAACTTTTTCATTATTATATTTGTCATGGTGATCTGTGATCAGTGATCTTTGATGTTACTACTACGACTCGCTGAAGGCTCAGAGGATGGGTAGCATTTTTCAGCAATAAAGTATTTTTTAATAAAAAAAAAAGAAAGAAAATGCTGGATCAAATAGTTTTTAACAAAATTTCTGATAAGTAGTTATGTCATTAATTCACTTATAGTCTGCAGTTCATCTGCAAAAAGTGAAATAAAACCTTAAGTTTGCAATTATATTTGAACAATTTATGACAATCTCGTATATTTGTGGTTAGGGTAGTTTAATATCTCTCATTAATGGATGCTAATTATACGTGCAATTATTTTGGTATATAGTGAACAATAAGGGCAATTACAATCTTAACATTTAAAAGATTTTTAAGTCATCATTTGAGAGGTTGAACCGACTGAGAGATGAGTGCTCTCTACTTGATTCTTCCTTTATTTTTTATTTAATTGACTTTTAATGCTACATAATATTGATTCACAACTTAAAAGATTACAATTACAATCAATCTAAGCCTGCACTGCATTCTCTCAAAGCCCATTTTAAAGTCTAAAAATTTGGTGTCATTTATTAATTTCATTGTAATTTGCACTTAATTAGAACCTCTCCGTATTTGAGACATACAAAAAACAACTCATTCTAGCATAACTGGGAAACGAGATATCCTACAAAAGCAAATTTCCCAGACATTTGATGCTCAATGCTTCAAGCATGGTAACTTGTTTTACAGTCACATTTTAGAGAAAATTTTCTGAAATTACACAGTAGTTCTTTTCCTTCTTAAATAAAGCATACTGAATGACATTTAACCTTTTCTTGAGGCCTCAGGACCATTTTCACAATTTGTATGTTGTTCTGTAATGTAGTAATGACAATATCAGCCACTTACATAAGAATGCAAAGCTTACAGCATTGCAAAATTCTGTAATTCTGTAACAGCTTACAGAATGCAAAGCACTTTACGGACATTATTTTGCTGGTATGAAATGGGCAAGTAAAGTATAATTATTTTCTCAATTTAGGAGGAAACTGAGTCTCAGGGAGGTTGAATGACTAGTCAATAATTAAATGGCTAATCAAAAGAAAAAGGACTTGAAAAGGCTAAGCTTCACATTGTACTTTTATAGTGCCAAAGCCCTTTTCACACATATTATTTCATTTAATCCTAAGAACGATAATTATCACCCTTCATATTTCACAGTGAGGAAACTGCAGCTCAGAGACTTTAAGCAACTGTCTGTCCACAGATGGCACGGTCAAGGCCTCTGCCTCTGGGTCCTGTGCTACCTGTAGCTCGTGGGTTTTTAAAGCCCTCCTGAATCTGAGTCCAGAGCTATCCCTGATGCACCAGGTTGGCAGGGTTCTTTACACCTTCATGACTTGGCTTCACATGGCTGGTGTTGTGATTCTGGTTCCACATTTTGCATTCCTCTGCCTCCTCCATGGCCGCTAGGCTGCTGGCTCTCCCCTTGATGCTGCCTGTATGCCTGCCTCTCACTGTTTCTAACCTGATATTTCAAGTATGTTTGCGGACTGAGAAGAATGAAGCAGCCTTTGAATTAGGGTCCGAGGAGCTCTCTCCTTTAAATCCAGCCATGAATTAACGTTATGTCTATTTTGGCTGTGTAAAGCCTGCTTTGCTGATTCCTAGGTCTCAGTTTAGTTCTTAATCACAAAGGTTACTAGATATATGACTCGTCGACAAGTGACAGGTTGTGACTATAATACCTTAGCATAAACAAATTACACAATAATTAAATTGCTGACTGGCTTTGCTTTCAAAGCTAGTACATTCTCCAGATGAAAGCTCTAGTTCAGATTCCACGATCAATGACCAAATAGTGGGACAGAAAGCTGCTGAAAGATTCTGATGACTGATGGGATCTTATTCTAATGGAGTTGACATATGTTTGAAAAGATTCTTTTTTGCCCTTTTTGTTACAAATACTAAAGTCTAGACGAGGCCCAATTCAATGGTAGAAAACTGTATTGGGAAGAAACCAATAGGAGATATCTAAGATGACGAGAGCAATGAATGAAGCAACTCCTGAGGGAAGCAAAGAGAAGATGTATGACAGTCCATCTATCCCCCACCCCAGGTCCTTTCTTACTTCAAACTCTTTGGAAACCCTTTTTATTGAGGAATTGGATTTCTCTAGGCATGGAGAGATAAACACCCCCAATTGTACTTTACACAGAACCTCAGTTCCCAGAGGATTCTGAAGTAAGAAGAGCATGATCTTTCTTAACCTAACAGAGGAAGACAACGTCTTCACCATCAGTCTGTCGACCAGCCAGACTCGGCTTTGAAAGTAGGTGTTTATCTCGGGGAGGCACTCACCTCTCCCAAGACTGCTGGAGGGTTCCCTGCACCCTCTGGCAGTCCAAGATCTCCTCCTCCTCCAGATGTGGACCCCTGCCACCGTCCCAGGGAACGCAGCCTGTGCCATGGCATCCTTTCACCCCAGCTACATGGTATCCCCTTGGTTGGTTCAATCCCCTTAAGACAGTGTCAAGACTAACAGAGAGTCAAGTGTGTGGGTTTGCACCTTCACAGGGGCTTTTGGGAAATAGTGCTCTAACCCAAAGGAGGGAATCCAATGGTACCAGGGAAGGTCCATGGGGGAGAAGTTTTAAGGCACCTGGGCCAAATCACAGAGCCAGTCACCATGTATTTAGTCACGTTTAGACAACAATTTTATGTAGTCTTTTCTGAATTTTCCCCCAGAATAAACTTCTTTCTTTTGTGTCCAGGTATGCCCTGGATATGTATTTCGAACAATGGAACTACTGTACTCTACCTGTCTGTTTGTGTGCCCACTGCCGTGTGCTTCACAAAGGCAGTGAAATGTCTTACTCATCTTGATAACAATGCGTTATAACAACTGCTGCCATATTACTGAGCACTGGCATTGTTTAACCATAAGACTTTCACACACATTTTCTTATAGAACCCTTACGATAGCGTTATTACACAGATACTACCATTACTCTCATTTACAAATGAGGGAACTGAACTTTAGACAGACTCACACAAGACAACAGCCCAGGAGAACTTTCCTAGAGGGCCAGCCATGGCAGGTCTCCTCTCCCCGGTCTTGGCTTCCATACAAATGCACAGAAGACCAGGTCGCACCCTGCTCAGAGGAGTTCAAAGGTGTCCCTCTGTGCTCACAATAAAATTCCCAAGGACGGAAATGGTCTAAAGAGCCCTGCAGGATCTGGTCCCTGCTGAACCCTCCATCCACATCCTGAGACTCTTCCCACCACGCGCATTTTCTTCCTGCTTCTTCAATGCACCCAGCTTTTCCGCTTCGGGCTCTCTGAGCCCGCCATCTCCACAGCCAGAAACGCTCTAACCACAGGTATTTGCTGGCTCATTCTTATACTTTAGGAATCAGTGCAAATGTCAACTTCTTACAGCAGACTTCCTTGACCACCAACCAAAGTTACCCACCACCCCTAGTACATAAATCACTCAATTCCCTTCATATAATTTATAGCTATCTAGAATTATCTTGTTTATTCATTTGTTTACTTGTTAACTCCCTGTCTCTCCCATGTAAACTTTACAAGGTCAGGGACCTTATTTGTCTACTCTCTGATGTATCCCTGGAGTGTAAGTCCAGTATTCAATAAATATTTAATGACAGAATAAGTGAGTCCTTAATAGCAAAGATGATGGATAGCACAGTCTCCTAAATTAATGGAGATTATTCTCACTTTAAAGAAAAAAAGGATATCTGCAAAGATATATAGAAATATCTCTGTGTTGTTTTAAAAATTCAAATCATACTGTTTCTTGTGATAAAAGAGAAAGTATATCAACTTTCTTAAATTACATAATTCAGACTTCTCAACATAAAGCTATTCTACCTTCTGAACAATAATATTAATTGCTATCAAATTATAGGTCATGAATTCACGAAAGTACTTCCTGAGAGTTCCCTGGAAATAAAATTTAAAGTTTGAAACTGACATAAATGTAAAAGAATAGCTTTCAAATGCACTTTATATTTTAGAGGAAAACGTCTGTATTACTACATGAAGCCACAGTAATAAAGATATCAACCAGGTACTTATTAATGATGCAGTATTCACTATGTTATGTAATAGTATATGGTAATTTGAAAATAGAAATAATCAAGTGTGCAAACATTACTGGGATATTTTCTAAAAGGTAGATGGGGGTTGGCTGCTAAGACTGTGGAAACATTAGCCTCTGTTGCTTTCCTAATCACCTGGGAGCCCCTTTAGTTCAAGCAGTGACACAGCTGTAGTTAAATTGGGGTGTGTAAGCACTCTCACAGTATTTGCGTTAGACGCTACTGCTCTGTTTTAGGAGATGAGAAAAAACAGTAAGTATATAAAGACTCTGTTTAAGAAAAAGTACACTGTGACGCACTAAGACAGAAGAGAAAGATTTTCCCTAACAGCTTGTTCGTATATTAAAATTAGAAACAACTCCAATCAGATCTCTGCCCTTAATAATTCTAACATGAGAACTTTAATAGAAAACAATCAGATTTGGGCAATGGATTTTTTCCTGTCTCATTAAAAGAGCATGGCATAATTGAGTAACCAGTGAACAAACAAGTTATTAACTGTGTGTCCAGTATGTGACAACCTCGCATCAAGCTAGTCATTCTGAAGGATGCAGAGGTATTTCATATGACGCCTCTATAAGAAAGCCAGGTGGGAAAGCAAAATGCATACATGTGGAACAGTAGAACAGCTAATTGCAGCATATTACTGGCCGTAAGCATGACAGAATCTGCCACTGAAAAATTAGAGAAAAATCAATTCTCTAACCGTCCTGAAAGGATTTAAAACGTAAAAGGCATTATACGCAACATCAAAAGTTTAATAAGAAATGTTTAAAGAGTTTTAATAAAATCTCCTTCTCTATACTCAATATATCAAATGATTTTAAAACTATGTATCAAAAGATAAAGAAAATACAAAACTAAGGAGAATTTTTAAGTCTTGGGGCATCTGGCACATGCTCCCTTGAGCTTGGGATGGAGCTCATCACTAAGGTCCTTGATGGCAAACATCAAGAGGAGAGGGCCTGGAGTTTCTAACCTTTGTAAATTCTCCTTTGATATTAGAAGTTTAGTTCACCCTGCAAAGCAGCTAAGAAAAGTTTTGCAAAAGACCAATTTCATGACAAATAATTTACTCTAAAGAACAGGAAGCCATTTGTTGATGCAAATGAATAAACAAAAACAACAAAACTATAACATGAGACAACAACTAAAGCAAACCACTTGGGAAGCCAATGACAAATGTGGGAAAATTATCTGGCAAAATTCTATAGCCATTCCTGACCAAAACTATTACTAAACTATGAACAGAACTTCCTCAACTTGGTAAGTAGCACATACAGAAACCCTACAGCTGACATCATACTTCCTGGTGACGTACCGAATGCTCTCCTGTAGGCTTGGCAACAAGGCGGGGATGTCCACCCTCGCCACTCTGTTTCAACACGGTAGTGGAATTTCTAGCAAGCTCAATAATGCAGAAGAGGAATAACAGGAATACAGATAGGAAAGGAAGAAAGTAACCGTTCCTGTTTTCCAGGGTGATCTACCTGGAAAGTCTCAAGAAATCTATTTTTGAAAGAGCTCATAGAATAAGTAAATTTAGCAAGGTCACAGGATAGAAGATCAACATGTGGATATCAACTGCATTTGTGATGAACATATGGAAATTAAAATTTAAAAATACAATACTTTTTATAATTACTTTAAAAAAGGAAATATTCAAAACACGTTCAGCGCCTGATGCAGAAAACTACACAATATAATAGGGAAATCAAAGATTTAAATATATGTTCCATGGATTGAAAGAAGTCAATTTTCTTCAAATTGATGTATAAGTTTAATACAATTCCTATCAAAATCCTAAGAAAAAATTTTTTTTAGGTTTAGAAATGATTATTCTAAAACTTATGTGGAAAAGCAAAGAAGCTGAAACAAGTTTGAAAAAAGAAGGATAAAATCGGAGGAATCACTCCACCCAATTTGAATTCTTATTACATAGCTAAAGTAATAAACACTCTGTGGTATTGGCACAGGGAAAGACACATAGATGAGTGGAACAGAACAGGGAGCCCCGAAATAGACCGACACAGGTACAGCCAACGAATTTTTGACAAAGGCACAAAAGCAATTCAGTGGAGGAAGAATAGTCTTCTCAACAAATTGTGCTGAAGGGATTAAACATCCAGAGGAAAAAAAATAAGCCTTGACCTAAACCCTACTCCTTATATAAAAATTCACTCAAAATGTGCTGGATTAAATGTTAAAACTATTAAACTTTCGGAAGAGAACATACAAGGAAATCTCTGGGGTTTAGTATTTGGTGAAGAGTTCCTAGGCATGACACCAAAGGCACAGTCCATAAAAATCAATAAAGTGGAATTCTTAAATTTTTAAAACTTTTGCTCTGCCAAAGAGCCTGTTCAGGGAATGAAAAGACAAGCTATGGACTGTAATAAAATACTTGAAAGCCAATATTCTCTAGAATACACAGAGAATTCTCCTAAGTCTCCATAATAAAAAATTGAATTATAAAATGGGCAAAAACAAGAGGAGACATTTTATGAAAGAGGGTGTGCAGATGGAAAATAAGCACATGAAAAGATATTCAGCACCACTAGCCTTGAGAGCAATGCAAATTAAAACCATGTTGAAATATCACTAAGGAGCTAAGAGAACTGCTAAAATAAAAAGTAGTGGCCCTAACCAAATGCTGGCAAGGATCTGGAGAAGCTGGGTTGCTCATATATTGCAGGTGGCAAGGTTAAAGGGTCCAGCCACCCTGGAAAATAGTTTGGCAGATTCTTAAAAAAATTAAACATACACTGATGAGAAGACTTAGCAATTGCACTCCTGAGCATTCATCCCAGAGAAAAAACCTCAATCCTTTAGGATTGCCATGTCTTCCTGGTAGACAGACCCTTTTTCATTATGTTCCTCTGTGTCTCTAGTAATTTTCTTTGCTCTGAAGTCTATTTTATCTGATATTAGTATAGCAAGTTCTGAATTCTTTTGATTTATGTTTGCATGGCATATCTTTTACTTTTACTCTTTTACTTTACATTTACTTTCAGTGTACCTATATCATTATTTTGAAGTTAGTTTTTTATAAACAGCATATAGTTGGGTCATGATTTTTTATCTACTCTACCAATCTCTGTCTTTTTCCTGGTGTATTTAAGCCATTCCTGGTGTTTTAAGCCATTTACCTGTAAATACGATTTGAGGGCTTAAGTCTACTATTATTTTTTATTTGCTGTTTGTCTTCTCTGTTTGTTTCTTTAATTTCTGTGATTTCTTTTTCTGCCTTCCTTCCTGATTGTCATTTGAATTTTTTTTTTTTTTTGCAATTCTATTCTGCTGTATCTAGTGTTTTTGAGTGTATCCCTTTGCATAGCTTTTTAGGCATTACATTTTATCTATATAAATTTATCATGGTGTGCTAGTGCCAACATTTTACAGTCTGAGTGAAGTATAGAAATCTCACCTCCTTTAAATCCCTTCCCCTTCCCCATGTACAATAAAATCATCTTAAATATTTCCTCTACATTCACTGTGAATAACATTTTACAGTGTTATACTTTTTACTTCAACCATCAAACATAATTTAGAAAACTCATAAGGAAAAGAAAAATCTATCTTATTTATCCATATTTTTGTTCTTTCTTCCTGATGTTCCAAGAGTCCCCTCGTCTTTTTTTTCTTTCCTTCTTTTTTCTTTATCATTTCTGGGCTTTGAACTGCTCCCTATAGCCATTCTTTAAGGGTAGGTATTATAACAACACAGACTCATGGTTTTCCTTCATCTAAGAATGTCTTAACCTCCCCTTCATTCCTGAAAGACAGTTTCACCAGATATAGAATTAGTGGTTGACGGTTCTTTTCTTTCAGCACATGAAAAATGTTCTGAAACCTTCCTGTGGTCTTCACGGTGTCTGACGAGAAATCGGATGACATCTGAATTGTTTTCCCCTTGTAAGTAAGGTGTATTCTGCCTGGCTGCTTTTAAGATTTTTCCTTTGTCTTTAGTTCCAACAGCTGGGCAGTTGCGTTTCTTAGTAGGCATGTCTTCAGACTCACGCTGCTTGGGATGCACTCAGCCTCTGGAACTGTGGGTTTGCGGGTTTTGCCAAATCTGAGACTTTTCCCAACCCCAGCCTTCTTCCTTTCCCGCGTCTGGGATTCTGATGACACAGTTGTGAGATCTTTTGTTGTAGTCCCACAATTCTCTGAGGCTCTGGTTTTGGCTTTGTTTCCGTCTATTTTCTCTACTGTTCAGATGAAGTAATGTCTGTTGTTCTGTCTTCAGGTTCATGGATTCTTTTCTCTGTCTTCATTCTGCTGTTAAGCCCATCCATTGAGATTTTTTATTTCAGCTATTACATTTTTCAGTTCTAAAAATCTCAATTTGATATTGCTTTATCTCTTAAATTTCTTTGCTGAGATTTATGTTCTCTTTTTTCCCCTATTTGTTTCCAGTGTGCTCATAATTGTTCACTGAAGCATTTTTATGACTGTTGCTTTAAAACGTTAGTCAATTTCTAACGTCTGTGTTATGTTGTTGTTAGTGTGCGTTGTCTCTTCTCGTTCAAGTTGAGGTATTCTTGGCTCTTGTTATGACAAATGACTTTCACTTGAAACCTGGACATTTTGAGGGTCATGCTATGAGACTCTGGATGTTAAGCAGATCTATTTAAGCAGGGCTCTTCCAACACTGCTCCCGCAGAGGAAGGGCAGCAGTGCCCTTCATTGGTGCCAGCTGTGGAGAGAAGTCCATGATTCCCACTCGGCCTCTAGGGATTCCAGGAGTTGGAGTGGAGGGCTCCTCGTTGCTGCTAGGTTGGGGTGGGAGTTCAGGCTCCCCATGGGCCTCTGCTGACACCTCCCTGGCTGAGAGGTGGAGGGGGTTTCTTGCTGCTCCTTACAGAGCCTCCACTGACTCTGTCGGGGAGGGGGCCCTGTTACCACTGGTGGAAGTGAAAAGTCCTGACTCTCCACTAGGCCCTAGTGAGAAGACAGAAGGGCACCTCAACAGCCCTATGTGCAAATACAAGTCCAGGATCCCCAGGAGGTCTCCCCTGAAGCCAAGCAGGGAGCTCATGACTACTCAGAGGGGATGTAAGTCTTGGCTACACACTCCGCCTTCTTTCTCACCACGCTGGTCAGGGGTAGGGGAGTGGAGCCACCCAAGACAGCCTGGCAAGGTTGGAAGTCCAGGCTCCCCACTGGCTTTGCTGGTGGAGTTTGTGAGGGTGGCCACCGTGTTTTCCGTGGCATTTGGATGGAGACTGGTTAAAGGTGTTCTGTCCTGCGAGGCTATCCCTCTTGTGGTCCTTTACCTAGAAAGGGCAGGGTTTCTTGAGGACTCTTTTCTCTGTGCCCACTGGAATCTGGGTTTCCACCTTCTCTGGCATCCAGTTCAACATATATGAAGCAAGTAGAAAGCTCAGGGACCCACCACTGCCATTCACTGGGTCCCAAGGTCCCTAGGCAATCTGCCTTCTGCTTTCCACCTTTCAGGCTCTTCTTATGTCTTTCATATAAAAGTTACAGATTTTAGCTGTACTTAGCAGGAAAAATAGGGAAAAGTACATCTATTCCCTCTTTCCAAAAGCATGAGTTGAGAAGATTCTTTTAACAGTCTTTCTTTCCCTTCCAGACAGACTGATGATCAGCAAAATAAGATTCAAGGATCATGAGCACGTAGAAATGCCGAAGGAACAACAGAAAAACCTACCACAGGAGTGAAGTGGGAGGAAGAAATGGATAAATTGTGAACTGTACACAAACCTTAGAAGTAGAAACAAGGCCCTCGTCTGTTTTGCTTTATGGCAAAAGATAATGACCTGGAGATGCGGACAGTCAAAAACTGTGCAGGGCAAAGAGTAGGAAGAAAATAATAACTTAAGAAAAAAAGGGAGCATTAAAGTTATGTTAATACACATGGCCTTAGGAACAAAAAACAGAAAACCTTTTTTAATGTCTCATGTCAACTTTTAATGAAGCAGAGCTGAAGAGAGATTCTCCATGTTAGCCAAATGTCACTCAATTCCATTAGTTGAAGATGAAACCTAATTGCTGAGAAAAAAAGCAGAGGCAGAAGCTCCAAATCAGCAACTGACATCCTAAAGACACACTGTAAATTACAGTGGGAGAGAAAGGAATGAGTAATTAGCACTACACAAATTTCAATATCTTGGCTTTCCTTATAATTAGCAGACAAGCAATTTAAAAACCAGAGCCCTGCACAGAATCATTATTGTTATTTTCCAGAGGTAAAAGAAAAAACCTAGCAAGAAAAGGTTTAAATTCCCTTCATTCACTCCATCTAGTTTTATTATAAGAACTGGTCAAAACAGCTAGAGAAGGAAAATCTAGAAAACGAAAGATTCTCTCACAAGAACCTGAGAGTGTATATCCCTTTCAAGGTCTTCGAAAGATTTTCAGACTAAAGGTTCACTCAGCACTGCTATTCTATATATGAAATGAATTTATCACACATACCATGTTACCTCTGTTTTCTTTAAGAAATTACAATGATAAATATTAGAGGTCTCCTAGCAACTAGTGTTGGAAACCCTAGGGAATAAGAAGCAATGAAATGCTCTCCCTTTACAGTTAATCACTTTCCTATAATTAGATTTTAGTCTCTAAATTCAATATACTATTTAATAAAATAATTAGAGAATCAATAAATTAGAAAATAACCAAATATATTATTTCTTTCATTCTTTAATTAATTTTCTTAATGTTATTTTAGAAGTTAGCACCTACAAAGCATTAGAAATTTAGACAATGATTACATTAAATGTAATCATCTTTGCTTTTTGAATAACCCTAAATATGGAAGATGATTCAAAGGAAGAGAGAACGCCATCATCAAATCTTGGGTAAAGAAAAGGAGAAGCATGTAGAAATAGAAAAGAGGAGATTTTCATCACCATTAGATGGTCACATAGATCTGAGAAGAGAAGGGATAGTCAAGGTCATATAGAGGAGTGTGGACTTGAGCCAGGACCACAATGAATGGCAGGTGTTAAGTGAGTCCCAAGGCAGAGAGAGGAGGATGGGATGCAGGATGGAGGGCCATCATTCCTCGGAGGCAGTTATAAACACAAGAGCAAGAAGAAACCACCCCGGGAGATTGTTTAGAATGGAAAAAAAGAGCGTCAAATAGAGAATGCACAGAAACACCAGCGGTTTAGCGACAAGGTGAAAAAGTAGTTAAGAGGAACGGTCAAAGGAAGAAATAGGAAAGAATAGCGTTGAGGAAGGCAAAAGAGGCATGTCAGGAAGCTGAAAGTCATAACAGCTCCAAAGCCTGCAAAAAGCAAAATAATGTAAACGGAGGAAATTGTCCATCAGCTTTGATAACCAGGCTGTCACTGTGGAACCAAGAGAAAGCAATTCCACTGGTGTCTCCTGGGGGCTAAGCCCGTCTTCTTCAGGGCTCTCCACAGCACACACTGGCTACTGCCTCCTATCTGCTTCTCTTTCAGGGCTTTATACTACACAGATTAATAAATACATTTTACAAGGAAAATGTATACATGATATAAATCTCAGTTAACTAAATTATTTATTTGAAACACTTAATGCATTGGCAATGCATTTCTCCATGTTTTGTATTTCTGATTTTCTAGGAATTTCACATCCTAGAAAAGTATGGTACCTCACACTCAAGTATGACAAACTATTATACCACCATTAAAATGATTTTTACAAGGTTTTTGATAAAGGAAAACATCTATGATATAATCTAAGTTTAAAAATGTTTATAAAACAACTTATCAAGTAGGATCTCGATAATGAAAAACATACATAAAAGAAAGTAGAAACATGACAAATGCTTGTAATTTTCTATAAAATAAAGTTAATAAAGTCATGGGCGATTTTTTCTGCTTGCTCAATCTCTTCTGTACTTACCTGTTACAACGAGTGTGTGTTTTGTATAATTTTAAAAATCATGAAAAACAATAATTAAATCCTGTTATAAAGACAATCAACTTCCTATCCTCCCGCAATTATGTTTAGTATTCAAGTTCTTGGAGGGAAATAGCTGTTTAATTTGCTGTGTGAAGAAGCTAATATAGACCATACTGCCTTCTAGGAGAGCTGCCTTATAAGAACTCTAAGATCACGTGCTGATAAATATTTTAGCAATCAATAAAGTGTGAGTTATACAGAAAAGTTGCATTAACATAACAACCCTTTGTCTCTAATATGTACAGTTCCCGGTGAGCCACCTCTGTATCTGCTTTCTTGAAGAAGGCATTTATATACTAAAAGTATTTCAGAATTTGGTGGATCAATAAGAAAACCCATGGATATACACCAGAGCACTTACATGCCTATTATTCTAGGGTATGTGCTTGCGTTTGTACATGTGTTTAACTTTTTGTTTCACAGAAGAAATGACTTTCCACAAGGTCTGAGTATCACTACCAAGAATCCTGTTGTCCTTCCTAGTGCACGGTTTCACAAACTTGCCTGATAATGTGACTTACAAGGATGTTTGTAAAAATGTAGGCTCCTGGGCCCAACCTATAGAAGCAGAATCTCAAGAGATGTGGATTAGAAATCTGTATTTTAAAAAACTTTCCCAGGACACCAACACACTGAGAACTAAGTATTATTTTCCTGAGAGTGTTTTAGAGCATCTAAAGAATCATGTACTTTTCCAAATTCAGATTTTCCCTTTGCAACTATTCTCATCAATATACACACACCCTTTCCAGACCAATGTAACAGCCAGTGATAACCAGAAATCCCCAGGTCTTTAGTTGCAATTTCAAATTTGCTTACCCGGCAGCTTCTATGCACACTCCAAAGTCTGCTAGAACCCAAGTGCTATCCCCCATTTGCCAAGGTTGGCCACCCACTGAGTCAGTCTAACTGAGAGTGTCTATAGGAGGACAGCATCATGCTAAACTAAACCTGCCCAGAAATACTGGTGTGAAAAACAGGCTTTGCCTTAGGGACCTCCCAATCTAGGAGGGGAAATGACTGGCATGGTTATCAACTCCTAAGTTTGCATTTTCCAGACAGCAAAGTGCTTCCACACAATCCTGTGAGGTAGGCAGGACATAATTTACTATTCCCATATAAGTCGGAAAACTGAAGCAAAGGGGTATTTAAATGATGTGTGCACTGTCACAGAGCTTAGGCTTTCACAACCTGCTTTCCACGCTGTCACACTTTTGGGAAAGGATAGGTATACACATAAATCATCAAACACAGATACGAAAAATACTCTCCAAAGAGGTATGAACAAAATGCGATGAAGGTCTAGAGGAAGCAGTAATCATGTGCAGGCGGGACAAGCAAAAGGGGCGGCCTGGGAGCCGGAGCCGAGCGGTGGGGGATGAACAGTGTTGACAGGCACAGGTGGGCCGGAGGCAGGTCACTGAAGGAACCAGGAGGAGGTACAGACAGGGAAGGGAAGGGAAGGGAAGGGAAGGGAAGGGAAGGGAAGAGCAGTGTTCACAGAAACCAGGTGTTTGTCCAGTTCAGCTGCCCGGCTGGGGTCTACGGGGATGGGGGAGTGAAGACCAGGCTGGTGAAAAGTACAGGCCAGTGCCAGAATCTAGAGGATGTTCCGTTCTTAAACAACTTACTTCAAGATGGTCTCCAAGAGAGAAACATAACAATTATAGTCAGGAAAGAAATAAAAACAAACTGTTTAACAATAAAAATATATACAAAATTGCCAGCAAAATTAAAAAGTGTGGCACCCAGGAAAAAAAAAATTTTACCAAACATCACTGGAAGATATAAAGGACAATAGAAATTAGTTGAGAGACAGACAATATTTCTGGAGGAGAAGATGTAATATTGTAAAGATGTCAGTTCTTCCCAAATTTAGCTTGTATTTTTGATGTAGTTCTAACCAAAATCTTTCAGAAAATTTTTCGAACATTCCATTGTGATTCTGAAACTGATCGGAAGAATTAAGAGGCAACACTATGATACAAAAAAATTGAGTAATTGAAGTAACTTGCAATAATAAATATTAAGACATTTTCTTATGCAGAAAAAGGAAATTAGTAAAAGGGAGACAGGGTCATAAAAGAACATAGATGAAGAAACAGATTCTGATGCATGCATAAATGCATGATCTATAAGTAGCATTACAAATTAGTGTGGGATATTTTGTTATTAGTAGAAAATAATAAATTGCCAATATCCTTAAGAAACAATATATCTATATTAATATACTATATAGGAAATATACTGTCATATTAATGTAATATATAATACCATCTATAATAATTTTATCTAGACTATGTTCATGTATTTAATAAAAAAGACTAAAATAATAGAAAATTGGGAAATCACACACAAACACATGAAATACAACAGGATGACAAATAACTGGAAATACTACAGTAAAATATTAGGATACTACTTTTGTCCATCAAATTGACATATAATTAAAATCTGCAAAATACTCAATGCCAAGGACATGTAAACTAGATACTTACTCCTTGATGGGGTGTGTAAATTGATACAATTCTAGAAAATAGGAGTGTGCTTCACATTATATATTATATAAATTGGGTCCAAAGGCATAATATTCTTATAATGCTTCACAGATGATGTGATATGTATATGTTGCATTACAAAAATATATGCTTTGACCCAGTAATTCCAATTCTAGATTCTATTCTAGGCTAGCAACAAGAAATGAGACAAGGATTTACACTTTCATCATCACATCAGTTAACATAACACAAAAACCAAGTGGACATCATCAAAATGTATCCAGAGAAAAATAGTTAAATAATTAGGGTACACAAATAAAATAAAAAATTATTCAGCAACACTAAAATATATTTTTAAAAGAGTATTTAATAATATGAGAAATTCTCACTACTTAATGATCATTTAAAGCAAATAGCAAAACTGAGTATATAGTGTGATCCCAAATGCACACACATGTGGGCACATATGCATGTGAACACACACACACAAAGAGAAGAAATAAGGGGAAGGAAATACATCAAAATGTTAAGAACAGTTATTTGTTCTTTTGTTAGGGTTGGTGGGTTATTTTAGGTTATTTTTTCTTGATATAGTCTTATATTTTCTAAGTTGTCCATAAAGTTTTAGAATCAGAAATAATTTTTTAAGAAAAAAAAGGAAATCAGAAATTATTTGGGGTCTCTGAACAGGAATTTTAATTGCAACAAAAGTTCTTTATACAATTACTCATTTAATGTCTGTCTCCCCACTGAATTAGCAGTTAAGTTAGAGTAGGACCTACAGCCATGGTGCTCAACAGCTGTAGTCTGAAGGCCTGGCACATTGTAGGAACTGAAAAAAATATGGATGAATGAACGAATAAATGAAAGGAAGGAAAGAGAGGAAGGGAAAGCCAGGTCATGGTGAATCTGGCAGACAAGGAGCCCCTCTAACCGTCAACTTCTCAAGGACGTCTCCACCGCACAACATGTTACCTGCCTTATAACACATGCCAAACACATGTTGAGGAAATGAGTAAGCAGACAGACCAAGATTTACTGCTTAGTTAAGGCAAGAACAAATACTACAAGCCCCTATTTTTTTTCTTCTCTGACACGTTCTGAACACCACTGAAAGCAGACCTGACAGTAATAGATATGCATCTAGGTCAGTGTTGGATGACCAAGGTCAAAATAGGAAAATCAATAAGATCAGTTCCCATGGATCATGTCAGATAATAATCTTTTTATTTCTTTTTAAAATATCATACCACCAGAGAACATCTATCTTCTACTTTTTATTGTGAATACTACTGCCTCCTTACATAGGTTCCTGAAAAGAGAAGAGGGTAGGCTATTTTCTGAGCCATCTCCAACATGCGGCAGTTCTACGAAGCTGCTGTTTGTGGGTTCCTACAGCCAAGTGGGGTAAGCTGTCCATTCCAGTGCAAAACTAAGCCTGCGATTCATTTGCATTCCAAGGAGTAGCCTGATCTCTTCACGTCCGAAGACATTCTGCTTCCACGGCATTTCTACTCTACTTTGCAATAATCATAAACCTTAAGAAAATTCAAGCCGTTTTTTGTCCCTCACAAGCCTGAAATTCAGAAATTTCTAATTGGTTTTCAAATACATTTGAAGTTATTCGTGCTGAAAGGTAATTCTAAGGTATGAAACATTAGTGTAATTGTCTGAGAGAAACTGGTGAGCTTCCTGCTAAATGATAAGAAAATAAGGGAAGTATTTTTCTAACAGAAGTTGAAGAAATTTTCTTCCAAATAATCTTCCTTGAAGAACAAAATCATCTGACAAAGACAAACCACTGTATTTGAGTATTTCTGGTGGGTCACACAGAGTCTTGTAAGGAAACATTAGCCCAGTGAATTGCCTGTAAATCCAGGCTAAAATATTAGTGTGGTTCTTTTCCTGAAGTGTTTCGAGACTACACATTAGGAAAGGTGTTATATAAATGCAAAGTATTACTTTTAAATTAAATTTTCTTGGAACTCAAAGACAAGTCATGTGGCTTGTATTAATGTAAAGTTTATCTTGACCTTGCAGTGGAGAGTATAATCAACTTGAAAAAATATTGGTACAATGTTATATGGGGTTAAAACTAACGTGGAATCTTAAAACGAAGAAGTGCTTTCCTACTTTCTAAACAAGGTTGACTGTGTGACGTTTGCTTGGTGATTTATCTGTAAAAGTCACACAATGATCTCATAATCCAATACTGGCAGAACTGCTCGATGCATGATTTATTGGATTTCTCTTTATCTTAAATGCCAGCAAAAGGCATAGGCTATCCAGTGGGCTTACTTTTTCATTTACTACGTGCAAAATCTGGAAGAGACACAATGTGAGAATTATAAAAGAATAAACGTTTGCCACTATCATTGAACAGTAACAGTAAGCCTCAAGTGAATTACTATAATTGTGGCCCAAAAAACAATGTTATTTACTCACAGCCCTCAAAAAATTATAGTTACAATAAACAGATCTATATTGTACGATGCTTGAGACATAAGTATAACACATCCCTTAATTCTGGATTCGTGGCACTCATCGCTGGAAGTCCATCCAGCTAGCACTGGGGATAATGCTGGAGCCGTGGCGCGAACGCCAACCACTGCACTGACAGTAACCAAGCTGTCCTGGCTGCCATTCCCTACTTTTTTCAAAAGGTTAGATCTGCTATGGGTTATAAACTGCAAATCTCATCTAAGAGCGTAATTGCCCCTGGCTGCTTCTCCAAGGCAATATTCTAAGAAATGGACAAATATATTTGCAAAAGCATTTGGCAAAAATATTTTGTAGCTTAACTCAAATATTACAAAACATTCATTTCCACACAGATGATCAAAACAAGTATTTTTAAACTGGAAATATTTTTGTTTGCAATAGAAACACATGTTCTGGCTGTCAAAACATTTCTAGATAAAACATGGTTTTTACAAAAGGTATTTAATTTGGCAAATATGTGCCTGTGTAGACACAGACTCAAAGTACTTTAAAATTATGTATTAATTCATCAGAAATAAAAATAATAACTTCCAATTATTTGCTTATTTTATGGAAGGAACTGAGCAAGAGCTTTATACTTATTATCTAATTTAATCTTTGTTGTTATTAAGTGTGAGAAACATATAAGAAATTTGAGGCCTGGAGGAGTTAAGTAATTTGTCCAAAGTTTCACAAATAGTAAAAGCCTATAATATTGGATTGCACTGAGTCATAAGTAGGAACAACAACAACTGTAAAAATGTTTTAAAGGGAAGAGGGTCCAGGACTAGCCTAGCAGCTCAGCGAAGTCTATAAGGAATTCTGCCCTTCCATCTTTCTACAGTTGCAAGCGAAGCTAGGAAACCGCGGGCTGCAAGTACCATCGCTTTCTTAGAGGAGAGGCTGGCAAACATTTTCTGCAAAGCACCAGAGAGTAAACAGCTGAGGGTTTGCAGGCCATGTGGTCTCTGTCACGACTATCCAACCCTGCCAGTACAGCTGGAAAACGACCACAGACAATACACAAATGAATAGGTGACTATATTCCAATAAAACCATATTTACAGAAACACAAAACAGGCTGGGGTGGGGGGAGGGACAGAGATTTGCCCCTGGTTGGCTGCAGTCTGCTGACCTGTCATAGAGCAATCGTGATTCAGGTCAGGGTGGGAAGCACACAGCACCGTCTCGAACAAGATCACAGTCGCGTTAGGAAAGCCGATGTCTGGCCATGAGCAGTGCACATACAGAACAGAGCGACGTCTCAAATCTAAGGCCTAGAAGATTCCACAGCCAGTGCTTTCAACCACTATGTTGTGTTTTTTTTAACCACAATGTTGTTTTTATCATTTTATCTCCAACAAGTTCACCTTGGAATCCAAGAAGGTGAAAACTGGAAGATACTTTGCATATTATCTACTCTGCTCTGCAAAGATTCTATAAATAGAAGAGGAAGCTAAGGTCTGCAAAGTTAAGCGACTTTCTAGAAGTCACACCACTAGTTAGAAGCACAGAAGAAATCTGTCTCTTGATTCCTTTGCACCATCACTACTGCTCCTGCTTCTAATAACACTAACAATAGCAGCAGCAAAGCTCACATCTGCAGAGCAGTTAGAACTGCTTTACTTTAAGTATCTCATTTATCCTTCAAAGACCCCTTCAATAGGGATACAACTCTCACTGCTCAGTTCTCATTCTACATGTAAGAACTGAAGCCCAAAGATCAACCAATTTGCCACAGGTCACGCAACCAGGAACTGGGGCCAGAATGAGAATCCAGGTCTGATTCTCAAACCACCAGGCTGAACTGACTGCAGCCTCCTGTGAACTGCATCACTCTCCAGGATTTTAGAAAGGTTTGTAACGCTCCTAAGAAACATCTAGAAAGCCTCAGCTGTTTTGAAGTAGTAACAATACTACTACTTTTGTGTACACAGCACTCAGGAAGGAGTTAGAAAGTGGCCGCATGATGACTGCACTAAGCATTGATTGTCTTAAAGCTCTTAATACACGGGCTGCCCTGAAGGCAGTTAAAAAACGGTTTCCAGAGCAGTTTCCTTTCGGGAATCTTCTAACCTTTGCAAGTAAGACCTTTTCTAACGATCTCTGAAGGCGACACAGCTCCCCTCTCATTCCCTTACTCTAAGCTCTTAGGAGCTTTTATTCTGCTTACGAATGTGCTGACCCAGTTCACAGATAGAAGAGGTGGTCTCTGTAGAGCATTTGAAACTAGAAACATTAATTACTGTTTTTTCCTTTTTTCCATACACCTCGAGAAGCCGTAGAAAGCCCCTTTTTGTCGCCAAGGGGAGAGTCATCTAGAAGGCAGAATTCCTTCCTGTGGCTTTCTGATGCCTCGATGCAAGACACTCCATACAAATTAAATTCAACACATGCCGTGAGGTACGTTCCATGAGCATTCCTTCCTTTATTCATCCAATAAATAGTGTCCTAAATCAACCTTTTCATATTGAGATAATAGTAGATACTCATGCAATTGTAAGAAATAATACAGAGAAAACCCGGGCATCTCTTACCCAACTTCCCCCAGTGGTGACAGCCTGCAAAACTACAGTCCAACCTCACCATCCAGATACAGAGCATTTCCATCGCCCCACCATCCCTTGTGTTGCCCTTTTATAATCACAGCCACCTCTTTCCCTTCCCTACTTCCCTGACCCCCTAGCAACCTCTAATCTGTTCTCCATTCCTGTAATTTTGTCATTTCAATAATGTTCATATAAATGTGACCTCCTAGGAGTGAATCTTTTTCTCACCTTAATTCCCTGAAGATTCACTCAAGTTGCTGCATGTATCAACAGTTTGTTTCTTTTTACTGCTGCATAGTATTCCACATTGTGGATGTACCACAGCTTCATTATTCATTAACCAGTCCTGGGACTTCTGTTTTTCAATTTTTGTTGATCATGAATATTTCATGTACTGATTTTTATGTGAAAATAATTTTTCATTTCTATGGAAAAAACGTCCATATGAAAGAGTTTTCTTATTAAAAATATGCTCTCTTGACCTAGTTTTGAGGCCCTGGCTAAAGGCCAGTCAGTGCCCGTTCCTTGAGCAGTGGGAAGTCCACACCCCATCACCTCTCTTGTGGGGCTCTCACAAGCCAGACCACCCTGCACTAGCCCTAACTGCTCCAAGACCAGCCACCAGGGATGGTCCCTAGACCCCAGAGCTCACTGAAATTGTTCAAATTAACCAATCCACAAGGAGGGCAAGAAACCTAGCTGCCGTATTCAAGCTCCCCCTTGCTGATACCCGTCCTAGGCTACAACTCCCTGTGTGGCCTTCTCCTTTAGAGCTGTAAGTAACAAAGAGTTCTGCCTTTCACCTATCCCAGGGTCAGTGTGTTGTGTCCTGCCATGAATCGAATCTTTGAATCTTATAAAACAGCCCAAGGGTACGTTTGATGGGTTGTATGTAATTGCATATTCAGATTTTTAAAAAACTACCAGACTATTCCCATAGTGGCCATACCATTTTACATTCCCACCAGCAATGTATGGATTAGTGATAGGAGAAGGTTTGGGGTTTTTTTTTCAGATGCTTTGGTCAATTTGAGGAAGTTACAAGTTCCCCTCTGTATGGTCAGGCCACTCAAGATGGCTGTTCTCTCGCTCTTGGTCCATCCCCCGCCCGACCAGGGCCTGCTTCACCTGCACCTGCTCACCTGACTGACCTTCCTAGTACTTGCCCCAGGCCCAGCTGGTGACTGTTCTTAAAGGGGCGGTGAGGGGGCGTGCCCCTCTGCTGGTTTCCCTGGTAACTAATGAGCCCACCTGACGTCAATTCCCCTATAACTGGTAATCGCCGCTTCCCCTCCCCCTGTGGAGCGAAGACTGCCACCCTGTGCTGTCCGCCGCACACAGTGAGGTGTCGCTCAAGGACCTTGCTTCAGACAGGTAAGTTCTCCCATCCATTAAACCACTGGTGTATCTGATACTGACTCCAGGCTCTTTCTTCGGTTTTAAAGCTGGGCAAGGGCAAGCCTTGTAGGCCTGTGGGGTGCAGCCCAACAATCGGTGGAGCAGCCAGGAGACCGAGGAAAATCCCGTGAGCACAGAGATGTCAGGAAACACAGGATGGGGAATGGAAAGTTTCAGGGGCCCGTCCACTAGTTGCAGGTGTAATCCCAGGGTGGCCGTCCACTAGTATGTGGGGCCCTGTGGTGACTGTCCTTGATGAATGGGGGCTGCCAAGAGGTCTGGAGAACAGTGGTCCCTAATGGCTCTGCTACTGTATCAAAGGAGCCTTTGTAATTGGTTAAGCTAGCTATCTAGAAGGAATGGTATTTCTCTTGTGCCTTTGAGATATAAACGATCTACCTGGCCTCTCTGGAACTTTAATCTTATGTGATCTCTAAGAGTAAAGGAGAAAAAAAGAGCTTTTAGGTAAACTCTATAGAAATAATTATGTTTTGGGAATCTCTATCTAAAATAGTCTCCCCAGATTTTGGTAACTTGAAACTAAAGCTGAAAGTGTAATAGGGAAGAACCTTTTGTGTTCTACTACAAGTTAATCACTAAAGGGATGTTGCCTGTAAGCTTAAATGATACACAATGGCCCATCTCTGGGAACCCTGCTTCCCAGGTAATGAGCATTAAGCTGAAATACCTTTGTTTAGCTCACAGGAAACATCCTGACCAGGCCCACCTGTGAATGACTGCAGGGAGGAAGAAATGAACACATCCCCTCTGAGGCTGATGGGAACCAGGAAATGTTTGACTTTACTCTCTCTCCCCTTTTAGTATAAAAGGAGCCTGAATTCTAACTCAGGCAAGATGGGTCCTTGGGGCGGAAGCCCACCGTCTTCTTGGTTTGCTGGCTTCTGAATAAAGTCATTATTCCTTGTCCCAACAACTCGTCTCTCAAGTACTGGCCTGTCGTGTGGCAAGCAGTACGAGCTTGGACTCGGTAACAAAAGAAGAGAATTCATGGGCCATTTCAAACAGGATAGAAAACTGGAACATTAATTGTTGGGTGGGTCTAAGCTAATCTACCTTTTCCTGCTTAAGAGAGGAAGACTAAAGCATTAAGTTTTCAATCAGGAAATGCACAATTACTTGCTTCTTGGTTTTTGCCAGAGATTGTTTTCAAGGGTTAAGATTATAATCAGTCATTATTCTTGTAGCCAAGTTTCTTTATCGATTACATTGTGGTCAGGTGTTTAACTGTGACTTTTTAAGTTTTTTGTCATTTATAGACAGTTTTTGTTTTACTCTGATGCTTTTGCAAAAGTGCTTCATCTTCAAGCTGATTCATAGGAAGCACTTTCTGACAAGTACAGGCCTCTGATAAATTTCAGATCATACTGCCAAAATGGGTAAAAAAATGAAAGAATCCTAATAGAAAACCTGATGGCTTCACAAAAAGTTAACAAAAGGATTGACTACTGAGTGAACTAATGAATATGGTTATAATGTTTATGGGTTTTGTCTGGAATGTTACTGGTTTTGATCTGTGTTTTCCAGACACAGGGAAGCCCTTCCCTCCAAGTTAGTTATGACTTACAGCAATTTGGTAAACTACACCTGTGGGTAGAACTGAAGCATTTTTCTTTTCTCTCTGACTGGTCCCTCCAGAAATTAGAGACTTGGGTTCTGAGCAGCCTTAGCAGGTGAATGGGAAAAACTGTCTCCTGCCTTGTGCAGGAATCTTGATACTTTGGGGACCTCTAGAAGAGGGAAGTCCACTGAGGTGGAGCCAGATAGAAGGCCTCTGGCATGGTTTTCCTGGCCTTGAGAGGCCTATTGGGAATTCAGTGTGACACTCCTTCTGGGAAGTTCCACCACAGCCAGTTTGGAGGAGCCTATATGGTCAATTACCAGACTTGTTTTGCAAACAAATTAGTCTTGATTTGGCTGTATTTGGTGAAGATACGGGTAATTTTAGAGAGAACAATATTATGTTTCAGTGGATGTTAAATTCTAGTTCTTGAGGTATTTATGAAAGTTACTATGTTAGCCATACTTTTGCCCTGATGTTCTGGATGGAAAGAAAATCATCTAGTGAAATTGTCACAGAGTGTAACTACTCATGAAGTGTAACGATGCTTGCTTTAAGTCTGCTGCTAAAAGTACGTGTACAATGTTTGTGTGACAATTGGGTATAAGTGATAAAATATATAGCCTATAAAGTGTTTCCCCATTAACATACCCTGAGCCTGTTCATGAGATCTGATTAGTTTTCTCCCAACGTGAATGACGAGGTGAATGTAAAGAAGGCCTAGCAACCGAGGGACAAGGTCTGAAGCTGTGGTAGTAAAACAGGAGGGAAGGGGGCAGGGCACAACCTCTAAAAGAATGACATAGCCCTTGAGGACAGACATAAACTGGTTAGAATCAACTAGGTCCAGGATGGCGGAAGATTCGACTTCCAGTAGACCTTGAGCCTCATTATATGCTCATTGTAATGCATTAGCATCTAAATGACACACCCGACTTCAAGAGCACAGAGGAGAGTGTGATGAAACAGTGAGGCCAGCAGAAACTGTTCACTGGCTGTGTGGCTGATAGGGTCTTGGTGCTCCAGCCGGGTGTCAGGCCTGTGCCTCTGAGGTGGGGAAGCTGAGTTCAGGACATTAGTCCACCAGAGACCTCCTGGCTCCACGTAATATCAAATGGCAAAAGCTCTCCCAGAGATCTCCATCTCAACACTAAGACCCAGCTCCACTCAACAACCAGCAAGCTGCAGTGCTGGACACCCCATGCCAAACAACTAGCAAGACAGGAACACAACCCCACCCATTAGCAGAGAGGCTGCCTAAAATCATAATAAGGTCACAGACACCCCAAAACACACCACCAGACATGGTCATGCCCACCAGAAAGACAAGATACAGCCTCATCCACCAGAACACAGGCACCAGTCCCCTCCACCAGGAAGCCTACACAACCCACTGAACGAACCTTAGCCACTGGGGGCAGATACCAAAAACAACGGGAACTACGAACCTGCAGCCTGTGAAAAGGCGACCCCAAACACAGTAAGTTAAGCAAAATGAGAAGACAGAGAAATACACAGCAGATGAAGGAGCAAGGTAAAAACCCACCAGACCAAACAAATGAAGAGGAAATAGGCAGTCTTCCTGGAAAAGAATTCAGAGTCATGATAGTAAAGATGATCCCAAATCTTGGAAACAGAGTGGAGAAAATAAAAGAAACGTTTAACAAGGCCCTAGAAGAACTAAAGAGCAAACAAACAATGATGAACAACACAATAAATGAAATTAAAATTTCTCTAGAAGGAATCAATAGCAGAATAACTGAGACAGAAGAACGGATAAGTGACCTGGAAGATAAAATAGTGGAAATAACTGCTGCAGAGCAGAATAAAGAAAAAAGAATGAAAAGAATTGAGGACAGTCTCAGAGACCGCTGGGACAACATTAAACGCATGAACATTCGAATTATAGGGGTCCCAGAAGAAGAAGAGAAAAAGAAAGGGACTGAGAAAATATTTGAAGAGATTATACTTGAAAACTTCCCTAATATGGGAAAGGAAATAGTCAGTCAAGTCCAGGAAGCACAGAGAGTCACATACAGGATAAATCCAAGGAGAAACATGCCAAGACACATATTAATCAAACTATCAAAAATTAAATACAAAGAAAAAATATTAAAAGCAGCAACGGAAAAACAACAAATAACATACAAGGGAATCCCCATAAGGTTAACAGCTGATCTTTCAGCAGAAACTCTGCAAGCCAGAAGGAAGTGGCAGGACATATTTAAAGTGAAGAAAGGCAAAAGCCTACAACCAAGATTACTCTACCAAGCAACCATCTCATTCAGATTCAACAGAGAAGTTAAAACCTTTACAGACAAGCAAAAACTAAGAGAATTCAGCACCATCTAACCACCTTTACAACAAATGCTAAAGGAACTTCTCTAGGCGGGAAACATAAGAGAAGGAAAAGACCTACAATAACAAACCCAAAACAAATTAAAAAATGGTAATAGGAACATACATATCGATAATTACCTTAAATGTAAATGGATTAAATGCTCCCACCAAAAGACACAGATTGGCTGAATGGATACAAAAACAAGACCCGTATATATGCTGTCTACAAGAGACACACTTCAGACCTAGGGAACACATACAGACTAAAAGTGAGGGGATGGAAAAAGATATTCCATGCAAATGGAAATCAAAAGAAAGCTGGAGTAGCAATTCTCATATCAGACAAAACAGACTTGAAACTAAAGACTATTACAAGAGACAAAGAAGGACATTACATAATGATCAAGGGATCAATCCAAGAAGAAGATATAACAACTGTAAATATTTATGCACCCAACACAGGAGCACTTCAATACATAAGGCAATGTTAACGGCCATAAAAGGGGAAATCAAAAGTAACACAATCATAGTAGGGGACTTTAACACCCCACTTTCACCAATGGAAAGATCATCCAAAGTGAAAATAAATAAGGAAACACAAGCTTTAAATGATACATTAAGCAAGATAGACTTAATTGAAATTTATAGGACATTCCATTCAAAAACAACAGAATACACTTTCTTCTCAGGTGCTCATGGGACATTCTCCAGGATAGATGATATCTTAGGTCACAAATCAAGCCTTGGTAAATTTAAGAAAATTGAAATCATATCAAGTATCTTTTCCGACCACAACACTATGAGACTAGATATCAATTACAGGAAAAAAATCTGTAAAAAATACAAACACATGGAGGCTAAACAATACACTACTTAATAACCAAGAGATCACTGAAGAAATCAAAGGGGAAATCAAAAAATACCTAGAAACAAATGACGATGAAAACATGATGACACAAAACCTATGGGATGCGGCCAAAGCAGTTCTAAGAGGAAAGGTTATAGCAATACAACTGCCTCAAGAAACAAGAAACATCTCAAATAAACAACTTAACCTTACACATAAAGCAATTAGAGAAAGAAGAACAAAAAAACCCCAAAGTTAGCAGAAGGAAAGAAATCATAAAGATCAGATCAGAAATAAAGGAAAAAGAAATGAAGGAAAGAATAGCAAAGATCAATAAAACTAAAAGCTGGTTCTTTGAGAAGATAAACAAAATCGATAAACCATTAGCTAGACTCATCAAGAAAAAAAGGGAGGGGCTTCCCTGGTGGCGCAGTGGTTGAGAATCTGCCTGCCAATGCAGGGGACATGGGTTCAAGCCCTGGTCTGGGAAGATCCCACATGCCGTGGAGCAACTGGGCCCGTGAGCCACAACTACTGAGCCTGAGCGTCTGGAGCCTCTGCTCCGCAACAAGAGAGGCCACGATAGTGAGAGGCCCACGCACCGCGATGAAGAGTGGCCCCCACTCGCCGCAACTGGAGAAAGCCCTCGCACAGAAACGAAGACCCAACACAGCCAAAAATAAAAAAAATAATAAATAAATTATAAATTTAAAAATTTAAAAAAAAAAAAAGAAAAAAGGGAGAAGACTCAAATCAATAGAATTAGAAATGAAAAAAGAAGTAACAACTGACACTGCAGAAATACAAAGGATCATGAGAGATTACTACAAGCAATTATATGCCAATAAAATGGACAACCTGGAAGAAATGGACAAATTCTTAGAAATGCACAACCTTCCAAGACTGAACCAGGAAGAAATAGAAAATATAAACAGACCAATCACAAGCACTGAAACTGAAACTGTGATTAAGAATCTTCCAACAAACAAAAGCCCTGGACCAGATGGCTTCAGAGGTGAATTCTATCAAACATTTAGAGAAGAGCTAACACCTATCCTTCTCAAACTCTTCCAAAATATAGCAGAGGGAGGAACACTCCCAAACTCATTCTAGGAGGCCACCATCACCCTGATACCAAAACCAGACCAAGATGTCACAAAAAAACAAAACTACTGGCCAATATCACTGATGAACATAAATGCCAAAATCCTCAACAAAATACTAGCAAACAGAATCCAACAACACATTAAAAGGATCATACACCATGATTAAGTGGGATTTATCCCAGGAATGCAAGGATTCTTCAATATATGCAAATCAATCAATGTGATACAACATATTAACATATTGAAGGAGAAAAACCATATGCTCATCTCAATAGATGCAGAAAAAGCTTTCAACAAAATTCAACACCCATTTATGATGAAAACCCTCCAGAAAATAGGGATAGAGGGAACTTACCTCAACATAATAAAGGCCATATATGACAAACCCACAGCCAACATCGATCTCAATGGTGAACAACTGAAACCATTTCCACTAAGATCAGGAACAAGACAAGGTTGCCCACTCTCACCACTATTATTCAACATAGTTTTGGAAGTTTTAGCCACAGCAATCAGAGAAGAAAAAGAAATAAGAGGAATACAAATCGGAAAAGAAAAAGTAAAACTGTCACTGTTTGCAGATGACATGATACTATACATAGAGAATCCTAAAGATGCCACCAGAAAACTACTAGAGCTAATCAATGAATTTGGTAGAGTAGCAGGATACAAAATTAATGCACAGAAATCTCTTGCATTCCTATACACTGATGATGAAAAATCTGAATGAGAAATTAAGTAAACACTCACATTTACCACTGCAACAAAAAGAATAAAACACCTAGAAATAAACCTACCTAAGGAGACAAAAGACCTGTATGCAGAAAACTATAAGACACTGATGAAAGAAATTAAAGATGATACAAACAGATGGAGAGATATACCATGTTCTTGGATTGGAAGAATCAACATTGTGAAAATGACTCTACTACCCAAAGCAATGTACAGATTCAATGCAATCCCTATCAAATTACCAATGGCATTTTTTACAGAACTAGAACAAAAAATTTCACAATTTGTATGGAAACACAAAAGACTCCGAATAGTCAAAGCAATCTTGCGAAAGAAAAATGGAGCTGGAGGAATCAGGCTCCTGGACTTCAGACTATACTACGAAGCTACAGTAATCAAGACAGTATGGTACTGGCACAAAAAGAGAAATACAGATCAATGGAACAGGATAGAAAGCTCAGAGATAAACCCATGCACATATGGTCACCTTATCTTTGATAAAGGAGGCAAGAATGTACAATGGAGAAAAGATAGCCTCTTCAATAAGTGGTGCTGGGAAAACTGGACAGCTACATGTAAAAGAATGAAATTAAAACACTCCCTAACACCATACACAAAAGTAAACTCAAAATGGATTAAAGACCTAAATGTAAGGCCAGACACTATAAAACTCTTAGAGGAAAACATAGGCAGAACACTCTATGACATAAATCACAGCAAGATCCTTTTTGACCCACCTCCTAGAGAAATGGAAATAAAAACAAATGGGACCTAATGAAACTTAAAAGCTTTTGCACAGCAAAGGAAACCATAAACAAGACGAAAAAACAACCCTCAGAATGGGAGAAAACATTTGCAAATGAAGCAACTGACAAAGGACTAATCTTCAAAATTTACAAGCAGCTCATGCAGCCTAATATCAAAAAAACAAACAACCCAATCCAAAAATGGGCAGAAGACCTAAATAGACATTTCTCCAAAGAAGATATACAGACTGCTAACAAACACATGAAAGAATGCTCAGCATCACTAATCATTAGAGAAATGTAAATCAAAACTACAATGAGGTATCACCTCACACCAGTCAGAATGGCCATCATCAAAAAATCTACAAACAATAAATGCTGGAGAGGGTGTGGAGAAAAGGGAACCTTCTTGCACTGTTGGTGGGAATGTGAATTGATACAGCCACTATGGAGAACAGTATGGAGGTTTGTTAAAAAACTAAAAATAAAACTACCATACGACCCAGCAATCCCACTACTGGGCATATACCCTGAGAAAACCATAATTCAAAAAGAGTCATGTACCACAATGTTCATTGCAGCTCTATTTACAATAGCCAGGACATGGAAGCACCCTAAGTGTCCATCAAGAGATGAATGGATAAAGAAGATGTAGCACATATATACAACAGAATATTACTCTGCTATAAGAAGAAATGATTGAGTTATTTGTAGTGAGGTGGATGGACCTAGAGTCTGTCAAACAGAGTGAAGTAAATCAGAATGGGAAAAACAAATACCGTATGGTAACATATATATATGGAATCTAAAGAAAAAAAAATGGTTATGAAGAACCTGGGGCAGGACAGGAATAAAGACGCAGATGTAGCATGGACTTATATATACTACCAAAATAGATAGCTAGTGGGAAGCAGTCGCATAGCACAGGGAGATCAGCTCGGTGCTTTGTGACCACCTAGAGGGGTGGGATAGGGAGGGTGGGAGGGAGACGGAAGAGGGAGGGGATATGGGGATATATGCATGCATATAACTGATTAACTCTGTTATACAGCAGAAACTAACACACCATTGTAAAGCAATTATACTCCAATAAAGATGTTTAAATAAATAAATAAATAAATAGTATACCCACCAGCACCATGGCAGTTCCCAGGCCAACCATCAAAGGTCAAAAAGTGGGCAGTGGTCCAATTCCTGGAAATCCCCACGCCTTCCCCAAAATAGTTGGAATAATCCTCCCACTCATTAGCCTATGAAATTACCCAGTCCATAAAAACTAACCACCCCATATTTCAGGGCCTCTTACCTTCTGAGATGACCCACACTCTGTTTTTGCAGTGTGTTTCTCTCTAAATAAATCCACTTCTTACATATCACTTTTTCTCTCACTGAATTCTTTCTGCTACGAGGCATAAAGAACCTGAGCTTCATTAAGTCCTGAGACCAGGTGTGTGATCTCAATTAAAAGACCTTGGGTTCAAGTCCCAATCTGGGTTGTAAGGCTGTGCGGTTTCAGTAGGAGCCAGCACCCCAGCACTGAGGGATAGACATTTTGATCATCAATGCTTTCTACTGAAATATTTGCAATCAGAAGAGGAAATGATGGAAAACTCTGCATGGATTGAGGTATGGGGAAGTCATTCTGGCTTATCTATGGTTTAACTTAAATTTTACTGACCAGAGCAGCCTGTTTTGTGGTGTTTCAGACGTGCATAGCACATCTGCTTTGTCCACTGAGGAAGGGAATGCCTTTGAAAGTTAAAATGGAGTAGCTGTGGTTCAGACATCCAAGATACAACTAGGTGGCCACTGTAGACGTGATTTTGGACATGCTCTTGTATTACGGAAAACTTGAGTTTTCTGAACTGTATTGCAGACCAGGATAAAAGCCACAGGTCAGTGTGGTGTTGTCTCTGATTGCAGTCTCTGCTTGTATTTTGCTTAGCTGTCATGATCTCCGCTGTGTCGTGCCTGTTAGGTGTCTTACACTTCATCCCTAGCCTGAGGGAGGAAACCTGTGTGAGGACTGAGCAGCGACACTGGCCTCTCTGCGAAATGAGTCTAACTGCTGGGTCCCCAGCGAGATGGCCTTGTTGTCTTCCTCTGACTTCCATGAACAATTGGCTGGGCTACGGTGACTATGTGGGGACTACTGACCATGGGGAAAAAGACTCACCATCTTCCTGCCCCATAAGCCAACAGGTCAGGAGGACCCCGTCGGGAAACATTAACTATACCACTGACTGCCCCTGAGCCCCCCGGGCTATGCTGTGTGGAGTAGAATAGGCTGGCTTCTGGACACACGAGTCCAGCTAGTGGGATGAACTGTGTTTTGTTTGGAAAGACCTAATGGGTTCACCCCTAAGGGCACTCAACATAACATGGGGTGGCAGACCTGTACCATGACTGCTGACCCCTGACTAGGCCAACAGGATGTTTCCTTTAGAGCCAGGGCTCAGCCCTCCCCATGGGAGTGGCTCTTGGTTTACTCTGGGTTGTTGGCCTGTCTGTACTGTATTTGTAGTATCTGGTTGCAGTGCCCCCTACATATCTGACCCCAGGGATATCGCAGAAGAGGGGTGGACCAAGACTGTAAGGGTCCTGCAGGGTGTGTAGGGGTGGAGCCTACGGTCAGGCCACTCAAGATGGCTGTTCTCTCGCTCTCTGTACATCCCTGACCGACCAGGGTCTGCTTCACCTGCGCCTGCTCACCCGACTGACCCTCCTAGTACTTGCCCCAGGCTCAGCGGGTGACTGTTCTTAAAGGGGTGGTGAGGGTGTGTGCCCCTCTGCTGGTTTCCCTGGTAACTAGTGAGCCCACCTGATTTCAATTCCCCTATAACTGTCCTGCCCACAGTCCGCCTCACATGGTGGGATGTTGCTCCAGGACCTTGCTTCAGACCTGTAAGCTTCCCCATCTATTAAACCACTGATGCCTCTGTTACTGACTCTGGGCTCTTTCGTCGGTTTTAAAGCTGGGCAAATGCAGGCCAACACCCTATATTCCTAGTTTGCTGAGAGTTTTTACCAGGAATAGATAGGTGTTGAATTCTGTCAAACGTTCTTTCTGCATAAATTGATACATTTTTCTTCTTTAGTCTATTGATAACATGGATTACATACATTGATTTTCAAATGTTGATACTTGGAATAAATCCTAGTCATGATAATTTTTTATACACTGCTGGAACTGATTTGCTAATATTTTAGTGAAGAATTTTTATGACTAAGATTATGAGAGATATTGGTGTACAGTGTTTTTTTTTTAATGTCTTTATTTGGTTTTGGTATCAGATACTATCCTCATAAAATGAATTGGGAAGTGTTCTCATCAAAGTAATACTATCCTCATAAAATGAACTGGGAAGTGTTCTCTTCATTTCTTTGGAAGAGACTGTGTAAAATTGGTGTTAATTCTTTAAAAGTTTGGTTAAATTCTCTAATAAAACTCACTTCAAATGCAACGACATTAGAGATTGCATGGAAATTTCTTTTTCAGAAACTTTTTAAGTTGAAGTAGAGTTGATTTACAATGTTGTGTTAATTTCTGCTGTACAGCAAAGTGATTCAGTTATACATACTGATATACAGATACATTCTTTTTAAATTCATTTCCATTATGGTTTATCACAGGATGTTAAATATAGTTCTCTGTGCTATACAGTAGGACCTTGTTGTTTCTCCATTCTATAAATAATAGTTTGCATTCAGAAACTTTTTAATTGCAAATTTAATTTCCTTAATGGTTATCGGGCTATTCAGGTTATCTATTTCATCTTGATTCAGTTTTGCTGGTTTTTTTCCTTTTGAGGAATAGGTGCATTTCATTTCAGTAATCAAATGTATATGTGCAAACTTATTATTCCTTATTATCATTTTGATTTTTGCAGATTTTTCATTTCTGACATTGGTGATTTGTACCTTTTCTTTCTTCATTGTCGGTCTTCCTACAGGTTTGTCAATTTTATTAATCTTTTTTAAAAGAAGTGTTTTCTTTCTTTCAGGAGTAAAAGCTGTGAATTAATTTTCTGTTAGAATTTAGAGTAACTTGAAATTGGCACTTAGACCCTATATTAGTAGGGTTACGTTTTGGCGTGTTTCGTGCTGCATAGTGGCTAAGCTATTTTTCTTTAATCAAAGACTCTTGAATGGTATCAAGATTCTAAAAGTTAGCTTTTTTCTTACTATATATGAAATAAGTAAGATACAGGATGGAATGTACAGAACAGAGAATACAGCCAATATTTTATAATAACTTTAAACGGAGTATAATCTATTGAAAAACATCTTTAATATCAACTTTTTCCTCATTTTTCTGTTTTCAATTTCACTGTTTTTTGCTCTTTATTATTCCCTTCCTTCTGTTTCCTTTGGATTTATTTTGCTTTTTTTTTCTAGTTTCCTGTTTTTAGTTTCTTGAGGTGGGAGTTTGGCTTGATTGAAACTTTTTTTTCTAATGTAAGCATTTTATGCTACAAATATTCCTCTCAGCCCTGATTTAGCTGCATCTCCCAAATTCTGATATGTTGTATTTTATTTTCATTCACTTCTGTATATTTTAACTTCCTCTGAGTTTTCCTTTTTGACCCAAAGATTATTTAGAAGTGTGTTGTTTAATTTCCAAGTGTTTGGGGATTTTCCCGTTATCTTTCTGTTACTGATTTTTACTTTGATTCCATTATGGTCAAAGAAGATTTCTGTATGATTTCAATTTTTTTAATTTGGTGAGGTTTGTTTTATGGTCCAAGATAATGTCTATCTTTGTGAATGTTCCATGTGTGCTTGAGAAGAATGTTTACTCTGTTTCTGTTGAAGTGTTCTATACATCTTAACTAAGTTCTGTTCATTGTGTTGTTTAGTTATTCTGTATCATTGCTGATTTTCTGTCTAGTTTGTTCTATCAATTGCTGAGATTGGATTAAATTCACAACTATAATGGTGGATTGTCTATTTCTCCTCTCAACTCTATCAGTTTTTGCCTCATGTATGTTGAGGCTCTGTTGTTTGGTGCATACACATTTAAAATCATTCATTCCTGGTGGATTTATCTTTCATCATTATGTAATGTCCCTTTTTGTCTCTAGTAATTTTCTTTGCTCTGAAGACTACTCTTATGTAGTTAACTTATGTAGTTAACTGTCCCCACCCCAACCAACCCCTCCCCACACATATAATGGAGTCCTAACTCCCAGTGCCTCAGAATGCAACCTTATTTGGAAATAGGGTCACTGAAGATGTAATTAGTTGAGATGAGGTCACACTGGAGTAGGGTATGATATTCCAATATGACTGGTGTCCTTATAAGAAGATAACCATATGAATACAGTGACAAATGGAAGAATGTTATGTGAGGACAAAGGCAAATTCGAGTTATGTAGCTGCAAGGCAAGGAATGCCAAGGAATACCAGAAAAACCTCTAGAAGTTAGGAAGAAGCAAGGAAAGATTCCCCTACAATTTTCAGAGAAAGCATGGACATACCAACACTTTCATTTCAGGCTTTTAGTCTCCATACTATAAGAAAATAACCTTCTCTTGTTTCAAGCCACCCAGTTTGTGGTACTTTCTTGCAGTAGTCCTTGTAACCTAATGTAACTGCTTTGTTTGATATTAATACAGACACTCCTAATTTTTTTTTAAATTAATGGTTCCATCATATATGGTTTTCTATTCTTTTACTTTCAGCCCACCCACGTCATTGCATTTGAAGTGAGTTTCTTGTAGACAGCAAATAGTTGGATCATGCTTTTATTATTCACTCTACAGATCTATGTCTTAGATCATTTACATTTAATTATTGATATGTTATGGCTTAAATTTGCCATTTTATTTTTCTGTTTGGTTCCTCTGATTATTAGTCTGTTTCACTTTTCTTATCTCCCTATGGGTTATTTAAACATTTCTTAAATGATTTATTTCTAGTGTTTTTCAGTATCTTGTGTAGTTTTCTTAGAGGTTGATGTAGGTACTGTATGTATATAGAAAACTTACCATTCTGAATGAAGTTTAGAAACCTTACTTCCATTTAGATCCCTTTACCTTCTCCAGTTTTAAAAAGGAATTGTTTTAATTATTTCCCCTATATATACTGAACACCATTTCAGATGGTGTTATAGTGTTTGCTTCAACCATCAAATATGACTTAAGAAATTTAAGAGAGGTAGAATAGTCTGTAACATTCACCTCTCTTCTTATGCATTCCAATGTTCTTCTTTCCTTTCTGGAGTTCTAAGCTTTCTTTCTGTTATCATATTCTGTTTAGAGAATTTCCTTTAGCTGTTCTTTTGCTAGCAACAAATTATCTTAGTTTTCCATCACTTGAGTATGTCTTGATTTCCTTTTCTTCCTGACGGATGTTTTCACCAGATATAAAATTTGCTTTTGACAGTGCTTTTCTTTCAGTACTTAAAAATGTTATGCCAGGGCTTCCCTGGTGGCGCAGTGGTTGAGAATCTGCCTGCCAATGCAGGGGACACGGGTTCAAGCCCTGGTCTGGGAAGATCCCATATGCCGCGGAGCAACTAGGCCCGTGAGCCACAACTACTGAGCCTGCACGTCTGGAGCCTGTGCTCCGCAACAAGAGAGGCCATGATAGTGAGAGGCCCGCGCACCACGATGAAGAGTGGCCCCCGCTTGCCACAACTAGAGAAAGCCCTCGCACAGAAATGAAGACCCAACACAGCCAAAAATAATTAATTAATTAAAAAAAAAAAGTTAAAAAAAAATGTTATGCCAATTCCTTCTATGCCCCATGGTTTCAGACGACTGCTGTCATTAGAATTTATGTTCCCCTATAAGTAATGTGTCATTTCTGATTCTTTCCAGACTTTTCCTTTTTCTTTAGTGTTCAGAAGTTTAATTATGATGTGGCTGGGTGTGATTTTTTTTTTTTACGTTTATGTGATTTGGGGTTTCCTCAGCTTCTTGAATTCATAGGTTTATGTTTTTTGCCCAATTTGGGATGTTTTCAGACATTACACCTTCAAATACTTTTCAGCCCCACTTTCATTCTCCTCTCCTTCTGAGCCTTGATGATACAAATATTAGCTCTTGTCATTGTTTACAGGTCCCTATGGGTCTGTTCTTTTTTTTCCATTCTATTTTTTCTCTGTTGCTCAGATTGGGCAAATTCTTGATGTCCTCAAGTTCACTGATTCACTTCTGTCATCTCTGCCACTGAGTCCATCCAGTGAGTTATTTATTTTGGTTATCATGTTTCTCAGTTCTTTAATTTCCATTTTCTTTTCTGTTACTTCAACTTATTTGCTGAGCTTTTCTATTTTTCTATTTTTTCCATTTATCTGAGGAGAGTTAATAGCTACTTGTTAAATTACTTTTATGATTGGCTCCTTTAAAATCTTTTTCAGATAATACTAGCATCTGATTTATCTCTGGATTAGTGTCTCTTGACTGGCTGTTCTCACTCAAGTTGTGATTTTCCTGGTTCTTAGTATAAGTCCTCTTAAATTACGTCCTAGACACTTTGGATCGTACATAAGACTTTGCAGCACATGTAATCTTTTGAGCAGGCAGTTCCATGGCTGGTATGTAGCATAAGGACCACTTGCGTATGTTTAGCTTTGTACCGGCCCCTCCAACACTACTCTGGCACAGGTGGGGCACCAACTCCCACTACCTCATTTCCTGAGTGAGAGTGAAGATCAGCTCCATGGTGGGCCCCATAGCCACCAGGAAGGGGGAGGCGAGGCTGACTGCTTTGTTTCTGCAGGGTGGGCTGAAGCTCCCCTCCCACTGGGCCCAGATGAAACAAGTGTTGAGTGTGCCTGGTCCCCCCCACCCCAGCTCCCTAGGGCTTCTTGGCTGCTGAGTTAAGGGGATGCTCAGCTCTGTTCTAGAGCCCACTAACAGCACCTTGGTGGGGGAAATCAGAGCACCACCTGTTTCTTCTGGGCACAGGATGGAGGAACAACTCCCTGCTCAGTCCTGCCAACACCACCCAGTGGGTGGAAAAGAGCACCGGCCTATTTGGGTGGAGCAGGGGTTGCAGTGAAACATCAATTTTCTCACGAGTAGGGGCTGGGGGGGGAGGGGGACATCCTTCATATTCCTGTTTGGCTAGAGTAGGAGAGAGTTACAAGGATAACCCTTGTGGAGACTTTTCCCAGTGCTCTGGCTGGAAGGAACCATCTTTTTTCTGCAGCTCCTTGTCCAGGATACATGGGTGGCAGTGAGGAAACTCAGGGAACTTACCAACACCTTGATCCTTGAGTGCCAAGTCCCCAAGAAGGCTACCTCCTCTTTCTACCTTTCAGAGACATCCTATGCTTTTTTGTTGTGTCATGTCCAGGGAATTTTAGTTGTAAGGGAAGGCCCTGGGAGCAGTGGAGCTACCCCATCTTGGCAGAACCTGAAGTCAATGAATACTTTCTGAGTTGCTACTATGTGCCAGGCACAGATGAGTTTCCTGTCCTCATGAAGCTACCTAAATCTTAATGGACAGATTACACAAAAATCATGATAATTTATGATGAGTGCTCCCACAGGGCATGTCAAAATCTACCGACTCTCCACAAAAATGCTCCTATCTGCTTCTTCCAGCCTGAAATTGTTTTTAACAGAGCTCAAAGGCATATAGCTATTAAAAATGAAAGGGGTCAATAATCATTTACTTATAAGTAGATATTTAGCAAGTGCAGAGCATGTTCTGGGTCCTGTTAGAGGTACTAGAAAAGCATCAGAAAACAAAATAACAAAGAGCCTTGCACTGACGCAGCTTCCCTGCTACTGGAGTAGACAAACACAATAAACATAATCCACAAGAAGACTGAAATCTGCACTCATTCAGTCACTCAGCTCACTCAGTGTCAATGCCTTACCAGGCAAAGCCTTGCCTGAAAATCACTCCCAGTAAAATTTGCTACTAAATTTATAAATTCTGGATGGCTGACTTCAGATCCTCCTCTGCTCTGAGAGGGGAGAGCAGGCTGGAGTGTAACGGGCGGCACTGTGGAGCTGATGTGGGAGAAGAATTCTCCACAGAGGGAAGCGGGAGCACAGGAAGGCAAGCACCCCGGGCCGGTGCGGAGGGTCAGCGCCTTCACTGCAGCAGACAAACGAATGCTCACCCTGACGGTCCAGCGCACACTTGTGCCTCGGTGGGAGCACCGCCCTTAGTTCTGTTCCACATCTCAGTACAACTCTGCATGATTTATGACAGCTTCATTATGAAGAAGCTTTTTCCCCTCTGGAAATGTTAATTGACGAATCACAGAAACTGCCACTTTCATGAGAAGCAGCTGTGGCATTGTTGAAAAAGTATTAGAATCAGAAGACAAGGTTTGTGTTTCAGCTGTGCTGTTTAGCAGACCCTGGGGTGAGATCCTTTTTTCCTAGTGACTCAATTATCTCATCTGGGAGGTGAGTATAATCTTATGTGGCCTATCATCTCACAGAGTTGTAGTGAAAGGTAAAACAGTTTCATAAATTTTGTTGTATAATTTTTTTTTTATTTTTTTTATTTTTATTTATGACTGTGTTGGGTCTCTTAGTTTTCGTGTGAGGGCTTTCTCTAGTTGCGGCAAGTGGGGGCCACTCTTCATCGCGGTGCGCGGGCCTTTCACTATCGCGGCCCCTCCCGTTGTGGGGCACAGGCTCCAGACGCGCAGGCTCAGTAGTTGTGGCTCACGGGCCCAGTTGCTCCGTGGCATGTGGGATCTTCCCAGACCAGGGCTCGAACCCGTGTCCCCTGCATTGGCAGGCAGACTCTCAGCCACTGCGCCACCAGGGAAGCCCCTTGTTGTATAATTTTTAACATCGTAATCTTCAAGTGATCTGACAGACAGGTCCTTTATAATTCTACTACTGATCAAACAATTACTTTAACTGCTCTAAGTCTATTTAGAGTCTGTTCTTATTCCATTTAGTCTGTCACAGTTTCACTGCAGAGACATTAGCATGTTTGATTATGCAATGCTCCCAGCGCCTACTTGGGGTATTAGGTAATATACAGCGTATGAACTGTATTACGTTTCTACAAAAGGATAAATTTAAAACTCTGAATTCCAAAATACATCTGGTCTCAAGGGGTTCAGAAAAACACTGTGGACCTCTATTTTAATCTTTTTCAAGTGATGGGAGGGTTAATCAGGGAAGAAAAGCTGTCTTTGGGATGTAACGGCCATGAATTCAATTTATTCATTCAACAAACAATCTGCTATGTTTGTTGTGCCTGCCATGTCTCCGGCTCTGATACAGATACTGGGGATACAAAATAAAAAAAGCAAAACAAAACAGTATCTTTTTTTTTTTTGGCCGTGTGGCATGTGGGATCTTAGTTCCCTGACCAGGGATTGAACCTGCATCCCCTGCGTTGAAAGCACAGAGTCTTAAGCACTGGACTGCCAGGGAAGTCCCACAACAACACTATCTTGAGAGCTTATATTCTAATGATGAAAGTCATACCTAGACGTTATAAATAAGTAAACTATGTTAAAAGTCATTAAAGGAAAAACTGGACTAGACAGAAACATTTTGAAAAATAGGCATTTCTTCGTGAATTTGAGAACATGCCTACATGAACGTGACTCAGCAATTCCATTCCTAAGCAAAGACCAACAGAAACGTGTGCAAATATAGCAAGGAACATGTATAAGGATGGTTTATAACAGTCTAATCAGGAGAAAACTCAAAAGTCTATTGACACTAGAATGGATAAACACACTGTGCTGTGTGCAGACAATGGAAAATTAAAAGGTAATGAAAATGAATGTTTACTTTTTAGAACAAGCATGAATTTCATAAAATGTTGAGTGAAAGAGGTCAGACACAAAAAGGATATATACAATAAGATTTCATTTATATAAAGTTTAAAACCTAAATTATAGCACTTAGGGGGCACACTTATTATTAACTATATTAATTATTATAAATTATAAAGTATTACGAACTGGTTAACATACTTATGAGTCAGGACAGCTGTTACCTTTAAGGGAAGAGAAGGGGTAGGACTGGGAAAGGGCAAGCCTAGGCTTCTCAGGGGCTGCAATATTTTATTTATTAACATTGTTTCTGCAAATATTTTCTTTGTAATAATTTATTAAGCTTCACAACTATGTTTTAAAGCCAATCATAGATTTTAAATAATAATAGATTCATAGGAAGATGCAAAAAAGTCTTATATAACTATACTACAATTTCAAAACCAAAATAGCCATTGGTACAATTTCCAGAACTTATTTAGACTTCCCGAGTCTTATGCAAGTTTAGCATGTGTACATCATTTGTGTAACCACCACAATCAAGACACAGAGCTGTTCTGTCACCACAGAGGTCCCTGTGCTAACCCTCTGCATGCACATCCCTCCCTCTCCTGTCCTCTGCCCTCCCAAACTCTCCTGGATGTCTAACTCCAGACAACCACTAGCCTTTTCCCAATCTCCATAATTGTGCCGTATTGAGAATGTTATATAAATGAAGTCATATAGTATAGAACCTTTTGAGACTGGATATTTTTCTATCAGCATAATGTCCTTGAGATCCACTCAAGTTGTTGCCTGTATAAATAGCTCAATCCTTAGTTATATTCCACGGTTATGGATGTACCACACATGGTTTAATCATTCACCCCCCAAAGAACAACTGGTTTTGTTTCTAATTTTTGGCTGATTTCAAAGAAATGTCTAAAATTTGGCTATTACAAATAAAGCTGCAATTAATGTTTGTGTACACAGTTTTGCTTGAACATAGGACTTCATTTCTCTGGAATAAGTGCCAAGAAGTACCAATGATCACTGGGTCCTCTGATAAGTTTATGTTTGCCAAGTGCCTGTGCCAGTCTGCACACCTCGCAGCAATGTATGAGCGATTCAACTTCACATCTTGATAGCATTTTGCATTGTCACTACTTTTAATTTTAGCTGTTCTGATAGGTGTATAATGAAATCTCACTGTGGTTTGAATTAGCATTTTCCTAATGGCTAATGATGTTGAAAATATTTTTATATGCTTATTTGACATCTGTATATCCTCTGGTGAAATGTCTATTCATTTCCTTTGTTCATTTTGTAATTGGATTTTTTAACTGTTGTTTTGAAAATTCTTTATATATTCCAGATACAAATCCTTCAAAAGATATGTGATTTACAAATATTTTCTCCCCATCTGTAGATTATCTTTTCATCCTCTTCACAGCATCATGCACATTGCAAAGTTTTCAGTTTTCAAGAAACCCAATTTACTGATTTTTTTTTTTTTTTCATCTATGACTCATGCTTTTGGTGCCACGTCTAAGAATTCTTCACTACTCCCTAGCCCTGAAGATTTTCTCCTACTTTACAGTTAAGTCTATGGTATGCTTTTAGCTTTGTGTTTCTGGTTTTTGGTTTTTGTTGTTGTTTTGGTGTGAGGTTCAGGTTAAAGTTCTTGTTCTTTTTTTTTGCCTATAGATGTCCAATTGGTCAAGCACCATTTGTTGAAAAGATTATTCTTCCTCCACTGAATTTTCTTTAAAATTGTGATTATATATACATATTTATATTATATATATAACTTAAAATTTATAATTTGAACCATTTTTAAGTTTACAGGTTAACAGCATTAAATACATTCACAGTCATACAACCATCACCACTATTTTTTATCATCCCAAACAGCAACTCTGAACTCATTAAACAATAACTCTCGATTCCCTCCTCCCTCTAACCCCTGATAAATTCTACTTTACTTTCTGTCTCCATGAATTTGCCTATTCTGAATACCTGATATAAGTGGAATCATACAATATTCGTGTTCAGCTTTTTTTACTTAGCACATTTTCAAAGTTCATTGATGTAGTAGCATTTTTCAAAATGTTATTCCTTTTATGGTTGAATAGTACTTCGATGTATGTATACATCACATTTTGTTGATTATTTATCTGCTGATAAACACTTGGGTTGTTTCCACCTTTTGGCTACTGTGAATAATGCTGCCATGAACGTGGGTGTGTAAATAAAGTATCTATTTTCAATTCTTTTGGGTATATACCCAGGAGTAGAACTGCTGGATAACATGGTAATACTATGTTTAACATTTTGAGGAACCACCAAACTGTTTTCCACAGCAGCTGCACCATTTTACATTCTCACCAGCAATACACAAGGGCTCCAATTTCTCCACATCCTCATCAATTTTTTTTTAAATGATAGCCATCCCAATGGGTATGAAGTGGTATGTCACTGTAGTTTTGATTTGTACTTCCCTAATGACTAATGATGTTGAGCATCTTTTCGTGTGCTTATTGGCCATCTGTATATCTTCTTGGGGGAAATATCTATTCAAATCTTTTACCCACTTCTGAGTTGTAGGAATTTTTTAAAATATATATCCTGGATATTAATCACTTATCCAATTCAATTGAATGTGAGTTATATATTAGATTTCCAACTGGAGCTGTTTCATAGGCATGATAAAGTCTATAGCAGTGACTGGCAAATTATGGCCTGTGGGCCAAATCCAGTCCAAGCCTGTTTTTATATGGCCCACGAGCTAAGAACACTGAGGTCACCGTGCATCTATCCACACTAGTCAAGAGGGAATACCAAACGCTCCCTATACTTTCACAGTCTTGCCCGATTACCTGCCTTGTCCACCAGGACTAATTCTAGCATGCCCTTTACCCAGTGTGGGCCAAAGTTGGTGCCTGTTGACTCACAGGAACCGATTTTGTGCTTTTCTGTCCAAATTCTTATAAAATGATGCCATGTTGGTAGTTGAAATCTGCTTTGATGGGCGTATTTACAACATAGAAATTCAAATACCACAAATGAAGACTTTTCCTGAAAGAGCCACTTAACTAAACATTTAACAGCACATCACTGTCTTTATTCCTGTTTATGGGTAAAGTCCCAGAATCTCAATTCATCTCTCATCTCTCATACTCAATCCCCAGACATCTCTGAACATCTCCTGCTTCACTGCATCCCTCAGGAATCCCAAACTCCTTAACCACTCTTACTGTGCCTTTGAGAATCACAGCCCAGCCTCAGCGAAAGCCCCTGTATTGTTAACCTCTTCCCTGAATATTTCTTTCTTCATCTTGCTCCACTGGAAACCTGGCTCTCCCCTGTTGGCACTCTGACCCTTGCAGCTCTCTCTAGACCCCCCAGACCTCTCCCACCACTGGGCTTGGAGCTGGAGCAGGTGTCCTCCTAGCTTCTCACTGCCACAGCCAGTCCACTCCACCTCCTTCTTCTCCAACTGCCTCCATCCCTAATTTTGAATCTCATGTCATCCGACTTTATTTCCCACTATCCCTTCATCATTGTAGTGAACTTCTGATGCTGTCCGTCCCTTACTTTTGATGATATATCTCTTGATTCACAAATTCCCATATGTACACTGACAGTGTTCCAATCAACATATGATCAGTCTGTGCTATCCAGAGATATTTCCTCATTCTCTCTTCTGTGCCTTAATGGATTTCAAACCTTCAACAGTACTTAAAAATTCCATGATCAAACAAATCTCCCAATTGTTACCTATTAAAAAACCTCCTTGAAATAATCCCTTATTCTTTATAACATTTCTACTGTGAGTTTTAATGAGATAAAACTTGCTTTGTTCTTGTTTCTAAGAATAATTTATAATCATTTTATTGTTAATGATATCAGTATTTGAGAAGAGGTACTTAGAACCCAGTTTTATGATATAATTCTCAAATGAAACCAATATTTATGTTTTCCTCCCTTGGAGTGAAAACTATCGTCCACGATGTAAAGCAGTCACTACGCCGACAGCAGAGAATGTGGGCCTGAAGAGAAGCTCGGTGTTGACGATAGACTTTTTGTCTTCCCACAGTAAGACAAAACTACCTTGATGCATTAGGAAAACATAATATTCAAAATCACAGGAGACAGAGATAAAAGAGTAAGACTATCCCAAGGCATCTCACAAATGATGTGCATCAACTCAGATGTGGTAACATGCCGGCAGGACAGTGGTATGCCAGTAGTTTTATTTTGACAAGTTGAAATATTTGGTTATAAATTATTAGGAGTTTAACATTCTCCTATGAGCTGATGAGCAACTAGGAAAGGAGAGCATCCTGAAAAGAAGAGCCACATGACAGCATATGAAACCAGGGAGAAGGCTAAGGCTTCCTTCGGAAAACGAATGCTTTCATTTCATCTTTCTTTCTCTACCGATACTGTCTAGCCCTCGGCTATTTCCATCTAATGAGTGATCCTGTTGATCATGAACTGCTCCCGCAAGATTTGTTACTGCAATGCTTCATTCTAGTTTCACACGTCCATTCTATCAAGTGTAGTCAATATTCTGTCCATAGTATGAGAGTTTTGCAGATAAAAACGATTCCCTTTGGAACTCATTTTCTGAAAAGCTTGGTGTATCACTGAAATGTAGAAACCACTACCTTTCAAATTGGTCACATGCTAGAAAAAACTATCTTAGTACATTAAGCATTTGTTTACTATCAGTAAAAGCTGCCCCAGAGCCAAAAGAAGGAAACAAAAAAGATATTTATCCTTTAAAAATGATAGGAAAAAAAGCAAATAAGAGGAATAAGAGGAAATCATTTGGAATCCTTCAAAGGGATGTTGAAAGATGCCCCTAGAAAATACGTTCAATTGTTTCAAGAGCTGGAATAGAGCTCTTACCCCCACCACTGCACACACTCAAAGGCAGGGCCTCAGGATGGGGCCTGTTTGGACACAAGTGCACTCTCTACACACTTAGAGCTTTCTCAATCATTCTCTTGTCTCCACATCATCTCCTTCTTTGAGGCAGTTCTAGAGCCTATAAACGGGATTACTTCTGGACTTATCTAGGCACTGGTTTCCAGTTCATCTCTCTTCTTTATCTGTATATCCTATCTCTTTAGATGATACCTCAGTTTTTCTCCTCAAGAGTTCTCTGTAGAAGGATAAGTTTAGATTTAGTTTTTCATGTTGGCCTATCTCCAATAAGGCCAAGAAATAGAAGGTTCTTGTCGAGGTTTTGAGGGTTGGGTGGAGTAGATGAACTACTTTGTTATGATAGAATAATGCAGGGTAGGTGTTCACGACAGCACAGCACTATGGAAACAGAACTGGTGTGGAAACCACTTGGGGGATGCTTCCATTATTGCCAACACTCATAGACAGACCCCCTCTGTATAATTCTCCCTGCCCCTCAATCTTACAGGTCAGAGAAAAAGTCACTGAACCATGACCCACCATTCCTCAGTTACCAAGAAAACTCTCAAAGATCTCAGAAGACCATAGGTCCTAAAGCATTGTTAAATCCTCCCAGAAGCCAAAGTGACTTCAGGTTAGCTATTTCTCAGTTTTCAGGATCTTCCAGGTTTAGGCTCTAAGCAATTGCTATGTATGGCTTTATGAGTTGGAAAGGGAGCAGTTACAATCAGCTGATTTCCTCATATTATTAAATACAAATAACAAGCAAGAAGTCAAGCAAACAAAAAGTTTAACAACCTCACAGACATACTGTGAGACCTAATTAAATTAAAAGAAAAAACCTTATAAAATAGTTTCAAGATTTCCCACTATGGATTTTATTTTCTGCTCTTAATTTCTACTTAATTTCATTATAAAATTCAGTGAAAATGCTTTAGATTTTCCACAACACTGTTTCCTCACGGATTATTTTCTTCTGAAGGGCAACGGCAACAAAAAAGGGTTTTTGATTGGCTAACCACGTGGAGAAAGACAAGTTTACTTTAAATAAAAATAACTTTTTTTTCTATTAGCTATAAGCACATTCATATAGACTATATATTTTTCTCATATATATTGAGAAAAAAGGGAGAACATCACATTTTACACATTAGGAGTCCACAATAAGGAAAAGGATAACAATTGGGGCTTTAGATAGCCTCATCCACCAGAGGGCAGACAGTAGAAGCAAGAAGAACTACAATCCTGCAGCCCATGGAACAAAAACCACATTCACAGAAAGACAGACAAGATAAAAAGCCAGAGGGCTATGTACCAGATGAAGGAACAAGTCAAAACCCCAGAAAAAAAACCAAAAGAAGTGGAGATAGGCAACCTTCCAGAAAAAGAATTCAGAATAATGATAGTGAAGATGATCCAGGACCTTGCAAAAAGAATGGAGGCAAAGATCAAGAAGATGCAAGAATGTTTAACAAAGACCTAGAAGAATTAAAAAACAAACAAAGATGAACAATACAATGATTGAAATGAAAACTACACTAGAAGGAATCAATAGCAGAATAACTGAGGCAGAAGAATGGATAAGTGACCTGGAAGACAGAATGGTAGAATTCACTGCTATGGAAAAGAATAAAGAAAAAAGAATGAAAAGAAATGAAGACAGCCTAAGAGACCTCTGGGACAACATTAAATGCAACAACATTCACATTATGCGGGCCCCAGAAGGAGAAGAGAGAGAGAAAGGACCAGAGAAAATATTTGAAGAGATCATAGTCGAAAACTTCCCTAACATGGGAAAGGAAATAGCCACCCAAATCCAGGAAGCGCAGAGAGTCCCATACAGGATAAACCCAAGGAGAAACACGCCGAGTCACACAGTAATCAAATTGGCAAAAATTAAAGACAAAGAAAAATTATTGAAAGCAGCAAGGGAAAAACGACAAATAACATACAAGGGAACTCCCATAAGGTTAACAGCTGATTTCTCAGCAGAAATGCTACAAGCCAGAAGGGAGGGCATGACATATTTAAAGTGATGAAAGGGAAGAACCTACAACCAAGATTACTCTAACTGGCAGGGATCTCATTCAGATTTGATGGAGAAATCAAAAGCTTTACAGACAAGCAAAAGCTAAGAGAATTCAGCACCACCAAACCAGCTCTACAACAAATGCTAAAGGAACTTTTCTAAGTGGGAAACACAAGAGAAGACAAGGACCTAAAAAAAAAACCCAAAACAATTAAGAAAATGCTCATAGGAACATACATATAATTACCTTAAACGTCAATAGATAAACACTCCAAACAAAAGACACAGGCTCGCTGAATGGATACAAAAACAAGACCCATATATATGCTGTCTACAAGAGACCCACTTCAGACCCAGGGACACATTCAGACTGGAAGTGAGGGGATGGAATAAGATATTCCATGCAAATGGAAATCAAAAGAAAGCTGGAGTAGCAATACTCATATCAGATAAAATAGACTTTAAAATAAAGAGTGTTACAAGAGACAAGGAAGTACACTACATAATGATCAAGGGATCAATCCAAGAAGAAGATATAACAATTATAAATAGATATGCTCCCAATATAGGAGCACCCCAATACATAAGGCAACTGCTAACAGCTATAAAAGAGGAAATTGACAGAAACACAATAATAGTGGGGGAGTTTAACACCTCACTTACACCAATGGAGAGATCATCCAAAAAGAAAATTACTAAGGAAACACAAGCTTTAAATGACACAATGGACCAGACAGATTTAACTGATATTTATAGGACATTCCATCCAAAAACAGCAGATTACACTTTCTTCTCAAGTGCACATGGAACATTCTCCAGGATAGATCACATCTTGGGTCACAAATCAAGCCTCAGTAAATTTAAGAAAACTGAAATCATATCAAGCATCTTTTCTGACCACAATGCTGTGAGATTAGAAATCAATTGCAGGGAAAAAAAAACATAAAAAACACAAACACATGGAGGCTAAACAATACGTTACTAAATAACCAGGAGATCACTGAAGAAATCAAAGAGGAAATCAAAAAATACCTAGAGACAAATGACAATGAAAACACGATGATCCAAAACCTCTGGGATGCAGCAAAAGCAGTTCTAAGAGGGAAGTTTATAGCTATACAAGCCTACCTCAAGAAACAAGAAAAATCTCAAATAAACAATCTAACCTTACACCTAAAGGAACTAGAGAAAGAAGAACAAACAAAACCCAAAGTTAGCAGAAGGAAAGAAATCATAAAGATCAGAGCAGAAATAAATGAAATAGAAACAAAGAAAACAATAGCAAACATCAATACAACTAAAAGCTGGTTCTTTAAGAAGATAAACAAAATTAATAAACCATTAGCCAGACTCATCAAGAAAAAGAGGGAGAGGATTAAATCAATAAAATTACAAATGAAAAAGGAGAAGTTACAACAGACACCACAGAAATACAAAGCATCCTTAGAGACTACTAGAAGCAACTCTATGCCAATAAAATGGACAACCTGGAAGAAATGGACAAATTCTTAGAAAGGTATAACCTTCCAAGACTGAACCATGAAGAAATGGAAAATATGAACAGACCAATCACAAGTAATGAAACTGAAACTGTGATTAAAAATCTTCCAACAAACAAAATTTCAGGACCAGATGGCTTCACAGGTGAATTCTATCAAACATTTAGAGAAGAGCTAACACCTATCCTTCTCAAACTCTTCCAAAAAACTGCAGAGGAAGGAACACTCCCAAACTCATTCTATGAGGCCACCATCACCCTGATACTAAATCCAGACAAAGATACTACAAAAAAAGGAAATTTCAGACCAATATCACTGATGAAGATAGACGCAAAAATCCTCAACAAAATACTAGCAAACAGAATCCAACAACACATTAAAACGATCATACACCATGTTCAAGTGGGATTTATCCTAGGAATGCAAGGATTCTTCAATATACGCAAATCAATCAATGTGATACACCATATTAACAAATTGAAGAATAAGAACCATATGATCATCTCAATAGATGAAGAAAAAGCTTTTGACAAAATTCAACACCCATTTATGATAAAAACTCTCCAGAAAGTGGGCACAGAGGGAACCTACCTCAACATAATAAAGGCCATATATGACAAAACCACAGCAAACATCATTCTCAATGGTGAAAAACTGAAAGCATTTCCTCTAAGATCAGGAACAAGACAAGGATGTCCACTCTCACTACTATTATTCAACATAGTTTTGGAAGCCCTAGCCACGGCAATCAGAGAAGAAAAAGAAATAAAAGGAATACAAATTAGAAAAGAAGAAGTAAAACTGTCACTGTCTGCAGATGACATGATACTATACATAGAGAATCCTAAAGATGACACCAGAAAACTACTAGAGCTAATCAATGAATTTGGTAAAGTTGCAGGATACAAAATTAATGCACAGAAATCTCTTCCATTCCTATACACTAATGATGAAAAATCTGAAAGAGAAATTAAGGAAACACTCCCATTTACCATTGCAACAAAAAGAATAAAATACCTAGGAATAAACCTATCTAAGGAGACAAAAGACCTGTATGCAGAAAACTATAAGACACTGATGAAAGAAATTAAAGATGATACCAACAGATGGAGAGATATACCATGTTCTTGGATTGGAAGAATCAACATTGTGAAAATGACTATACTACCCAGAGCAATCTACAGATTCAATGCAATCCCTATCAAATTACCACTGGCATTTTTTACAAAAGTAGAACAAAAAATCTTAAAATTTGTATGGAGACACAAAAGACCCCAAATAGCCAAAGCAGTCTTGAGGGAATAAAACGGAGCTGGAGGAATCAGACTCCCTGACTTCAGACTATACCACAAAGCTACAGTAATCAAGACAATATGGTACTGGCACAAAAACAGAGATACAGATCAATGGAACAGGATAGAAAGCCCAGAGATAAACCCAAGCACCTATGGTCAACTAATCTATGACAAAGGAGGCAAGGATATACAATGGAGAAAAGACAGTCTCTTCAATAAGTGGTGCTGGGAAAACTGGACAGCTACATGTAAAAGAATGAAATTAGAACACCCCCCAACACCATGCACAAAAATAAACTCAAAATGGATTAGAGACCTAAATGTAAGACCGGACACTATAAAACTCTTAGAGGAAAACATAGGAAGAACGCTCTTTGACATAAATCACAGCAAGATCTTTTTTGATCCACCTCCTAGAGTAATGGAAATAAAAACAAAAATAAATGAATGGGACCTAATGAAACTTAAAAGCTTTTGTAAAGCAAAGGAATCTACAAACAAGACGAAAAGACAACCCTCAGAATGGGAGAAAATATTTTCCAACGAATCAACGGACAAAGGATTAATCTCCAAAATATATAAACAGCTCATGTAGCTCAATATCAAAAAAACAAACAACCCAATCCAAAAATGGGCACAAGACCTAAATAGACATTTCTCCAAAGAAGACATATAGATGGCCAAGAAGCACATGAAAAGCTGCTCAACATGACTAATTATTAGAGAAATGCAAATCAAAACTACAATGAGGTATCACCTCACACTGGTTAGAATGGGCATCATCAGAAAATCTACAAACAATAAATGCTGGAGAGGGTATGGAGAAAAAAGAACCCTCTTGCACTGTTGGTGGGAATGTAATTTGATACAGCCACTATGGAGAACAGTATGGAAGTTCATTAAAAAACTAAAAATAGAATTACGATATGACCCAGCAATCCCACTACTGGGCATATACCTAGAGAAAACCTTACTTCAAAAAGACACATGCACCCCAATGTTCATTGCAGCACTATTTACAACAGCCAGGTCATGGAAGCAACCTAAATGCCTATCGACAGATGAATGTATAAAGAAGACGTGGTACATATATACAATGGAATATTACTCATCCATAAAAAGGAATGAAATTGAGTCATTTGTAGATACGTGGATGCATCTAGAGACTGTGATACAGAGTGAAGTAAGTCAGAAAGAGAAAAACAAATATCGTATATTAACGCATATATGTGGAACCTAGAAAATGGTACAGATGAACAGGTTTGCAGGGCAGAAATTGAGACACAGATGTAGAGAACAAACGTATGGACACCAAGGGGGGAAGTGGTGGGGGTTGGGGGGGTGGTGTGATGAATTGGGAGATTAGGATTGACATGTATACACTGATGTGGATAAAATAGTTGACTAATAAGAAGAAAAAGAAAAAAAAAGCAAGCAATGGCGATAATGATGATAATGTTTTTAAGAAGACCTTGCAATAACCATTAAATCAATTCTCAATTAAAAAAAACATAGCATTGAATTCAAGAAGCAAGACACAAAATAATACATTCTGTTTGATTCCATTTGTATAAAAAAACCCCAAAGAAGCAAAAGATATAAGCAGTACAACTAAGAACAACAAGAAAGTATTACCATAAAGGTCAAGTCTTCTGGGGGAGGAATGGAGGGGAAATGAATTGGAAGGGGGCCCACGGGAGGGTTACCGGTTGTGTTCAATGTTGGAATGAGAGGTGGGCACAAGGGTGTTTGCTTTATAATCATGTTTTATTCTGTACATTTACGATTTATGCACTTTTCCACATTTCTGTATATTTCATAATTAAATATGGTGGCATCAGTTGAAGAGGGACATTAATAGTATAGCTGGCCTGCAGAAGAAGGTAGATTTCAAAGTAACAAGTTCAAGATGACAGTGATTTATTTTGTAAAATACTTGTTGATATTTAGAAACGCTGAAGGAAAAACAAAGATGTAGATATGGGAGTTCCACTAGAAATTATGCACGTTTAACTTTTTCTCTTAATATTGCTGTATTGTGTTTATCTTAATTCCACAGGGGTGGTTTTCCAAAATAAATTAGTTTATATAAAATTAAGCAGGTGACACTTTACATATGTTGATTGTTAACATCTCAGTGCAATGTGCCTTTATATCTGAACTGAAAAAGCAATAATGAGAGTAATGGATTAAATCTTGTTGGAACATTAAACCTTAAACTTCTTTTACTTACATGGAACCCCCCAAAGTTAATGCAGGATATGTGACTGCTACACTGTCAGTGACACTTCCATTTGCCTCTATCTGTGTAAAACCAGAATTACCAATTCCTGTGAGTCAGCTATTGACAGATTTTCATTTAGCCCCAATTTTTCAAAAACTAGCTTTAAAAGATCATTACAGGCCAAAATGTTGTTCTACATATTACTTATATGAAAAAGAAATAAATGATGTTATCATTTTAATAATGGAATAAATAGAAGCTGCAGAGTCCCAAGGATGCATTTTTGATAATAATATAGTTATAATAAAATTACATTTGAACAACTATATAAACTTCATGGATATACACTTCTCAAATGAGAATTTACCCATGGTGAGGTCAGAATAAACTTGCAGGCTGTACAGATATGCACAAGAAATCACATGTGTCATAATTCATTGAGTTTTTTTTTTCTTTTATCATTTTTTTAAACATCTTTATTGGAGTGTAATTGCTTTACAGTGGTGTGTTAGTTTCTGCTGTATAACAAAGTCGATCAGCTGTATGTATACATATACCCCTATATCTCCTCCCTCTTGTGTTTCCCTCTCACCTTCCCTATCCCACCCCTCTAGGTGGTCACAAAGTACCAAGCTGATCTCCCTGTGCTATGCTGCTGCTTCCCACTAGCTATCTATTTTACACTTGGTAGTGTATGCCACTCTCTCACTTTGTCACAGCTTACCCTTCCCTCTCCCCGTGTCCTCAAGTCCATTCTCTACATCTGCATCTTTATGCCTGTCCAGCCCCTAGGTTCATCAGAACCATTTTTTTTTTTAGATTCCATATATATGTGTTAGCATACGGTATTTGTTTCTCTCTTTCTGACTTATCTCACTCTGTATGACAGACTCTAGGTCCATCCACCTCACTACAAATAGTTCAATTTCGTTTCTTTTTATGGCTGCATTATATTCCACTGTATATATGTGCTACATCTTCTTTATCCATTCATCTGTCAATGGACACTTAGGTTGCTTCCATGTGCTGGCTATTGTAAACAGAGCTGCAGTGAACACTGTGGTATATGACTCTTTTTGAATTATGGTTTTCTCAGGGTATATGCCAAGTAGTGGGATGGCTGGGTGGTATGGTAGTTCTATTTTTAGTTTTTTAAGGAACCTCCATACTGTTCTCCATAGTGGCTGTATCAATTTACATTCCCACCAACAGTGCTGGAGGGTTCCCTTTTCTCCACACCCTCTCCAGCATTTATTATTTGGAGATTTTTTGATGATGGCCATTCTGACTGGTGTGAGGTGATACCTCATTGTAGTTCTGATTTGCATTTCTCTAATGATTAGTGATGTTGACCATCCTTTCATGTGTTTGTTGGCTATCTGTATATCTTCTTTGGAGGAATGTCTATTTAGGTCTTCTGCCCATTTTTGGATTGGGTTGTTTGTTTTTTTTGATATTGAGCTGCATGAACTGCTTGTAAATATTGGAGATTAATCCTTTCTCAGTTGCTTCATTTGCAAATATTTTCTCCCATTCTGAGGGTTGTCTTTTCATTTAGTTTATGTTTTTCCTTTGTGGTGCACAAAAGCTTTTAATTTTCACTAGGTCCCATTTGTTTATTTTTGTTTTTATTTCCATTTCTCTAGGAGGTGGGTCAAAAAGGATCTTGCTGTGATTTATGTCACAGAGTGTTCTTCCTATGTTTTCCTCTAAGAGTTTGATAGTGTCTGGCCTTACATTTAGGTCTTTAATCCACTGTGAGTTTATTTTTGTGCATGGTGTTGGGGGGTGTTCTAATTTCATTCTTTTACATGTAGCTGTCCAGTTTTCCCAACACCACTTATTGAAGAGGCTGTCTTTTCTCCACTGTATACTATTGCCTCCTTTACCAAAGATAAGGTGACCATATGTGCATGGGTTTATCTCTGGGCTTTCTATCCTGTTCCATTGATCTATATTTCTGTTTTTGTGCCAGTACCATATGGTCTTGATTACTGTAGCTTTGTAGCATAGTCTGAAGTCAGGGAGCTTGATTCCTCCAGCTCAGTTTTTCTTTCTCAAGATTGCTTTGGCTATTCGGGGTCTTTTGTGTTTCCATACAAATTGTGAAATTTTTTGTTCTAGTTCTGTGAAAAATGCCAGTGGTAGTTTGATAGGGATTGCATTGAATCTGTAGATTGCTCTGGGTAGTATAGTCATTTTCACAATGTTGATTCTTTCAATCCAAGAACATGGTATATCTCTCCATCTGTTTGTATCATCTTTAATTTCTTTCATCAGTGTCTTATAATTTTCTGCTTACAGGTCTTTTGTCTCCTTCAGTATGTTTATTCCTAGGTATTTTATTCTTTTTGTTGCAATGGTAAATGGGAGTGTTTCCTTAATTTCTCTTTCAGATTTTTCATCATTAGTGTATAGGAATGGAAGAGATTTCTGTGCATTAATTTTGTATCCTGCAACTTTACCAAATTCATTGATTAGCTCTAGTAGTTTTCTGGTAGCATCTTTAGGATTCTCTATGTATAGTATCATGTCATCTGCAAACAGTGACAGCTTTACTTCTTCTTTCCCAATTTGGATTCCTTTTATTTCTTTTTCATCTCTGATTGCTGTGGCTAAAACTTCCAAAACTACATTGAATAATAGTGGTGAGAGTGGGCAACCTTGTCTTGTTCCTGATCTTACTGGAAATGGTTTCAGTTTTTCACCATTGAGGACGATGTTGGCTGTGGTTTTGTCATATATGGCCTTTATTATGTTGAGGTAAGTTCCCTCTGTGCCTACTTTCTGGAGGGTTTTTTATCATAAATGGGTGTTGAATTTTGTTAGAAGCTTTTTCTGCATCATCGAATCTGAATAAGATCCTTGCTGGGTAGAGCAATCTTGGTTGTAGGTTTTTCCCTTTCATCACCTTAAGTATGTCCTGCAACTCCCTTCTGGCTTGCAGAGTTTCTGCTGAAAGATCAGGTGTTAACCTTATGGGGATTCCCTTGTATGTTATTTGTTGTTTTTCCCTTGCTGCTTTTAATATTTTTTCTTTGTATTTAATTTTTGATAGTTTGATTAATATGTGTCTTGGCATGTTTCTCCTTGGATTTATCCTGTATGGGACTCTCTGTGCTTCCTGGACTTGATTGACTATTTCCTTTCCCATATTAGGGAAGTTTTCAACTATAGTCTCTTCAAATATTTTCTCAGCCCCTTTCTTTTTCTGTTCTTTTTCTGGGACCCCTATAATTCGAATGTTGTTGCATTTAATGTCCCAGCAGTCTCTGAGACTGTCCTCAATTCTTTTCATTCTTTTTTCTTTATTCTGCTCTGCAGCAGTTATTTCCACTATTTTATCTTCCAGGTCACTTATCTGTTCTTCTGCCTCTGTTATTCTGCTACTGATTCCTTCTAGAGAATTTTTAATTTCATTTATTGTGTTGCTCATCATTGTTTGTTTGCTCTTTAGTTCTTCTAGGTCCTTGTTAAACGTTTCTTGTATTTTCTCCATTCTATTTCCAAGATTTTGGATCGTCTTTACTATCATTACTCTGAATTCTTTTTCAGGTTGACTGCCTATTTCCTCTTCATTTGTTTGGTCTGGTGGGTTTTTACCTTTCTCCTTCATCTGCTCTGTGTTTCTCTGTCTTTTCATTTTGCTTAACTTACTGTGTTGGGGTCTCCTTTTCACAGGCTGCAGGTTCATAGTTCCTGTTGTTTTTGGTGTCTGCCCCCAGGGGCTGAGGTTGGTTCAGTGGGTTGTGTAGGCTTCCTGGTGGAGGGGACTGGTGCCTGTGTTCTGGTGGATGAGGCTGGATCTTGTCTTTCTGCTGGGCAGGACCGCTTCCGGTGGTGTGTTTTGGGTTGTCTGTGACCTTATTATGATTTTAGGCAGCCTCTCTGCTAATGGGTGGGGTTGTGTTCCTGTCTTGCTAGTTGTTTGGCATAGGTTGTCCAGCACGGTAGCTTGCTGCTCATTGAGTGGAGCTGGGTCTTAGAGTTGAGATGGAGATCTCTGGGAGAGCTTTTGCCATTTGATATTATGTGGAGCCAGGAGGTCTCTGGTGGACCAATGTCCTGAACTCGGCTTTCCCACCTCAGAGGCACAGGCCTGATATCTGGCCAGAGCATGAAGACCCTGTCAGCCACGTGGCTCAGAAGAAAAGGGAGAAAAAAAGAAAGAAAGAAAGAAAAAATAAAATAAAATAAAGTCATTAAAATAAAAAAATTATTAAAAATTTAAAAAATCTAAAAGTAATTTTAAAAAAGGAAAAAAAAAGAAAGGAAGAAAGAAGTGAGCAACAAAACCAGAAAACAAATCCACCAATGATAAGAAGCACTAAAAACTATACTAAAAACAAAAAACAAAAAATGGGCAGACAGAACCCTAGGACAAATGGCAAAAGCAAAGCTATACAGACAAAATCACACAAAGAAGCATACACATACACACTCACAAAAAGAGAAAAAGGAAAATATATATACATAAAAAAAAGGAAGAGAGCAACCAAATCAATAAAGAAATCTACCAATGATAATAAGCTCTAAATACTAAACTAAGATAAACATAAAACCAGAAACTAATTAGATGCAGAAAGCAAACCCCAAGTCTACAGTTGCTCCCAAAGTCCACCGTCTCAATTTTTGGGATGATTCATTGTCTATTCAGGTATTCCACAGGTGCAGTGTACATCAAGTTGATTGTGGAGATTTAATCCGCTGCTCCTGCGGCTGCTGGGAGAGATTTCCCTTTCTCCTCTTTGTTCACACAGCTCCTGGGGTTCAGCTTTGGATTGGCCCCGCCTCTGCATGTAGGTCACCTGAGGGCATCTGTTCCCCCACCCAGACAGGAGGGGGTTAGATCAGCAGCTGATTCGGGGGCTCTGGCTCTCTCAGGCGTGGGGGGAGGAATGGGTACGGAATGCGGGGTGAGCCTGCGGCGGCAGAGGCCAACATGACGTTGAACCAGCCTGAGGTGTGCTGTGGGTTCTCCCGGGGAAGTTGTCCCTGGATCACGGGACCCTGGCAGTGGCAGGCTGCACAGGCTCCCGGGAGGGGGGGTGTGGATAGTGACCTGTGCTTGCACACAGGCTTCTTGATGGCTGCAGCGGCAGCCTTAGCGTCTCATGGCCGTCTCTGGGGTCCGCGCTGATAGCCGTGGCTCACGCCCATCTCTGGAGCTCGTTTAGGCGGTGATCTGAACCCCCTCTCCTCACGCAGCCCGAAACAATGGTCTCTTGCCTCTTAGGCAGGTCCAGACTTTTTCCCAGACTCCCTCCCGGCTAGCCGTGGCGCACTAGCCTCCCTCAGGCTGTGTTCACGCTGCCAACCCCAGTCCTCTCCCTGGGGTCTGACCTCTGCAGCCCAAGCCTCAGCTCCCAGCCCCGCCCGCCCCGGCGGGTGAGCAGACAAGCCTCTCGGGCTGGTGAGTGCTGGTCGGCACCGAGCCTCCATGCGGGAATCTCTCCGCTTTGCCCTCCGCACCCCTGTGGCTGCGCTCTCCTCTGTGGCTCAGAAGCTTCCCCCAGCTCACCCCCATCTCCACCAGTGAAGACGCTTCCTAGTGTGTGGAAACCTTTCCTCCTTCACAGCTCCCTCCCAGAGGTGCAGGTCCCGTCCCTATTCTTTTGTCTCTGTTTTTCCTTTTTTCTTTTGCCCTACCCAGGTATGTGGGGAGTTTCTTGCCTTTTGGGAAGTCTAAGGTCTTCTGCACATTCAGTAGGTGTTCTGTAGGAGTTGTTCCACATGTAGATGTATTTCTGATGTATTTGTGGGGAGGAAGGTGATCTCCACGTCTCACTCCTCCGCCATCTTGAAGGTCTCTCCTATCATTTATTTTTCTTCTAAGAGCACTTAATGGAAAAAACAAATCCTTACCACACAATTTCCCAAACTATAAGAGCACCCAAAGTAACAAAGCACAAGTCCTTAAAGAGAAAAGTTCAATTCCAAGTTCAAAAAGAGAGTGATGTGATTACATTGGCCAGCACCACCAGATAAGAGTAAATGTGAGCATCTATCCCTCATTTCATCCTACAAGACCTGAGACAGGAAAGAATAAACCAACTTACCTACCCACTGACATCGTTAAACTACACTGTCACTCTTTGATCTTTTTATCTCCACAAATGTACTTTAATAGACAGATAAGTATGAAAAGAAAATTAATATTAGTCATAAATCAACCAATTCACCCAAACAAATCCAACTGCTTGCTATGCACCAGGTGCTGCTTTTGGGCCAGGGATACACAAGTGACTGATACATGGTGTCCATCGTCAAGGCACTCACAGTGCAGAGAGAAACCAACCATCAGGCCGTCACAGCTCAGAGCTGCCAGGACCGACCACGAACTAAACACAGGAGACACGGGACCACACAGACCTCACTGCACCGGGTCTCAGTGGGCAGCTGGGCTGAAGAAAGTGGCCGGGGAGGTGTTCTCAGAGAAAGATGAAATCTAAAGCCCAAAGCAAAAGCCAGTCAGGGGAAGGGCATTCTAAGCAGTGGAATAGCACGTGCAAGGGTCCCGCGACGAAGAGGGTCCAGCGCAGGTGGGGCAAGCTTTCCACGTGGCGTCTTGTTGAGGGAAAGGGAGAGGCAAGAGGAGGCCGAGGCAGGCAGCACCCGCCGGGAGGACCCCGGCTCAGACGTCACCCTGAAGACCGTGGGAAACCACTCAAGCGGGGAGTGGGGGGCAGGGGCGGCGTGTGACCTGCAGAGGGTGTCCACCCTCCAGGGTACAGACTGAGCTGGGAGGACAAAGCTGGAGACCTGGACATGGGTCAGAGTTGGTGCAGGGACCTAAGCAGCACAGTCCGATGGCCTGAAGGAAGGCAGGGGCCGTGGAGGAGAACATTTTGACACCTGGGATTCGAAGGCAGAGGTGAGGGAGGAATCCTGGGAGACGGTACAGAGTGTTCTAACTTCCTCTGCCCCTTCATTAATGAAACCAACTGAGAAACTGCCTTTATCACTAAAAATCAATCCAAGTCTGTTAATAGAGGGAGGAAAAAAAACAACACAAATAATACTCAATATTTCAAAAGTGAATAAACCGTTTACCACTTTTCTCTCTGACTCTGGGGGGCACTAAACAGACTGCAGGCTGCTGAGGTGTGAGCGTCAGGGAAGGGCCACTTCTCCATGGGCCACACTGCACATCCTGGGACAACCTCAAACACTACTTACTTCCTGCTGCCTTTTGCTGCTGCATTATGTCAAGGGAGGGAGGAGGACAATCCGTTACCTCTGGGATATCAAGCACAAGACAAGCTCCATTCATTCATTCAACCAACAAATATTTCTCGAGTATGTGTGGTGAACTGTGCTGTATGCACGAGATGCAAAGGTGAAGAAAAATCTGTCCCTGTTCTCAAAGAATTTCAGCCTAGCTTGATTTAAGGTAGCAGGGAATAGAACAGAAATAAAAGCAGAATTAGTCACTGTTTTAGTTGATGTGCAAATTCAGGTGAGTTATTCCTCATGGTAAAGAGAGCTTTGCAGAAATTGCTCAAGCGTTCCCAAAGGTCAGGCCATCAGTCATAAAGTGTGGTGATAAGGGGGTCGAGGTATCATTATAAGGAGGAAGAGACGCTGGAGGCTGTTGTGGATGCACAGAAAGGGTGTCCACGCACACAGGCTCGTGCTGGGAAACTATAGAGAACTAATACCTGGAATCTACTTCACAGAGGAAGGGCCCAACCACAGGCTCTCACAGGCTTGAGAAGAACAACAGCCGTCAGAGAGAAAGTCCATTCTTTCTCAGAGATTTATATCATTAATTTACTTCTCTACTTTCATGTAAATTCAAAGATCTCCAAGTTAGTCAAAAGAATCTACTCAAAGTTACAAAGGTCTTAATCATTCCACTGTTGATATGGCTCATATCTATTCTTCCTGAAAATGATAAACTGCCCTTGAAAATCACTGCTATTTTTCAAACATGAAGATATGAAAGTAACATTTTGTATTTCTTGGAGGCAGTGTTCCTTTGTCTGAGAGCCATGAGTAAGATGCCAAGTTGTTAGAACTCTTGCAGACGTCATCTACTTCCTCAAGAGAGCAAAAAAAAAAAAAAAGGAAGTTTCCCTAGAAAGAGATTTAAGCACACCAGAAGCTAGATTATACCATTTCTATTTTTCAAATTTATGAGCACAACAGCAAATGCGTTAAGATGACCAGAATGAAATGTGCCTAGGAGAAAAGAGTACACATATTAGATTTTCTCATAATACTTTCTCACAACACGACTGCATTTTAGCTGGAGTTGCCCTGAGTTGTGGGAGCAATTAACAGCCTGGCATTTCTCATCATAACAATTGCCATGACTCAGGGTGTCCCAGTGACGCAGCTGGTTGGCACCCCTCCTACTCACCTTGTAGTTTACGTCCCCTTCAAGGCACGTGTGTTTTTGACAAGCATTCCACCAAGAAGAAGGAAAAATGTCTCCCTGTGGCAAACTGGGAAATGCTCACCAAGCTAATTTTGACAGGTACGTTTCTTTAAGCATTGATGTTGTTCAGACAGAGAACAAAGGGGGAAGTAAACCAAAATGCTTGTTAAAAGGTATGACTAGTCATTTAGTCATTCTGTGAGACTAAAATGAGATGCTGGGGTCAGGGAGTATCTTATGGTTCATTTTTCTCAGTTGACAATGCCTAGCATACTGTGGAAGCATATCAACTTCTTCCCATGGTGACAATGATCTCTTAATTTATTTTCAAAGCATATTTCAAAGCAAGTTCCGTTCATGAAAATAAGCCTTGCTTAGCATTTACAGGATAGTTAGCTAACGTTAGATTTCTTTTTCTACTGTCCATGCTTCTTTATAGATGTGGAGCCTTTGGCACTAGTCGGGAAAACACATAATTATAATATGGCAAATTTTATAACCACAGTAGCCACAAACAACAGGTCGGGTGGCCAACCATCTGAGTTTGCCCGGGGACCTGCAGACTCTCGGTGCTAAAACCAGAACAGACCTGGGCAAACCAGCACGAGCTGGTTACCCTACATGTCACACACACACCCTTCCACCAGACATGTGGTCTAAAGAGTATGTTTATTTGCTCAACTTACCCAATGTTTTGTTGTATAAATCCCTCAATTCCAGTATAAACCTCTAAGAAGAGAACATCACAGAAAATAAACAAACGAAACCATGAGAACAAGCCCCAAATCAAGTAGAGATGTTACAAGCGTAAATTCAACTTCCCTAAATGTTTTATTTATTTGAACACTCAAAGAGAAAAAAATACCATGCAGGAAATAAACTTTCATTTTGTACAATGAAAGTTATAATGCACGTATAATCCCCCTAAAATCACCCCATTCGAGGACAGAAACATGGATGTTCATTTCTCTGCTCTAGGATGTTTTATTATCATTACAAATCTTACTCTAAATGTCAGTATCACAGTCTTACTCAGTTCAAATGTGGACAAGTCAAATCTTTTTACCACTGTAATAGATTTAAAAATATGGAAATATTTGACTCAACTATATTTAGTCTGAGTATATTAATTAATACTAACTTAAAATAATCTAATTAGGCATTCCTTCAAAGTCCAAAATGAAATCAAATATGCATAGTACTAGCTGTCTGATACATATAAGGTATATGTTATACACACATGCATATCTCGACCACCATGCACAGATATGTTTATACGTGTTATATATTTATTTTATACATGCATGTCTCTCTAGATATGCGTGTGTGAGCATGCATGTGTGTGTGGATGCAGGCATGTACTCCTTTACACCTGTGAGACACATCTGGAGGACACAAGACCCTGAACATTGGCTGCCGCTCTGCCGTCTCTCCACGAATGCGCCCGCCCCGACCCTGAGCCTGCGGGCTCCTGACCTCAAGTGTCCACATCAGTACCCCTGTTCTCAGGGCCCGGGAGACGTGTACTTCCTGGCAGCACCACTGCCGTGCTAAAATAGGGTCTTTCCACGGACAAATGGAATCTTAGAGAGCTGTCCGCAGCGATGGCTTTGCTCCTTTCAGGACTAAGCTGCAAGGCATGGCAAGGGGGCTAGGAAGAGATGTGTCCCTTACTCCAAGTCTCACCCTGCGAAACCTTCTGGGGCTATTTCCTGTAACCGAAGAGGATATCTTCTTGGAGATACTGTGACACATCGGATCACACCCCTAAAGCCTGCATTACTTCGTTACAGTGAACCCCACAGGATCTACCTCACTACTGCTTCATCAGTTCCATCTTACCTATTGCTATTGAGAACTTGGACGTTTGTTCACATGAAGGATTAAGGAAATGATTTTCATGCTTCTAGATGGATGAAAGTAATCAGAAATACAAAATGCAATTTTGCTTTGCAAGATTTACTTGAAGGGAATTAACACCAAGAGAATAATACAACCATTGCCTCCTCCTCTATTTGAAACTCTCAATTAAGTAATAATAATGAGTGAAATAAGAACCACTAACAGTTACGATGCTCTTACATGATCCAGGAGCTGGTCCAAGCCCTCTAAATGGACAGGTGCTTGCACAGTCCTGTGAGGCAGGGATTGTTGTTATTCCAGCCACACAGAAGAGGAAACTGAGTCACAGAGAAGCTGAGTATGCGCCCACGGTCACATACCATTAAACGGCAGAACCAGGGTTTGAACTCAGGCCTTGTGATTTCAGAGTTCATATTCTTAGCCACCATTTTACATTTTTTCTTTTCAAGTTGCAGCTCTTATCCTTCCTAACCATGTTAAGAAGAACAGGAAGATAACAGAAAATGCTAAGGACATTTTCCACTAAATATTTAGAAGCAGTATTTTTAAAAAACTTTTATCATTAGATGCTTTTCAAATTTTCCATCATTGCCACAATTCCTTATTTCATCATTAGATCAAAGAAATGACTAAAATTTATCTGGGGCATTTACAATTTATTTAAATTCATATAGAGTGTGTTAGATGAAAGCCAGGCGCTAAACAGCTAGATGTTCCACTCACAACTAAAGACCAGAGATAAGCCATCGGCAGGTTGCCAATTCCTCCTTCCTCTCCAACTTTAATTAACACAAGTACTGTTTTACATCCATTTCCACAGACAAAATTCTTAAATTTAACTAGAATTTAATTCAATAATATTAACCCATACACAGTAGTTTCAAAACAGACTATGATTTCTCCATATATATCTAGTTTTAAAATAAGAAAAAGTTAATAAGACTATTGACAGTAAATTAGTTGTGTAAAGTACTTGGTGTGACACAGGTTTCAGACAGAATACTAAGCTCCACAGAGCACAGGTAAATAGTGATCTAGACCTTCGGAGTAGGCAATAATGATTTCCCAATGATTTTACTGAATGAAAGGCATGTGTTAAAATGGGTAGACTTCACATAGGCAATTTCTAAATACCCAAGATTACTCAGCATAGGTAATACACAAAATTGTTTCATGCATTAAACTATAGACTCTGACTACAAAAATAAAGTATACACATTGTACATATAACCAAAGGACATAATTTATGTCTTGGATATAATACTTTACCTTGCCTAATAATGAATGGGCATGTCTAGACTGAAGAAGGAAAGATTCATGCTTTCAAAGATAAATAAGTTCTAAGGATTCCTCCTCATTTATAATCTTTCAAGGAAAAACAGTACAATTCCGTCAGCGATGATAAAGACCGAGAACTAAAACACCAAGAAAAATCATCCTGGGTGAAGCATGAACTAGGCTGTTATGGTTGTTTTGATCCCAAACTTTCTAATCTGTCCACAACACATTTTTTCCAGAGGGCCTTCTAATTTACGGCTATGGCAGAGAGGAAAACTGGACCTCTTCCCAACCAGACTGCAGAACTGAGTCCATTATGTGCGGGTTTTACCCGAAAGGTGATGAAAGCTATAAAATGATAGGCCTTTCCCTCTTTCTCTGCTTTTCCCTTTTCTGCCTCACACTGCCTTTTCTCCTCCTCTGCTTTGCTAGAGCTTTTCCTGTGATCTACTCTTCCCCTCCTCCTCTTCTCCTCCTCCCCCACTGCCCCTCCTTATTTTGTTTGTCCTGGAATTCAAGTTCTCTTGACTCAGACTACGTGTGGGCTGGATTCAGGTAAAATATTCTTTTCTTGGTGATTCCATGACATCAGACACTCCTGGTTGCCTCTTCCCTTCCTGCTGTCTCTATCTTTCTGTGGGCATTTTATTTCTCTAAATGTTGAGAAATAATGTTCTCAGAGCTGGCTTCTCTTCTTTTCAGTCTAGTATCTCTCTCCCCAGAAGAGCTCACCCTTCTCACGGTTTTAAAATACCACCTGTATACTGATGATTCCCAATTTTGTATCTCAAGCTTAGATCTTTCCTTTGAGCTCCACACTTGTGTACATCCAATTGTTGATCCAAAAGTTGATCTTTCTATGCTGATTCTTCATAGGCATCTCTCTCAAACTTATCATGACCCAAAAGCATTCTTATCCAGTTGTCATTATTTCAGTAAATATATAACCAAGGCTCAAATCAGAAACAAAAAGCCTGACTCCACTGCATACCCAATTCATCTGTAAGCCCTATTGATTCTAATTTTTTAATCCTTATTTTGTTATGACTTATTCACACTGTTGAATATAACTGTTGATTATACTTTTGACCGATAGCTCTATTTTGTCCACTTTCTCCATTTCCTCTGCCCTGTCTTAATCCAAGCTACCAGTACCTCATTTGCAAAATAAGATGTTTGTAAAAACTTCCTAAGGATTCCACTTCCACTGTTACCATCAAGTCTTCACAAAGCACCCAGATTTTTCTTAAAGCAAATCAGATCATGACACCCTCCATGTCCCTCCACTGCACTTAGAATAAAACCCAAACCCTTTTCCATAGCCACATGACTGGGGCCCTGATGTCATCTGGGGTATTCCACCCACTATTGCCACGTGGATGGATTCCTTTCAGGTCTTAGACCACCAGGCTCTTTCCCACTTCAGCTTCTTTGCCAATGCTGCACCCAGAACATCCAGCCCCATTTCTTCATGTCACTGGCTCCTTCTCTCTCTTCAAATTTTGTTCTCAATGTTATGTCCTTGGATAGGGTTGATTCTCTTGATGTGTTTGTTCATTTGCCCATTTTGCATCTGTTTACCCTTACCAGACTGTAAATTCTGTGAGAATAGGGACCCATGTGGCATCATAACCTGCCAGAGTGTCTGACACAAAGGAAGCATTTGGTAAATATTTCTTAAAGACATGAAGGAATGTCTTTCCTTTACCCACATAGAACTTAGCTCAAGAAAGTTACGGGGAAAAAAAGATCCAATGAAATATTTAATGATGATCAGTGAAAATAAAAAAGAAGATTCAATGAAATATTTAATGATTATCAGTGAAACGTCAAAAAAGAAAAAAGGGAAAAAAAAAGAAAAGAAACAACTGAGTAAAGACTATACATGGTGTCAGGTGTCAAAAAGCCACAGAGTATATGATTCCTTTTATATGAAATGTCCAGAACAGACAAATGCATAGAGACAGAAAGTAGATTAGTGGCTGCCAGGGTCTGGGGGCAGCAGGGGGATGGTGAGCTACTGGGTATGGGGCTTTCTTTCGGGGTGATGGAAATATTCCGTCAGTGGTGATGACTGTCCAACTCTGTGAATACAGTTGACCCGTGAACAACACAGGTTTGAATTGCGCAGGTCCACCTATACGTGGATATTATTCAATAGTAAACACTACAGTACTATGCGGGGTCCGTGGTCAGTTGACTATGGATACAGAGGAAGCAGGTGTACGGAGGGTCGACTGTACCCTAAAGACCACTGATTATACAGTTCAAAAGATATATTCTTTCTTTTAAAACAACTTTTTTCTAATTTTTACCTTTTGGCCGCGCTGCGCAGCATGCAGAATCTTAGTTCCCTGACCAGGGATCGAACCCGCACCCCCTGAAGTGGAAGCGTGGAGTTTTAACCACTGGACCGTCAGGGAAGTCCCAAAAGACATTTTTTAAAAAGAATTAATGATAAGTGAGTTACATCTCAATACAGCTTTTTTTTTTTTTTTTTAAAGACTATACAGGATGAACTACAATCAAATGCTACAATCCATTCACTAGAGTGTGAGCCCTTTTGAGCCAGAATCATTGTATTGATCTTTTTATCCCTAGATCCTAGCACAGTGCTGACTGGTGGACAGACTGAATGGATGAATGATGACCTTGACATTAGGGACTGTCATCTGGATGCAAATACTCCAGCAATTAGATCTAACTAGGCTTTGGTCAGATCTGATGACAGCGAAGAATGAGCCCTCATGAGAAAATGATTCCACATTACACAGACATGACACTTTGTAATTCACAAAAGGCTATTATATCTGTTACCATATTTGAATATCACACACAAAAATAAAAGTCCTGTGAGGTGGGCAGGCTGCTATATCATCACTTGTATTTTCCAGAAGAACAAAGGGAACCTCAAAGAAGTTAGAGACTTGCCCTAGGACACCTGGCTACACGTGGCATCGTGGAGTCAAAGAACGGGTGGCAAATGCCCACTGTGGGCCCCTTTTGCAAACCACTGCCCTTCTGGGCAAGCTGAGATCAACTCTGCCATCAACATTCACAAAAATAACCAGAAAGGCATCATTCGGGTGCTCAACGCCATCCTTGGCTCCATCACTAAAGTAGATTTGACCTTAAATCACGTAGCCACTTTCTTCCCCCATGCAGTCATCCACAAAATTGGTGTGATAAGACTTCCTCTGCTTTCTTTACTGGATGCCATGAAGATTTAGAGCAGTCTTGCAGAAAGAAAAGAGATATGCAGGACCCTCTGCAGCATCTGCACTGGCTGTACTTCAGCTATCCTGCCCCGCAGACCTTCATCCCCTAGGACAGCCAGCTCCCTCCTCTCCCCGTCAGAATCCCAGCCAACAAATGGGGGGGGGCAAAACGTTTTCACATCAGACATTCACAGGATTGGCTTTACCCCATTTTATGTGTGAAAAAGCTGAGTCCCCCAAACGTTAAGTTAGGCCCGCCCAGAATCAGAAAATGATCAAAGAGTATAGCTGGTTCTCAAAGTCAGCTCTTCTCGCTTAAACCCAGAGTGCTTTCCAAAGCCCATCCTGCTCCTCAAACACCTTACACCCACACAGGACCGCTCCTGCTTCTATTTAACGTTCCTCGACCACTTCCATACCCATGATCTCCGCAAATGCTGCCTCTCCTCCCACAAAGAGGGCACCCAGTGGACGCAGGCTGCCAACCGTACCAGCACCTTCTGCCAAGTTCAGCTGGCATTGCCCATCTGTGTGACCTCTGACCCTCCCCAGGCCCGCACTGCCTTGATCTCTCCAGTTCTCAGCTCCTTACGGCCCCAGGCCTGAGGTGCACGAAGGCCCTGGAGTGGGACACACATCCTGCGACTTTCTCTGAGCTCTAAGAACATCCCTTCCTTCCTGGGGTTCCTTTCCCCTCCTTCTTTGTGTGGGAGAACTTCACGTTGGTATGCAATATTTCTGCCTAAAGACCCAGGGATAAGACCAGATGGGAGCAGGCTTGCCGGGATACAGAGTCCCCAGGTGCACATGAAAGTTGAGTCACACTGTGATGGTTGGCTCTCCACGGGTGTGCAGGCGAGGTGCATCCTGGAGCATCACCAGACGCTGCCCTCACGGGCCAGGCCCTGCCTCTAGGTTACGAATGGGACAGTGTTACAAAGTCTTCTTGACTTACTCCGGCAGTAGCCCTTGGCCAGAGCCCAGAGCGTACTTCCTTCACAGGGAATTTGGTGCTTCAGGAGTAGCTTCCATGGATGACACCAGTGCAATTTGGTACTTGTTCAGTGAACAGATAAGTGAATGAATAAATGACCTGTATTTAGGAAGAGTAACACTGATATTGCTAATCTAAAAGAGAAGCTAATAAAAGTCACTTATATTTGACTGTGTAATAAACTACACATTACATGCACAGGTAGAAATGCCTCCCTAATTACCCAGCCAATATTAAGACTGGCTTAAATTTCCCAAGGACATTTTAACTGAGGAAGGAAGGAAGGGAAGATGGAAGGGGCATATCTCCTTGTATTCTATACTACAGGTGCCACTAACCAAGGGCTGAAAATTCACTGCAAAACAACCTAAAGGGGGCTTCCCTGGTGGTGCAGTGGTTAAGAATCTGCCTGTCAATGCAGGGGACATGGGTTCAAGCCCTGGTCTGGGAAGATCCCACATGCCGTGGAGCAACTAAGCCCGTGTGCCACAGCTACTGAGCCTGCGCTCTAGAGCCCGCAAGCCACAACTACTGAAGCCCGCATGCCACAACTACTGAAGCCTGTGCGCCTAGAGCCCATGCTCCGCAACAAAGAGAAGCCACCGCCATGAGAAGCCCGCGCACCGCAACGAAGAGTAGCCCCGCTCACCGCAACTAGAGAAAGCCTGCACACAGCAACGAAGACCCAACGCAGCCAAAAATAAATAAATAAATTTATATTAAAAAAAAAAACCCTAAAAAATCCATAGTTCCAATGAGGTGATGATGAGTTAGTTGCCTGTGAATACTAATGCATGTTCATTTATATAATTAGAGAGGATAACGAGCAGAAGAGAGGACGATAATAACACCACTACATTACATTTACTTACAGGTCAGCAAGTGTTCTCACGTCTGTAATTCTATCCATCAAATGAATGCTCCCCGTAATAATTCCAAGAGCGTGGCGGGGTAGGCAGCCTTATTTCCATTTGAGATATCCCATTACATCATCTTTGTTGGCAACAGTCAAAAGACTTGCCCAAGGTCGCACAGCTACTAAGGGACAAAGCCGAGACTGAGACCTTCATTTTCTGAGTCTCAGCCAAGTGTACGCAGTCCCACACCATCTCCCCAGAACGAGCCAAGTACTACTATTTATTTATTCATCCAAGAAGTACTTATCCATTCATCCCATAAACATTAAGTAAGTATGGCCAAGCCCTGTGCTAAGTTGCTGGGCCTTCAAAGACAAAGAAGTAATCCAATACAAAATGGGCAAAGGTATTGTTAGATTCTGTTTGCTAGTATTTTGTTGGTTACCAGAGTGGGGCAGTGGGAGGCAAGGGGTGAAGGTGGTCCAAAGGTATGAACTTCCAGTTATAAGACAAATAAGTGCCAAGCATGTGATGTACAGCATGGGGACTACAGTTAACAGTACTATATTGTGTATTGGAAAGTTGTTAAGAGAGTAGATCCCAAAAGTTCTCATCACAAGAAAAACACTTTAACTGTGCTCTGAGGAGTATTCGCTAAACTTCTTGTAGTATATATATATATATATATATATATATACGTATACATATATATATATATATATGTATATATATATATATGTATATATATATATATATACACATATACATATATATATATATGTGTATATATATATATATGTATATATATCAAATCATGATGTTGCACATCTTAAAATAATAGTGTTGGGGCTTCCCTGGTGGTGCAGTGGTTGAGAATCCGCCTGCCAATGCAGGGGTCACGGGTTCGAGCCCTGGTCTGGGAAGATCCCACATGCTGCGGAGCAACTGGGCCCGTGAGCCACAACTACTGAGCCTGCGCGTCTGGAGCCTGTGCTCCACAACAAGCGAGGCCGTGACAATGAGAGGCCCGCGCACAGAGATGAAGAGTGGCCCCCGCTTGCCACAACTAGAGAAAGCCCTCGCACAGAAACAAAGACCCAACACAGCCATAAATTAAAAAATAATAATAATAATAATAATAATAATAGTGTTATATGTCAATTATATCTCAATAAAACTGGGAGAAAAAAGACATAGAAAACCTTAATCTACTTCTACAGATTGTAATTAGCAGCAAACAACCAACTATATATGCAAGGGGGATAGACAGATATATGATAGCCATAAAGAAGCATATTATTTAGTAGTACATACTAATAAACGTATTTTAAAATGCCTCCTGGACACTATAAAACTCTTAGAGGAAAACATAGGAAGAACACTCTTTGACATAAATCACAGCAAGATCTTTTTTGACCCACCTCCTAGAATAATGGAAATAAAAACAAAAATAAACAAATGGGACCTAATGAAACTTAAAAGTTTTTGCACAGCAAAGGAAACTATCAACAAGACAAAAGACAACCCTCAGAATGGGAGAAAATATTTGCAAATGAATCAACGGACAAAGGATTAATCTCCAAAATATATAAACAGATCATGCAACTCAATATTAAAAAAACAAACCCAATCAAAAAATGGGCAGAAGACCTAAATAGACATTTCTCCAAAGAAGACACGCAGATGGCTAAGAGGCACATGAAAAGCTGCTCAACATCACTAATCACTAGAGAAATGTAAATCAAAACTACAATGAGGCATCACCTCACACAGATTAGAATGGGCATCATCAGAAAATCTACAAAGAACAAATGCTGGAGAGGGTGTGGAGAAAAGGGAACCCCTTGTACTGTTGGTGGGAATGTAAATTGATACAGCCACTATGGAGAACAGTATGGAGGCTCCTTAAAAAACTAAAAATAGAATTACCAAATGACCCAGCAATCCCGCTACTGGGCATATACCCAGAGAAAACCATAATTCAAAAAGACACATGCACCCCATTGTTCACTGCAGCACTATTTACGATAGCCAGGTCATGGAAGCAACCTAAATACCCATCAACAGATGAATGGATAAAGAAGACGTGGTACATATATACAATGGAATATTACTCAGCCATAAAAGTGAATGAAATTGGGTCATTTGTAGAGATGTGGATGGACCTAGAGACTGTCATACAGAGTGAAGTAAGTCAGAAAGAGAGGAACAAATATCGCATATTAACGCATACATGTGGAATCTAGAAAAATGGTACAGACGAACCAGTTTGCAAGGCAGAAATAGAGACACAGATGTAGAGAACAAATGTATGGACACCAAGGGGGGAAAGTGGTGGGGTGGGGGGGCGGGGGTGGGATGAGTTGGGAGATTGGGATTGACATATATACACTGATATGTATAAAATGGATAACTAATAAGAACCTGCTGTATAAAAAAAATAAAATTCAAAAAAAAAAAGCCTCTTGCTCATAATTGTTGCCATTTCAAAACATAATGTGGATACAGATTTAAGAGCTAAAGAGTGAGGTATGATTCGAATTAACACATTCCAGGCTTGGCAACTTCAGCATTTACTGTTCATTAAAACTACATTTTCGGGCTTCCCTGGTGGCACAGTGGTTAGGAGTCTGCCTGCCAGTGTGGGTTTGAGCACTGGTCGGGGAGGTTCCCACGTGCCGTGGAGCAGCTGGGCCCGTGCACCGCAGCTACTGAGCTTGTGCTCTGGAGCCCGCAAGCCACAACTACTGAAGCCCGCACACGTGGAGCCTGTGCTCTGCAACAAGAGAGGCCACTGCAGTGGGAAGCCCACGCACTGTGGCGAAGAGTGGCCCCCACTCACCGCAATTAGAGGGGGCCCGCGCACAGCAGCAGGGACCCAATGCAGCCAAAAATAAATAAATAAAATAAATAAATTTATTAAAAAGAAACTGTATTTTCATTATCCTAGTCTTTTTTTTTTTAATTTTATTTAATTTTATTTATTTATTTTTGTACCTGTTGGGTCTTCGTTTCTGTGCGAGGGCTTTCTCTAGTTGCGGCAAGTGGGGGCCACTCTTCATTGCGGTGTGCGGGCCTCTCACTATCGCGGCCTCTCTTGTTGCGGAGCACAGGCTCCAGACGCGCAGGCTCAGTAGTTGTGGCTCACGGGCCCAGTTGCTCTGTGGCATGTGGGATCTTCCCAGACCAGGGCTTGAACCCGTGTCCCCTGCATTAGCAGGTAGATTCTCAACCACTGCGCCAGCAGGGAAGCCCATTATCCTAGTTTTAATTAAAGTATTATGTAGAGTTGGTGAGATCCAATTATGTGCAACTGACTTAAGATGTATAATAGGCTAATATTTGTAAAGAAATTCATTATTGTCACTAGATCTGCTCATGTAAAATGAAGTGGTATTTTATTTTCAAATGAAAAATTGGTACATAGAATATTAAACTCTTGTCATTAAAGTTAAACACTACATTGCCAACTCAGATGGAACCAAGTAATTGTAAGATGCCCTTGCCCAGCCCTCAGGCTGTTCCCTTTGCATGGGAATGGTCCTCTGGCTGTGATGTACCCTGAATGCCAAAGCAGCAGGTGCAGTGTCAGCTGCCTGCACATGCCCAGTGACCTTCATTACGTCCATCTGCATTGCATCATGATGCAGGCCTCACACTTAAATACCCGGCTGCTGCCAGGTGTAGCCCATAACCTGGTCTCCTAGTGTTTATAAGGTAACCCTTCACACAACAGCATCACAATGACTAACAACCTGAAAGAAAATGTGAAATTCTCAGAACGACCTTAGCCGTCCTCTCACTATGCACAGTGAGGTTCCAGGATAAAGCACAATGAGCTGGAGCCTTGGTCGGCATTCTGTACACCATTCAACAAAGAGATGCAGTGCTTCCAACCTTTTACCTGCTTCTATGGACATTAATACTAGTCTCCAGGATAATATCAGCTCAGAGGATGGGACTCCTCCTGGTGTGGTTAGAACGACCACAACAAAAAGAACTTTCTAGGCTTTAGAAATCAGCACTTGGAAAAGCCCATGGAGCATGTATAGGAGCTAAGGCAGAGGTGCTGCGCCCCAGGGCTCCAGCACGTTCTCTTCCCCTGGGTCCCTCCTTCCCAGCTGGCTCTAACTCCCGGAAGACGCCTACAGGTATGCACTCAGCCACATCTATACAGGACTTTTTTGAAGCAAGCATCAGGATATGATCGCTACATGCAATGTCATGCAGGTGACATGTAGCATGTACTGTCTTCACATCCTTGAACATTAGGTGGTAAATTACTTCTCACTCCATTATCTCTGGTTAAATCTCCTGACAACTCCAGGAGGAAGAGACCATTCTCCTGCTCCTAAAGGAAGCAGAGGTACCGTGAGGTTACATGACCTGCCCCCAGGATAGAGAGATGCCCCTGGGTGGGCGTCTTAGTCCATTCAGGCCACTATAAAAAAATACCGTAGATTAAGTCATTCATAAGCAAAAACATTATTTCTCACAGTTCTAGAGGTTGGGAAGTCCAAGATCAAGGGGCTGGTGAGAACCCACTTCCCAGTTCACAGACGGCCGCCTTCTCGCTGTGTCCTCATGTGGCGGAAGGGGCGAGGAGCTCTCTGGGTCTCTTTTATAGGGCATTCATCGCAGTATGGGGCTCCACCGTCATGACCTAAGCGCCTCCCAAAGGACCCACATCCTAACACCATCACAGTGAGGATCGGGTTTCAACACAGGAATCTGAGGGGACACAGACGCTCCGTCTACAGCGGTGGGATTCCCAGCTGCAGATGTTGGAGCCCAACGCCCAGAGAAGCAGTCCAAGGAGGTCTTCGCTGTGCTGGTCTACCCAGAGCAAGCCCCTTCCGTGCCACCAGCAGGCACTGTCTAACCACGTCTTCTCTTCCTCCTTCCAAACCCCAGCTCCTCTGCAGCCCAGGTGGCCCAGCTGCCGCGCTGCTTATTCCCGATGTGTCCCCTTCCTCCGCCCACTGACTGAGGAAGGAGGCTCCTGGCTTTCCATCTCCCCCAGCTCCTTCTCCTGCCGTCACCCTGCATGGCTCAGCATCCACGTCTCCGTCCACTCTCACACTGTGGCCTCAGTCCTCCACTGACATTTCCTCCACACCGTCTCAGCCCCGTGCTCACGGTCACCCCCTAAACCTTGCCAGCCCCTGCAGAAATTCCATTCTGAAGTCTAGCCCTCAAATGCCCCATGTCTCAGCCCAGTTTTTCTGGGAAACAGAGCCCTTCCTGATGTGTGTGTCATCACAGGTAAGCAGGAAGGAGGGGCAGGAGGAGAGAGCACAGACCAAGGAGGGCTTGATCCCACTGACTCCAGCTGTGTAGCTGTGCTTGACCCTCAGGAGGACTTCCAAGAAGCTGCATGAAGCTGTGTCCCTCAAGAGTCCAGCTGGGAGAGGTCCATCTGCTGGTCCGCACCCCTCACCTGCATACACCCATCCTGACTCACTAAGGGCCAAAGTCTCCCCCCAGGAATTTAACTTGGCCACCCTCCTGGACGGCATCACCTGATCCTTCCAATGGAAGAGACTGGCTAGAGCAGTCATGGTGGGGATCGGAGGATCTGAGGGGCCCAGAGCACCCACTTCCTCTCAGTCCCCCATTCAGGTATTCTTCCACTTCACAGGCTGCAGTCTCCTGCCTCTGCCGAACTGGACCACCCATCACCTCCTCCCTTACGCGACTCCCAGACAACCAAGAGCCACCTCCCATTTGCAAACCCTCCGCGTGCTTGTTTCTTGGTCCCACGTGACAGGCTACACTTCATCCTTCATTGTACAGCTGCCTTCTCTACAACTTTACTGCGACAATCCATGACCACAAATCGCAAAGGTGCCACTGTGCTCAAATGGTCCCCTAAGTCTAGCGTGTTGCTCAATTTGCTTTCGACTCTCCAGATAATTACTGAATACCTTCACCTCTCTTGTGTCACACTTCACTCTAAACTTATAACCTCGTCCCAATATTCACAGAGGAAATAAAAATCCACAAGAAAACCCTCAGTTTTCCACAAGCATGTCTGCCAGACAACATGCGTCCAAACCCATATCAGGCCCTGTTCTGTAGTGGAAGCTGCCCTTGACTCTATCAAAGGCTGTCCCTTGATGGGCTGTCATACAGAGTGATGAAGCCTGTGGACCACACCACACCGGGGCCCTCGTGCACATGCTGGTGATGTGGGTGCCCATACCACCCAGCCTCTACCTTCTCCGGGGCTCTGCCCCTCACTCACACTCTACTGCGTCCTCACACTCTCCTTCTCTAGGAGAGAATTTCCATTAGCACAGGAACATTCTCTGCTGTTTCCCACGTTAAGGAGAAAACCCAACCCCCTGACCTCACGGATCCTCACCATTTCTCTGCACCCGTTCTCAATAAAAATTCCCAAAGAGTTCTCATCTTGCTGTCTTCACTTTCTTCTCTGTTATTTAAATGTATTGAAATTGCAATTACCAAACATTTCCTAACTAGAGAAAAATAATAAAATGAAGACCAACAATTCCTAACTAGAGAAAAATAATAAAATGAAGACCAACATTTCTAACATTCTATTTCCTCCTAGGTTCAATGTTCCTTTTCCTCAAGCCCATTCTTAGTAGATCTTCCAGCTAGTTCTCAGAAATGTAAATTCTCAGTCTGAAAATGTCTTCCTTTCTCCCTTACTTTTGGATATTAGTTTGGCTGGATATGAAATTCTGTGATGACAGTTATATCCTCAGGTACTATCATCTTCCCTATTATTGCTGTCAACTGTCATCTAATTGCTGTTCCATTGAGGAAATCTGAATTACATGTATTGTTGCTTTTAAGGTTTCTTCTTTGTCTTTGAGGTTCCACAGTTACACTATAATAAGCCTAGATTTGGATTTAGTTTTATTTATCCTATTTGCAGCTTTTTCTGCTTCTTGACTCTGAGGATTCCTCATGTTAGGAAATATTGTAACAATTATCCCTTTGAACATTATCTAGCCCCTACTCTCTCCATTCTTTCTTCCTGGGACCTGTCTTAGGTTTCTACTGATTATCCTCTATATCTCTTTGCCTGTCTTCTGTACTTTCCATCTTTTTATCTCTGTGCCTGACTCTGAGTATTTTCCTCAGACCTACCAGAACAATATTTCTCACTTTAGCTGCAATACTGTCTGCTCTTTCACCCATTCAATTGGTTTTATAAATAAATGATTGTAGTTTTCACTTCAACAAGTTTAGTTTTTCCCTATTTGGTTCTTTTTAAAATCAGCACATTAAATGATGTTCGACATCATTAGCCATTAGGGAAATGCAAATTAAAAACACAATGAGTTGTAATTAAATATCCACTGAGATGGCTAAAATAAAAAAATAGTGACAACATTGAATGCTAGTGAGGAAGCAAAGAAACTGGATCATTTGTACATCGTTGGTGGGATTATAAATAGGTACAGTAACTCTGGAAACAATGTGGCATTTTCTTAAAAAAACTAAACATGCAAATACCATATAACCAGCCACTGCACTCCTGGGCATTTATCCCAGAGAAATGAAGACATGTTCACACAAAACATGTACAAGAATATTTACAGCAGCTTTATTCATAAGGGTGAAAAACTGTACACAGTCCAAATGTCCTTCACCTGGTGAAGGGTTACACAAGCTGTGGTATGTCCACACCATGGAAAACTACACAATAAAAAGGAACCCAGCACTCACACATGCAGTAACCTGAACTAAACAGAGAATTATGCTGAGTGAAAAACGCCAATCCTAAAAGGTTACAGACTGCACAATTCCATTTATAGAACATTCTCTAAATGATAAAATTACAGAAATGGAGAACAGATTCATGACTGCCAGGATTTAGGGTGGGGACAAAGGCTGGCAGAAAGTAGCTGTTGGTATAAATAGGCAATGTGTTTATAAACAAAATGTCCTGTGGTGATGGGACTGTTCTGTGTTTTGAGTGTATCAACATCAATATCCTGGCTGTGATGCTGCACCACAGCTCTACAGGGTCTCACCTGGCTGTGATGCTCTACTACAGCTCTACGGGGTCTCACCTGGCTGTGATGCTGCACCACAGCTCTACGAGGTCTTACCTGGCTGTGATGCTGCACCACAGCTCTACGAGGCCTCACCTGGCTGTGATGCTGCACCACAGCTCTACGGGGTCTCACCTGGCTGTGATGCTGCACCACAGCTCTACGAGGTCTCACCTGACTGTGATGCTGTACTACAGCTCTACGAGGTCTCACCTGGCTGTGATGCTCTACTACAGCTCTACGAGGTCTCACATGGCTGTGATGCTCTACTACAGCTCTACAGGGTCTCACCCGGCTGTGATGCTGCACCACAGCTCTGCGAGCTGGCTGTGATGCTGTACTACGGCTCTACAAGACCTCACCATGTAGGGGAACTGTTTAAAGGGCATATGGGATCTCCCTGTATTACTTCTTAACAACTGTATGTGAATCTATAATTAGCTCAAAATACTAAGTTTAATTAAAAATGAGGAAAAAACAAATAAGGTATGATTTCACTTATATGAGGGACCCACTGGAGTCAAATTCAGAGAGACAGAAAGTAGAAGGGTGGGTGCCAAGAGTGGGGGGAGGGGGGAGCGGAGAGTTATCCTTTAATGGGGACAAAGCTGCAGTTTCACAAGATGAAAGAGTTCCAAAGATTGGTGGTAGTGATGGCCACGCAACAATGTGAATATATTTAATGCCACTGAATTTACAGTGAAAAATAGTTAAGATGGTAAATTTCATGTTACATATATTTTAGCACAATTTCGAAAAATTTTCCAAAGAATAAAACCACAACTCTTCCAAAGACGTCCCACTGTATATGGAATAAAACTCAGATTTCTTTCCAGATTCTGGCACCTCCAGGATCCCATTTCCTTTCTGGGCCCCTTCTCTTTCCACTCTCTTTGCCCGCTGTTCACGAGGCCCTAAGCGCCAGACAACAGTTTAGCAAGTACAACAGGCTTTGTATTTGCCTTTGCATGTATGTGGCCCCGGTGCTCAGAATATTCGTCCTCTAGATGTGTGCACGGCTGCATCTTTCAGACATGAGCCCGAGAGAGCAGTGCAGCACAGAGGCAAAGTGCGGGCTCAAGAATCAAAGGCTCTAACACTAACCAGCGGCTGGCCTCTCTCTGTCGTTGTTCCTTTCAGCAAAGTGACGATAATAACAGTACAACCCATGGGGCTGCTGTGAGGATTCAATGAATCATTATAGAGAAAACACTTAAAACAGTGCCTGGTACTCAAAAAATATTTAATAACAATCATTATTAATACCACCTCGAGAATATCACAGAAATTATGTCGAATGAAAGAAGGCAGAAACAAAAGAGTTCATATGCCATGATTCTATTTATAAGCAATTCTAGCATAAGCAAACTAACCTACGGTAATAGAATGAGATTAGCAGGTGGGGCGGGGCAGGGACCAGGGGTAAGAACTGCCCTAGGAAACTTGCTTAGGATGGTGATTACATCCGCGTACACATTTGTTAAAATTCATCAATCTGTGTGTTTAAAATCTGTACATTGTGTTGTATGTAAATGACAACTCAATAAAGTGTCACCTTAAAATGTCACCTGCATAGAGAGGCGTCCCTGACCACTCGAGGCAGGGTGTCCACCTCCCTCCCCTCCCGCTCAGTTCTCTCCTGTCCCGCCCTCCATTTCCCTCATAGATTTCATCACCCCCAAAAGAGCCCTGGTTATTAAGCTGTTTCCACACTGGGCCGTAACTCAGTGAAGGCAGAAACTTCGATGTCCTCAGGCCCCGTCCTGTCCCGAGTAGCTACCACAGTGCCTGGCCCTGAGCACCCTCCCATGAGCATCGCTGGTGTGAACACCAGAAAGGACCTCAGAGGTCTTTCATGTCACCTTCCTCATTTCTGACATGAGAAAATGGAGGCAAAGGAGAGTAAGTAAGTTTCCCAAGGTCAGAATTAATGGTGGAAGCAAGTCTGGAGCCCGTTATCTCCTAGTCTTTTTTACTTATACCAAATATGGCTCAATTCACACGTAAAGACATACTCTATAAACATTCACAAAATGCCTACAAAACATAATATAAAAATTTTAAAAGCATATTATTTTGAAAACCCAGTTAACTATAAAAATATTATTACAACCAGATCTACTTCATTCAAGCATTAAGTTGTGACTTCCAATACAAGTGCTAATTTAAACAAATCTTTCTTGCAGCAATTGAAATGAAATTGTAGTAGGTTAATGGATGTTCAAGTATTTAAGCATGGACAATCATGAGTCAGACCATTTCTAAGTCACCTGGGATGCTGTTTGCTGCCCATACTTCACAATTCAGATCACTCCTGGCAAGTCATCTCACAAAGCTGACTGGAGGTTTGAAATATTTAATCTATAAACCACGCATTCCTAGGAAAACACATGCCAGGACACTTGTGCTTACACATTCCTGTCAGGTAGGCTACAGGATGCAGTTTGAGCACAAGAGCCTGCAATTAGGCAGAAGAATGGAATTGCACAGGACAAGTTTCTGCGTCCTAATCTGATAACTGCCGACATAAATTACCTCCCGGAGGTCAGAGAAATACTGCACAACATCAACATTCACATTTCATATTCTGAGAAATATAAGGAAACAAAGAACATACATCTAAGCTGAAATAACAGAACAATTTTATTATCAAATTAGACTATATTTGTAAGACAAGGCTATAATCATCTTTGATACCCAAAGACAGCAAACTAACTGTTCGGATTCAGTAAACCAGAAAAATAAACATGCACATTTTTCATCTTCTCAGATACATAAAACCTATAATTACCAATTCATAATTCTGAGTATAACTTACTCTCAATTCTTTCAAAATACTGTTTGCTTTCCCAAGATATATTTCTCCTTCATCAGCACCGTTTTCTCCTGAGGTTTGTTGTGCCATTTTTTCCCCTTTTTTGGTTTTTGATGAGGATGTTTACAGATATTACATGATTTTTCTTCACATTTCTTCATTCATTCATTCAGACTTTCCAATATTGCATTTCTGCTCTGCATAACACCAGGCCCGACAAGAGTTATAAAAACAAAGACGTTTTAGAGGGTCAATACCCAGGGGAGGTGGAAATCACTTGGTGGAGACAGGACCTACGTATACAGTACGGGATTCATGACTCTCACTAGGCTAGTCTCAAGGTGAGATGTTGAGAGAAAGAGCTGCCGAGCCTGGCATGTGCAGGTCGTGGGTATAGACCCTCAGCTTAACTGTTAAGCTCCTGGCCTGAGACTGTGCCTTTGTCCCACCTCCCCACCTTATTAGTTCCCTATGGAGTCTGCTACCTTCACCCTTTGCCATGTTACCTAACAAATTCAACTGTTCCAGGCATTAGGACCTGGATGTCCTTGGGAGGCCATGGAAGTGCCGCCCTGCTCCCTGCTCCTTGGGCCTCGGGAGCAGCCCTGGTTTCCACCCTGTCCTCTCCTTCTGGTGGTCTGGTTCTGTAGTTCTCTAAATACTCCAACATATTTTCTTTTTGCTTAGCCAGAGCCATCCTCTGTAACTTGCAGCCAAAGGCATCTTACGTGAAACGATGGAACTCTTTGGGCTTCGCTAACTGGCTTATGTAGTCCATACACAGCTTTAAAGACCTATAAATATCAATACAGCAACAACCCCCAAGTTTAACCAAGATCTCTTTGCTAATCTTGAGTCTGATATATACAACTATCTAACGACTGGACCCCCTTGGCCGCCTACTAGCACATCACACTTAACATGTCCGACACGAATTTCAGACACCACCACCAACCCCCCACACACAAACACAACACTGTTTCACCCCAAATCGTCTCCCCATTTCAGAAAATGGTAACTCCATCCTATCAGTTGCTGAGGTCAAAATTCTTAAGAGTTACCCATGGCTTCTCTCCTCTCATCCAATCCAATGGGAAATCCCACTGTTTCTACTTTCAAAATATATCAGCATCTGACACTTCTCACCACCCTGATCCGAGCCACCTGAATTACTGCAGAAACCCCTCACAGGCCTCCTGGCTTCTGATTCCGTCACCCTACAGCCTGTTCTTAACATAATTCTTTTTTTTTTTTTTTAATAAATTTATTTATTTATTTCTGGCTGTGTTGGGTCTTTGTTGCTGCATGCGGGCTTTCTCTAGTTGCGGAGAGCGGGGGCTACTCTTCGTTGTGGTGCACAGGCTTCTCACTGCAGTGGCTTCTCTTGTTGCGGAGCATAGGCTCTAGGCACGTGGGTTCCAGTAGTTGTGGCTCGTGGGCTCAGCAGTTGTGGCGCAAGGGCTTAGCTGCTCCGCGGCATGTGGGATCTTCCCGGACCAGGGATCGGACCTGTGTCCCTTGCATTGGCAGGCGGATTCTTAACCACTGTGCCCCAGGGAAGTCCCTGTTCTCAATATAATTCTTAATAGAAGAACCCTAAGTGAGACTGCATCACTCCTCTGCTCAGATCCTCAGAGCAAACGCCCAACTCCTCGCTATGGCTAAGTAATCTGGTTCTGGAATCTGGCCCCACGGCCCTGATCACCTCATCTGCAGCCCTCTCCCTGGCTTCACACCAGCCCCACTGGCCTCCCTGCTGCTGCTCAAACACCCTGGCACGGTCCTCCCTCAGAGCTTTCACACGTGCTCTTCTCACCAATACACCCCCATGCCTCACTCCCTGGATGCATTCAGGGCTCTGCTCATAGTTTAGTATCCGAGAGGCCTTCTCTGATTTCATGTCTAAAATGGCCACCTCCCCATCCTGCACCCCTACTCTGTCACCCTGCTCTGTTTTCTCCTTACTACGTATCATGAGCTGGCATATCATACACTCATCAGGTTGGCATCTGTTTCCTTCCAGTTGGATGTAGGTTCCCTGAGGACAGGATCTTTCTTTTGTTTACTGCTGTCTATTCAGAGTACGCCCTGCACAAAGACTTGGTGAATGAATGAAAAAAAGTGCCCCAATTGCAGTCAGAACTGTGTTAGTTTTTCATTCATCCTTTCTCATGTGAATGTGAAGGAGCTCAGGTACCACCAGCAGGTACCACTACTCTTCTGGAAATGATGATGAATTTCTGCTATTTTTCCTACACAGTCTATTCTTCGTTCAGCAATATGTAGCTGAAGAACAAGGAGGCCGCCCCGGACAGGGTGCCAGACTCCACACGTGGTCATCACCCCTGCGTCTCCTGTTGCCCTCCGCCCTGCGCTAAGGTACCTGATGATCCCTGGATCGAGATAATGTCTGTCTCCATCTCCCACTAGACCTCTGAATTTAATAAAGTCCATGCCTTAACTGGAAGGCCACATTTGCCTTCTCTTTGCCAACAATTTCTGAAGATAGGGACCAACAGACCTAATACAGAAAGGATAAACAATGCACACGCAGGGATGCTCACTGTTGACGGTGTGTGTGTGTGTGTGTGTCTGTGTGTGTCTCTGTGTGTGTGTGTGTGTCTGTGTGTGTGTGTGTGTGTCTGTGGCTCATGGCAAACGCAGGTTAACCTACAGCATTTCAAATTGAAACCTGGTGTTCTAAAAAAGGAGAAAAAAAGTTGAAAGCAGTGTAAGGAGAAAGTAAATCAAAAGCACGAAGAAGGTTCAGCAAAATAAAGTGAAAAGAAGAATTAGCCTGATGCAGAAGAGAGCATGAGATTTAGAGCCAGAAAGGCCTGGGTTTGAGTCGCAGCTCTGCCATTTGTCAGCCGTGTGCCCTTGGGTGGGTCATTTAACATCTCCAATCTTCAGTTCTGATAGCTAATTATACCTGCCTCAGAAGGCAAATGTGAGGATTACAGAAGATATGTTTAAAAGTAGTACTCTATAAATAATAGCTGCTGTTAAAATTATTAATAGACTATTCAACTAATTTTTCAAGTTGAGGAACATTAAACTTACTGTTTCCCTTGAAAATGAAAAAAAGCCTAAAGCTCACAGTTTTAAGGTCATGAGATAATATTAAAAAATACGGGGGCGGGGTGGCAAGATGAGGCTCTCCCTCCCCATGACAAAGGTACGTCTCTCCCCTGTGTTAGGGAGCTGACCTCAGACAACCAGGTTAAAAGGAGGAGGAGAGGCTTGACCTGTTTCGACAGGTGCGAAACACTTTGAGCCAGACGTTCCATTTTGAAATGATACCTGGTGGCACAGATCTAATGCCATCTGAGTTCTGTCTGCCAACCGTCTGGGCAGAGGCAATGCATACATGCCCTTCCATCTGATGTCCAAGCTGAACTTTATGAGATGTGTAAAGCAATACATCTTTGAATGATGCATAAACTTGTGGAGAAAACCATGCAAGTGCTGATTTATGGTATCTTGCACAGCAGGTACTTAATACATATGGGGGTGATGACGAGGTGGAAAATAAGAAACTAAAAAGGGCCTTGAGAAAGTGTAAATACCCATCATCAGCCTCATCTCATCTCTTAAGAAAAAAGCTATACAGGCATATTATTCCACTGAGACTGGAGATTCATCAGTAGCTTCCTGGTTGTAAGCAGACCATTTGTTTGCTATGACACTAAGTTAAAGCCCTACTAGCGTCTTTGCCTTATTAGCTCACCAGGAATTAAACAGTCTTTAGCAAGAACTTGCAGGTTAAAAAAAAAACAAGCTTATAAAATTAAGAGTTATTTCATTCTGTATCCTTTTATACTTCTTGAGTAAATGTTGTTTCACGAACATAGCTAGACCATAGGTTAACAAATGAATTACTCTGTAGTTGTTTGCTACTGAGTTAAAATAATCCTTCCACCATTGACATGTTAGAAGCTCCAGTGTTTGAGAGGAAGCCTAATTCAATCTACCCGCCCCTCCTTGTACCAACTCTTCCCCAGCACTCACCCCACCTTTGCCCAGCCACACTGTGCTTGATCAACACTAGGACCTTCCAGAATATTTCACAAGACTCTCTCTCAGCTGCCTTTTTTTTCAGCCTAACAGTCTTCTAAGAGAATGAGAAATTGATCCTCGTCTTTGTTTCACCCTAACTCCAGAGGCATTTGTTATAGTTGGAATGAATATAAAGGTGGATACCTAAGCAACTTCTAATAAAATAAAGAAAAAGGATAGAAGTTATCCCATTTTCCAAGGTAATTTATATTTTTACTAGAATCTTAAAATATGGATTTTACATATTTCAATATTTTTCCTGTTCCCAATAACCAAAACAGAAACATTTGCTAAATAAGCTTAAGAATTGTGTAGGCTCACGCAGAGCTCTGACGCCCAAGTGGGAGAGCGGGGACACTGGGCTTAGAGAAGGGGCTGCATGGACGCTCAGGCGGGGAGAAGGAACATCTGAAAATTGTTCAGCAAGTTGCCTTTACATATCCTTTTTGGGGGAAAAAAAGCGCATTTTCTTCTCACAATTTTTTTTTGTCTGAGTGCAACCATCTGATGGCATAAATATTTGACGTTTAGCCCAAGCTTATAGCATTTCACAATTCTTTCAGAAATGTCCATCCTCAAAGCCTTTATATTTGGTATATTATCTTTAAATTACATTGCAAAATGCCCACTTATAAAATATATACCAAATGTTAATCACTTAAAGCTCCAAATGCAGAAACTGTTTGGCATTAGATAAACATCTTAAATGTGAAATAGGCAAGAACACCTTGAAATAATGCTTAACTAATCACAAAGCAACTACTCTGCAATAGATGGGTGAACCACTAATTAGTCAAAAGGAAATAAAACTGTCATGGTAGGATAAAAGGATAAAGAGAAATAAGCAGTAATTACTGTTTTATCATCAGAGAAAGTAGCATCAAAACACGGCTCAGTGAAGAGGGAAGAAAACCCACAGCTCTATAAGTAAATACGAGCACTCATTAAATTAGTACTTGGAGCTAAACACAACTCAGGATGAAAATGACATCTCAAAAAGTGCATTCAAAAAAGGAAAAAAAAAATACCATAAAGAGTATGTAAAGGTGCTTTAGTTAGGGTATGCGGCATATTAAAGAATAATATTACATGACAATTTTCTTAAACTGCTTAAAAATTTCCAAGCCAGTCTTAAAATAGCTGTTTACTAAGGATTGAGGTAGGTCTACTAGACCAGGTTAGTCTTTTCAAAGTTTAATTGGTACACTTAATATGTAAATGGTACCAACAAGTGTAATGAGATGTATTTTAAACTTTAAAGTTTGGAACAACTTACATTCTGTTGCTTGGAATAATCTTGTGCCCTTCTCTGAACCAGGTCACTTGAGGTCTGGGGCAGCTGGTGATGGGCAGTAAGTTGAGTACAGCTGCATGTCCTTGAGAGACCATTTTTCTCTGATCTGTATCCATGAAATTTCCCATATCTGCAAAGAAAAATCAGACCTTTTAAGTTTCAGAAAATTCTTTTTTGAGGGGGCGGGAGGTCAAAGATGGAAATAACTATATTTTATTGCAAAGTCACCAATGTTGCTATAATTAAGCAGTAAGACCAGAGACGTGCAGTAATGCTGATGAGTGCAGACTGGGTGGTAAAGCGGAGCATGAGACAAAGCCATGTGCCTCCAAAGTACCCACGAAGTGCATGAGTCAGCAGAACTTCAGGGTCTTTGTGTCGCTGCAACAATACAATGAAATGTTTACAACCAATTTTAATATTGAAATAAACTGTGGAAAAGCATCCTCAAGCCACACGAAGCATTTTCCCAGAAATGATAATAAAATGATTTCAGACATCCCCCGGCTCCCAGATCTCTCCAGCTGGTTCTACCCAGGCACCCACTGCTATCCTGCTCAGTTTCTCCTTCTCTTTGTTTCTGGGGTGAATGCTCCCTAAAAGATCTTTTGGGAGAAATATTTAACCATTGATTCATTTTTAGAGGGTTCTCCAAACCCCATACTACTGACTTAATTTGGGGCAGGTAGGTTTTGTTCCAGTCTTTGGGCTACTGGTTTACAACATTTAAAAAATGAGATCACAGGAAAAAACCCAGCCTTTAGAATGTGGGTATATGTGGCCAATTTTTAAATCAGTACCATTTCAAAGTTTTTAAAAATTTCCACATTATGATTAGCTACAGATATATGTATACACACATGGCATATATACAATTTTGTCTGAATGCATATAAATTTGGAACAGTCCATAAAAGATCTCTATTATCAACGGATTTGTGATTCAGAAGAAATTATTGACTATGTTACAAGCAGTGTTTAATAGTCTAGGAAAAGATGAAACAAATGAAACAGATTAGGAAAATATGCACGGTTATTTTAAAGTAAAGTGAAATTTGTTATCAAAGAGAAGGAGAAAAGAGATAAAATCTAGCGCTAGAGGTAAAGAATAGAAACAAGGATATTACATGAAACAATTTATTAAATATAATAAATTCTAAGCTTATTCAAATATGTTTTGGGTATTGACCTTAATTTTTTATTTATGAATTATGTTTTCAATTATTCAATTGAATAAAAGTTCTGAATTATTCTGCAGACAGGCTTAGTTGAGTGACTTCACCACCACAGTTCAGAAAAATGTAAGCCTCCCTGGTAATTAATACTATAACTAAACACGTATAGCAACAGCACCTTACCCAGTCACTAGTAATTACCGTAGAAAAGTAGAATAACTAGAAATTATTTTATCTTATACAGTAACACTGAAAACCACAAGCCTTAACTGGGGTCAAAATGACATATGAGAAAATATTGTCATCACTGGTTGACACAGCCCAAGTTAGGAGCTTTTTAGAGTTCTCTAAATCTATTACAACATATTTATATGTAATTTAAAATTTCTTAACACTTTTTGCTTTCTTTTAAATGAAGAGACATTTTGGTAGTAAATTCAAAATATAATAACGCCTACAGGCCATTTTAGATGGACCCTACCCATCACAGATTTTGGACTAGGAAAGTATTAAATGTTTTGCATCAGCCAACTTCCCTCTCCACATCCTCCTAAAGACTACACCAAAATTCAAGGCCCCTGTATTCTGATATCCCCTCCAGTTACTTTTAAAGGTTTCGTTCTCCAAAATGGCCTGCCCAGTAGAGAATTAATTAATTCACTACAGCATTAATACATGCTATCCACGTACTTTTTGTTGTGAAGCTGAAGGATTTCTAAACAAATCACTGGAAAGAACTGAATATGAATTGATAAAATTTTAACTAATTGGGTTTAATCTTTTATTTTAAAAATATCTGAACCTGGATATGATAAAAGCTAAGAGCAGCTAACTCACAAAACAGAAGGCATCTTGCTCATTTTTTAAATCCTCAACAGAGCCTTATCTATTGAATTGAAAACAGTGGCATTTACTTCATTAGCCCCAGATCATTGTCAGACCAGTTGCATTAGCTATTTACTTCTCTCTCAACCGATCTTAGAAATTATACTATTCCAAATAGAACCCAAGATAGAAACTCGACTCCCACCATGGTTAAAGGTGATTTTGATTAGTGTTTTGTTATTTAACATTTGTAGATCTTTTCAGTGTTCACATACATGCGACTTGAACTTCTGATCTTCTTTGCAAGAGGGCTCCCATTCTGTTTCGAACCACACAGCGGTAAAACCCAGCATCCAGCCTCTGTAAAGATGGAATAACATACCTGCCAAACACCAAAAAGCAGTGTTAATGGTTCCGTACCTAGGCAGCCAGCCTTGGCATCTCATCTAGTATATTTTGGTATCTAGTACCAAAAATATTTAATTTTTGATAAACTAATATCTATGCAAGCCTTCCCTGACCTACACACTTACTGCAACTGCAATTTATTTGTGAGATTATTTAATTGCTATTTGTCTCTCCAACTAGGCTGTAAATATCACATGAAGCTAGTTCTGGAACTGTCTTGTTCACCATTGTACCATCACGTGTACGTGCCATCGCGTAGTATCAAAAGATATCACTCAAAACTGCCTGAATGAATAAGAAGTATTAAATAGCTAAAAATCATTACACGTAAACCAGACCTTTCAATTTTTTTTATAATTCTGTCTCTCAGAATTTCTAAAAATTATTTCTACAACTGGCAATGGTCTTAACATAATGTGTTGTGTCATTCCGCATCAAAGTTCAAACAATGCAGGATGAGACACAGGTGTCATTCAGGCAAAGCAAGCAGTGACATCAGGGCACAACTCCCCTCTCCAGTCCCCACAGCGAGCAGACATCTCCCAACACCATTTACACACTTTCCTTAGTTCACATATGGCTTGACACTAACTTTTAAAACTTTCTTGATTGGCTGAGAGGTTATTTCATTTGTATTTTCCATTCCTGCGACTATAAGTAACCATCCCTCAAATCAATGCCTTTCTAACAACGTCAGTAAATTTTATGGGGGGGAAAGGTAGCTAGAAGATACGGTTTCCATAAAAGTCCTGGTTTAGGTTTATGGTTAGTTTTATAATTCAGGATATTTTTAAATCCACGAACAAGCAGGAGGTACAACCGAGGAACACTTCATGTGAGTTCTGCAGCTCCGGAGCTCAAACCTTTCATGCTACTTAGAAGAGTGCATTTAATTGGTTTCTAAGCCATGTTCACTAAAAATCAAGAATAAGGCTTGATTTTCACACATGGGAGGGTGCCTATCCTAAGAAAGAATAAGAGAGCTAAAACCCAATCAAATAGAAGCCTACTTTCCAAAAAAAGAGAAAACACAGTGATGCTATCCTTTCTAAAAACATGTTCTGGTAATAGTTATCTTCAATTTAAAAATACTTCCTCTTACAAAGTATAATCAGAGAAACCTAAAAAAAAAAAAAAAAAATCAGGTTAAAGGCACCAAGTATGGTATGCTTTATTTGCTCAGCTCTTACACATACCTTAAAATCACTTATATTCAACTAATTGCTCATCTTTCTATTCAAGTATGTCCAATTAGTCAACTGGAAAAAGGAACTGATAGGCATAATTTTTAAGTGAATGAAACATTTGGACAATACAGGTAATTCAGTATTAAGCAAATATTAATCAGAGTGTGTTTACCCTCTGATAACCATCTTGAGATCTTACAGCAAGATTAATAAAATATTTTATGAAAAAATACTGCTGAATCTCAGTCTTCAAAATTTTATTCTATTCTGAGGAATGGTTTATCTCAAACAAAAAATTAATTAGTGAAGACAATCAGAACAATACCAAACTGAACACAAAGAGTCAACGCCATTTATTTAAATTACAAATCAAGACTAGACGGATGAGCAGCTTTGATTATTATACACTATGATTATAATTAGGAGGGGTTTTGAGATTAGGTTAAAACAAAGTCAATAAAAGTTTTCAGAAAAGAAATAACACAAGTTATTGGAGTACATATTTGAAAAGCTACAAGAGCAGTTTTATCATTGCAAACTAACCACATTTATATGATTGTTATTCATTTCATTTTTCCTTTTTTGCAGTATCCTGAATAGATTTTATATTCTTACAAATTTCTATAGTAATCTTGTGTACTAATGCACAAAAACAGCACTGCTTTCAAACAACTGGGAAAACCAGATACAAAACTGAATATTAGGCATATGCTGTTTTGTACTGTCTCTTTAGTCTAATGTCTCACCAGGGAAAAGATACACAAAAAAGTGGCAAAGTACTCCACCTATTACAGGAATTCCTACACAAATTATGTTTACCCAACAGATGGGAATATTCATTGCAAGCCTATTGTTTATAAACACACATTTTTAAGCAGAGAAAGTATCCTGGCTCCTTATAAGAAAATATGATAAAATCCTAGCACCATATGCCACTAACATATAGAAAATGACTGCTCCTATTTCAGATAAGCACAGCTGGGAATGTTTGTGTTCACTGTTTCAGGGCAGAATCTACTAGACTAACAGAACCTTTTCCAGGGCTAGTTCATTATCAGGAGGAGCAAATTAAAGAAAATCAAACACAAAACCACAACAAACCCCAGGGTTTAAACATTCACTTCTGCTACGTAGGAGAATACCTCAGCTCCAAACTGCCACTCGGAATGGGCAACAAGAGCAACCCTAGAACTTCTCCAAGAAGCAGTTTTAGGTCCATTTCCGCCCGTGAACAACTGCTTGACTAGCCCTGCCTGGAGAGGATACCTGACATTTTCTGTGTGCCCAGGGTCTGCACCATGTTCTTGCATTTGGGGAATTCTCCACCAAGAGTCCTGGTGGAGGCAGACCCCTACATCAGCAGGGCACAGGAATGAGATACCACAGGACCACTGCACACACATGCTCTGGGCTTTCAGATCTGGGGCTGGCAATGCACAGGAGCAGGGCTAAAGGAGAATCTGTCCAACAGCAGCAGCGGTGGGGCGCAATGGAGCCCCGGATCAGGGGAGCGGTGCAAGTGTCCAGTGCCCATAGGGGCAGTGGCTCAAGCAGTGGCAAGCAGGGTGCAGCAGTACCAGCAGCAGGACCCTATGGGACTGGCTCTTGGGGCAATTTGGCTCTGATGGGCTCGCCTCCCTCTCTTCCTGCCCAATGTCCAGTCAGTCCAGTGACTGTAAGAGCAACCGAATGTCCAGGTGACAACTTCCTTTTTTGTTTCAACGAGAGAGGGTTTGTTTGGCTTGTCCTAGAACTCCCCAGAATGTAGCCAAAATAATTTTGGTTGAAAAGGCTTCTGAAGTTACTAGGTACTCACCATGGTCACAGAAAAACCTAAATAATGCCTCACTGAATCATCTCTTTTTAAAAAATCATGGCTTCCCAGCTAACCACTAAGAATCATTAAGTGGTAAATAGTCCCCCCAAAACTGAGACTAATTAATCTTTTATAAGGAGTATTCCTGCCATGAGCCACTAAAATTTTAGAAAATGTCTGACAAAATACTATCTGCTTTGGAACAGTTACTGTTGAGCAGTTCTTCCCAACAAGAGTTAAATGCTCTAAGCACACAGGTCTACAGAGACCTATCACAGTTCAGAATAACGAAACCACATCTTTGATATAGAAGAGAAAACCCATACTTCTCCCTCTAAGGTCAGTGGACACAACTCGATCCATGAGAAAGAATTTTCATACCCATTAAAATTAGATAAAAGTTTTTTTTTCTTTTTGGGGGGGTCTACATTCATTTTATGCCACTCCAGACAAGACTATTCCCCACAGCTTTAATTTTTTAAAAATTAAAGTATGAAAATATCTATTCTGGTATGAAAGTATCTGGTATGAAAGTATCTATTCTGCATGAAAATAAACAACAAAGTTCTATAATAAACTTTTATAGCCTGGCCCAAAGCCCATTATTATCTTTAAAGTGAAAAAAGGTTTAGGAAAAAAAAAAACGAAAACAAAACTAAGCCATTTATATCCTTCTTGGAACTAATTCCATTCTATTTGTGGAAACAAGATTACAAATAATTGTATTTTCAATTTTATTTTTATAAATTTCCTATATGAACATTTAAAATACAGCAACAGTCGAAAGTGGAATGAGTCCATAGCTGACTTTCGCCACAAGCAAAGAGTGAAATGAGAAATCCAGACTGAAACTTGTTAACAAAGAGACGGACACAAAATTTTGAAGGTGTGTCCAGCTCACTAATAGGTCTTAGACGTTAAGCAAATTGAGGGTTATGTTTTGAATCCTTTCAAAAGAGTTACAGTAATCAGTATGAAGTTAAAGTAAACAGCATAATAGAGATAGAAGTTAGCCGATAGGAACATTATACTCGCTAAAGTTCTTTAATCTCTATTTCATTTACTGAAAATTCTGCATTAAGTTGAAAGAGGCAATAAACAGGTCCCTGCTGGGGATGGGCTAAGGAAGCATCTACGGAATCTGTCTGGGAATATAAATCTGGGGATTGAAAACCCTCCAGGGACCAAGTGGATGCTGAGTATCCACATACCAGGAATAACTGCATTTAAATTTTATATTCACTTATAAACGCCAATTCAAAATTTCTAGAGTTAACATTGAAAAGTTCCCAGGAATCTTCTTCTGGGATTGTGGTTTATGTGATTTTCTCTAACAGTAACAATGTTTTGGGATCATTCATTCTTCATCCATTCCTACCTTCTATTATCAAACCAGGGACAGTCAAGGAGAAATTCACATTTTGGTAAACATGGACACATGACCGGAACTAGTCTGTCAGATCTGTCATTAGGAGACAATGCTCTCTCAAGTCAGTAAGAATGGAGTTTCAGAAAATCTTTGTGAAAGACAGAGATTTTTTTAGAGCTAAAAGTCCTTTATTCATCTCTGTTTACTTAATTCTTTATATTGCCAGGTTCTCTAGAAATATTTTTTAAAAAAATCTAGAACCGTTATATGAAGGGCTAAAATATGAGGGGAAATGTTAGTTTCTACACAGTCAAAATGATCCACACCAAAACACAATGGAAAGAAGACCTAAGCTATTAAGTGTTGCAATATTAGCACAAGTGAATTAGAAACGTAAATGAAAAAGCTTTCACTTGTCTCATGGAAGCACTTGTCGACAATCATGTTACAGAGTTGTTTGGTCACTCTGGCTAAAGTTCTCCACTTAGAACCCACAATGATCCTGAGATGAATGAGTCAAATGGAATCACTTCTTCAAATCCAAGTCATCTCCAGTAAGAACTTTTAAAAGTTCAATGCTACTCCGCTTCAGAAATTCTCCGGAAACAATCATATCTGCTATGACCACATGGAGTTGAAAAGACGGTCAATTAAAATCAGAAACAAACGATACGCAACTTTGTGGGAGAGATATAAGCATTGGGACACACCATATTAATATTAGAGATCAAAATCGAACAAGACAGCACAGACTCATAGCACTTTAATTAAGCCTTGGAAATCAATGTCAGATACTTCGACTAGGAATGAGATGAGAATAGTCCACCCACTTTTACCTGCCAAAGTTTATCTTCCCCTTCCTTACAAACAAATAGACAAAAGGACTGGATGCCTTAGGAATGAAAAATTCATTTGTTAATTCCAGGGCTCCTAAATATAACCATGTGATATAGAAGAAAGGCCAAAATTAGGTTGAAAGCTTTACACTAAGTGCCCAACCATTCGCATCTTGGGCACTAGGAAATAAGAAAGTTACCCCAAGCCTTAAGCAGCTTGGAACTATAAGGGGTTCTACTGGGTTGGGTTGGCCAAAAGGTTCATTTGGTCTTTTCCGCAAGATGGCTCTAGTAGCACTTAGTTGTCTTTAACTTCATTTGAAACAATTTTGTTAGATTGTATGTGACAGCTGTCATATCAGCATGCACTAAAAAAAGACATCAAAATTGGTGAATTTTTGTGTAGCCATTTTAATATTGAAGATAGAAGAAAAAAGCAACATTTTTGGCATATTATGCTTTATTACTTCAAGAAAGGTAAAAGTGCAACTGAAATGCAAAAAAAAGATTTGTGCAGTGTATGGAGAAAGTGCTGCGACTGACTGAACATATGAAAAGTGGTTTGCGAAGTTTCGTGCTGGAGATTTCTCGCTGGAAGATGCTCCACGGTCCGGTAGACCAGTTGAAGTTGATAGCAATCAAATTGAGACATTAATTGAGAACAATCAACACTATACCATGTGGGAGACAGCCTCAAAACATACTCAAAATATCCAAATGAAGCGTTGAAAATCATTTGCACCAGTTTGGTTATGTTAATCGCTTTGACGTTTGGGTTCCACATAAGTTAAGCGAAAAAAACCCTTCTTGACTGTACTTCCACATGCGATTCTCTACTTAATGTAATGAAAACATTCCATTTTTAAAACAAATTGTGGCGAGCGATGAAAAGTGGGTACCGTACAATACTGTGGAACAGAAGAGATCGTGGGGCAAGCGAAGTGAACCACCACCAACCACACCAAAGGCCGGTCTTCATCCGAAGAAGGTGATGTTGTATGTATGGTGGCACTGGAAGGGAGTCCTTTATTACGAGCTCATTCCGGAAAACCAAACGATTAATGCCAACAAGGACTGATCCCAATTAGACCAACTAAAAGCGGTGCTTGACGAAAAGCGTCCAGAATCAGTCAACAGAAAACGCATAATCTACCGTCAGGGTAATGCAAGACAGCTTGTTTCTTTGATGACCAGGCAAAAACTGTCACAGCTTGGCTGGGAAGTTCTGATTCATCTGCCGTATTCAGCAGACATTGCACCTTTGGATTTCCATTTATGTAGGTCTTTACAAAATTCTCTTAATGGAAAAAATTTCAATTCCTTGGAAGACTATAAAAGGCACCTGGAACAGTTCTTTGCTCAAAAAGATAGAAAGTTTTGGGAAGATGGAATTATGAAGTTGCCTGAAAAATGGCAGAAGGTAGTAGAACAAATGTGTGAATATGTTGTTCAATAAAGTTCTTGGTGAAAATGAAAAATGTGTCTTTTATTTTTACTTAAAAACTGAAGGCACTTTTTGGCCAACCCAATACTTATTTTAGTCAAAATGGGCAAGACGAGTTCATTTGAACCAAAATACAATCTGTTGTTGTTGTGAGCTGGGCAGCTCCCAGAGGACAGGACCAATGAAGAGTGAACCAGGAGAAAAGAATGACTGTAAACAAGGTTAGGAAAACTGAAGCTCAACAACCTGGGGAACTCAGCCCTTTGTGGGAAGCTGTAGGTGGGAGTCGCACTCAGTTTGGCTGGCTGATGAAGAAACCAACTGGTTATGTTTCACTTAAGAAAAGGGTTCTCAATTAAACGGACCTTGCCTGATGAGTAGGGGCCTCAGCAGATTCAAAACAAAACAAAATATAAAAACAGGTATAGGAGTCTAACTCATGGCTTAGTGATGAGGTTCTGTCTCAGGGTCTCAAGCCTAAAGGGTACGGCCAAGGGATCAATCTGGGAAAGTTTGACATGGCAGTAATACTGAGTTTTCAGACATACAAACATGGAATATCTGTCCATTTATTTAGGTCTTCTTTTATTTCCTTAGGCAACGCTTTATAGTTTTTAGTGTAAAAATGTGCAAATTCCATGTCAGATTTATCTCTAAGATTTTTGAAGATATTTTAAAAATATATTTATAAGATAGTTTTAATAAAAATTATAGATTTTAATAAATTGCAGATTATTCTTTCCTAGTATACAGAAATATAACGGATTTTTGTATGCTCATCTTGCATCCTGTAACACTGCTAAACACATAAATTTTAGCAGCTTTTTAAAGATAATATCATTTTCTGAAATCATGTAACCCTCAATAAAATACATTTTTACATCTTCTCTTACAATCTAGATGCTTTTTATTTCTTTTTCTTATTGCACTGGCTGGTAACTCCATTATTGGGATCTGTTGAGCTTCTTGCATTGATGAGTTTGTAGTTTTCATCAAATGTAAAACTTTTTCAGTATTATTTATTCAAATAATTTTCCACCCCTGCCTCCTTTGGGATTCCAGTTATACATATATTAGGCCATTTGACGTTGTCCTGTAATTCACTAATGGTCTTTTCATTGTGTTTGATTTCTTTTTTTTCCTATCTGCCTTTCATTTTGAAGAGTTATATTGCTATATTTTAAAGTTTACTAATATTTTCTTCTGCAACATCTAATCTGCTAGTCCCATCCAATGTGTTTTTCATCTCAGACATTATATGTTTCATCTGATCACATGGAATACAGTTACGATGGTTCAACGCACTTCTCTGCTAATTCTAACATCTGTGTCAGCTTTGGTTTGGTTTCAATTGATTGATTTTTCTCATTTTGGGTCACGCTTTCCTTCTTCTTTACATGCCTGATAATCTCTGATTGGATTCTAGACATTGTAAATTTTGGTGCTGGATATTTTTGTACTCCTATAAATATTCCTGAGCTTTCTTCTCCAGTGCTGCAAAGATACCTGGAAATGGTTTGATCCTTTCTGGTCTTGCTTTTAAGATTTCTTAGGCAGGACCAGAGCTGTGTTTGGTCCGGGGTTAGTAACCCCCACTACAGACCCAGGACACTTCTGTGTACCCTATCCAATAACCCCATGGATTACAAGGTTTTTCAGTCTGGCTGCTGAGAAGAGGCACTGAACCCCATGCTGTGCGAACCTGGGGAACTACTGCCTCCACTTTTTGGGTCCCTGGGCAGTCTCCTTACATGAATGTGCCAGTGAATAATCTGCTAAATACTAGACAAAGAACCTCTGAGGATCTCCAGAGTTCACCCTCTACACAGCTCTCTCCTCTCCAGTACTCTGCCTTGATCTCTCTGAACTCTCAGCTCCCTTCACCGCAGGGATCCCTCCAGGTTTCACCTGTGTTCTCCCTCTCTGTGCCACAGCCTGGAAATTCTCTCAGGGCAGTGAGCCGAGCAATCACAGGGCTCACCTTGTTGGTTTTCCATCTCTCAGCCATCACACCTTCGGTTGCCTGATGTCCAGTATCTTGAAAACAATTATTCTATATACTTCGTCCAGTGTTATGGTTGTTTAGATTGCCTATCTAGAATTCTCCTTCAACTCTCTCAGTGAGGTTTTCTATTTTTCTGCATGTTCTACTCATTTCTTATAAAGGTTATTCCCAGGTATTTAATAAATTTTACTGATATTGTAGAATTTTCGTTCTTTTATAGGACATAAGAAAAAGTAAATTTTCCCTTAACCATTCCTATTTTTTTACTGAAATAAAAAGATAAATATCCATCAAATTTCTACTGTTTATACTGTAACAGAAATTGAACCAGAGGCAGATCATGTAAGGAGACTATTTAGAGTATCCAATTATTCCTCCTGCTGGAACGAGTATTGTGCCTAGCACTAGAAATTTTGGGCATATATATATATTTTGAATATAATTACAAAATATTTTTTATCCCATAGTAGAAAAAATAATTTACAGTAAATATTTTCTGGGGAAAAAAAAATGGAGACAAATCTGCCTATGACACTTAAGCAACTTTGTTTAATTACTGAACTACTCTCATTTTCCCAGTGTAGCCATCTGTGCCTAAACATGGATATAAGCATCACTATGAACAATATAACATTTGAAACTTACTAAAACTCATTGTTCAGTTTATAACACAAGCAGCAAAGAAAATGTTATTTTTAGTCAAAGATGGAAAAGCTGAATTTATATTAAATATTTGCTTTTTTTAGGGTTAGCACTTTCATAACTGACACCAAAGGGTGGAGTTAGGAAACAGCTACCGTTTTTATAGAGTATGTTTTCCAATTTGAGACTTACAGCAGCCTCGTGAAGGTTAACATATGACAGCTGAAGGTGCTTATTGGAAGGAAGCAGATGAAAGAGTAATTTGAAAAAATAGCGTAAGATTTTTAGACAGGTTTTATATCTTGAAAAAAATGATGACAAAATACAATGGATCCTTGATAACCCATCTCAGTGTCTGAAGCCCTCAGTGAACAGAATATAATTTATCACGTCTAACCTAAACCGATTTTGCTTCAGAATAACCCATATCTTCCTAACGAGTTTCTGGTGAAATGGTAGTGAAGCATCTACCCTGTTTTAATGGTGCATATATAATGAACCACCTTCTCAATCCTGCTTCAATCAAGCAACAATGCTTTGTCTTCTTGAGGACTATCCAGGGTGTGTCAGGTTAACAGGTAAATTAGCTGGTGCGAAGAGCAATGCAAAACAGAGCTCAATCTCCTCGCATATTTTTAAGTTGACACCAAAATTTTTCTGTCATATAGAAGTTTAAATAGTTGCATATACAATAATGGCATAGTATATGTTTTGGCATTTTAAAATAAAACTGTCACACACTGTTTTAAATGTATCCAATGGAAGTTAATATAATGATTTTGATAGCCACACTTTCTATTGCTTAAAAATGAACTGACAGAGCTTTCATACTGTTTCTTTTTACTCTTTGAACTTGAGTATTAAATCCATTTATCCCACAGAATTTTATTCTAATGTAACATTTTTCTATGCCTGAAAGATACTTATTGTTTATTACCCAACATACTTCTCTGAAATAAAAATATACAAATAAATGGTAATTTAAAAAGAATTTCCTTTTGTCAAAATAGTCTAAGCACTTAAAAAAAATTTCATCTGGATTACTTGTGGATTGTAATTATTATTACCACACAGCTAATGAAAACAACATCAATGTATTACGAATTTTGAAAAATAATTATTAAACATTAAAAACTTAGAAAGGAGATATGTCTCTTGAAAGTGGCTGTTTATCCAATTACTTCACATTTTATTGAATGGAAAGTTATTTACTATCAGAATGAACAGAATTGGATAGAAATTTACTACAAAAAGAAAAGAAGGTATTGACCACATATTTGCATACAGTTAATTTAAATCTAATGAGTACACGAAGACATAGACAAGTAGAGAAGAGGCTGATGCGTACCAGCAAGCAAAACACACTGAAGTAATAAAAATGAATATGGATTTAGAATATCAAATGATATCTTTTTGCAAAAGTTAACGAAAGTGTCTTCCGAATGAATGAGAAAATATAAAGCACAAACTTTCCTATAGTGCATGGTCCTTCTACATCAGGAGGGCACATTGATCTGATGAAAGTAAACAGAACTTTTCACCCCCTCCTCGTTGAGATCTATCACTGAAGCCTCCCCGAGCTCTTTTCACTTCTGGGTAGGTGAAACGAAGACAAGTGTGTTTCAGAGAAGAGTATTTCTCAAAGGGCTTTTTATTTCTAACAAATCTTGAAAATTCTAATTCTATTATGTGTAAGTGTGTACACCACAGAGCATTACACTAAGCTTGCAGCCTGGATAAAACAAGGTGCCTTGCCTGCGGTAATTCCTGCAGATGTTTCTCTGCTTTGTTCTCATAAACGTTCCTTGAGGCACAATATATACTTTGATGATGGATGGAGAATGGAAAAGGGAAGGTTGTTCACAAAAAAATGGTACAGCTCTTGCTGACCACCTATACATCTGAACTAAGAAAACCCCAAGATTGGTCAAAAGATCCCATTTCTAGTGTCATACTCTGTCCTTAAAAGTAGTACGTATAGAGTGAAGGCAAGGAGCTCTTCTATGGAATGTTTAAAAGAGGCTTCTTCGAGCCCAATATTTTAAACTGTGCTTGTCTTGCACCCTGAAGGTGTGGTTTCACAGAAGACTCACTGGGAAAGGTGTGTCCTTCTTTTGTGAAGTGGAAGAAATAACGCAAAGCAGGTATGAAAAGGGAACTGGCAGGTGCCAACACAGAGGCACGTTCTCAGGTAGCTCAATTTCAGAAAACATGCATGTAGAAACTGAAGATCTAGAAAACTATTCCTTTGCCACTCTCCATGGCATATACCCCAGTTTTAAGACCACTGTTATAGATCACCCACATCACTACTTCTTTTTATGAGGAAAAAAATATGGATTCTTTTGAAACCTCACTTCCTTTCTCCTGGGGCATATGAAACATGGTATCATTTAATTTTTATGAGAACCCTCTAAGGTGGGTTTTATTATACCCATTTTACAGATGGGAGAAGTAAGATCAAGCTGGTTAGATAACTTGTCCAAAGTCAAACAGATAATAAGTTGAATAGAAGTATCTGAACTCAAGTCATCTGCCATCAAAGCCCACTGTTCATAATGGTTCTCATTTCTAAGCTCACTTTTTTTTTGTGCTTTCTAATACCCCTTCTAACAAACCAATCCCCATGTCATATTATGATAAAATAGAATTTATTAACTGATTGCTCGTGGGCCAGAAAATATGCTGTTTTACATACATTAGAGCCTTTTAATGCTCACACCACCACAAATGAGGTTTGATCACTCCCATTTTGCAGATTCTGAAAGTGGGGCTAACAGGCTGCTTGCCCGAGGTCATACCGCTAACACTAATTGGTGGTGAGCTGAGATTCAAACCTAGGTCTGTTTGATTTCAACAAGCTCTTAACTATTAGGGTAAATTGTTCTCACAGCAGCAGATCCTCTGACAGTACAGGCCTAATGATGAAAGAGGAGGACACAAACTCCTCTGACTAAACAGGGCAGGTGGATAATGGGACTGGGCAAAGCAAGTGGGGCACAAGGCAGGGACCAGAGAGTGCTGAGAACTGGTATCCATGCCTGTACCCCAGGGCAGCACTGCCAGGGCCAGCTTCTGTGTGGGGCTGCAAACCCAGGAAGCCATGCCTGCTGACTCTTCAAGAGGGACCGAAAAGCAGATTTTTATGTGAAGTCTTACAAGTGTTAAATGCTGGCAATCAATTAAGAAATATCTACTGTGCATATATCCACACATATTTTTAAACTGATTTTTAAAATACCCGCACCATGTTCCAGGCAGGCTGAATGTGGTTCATGGACCACCATATTATAACTTCTGAGGTAAAGTGTGCATGGTGGGCTGTGCCCCATGTTGAGAAGATCATTACTCTACATAAAATACCTCTAGAGACTTCCCTGGTGGTCCAGTGGTTAAGACTCTGCCCTTCCACTGCAGGGGGCACGGGTTCGATCCCTGGTTGGGGAACTAAGATCCCACATGCCACGCAGCCAAAAATAAATCAAGAGGGAAGATTATGTTTAAATAAATAAATAAATAAATAAAAATAAAATCTCTCTAGACAGCCAATTCTCTTTCTTATTTCATTTAAATAAGAGCATGGTATTGCTGGTTTCTGCTGATTTGGGGGCCTCTGGGACTGGTTTAGGCAGCTGCTAATTCTCCGTCCCACTCAGAACTGGAGCACCCAGCATAATCCTCCCACAGAACAGGAGGTAAAGAGATACAAAACCAGAAAAGCATCAAGCACTGCAAGGAGGTGATGAGGCTGGGAAGCTGATCCTGATGCCTCCTGGGCGAAGCTGCACCTCAGACGTGACCCGACCTCCCGTTTCCCCCATCTCAGTCCTCTGTACTCAGCCCCCAGTACCTAGCACACGGCAGGTGTTCAATAAATACTCATTTTTGCTGCTCAGTGTAGATGCTGTACTCATGCCCATCCTCCCATAGTTCCACTTTTTCCCATCCCAACTCTGAAAGTTAGCCAGGAAGGTGTTTGTTGACTAATCAGAGCTCCAGAAGCTATGACCTAAAGGTATCTGTTTAAGCATTTACGCTCCTCAGACAGGAACAATACTGGTGGGTGGGGCGGCTGCCACAAGAAATCAAATCTATCAGGCTAAAGCTGTTACTCGCATTCCTCTGTAACTATAGCTTCTTTGGTCTGGTGATTTCACTAACGGGCTTCCTTTTACAAATATAACGACAGACTTCCTAAGTGTGAATACGACCTGTATCAGCATAGTAAATCACATTCTGATTATATGTTCAAATCTATGCCTTTAATCCTTAACGCATGACAAATTAAATCCAATATTCCCCCCCCCCCCGCCCCCGCTTGCGCTAGTATGGCCAAGAGGCAAATATTCTAAACACATCAAGCTGAAACGGAATCTTATTTTCGAGCAATCAATTACTTATATTCGCTGGTGTAGGTGGTGAGCTCACTGTCATCGTGCATCCACTTGAATTCCAAGGGCCAGCTCCCTTCAGCGAGGCAGGTGAGGACGAGACGGTTCCCCTCTAGGTGCAGCTGCGGAAGGCCCGGCTCCGTTTTAAAATATGGCGCGACGTCGTCTGAAATACGAAAGAGAAAAGAGAGAGAAAGGAAAAAAACTGAATGAAGTGCACGTGAAAATACGTCATTCATCCAATTAATCAATCACTTATTTAAACAGACCTAATTTTAAAAAGCAGAAATGATGGCTATTTGGCCCAATTAAGTAGCAAATTATCCTTGACCCCCTAGAAACCTGCAATACCCTAGACAATATTTCAAAAGGCTGAATGCTCTATGACAGCACCATGTGAAAGCACCGGACAAGTTCATCCAAGTTATTTCCATTTGTGATTAATACTTACTTATCGCATACTGGGCAATCTCTGCGGATGCAAGCCTTGGTTTTAACTAGGCATTATATTCTTAAAGTAACCATCAAGGGTCTATACCTTGACTCTAAAAGAAAAATATAACCTTCACTTAGTTATAAAAAAAAAAAAAGGTGACTAGGATAAGCAAGATTAACATATATACATAAATGACATGAATCACAATCCAGCTTTCATCTCACACACACACTGCCTCTTTCGGTGACATCCAGGGGGCTATCACACTGGAAACCCATGTGTATTCATACAGTGGAACAGCTTGCAGCAACGGGAACGAACCAACTATTGCTACACACAACACACAACACAAAACACACAACACCACGGATGGCTCTCACAGACAGACGTATGTGTAGTGAGAGAAGCCAGACAGGAAAAAATTACAGCATATGCTTCCATGCAAAAGTTCAGAAAAGTTCAAAACCAGGCGAAACTAGTCTGTGGTGTTAGAGGTCAGTCAGGGTGAGCGTTGTTACCTCTGGGGGATGGGGATGGTGGCGGGTGTGTAACAGGGCAGCTCGTGGAGAGCACATCAAGATCCATTTCTCAATATGGTTACACGGGGCCATTCACTTTGTGAAAATTCAAAGAAAATCATTCTGTATCTGACTGGTGCAATTTTTGTAGGATGCTTCCTTAATTTTTAAAAAGTATATGAACATAGGAGACACTTCCAATTCTAGCTCTATCATTTTTCTAATAAAATCCCCAGGGCACACCCACATAAACAGGTCTGTCTATCCTTCAGGCCTCCTACCCTCTCGACTCAGGAATAAACACTCCAGCACACTCTGCTTTTCACTCTTAAGCCAGGCTAAGCCCTTTCTCCCCGGTGGGGTGGGCGGTTTTGCCTATGCTCCTCCCCCACCCTGGGCGCTCCTCCCCAGCTCCCTGCAAGCTGATGCATTCCCATCCTTCAGGTTCACCAAGCTCCTCCCACCAACACGCCCTAACAAACCGTGACTTATACCCAGTGGATTCCCATGCACGATCTCAATCACTTCTGAATTTCTAAACCAATGCCAGGAACAAAGTAGATACTGAATAAATATTCATTCAATGAGTAAATATAATAATAACAAAATTAACAGTAATAGCTAGTGTTCACTGAGTATCTACTATGCTGGAAACTGTTCCAATGCTTTATATGTATTACTTGATTTAATTTTCACGAAAGCCCTACAAAATAGATGCCATTATTATACCCATTTTACAAATGGGTAAAGAGAGGCATAGGGAAACTAACTTGTTCAAGGCCACCGAGACAGTATGTGGTACAATCATGATTTAAACCCCAGATAATCTGTTCCAGAATCCAGATATCCTATATGACTCTAAATGTCACAGGTTTCTCAATAGAGAAATTTTCTTCTCAAGAATCCCTATCTTAATGAGACTTCCCTGGTGGTCCAGTGGTTAAGACTTCACGCTCCCAATGCAGGGGCCCGGGTTCGATCCCTAGTCAGGGAACTAGATCCTGTATGTGGCAACGAAGATCTCACATGAAGCAACGAAGATCCCATGTGTCGCAACTAAGACCCAGCACAGAATGAATGAATGAATGAATAAAAGAATCCTTGGGCTTCCCTGGTGGCGCAGTGGTTGAGAATCTGCCTGCCAATGCAGGGGACACAGGTTCGAGCCCTGGTCCAGGAAGATCCCACATACCACGGAGCAACTGGGCCCGTGAGCCACAACTACTGAGCCTGCTTGTCTGGAGCCTGTGCTCCGCAACAAGAGAGGCCACGATAGTGAGAGGCCCGCGCACTGCAATGAAGAGTGGCCCCCGCTTTCCGCAACTAGAGAAAGCCCTTGCACAGAAACGAAGACCCAGCACAGCCAAAAATAAATAAATCAATAAATATACATTTAAAAAAAAAAGAATCCTTATCTTAACTTCAAATTTTTGATAAATTTGTAGAATTACTAAACTGGACTTTTAAATTATGTATTTTTCAAATTAATCAAATAGCACATTAACAGTGCCAAAATTGAGACTATATTTTTACATTAAATTGTACGTATAGCTGGTTTCTTCTGTACTGAATATATAGAATTTAAATATAGTTTATTTTGCCATTGTGCTGATCACTGTATTCCATAATTGGTAATATTGGTAATACAATGTTACCAGTCTCTTACTAGTATTTATCCAAATAAATAAATGTTAAATTGTATCTGTGAGTGTAGTAAGAGCCTATAATAAGGAGATTTAACCACCTCAATGAGATGCTGCGCAGGAGCTGAGAGCTAAAAGATCAGTAGTTGTCAATACTCCAACAATACCACGTGCAAAGGCCCTGTGGTGGTAGCAAACATGGCGAATAACCTTGGAAAGCACAAAAGACTGAAACACAAGCAGTTCTGTAGGTTCAGAGAGAATGACTGGAAGCAGGGCCTCGCAGGCAAGGCAAACACAAGTCTTCTTTCCACATCATCCCTGTGTGATTTTCAATGGTGCCCACTTCACATTCAAAAGCGTTCTTCTCATGTGAATGATAAATTATATGACCACCCTATTTCTAGGCCTTGGTCAAAAGTACTGTCAGTATAATTATGATGATGATTAGCTATTATTATAAAAGGACGGCAGAAAGGCTTTGAAGGGGCTATGTAGTTAAATGCTCATTTTGGCTGCAACATGGAGAAGGAATTAAGAGGGGCCAGAGTAGTGGGAATAGACCAGTTAGGAGGTCACTGCAGTAACCCAAGAAAATGCTCTGAAAGGTGACAGTGGGTTGGGTCAAGGTAAGAGTAGTGACCGTGGTGGTGGAGACAGAGAGAAAAGGATAGCTCTAAAACAAGATCTAGGGGGCAAAAAAGACTTAATGATGGACCGAATACGGGGGTAAAGGACTGAGAGGTTCAAGAAGGATTCTTAGATCTCTGACATGCACAACTTTCTGTTCGAGAAACACACCTTAATTCTGTAATCAGCATGGGGAATACAGCAAGAGTAAGACATAGTTTCTGTCCCTTTAGAGGTTAGAGTCTAAGTCTGGCACAGGAATAGAAACAGTAAAGTGTCAGGTGCTGTGACCCCAGCCCTAACGCAAAGGCAGGAAGTAGTCACCCCCTGTCCTACCCCAAAAGTTCCAAACGCTTCTGCCACACATCACCTACTCTAAGTTACAATTCAAGTGAATTCCTCGGTTTTGATTGTCAACTGTGTGTCCAATTTCCCTTTTTGCTATGTGCTAAAATCACGCACTCTCATGACCCAAGCAGTCTAATAAAGCTGAACTGTGGTGGATACGGCTTTGACACCTTGGGACTGACTGAGCTACTGGCTTTATTAATGCCCTGCCATTTGCACTGTATTCAACAACAGAAAAAGAAATGCCTTCATATGGCTCCAGTGTCCTACAAGAGTGAGTCACTAAAAAAATAGATCTTTTTGAAAGAAAAAGGCTTCAAGACAGATGCTTAAGAATTTGAATTTGGTTTTACAGTTGACAGAGCATCACCGATTTAATACATGATGGTTCCGAATGTAAATAATACCATAATAATTCAATTTTTCCTAGACTTCATAGTTTACTAAACATGCCTATACCGTGTACAAATTATGCTGGGTATTGTGATCTAGTAGGAAAAACTATTTTCAAAAAAAGTAGTTTCATAGGGCTGGCAAGCCAATACCTTGCCATAGTGTAGAGTCACGGTTGGCACTGACTCTGATGTTCATTATAGGAAGGAGGGAGGTAACTACGTCAATGTTCTGGAATGCTAAGGGTCTAAGTTAAAATTACTGCCACAAGTATTTTAACATAGATTAGCCAGTGTGCAGAATAACATAGTTAGCTCTCTGAGCCCAGAACTATTTACCACTGAAATATACAGAGTAGATCATGAAATTAAGAGGGCTTAAAGGTAGCAAAACATAAAAGCTCTGGGGAGAGAAAGAGAAACAGAAGGAATAGTATTCAGGTCTGCACAGACCCCTACAAAAGCATGTGATCTTTATACATCTTAAATGGAACAGAAAAGAGTTTGAAAAGATCCATAAAGACAAAAATGATTGAGGTAACTCTGAGATAAGATTATGAGACTCTGATTTGGGGACATGTCAGTGGTCCACCTGATGCTCTTTGAGGTGTATGTGTGTGTGGTTTTCCCAAATAATAACTAATAGGAAAAATGAGCAGAGATTAAGTATGCTTCTGTATTCTTATAATGAACATTCATAGAACCCTGAATGAACTACTAAGAAAAACTGTGAAATTTCCATTTTCACATACAATTAAATAGAACATAAATCATTTATGAAAGAATGAGTCTCGTCTGTCTGGATAATACAGATTTAAGGTCCATCCAAAGGAGAGGAATGGACTTCATGTTCTCTCAAGACAACATCATAATTTTATGATGTATAAGTCACTTCCCTAAATGGATTTTTAAGGTTTTCAGATATAGTGTAAATGGACTTAACTTTACCTGTCCAATATGAAGATAGTCTTCTGCTCATCCAGAAAGGAACCATGACCCATTTGCCACAGGAAAAGTCATTTCCACGGGGAAGCCAGAGGACAAGATGTTCTGAAGCAGGACCACGCCCGGGGGTTCCAGGCTTTCCTACCACGAGGAAGAGTGGCCTTGCCATGCGTTTCAATTATCTGCTCCCAGTGGAATATGGAGGATTTATTACCAGATACTCTTTCATGGCAGAATGGATAGGAATCAACTAGTCGGTGTCAGGAAAGTCAAACTTCAAGCGATTCTGGCGAGGCTGCCAATGAGAGAACTTCAGCCATGACAGTCGATAACTGCAATCTGTTCCGTAACTTCCCCTCCATTTTAAAGTGATAACGAGTTAAGAAATAATAATAATCACTTCCACTTAGTAGAGGAATCAACCTACCACAAACAAGGGGGGTGTCTAAAGCAGAGGAGCCCCACATGTTCTGGTGACAGTAAGATTTATTAAGCAATCATCATCGGCGCCGTCAGTCAGGTGAGGGTCCAGCGGGCAGGATTAGGAGTCACGGCATGTGGGGCGCAGTCAGCTGGAGCAGGGCCCTGTGTTACTGAACTCTGCTTTCTTGACAACTGAATCTCCCAGGGCAACTAATCTTTTGGTTTGAACCACTAATCTTCCCTTCAAAACTTCTTTTATATCAAATTCAAACATTTTCATGCCCCAAGCTTATGAATTTACCACTAGCAGAAAGTTTAATTTTTCAAACCCCAGTGAAAAACAAAAGCACAGGGCATAATGCATCATTTGTGAACAGCTATTCTGAAAAATATGGGTAGAAGATTCTTTTCTGGTAAATACAGTCATTCAAATTTCAGCTGCCGGCAGGTCATAATGTACACCCATCGCAGCCGGGAATTTAATCTCACAGTATGTTGTGCTTTTTTCATAATAGTAGTGTTAATCTTTTTAAAACAACTGTTGTGCATTGTAAATGTATTTCTGAGGTAAAATTTAAATGTATGATTAGATATTTTCTCTTATAGTTAAATATGCAAATATGGAAAGGTCTCACTACAATGCAGAAAGATGATCCTAGAAGATAACAGTCTCAGGACAAAGTCCTCTACGTGCTTTAGGACAAGCCGTTTCAACCTGCACTTCCTGTGACCACCTAATGTAAACCCTTTGGTGGTTAAGCTGAAATGAAGAAGGAAAGGCGGAGACAGAGGAGGAAGAGGAAGAGACAGTGGCTCTATCATCCCAGCTAATTCTCAAGCTTCATTCTTCTAGCTTATCAGAAATATTTGTAAATATTTTCCAGTGCTAGACTGTCAAATATAGTAGGATGTACCATCACATTCTGGGGCTAAAAAAGTTAGCCAACTTCTCTGTATGCCACTTTATACATTTCTACTACTGCCCTGTAAAATGAACGAGAATCAGACATTTCAGGGCTAAAGGTAGCTACAGTTGAACAAATACATACAGACCCGATTTCAAGCATCATAACCTACTACGGTGACCACGAGGCCCAGGGACTGGGTGCTCTGCAGTTCCCGCTCTCTCTTAAGCACTTCCGACGGGGCAGGACAGGAGGCCGGGGTGTACGCCCGGTTTCCACTCTGCGCTGCAGCACCTCTGAGCAACAAGCAGCCAGACCCTCAGCCCTTCCCCGCTGGCGGAGCTTCGCACCGAAGAGGAGGCACAAGCCTGAGGCCCACGGTGGTTCCTGCCCCACATCACCAAGGTTCCCCCTCCTCCCTCAAGCACCTGCTGAGCGTCTCCTGGCTGCTCTGCGGATACAGCTCGTCCCTGCCCTGAGGAGGCACAGCCCAGGGAGCAAGGGGCTAGTCAACGAGCCGAGGGCAATACAGGAGGTGAGAGCACAGAGGCAGGAAGCCATTGCCTGAGAGGGCCCTTGATGAGGTTCAGGACCGAAGACCTCCCCGGCTGAGGGTCCGCATATCAGCCAGGACAGAAGCGGAAGGGGCGCCAGTGCCCAGAGCAACCTGACAGCCTCGGGCTTCACAGGGGCTGAGGCCCCAAGGCCGTAGGGAACCATGAGGGCTCAGGTACCTCTGCGCGCTGCTGCAGCTACACAGTGGCTTCCCAAGGTTTCTGAAGGCTTGTTAAGGAACTGTCTCATCCCTTATGACAAATGAGAATTGTTTTAGATAAATGCACTCCTCCATCCCAACTCAGAAGGGAACTTTTATGAGTCATTTGTTTGTTTGTGCCTGGGCCCGGCTGTGAAAAGCAGCAGGGCTGCAGGCCGTCCTCGCATGCCTGGAGGGGCCTCTGCGGATGAGGAACGGCCTGGTACAGTGGCAGCGACGACTAAGCTTGCTTAGGGACAGAGTTTGGGAAGCCAGGGGACAGGACACCTGAGTACCCTGTAAGAGGAAGGAAAAGACTAACTGTTCATCCCTCTTCCAAGTGTCTGTCCCACTGTCCTCTGGGGGCACCGTAATCAGAGGGAGAAAGAAGATCAAACCATGCACCGCATATTCCTAGATCTCATGGTAAAGTCATCATTTTCTATTCAAAAGTTCATCTAGAAAGTGTGGGAAAGTAGCTGGTCTGCAGTGTTCTCTTGGTATTTGGATCTGTGTGTGTGAAAAGAGGAAAGCAAGAGGGGTCCCTAAGATTTCCACTAACAGTACTGTGAACAGCTTGCCAATGCATTTAGTCAGGGGGAAGTCAAACTGATTATCTCTGTTTTCTCTAAAATCAATGTGAATTAACAGCATATTTAAGGGAACTCATGGGGTGAAACTACCCTTCCAATATTTTCCCCTAAGAAACCATTCAAGCTTTCAGTGAGATTAATCTACAGTGAAGCTGATGGTAGAAACATAAATGGTTGTATTTATGTACTGGTTTGATCCTGCACTGTGCTAATCTATTTCAGCATATAAATTAATAATAAGAGGCAGTGGAATAAAAGCAATTCCCCTATTTCTCCAGACTGCAATAAGCTTCCAGCTCTCCAATATTTTATTTCAAAGTACAATCACACTGAATCGTCATTTCTATGGTTTGCCGTTAAAAAGTATGACCAACCAAAATAAGGAGAAGAGTTATCAGAAGTAACCAACGTTTTTCTTGAATATGGTACAATATTTCTCTCAAATATTCTTTCAAATAACCCTGAAACTCCAACTCAGGTTAAATAAAAGGCCAAAAGGTCCAAGAAAAGAAACTCAGATGAGATTTCTTTCCCTGATTAATGCAGACTGCTGAGTTTGTCACATGTGTACTGACATAAAAACTGGGACTCAAAAGATACCTAAATGGTGAAGGTTTAATTTTAGACCAGGAAAATTACATGGGAAAATAACTTCTTAAGAATATCTAAATTCAAATAGATAAGGCCTATTGATTTCAGCGAAGTTACAAACCATAAAGGTTTCTCAAAGAGAAGCACTCGTACATCATAGCAGCTTAGAGCAAGGGCTCAGGAGCCAGACTGCCTAGGCTCAAACCCCAGCTCTACCCTGACCAGCTCTGTGAGCTTGGGTAACTCAACCGCCTACGCTTGAGTTTCCTAATCAACAAAATAATGAAATTATCTCAAAAAGTTTCATTAAAACAAATGCACTGATAATGAATATGAAAGCCACAAAGTGGGAGAAAATATTCTGGTTACATGTATCTTGAAAAGATTTGAAGTCAGATTATATAAAGAATGCCTACTACTCAATGATAAGACAAAGAAAACAAACAAAATGAGCAAAAGACTTGAACATGCACTTCACAAAGGAAGAAATACTAACAGCTAACAAGCACACAGGAAAGTGCTAATATCATCTGACATTAGGGACTATAATGGCTAAATTGAAAAAGACAGACAACACTGAATGTGGGCAAATATGTGTTGCAACTGCAACCATCCTCCTCCATCACCGTTAAGGGTGTAAAAATAGTACAGCCACCTGAGAATAAGGTTTGGCAATTTCTTATAAAATTAAACACCTACTCAATGACCCAGAAATTCCAGGCCTAGATATTTCTTTGAGAGAAAAGAAAGCAAATGTCTATGCAAATAATTTTACATGAATAGTCACAGTGGCATTAATTATAATACCCTAAACTGAAAACAACAGAGATGACATCAATAAAAATGAACTGATGAACTCAACACCGTGGAGGAATTTCGCAGACATTAGGCTGGGTGAAAGAAACTTTGCCCATATTATGTGATTCCCTTTATGTGAAATTTAACACAGGCAAACCTAATCTATGTGAAAAGAAATCAGAAAAATGGTTGCCTGCAGGGATAGAGATTGACTGGAATGGACATGAAGAAATTTGATGGAGTGACAGAAATATTCCATTTCCAGACCGAGGTGGTAGTTGCATGAGTTTATACAGTTGTCAAAACTCATTGAATTGTACACTTAACATCTGTGAATTTCACAGTTTACAAATTTTACCTCAACCAAAAGTCCTTAAGGCATACATGTGCCCACTGTCTCAGAAACAGAGACACTCCTTTGTCAGTCACGGCCTCCAGCTGCTTTAGATCAATTACTGGCGTCTACCCGCATGGTCACTGGCACTTTAAGACACACTCTCCTCTACTATTATGCTAATAAGATTGCCCATGTGTTACTGAACTTTTGATTCTATTGCCATTTACCTCTTCAGTTGTATCTTATCTCTCAGTCAGATGGATGAGTCAACAAGATTATAGTTCTATTTCTACTACTAGGACTACTACCTACCAATTATTGAGTACTTACTGCATACCAAGGAAGACATGTTTTAATAAATAATATCTCAGGTATTCCCACAACAACCCCAATAGATAGGTGGATTTTATGGCCTTAAATTATCTGAACGAAGCTGTTAAAGTAGCATGTTTAGGAAATAACAATAATAGCTATTTGTGCTAAGCATGTTAAGTACTATTATTTTCACTGCTTTACAGATGAGGAAACTGAGGCACAGAAGGGGCAAGGATGTGCCCAAGGTACACATCTGGGAAGTGGCAGAGGCAGGGCTTGTGCCCAGGGAACTTCATGCAAAGTTTGTGCTCTCACCCACTCTGCCTTACAGTCTCCTGAAAAGAGCCAGTTTCTGTCTGTGGGTGTCAGCAGTGGTCAGTGCGCAGAAGGAGGGGGAGGGAAACTGGAGGGGACACAGGAGAGGACAACAAGAGAAGGATGGAAGGACAGTTGGCTTAAGTTTGGACATACATTCTTGAAAACCAGAAGGATCTCCCCTGTAGACAGGGGGGCCTCTTTGTAAGAAGATCTTGGGCAAGGCTGATGGATTCAATTTGAGAATAAGAAGGAAAACCATCATGAGAAGGTGTCTTCAAAGTTTTCTTCAAAATAATCATGTTCTAAACAAGCAGAATTATGAAAAAATGAGCTGAGTACTTTCAGAGCCTCCAAGGTCCCTGAGTAAACAAAGCAAGATTCAAGGAAAGGGGCAGCAGACCCATGGCCATTGCCCACTGGGAACATGTGCCATTCCCAGACCTGAAGGGCAAAAGAAGGGAGGCATGGCCTGGTGGAGATGGTCTACACTGTCCCCGGGTCCTCTACACTCAACAGGGAGGCCCAGGGGCAACGGCTGTCAGGTAGAAATAACTGAAGGCAAATGCCCCTTTCAAAAGCCCTGAGGTGCTGAGAAAAAAGCATTACTACACAAGCATGTTCTTAATGTCAAGAAATAAGCCTTAAGATGAGTAAGACTTCTCAAAATAGTACCTAGACCCTAGCCTGCTGTCACAGATGCTGAATCAACTAAACTACCCTCCCCAACAGTAAGACCGAGGTAGGACTCTCTACTGCAGCCTCACAAAGTTCCAGCTGCAACACTGCTTTCCAGCAATGTTTTACAGACGAGTTCTCTCTCCCTAGGTGCCTGTCTCAACTCCCCAACTGCCTGCGGACGGAAGGCGGGCAGAAGGGAACAGACTCTAGATTGCTCACCCCCATTGGCTACTTTTCACCTTCACCCCAAGGATATTGATAAGCAATGAGTTAAAAACCCCGTGCCAAACCAGCTAGTGTTTCAAAGTACACAGTAAGCAGATGCTTTCAAACTGCCAGATAAAACATCTAAATGGTGGCAACCTAAGCTGTTTCTAGAGGTGCGATTTAGCCAAGTTCTTCTTTGTCTAAAGCAGTGACATTTACCTAAACAGGGCTTCCACAGCAGGAGTCCCCAAGCTCCACCAGCCTGCTATGCATTACACAATGGCATGGAAAGGAATGTCTGGTAGCAGTTCAGAAAGGAAACAGAATACCAAGATAAGTAAACAGAGGATAAAATCCAGCTTAGGAAAAAATAAATAACCTTCACTGGGCAGAATTCATCAGCAGCAATATACAAACAGCATCATGAAAATGGCGCAAGAATGACCAGGAGGTAGAGAGAAAGAAAAGGAGAGTAAGTGGAGTTATAATTATCTGGACTATTAACAGCCTTAAAATAGAAGGCAGTTTCTCAGATTTGCAAAGCTTGAACCTTGAACGCTCCTCCTCATTTTGCAAGGATTCTGTTATTCTCAAATGTTTGCATGTAAGGGGGAGGGGAGGGGGGATGGCAATTATATTTAAAATGGCATGTAATCTTTTTACAACAGATAGCTGACATTTTATAGTGAGACATCATTTTGATTTCAAACTGTTGGGTGATTCTTATAATGACTTGAGGAGCTCTAAGGAAATAAAGTATCAGCAGGTGGTCAGTCAAATACTAAGTTCCTCACTCCACAGGCAGTAATCAGGTTGAAATACTTCCTCCATTACTTCCAAAAATAGAGCAGATAGTGATACACAGGCCTTCCCAGTTCCAAAACTATAATTTCCACAAATGGTAAAAATACACTCACTTGTCTCTATATGAAACCATCAATAGACTTGTTTGTAATCTGTGTCAGGGCATCTAAGAAAAACAGCTTTGGGGGGAAATTCATTTAAATCGTTGCCTCTCAAACTTTGGACCCCAAATCTGATACTAAATCTGATCCTGATATGCCTACAAAAGTTTGAGAATCAACCATTTAAAGGTTTCTCTCCCTTTGCACAAATTTTGCAAACATTTAAAAATTGAGCTTCATGTTTCAAATTTTTAAAAAACCCAGCAATATACATACATCCCAGCATGCCCATGTGCGCACGGACGGGGACACACACACACACACACACACACACACACACACACACACACACACACACACACACACAGATGGATGCAGAGATTACAAATAGCTTCCAGCACTGTGGCCTCATCATGAACATGCACCCTTTTTTATCCATCAGCGCACAGTAGGCCCACTGCAAATTCTACCAAGAAATATACACCAAAAAGGCATTCAGTGCACGTTCTTTCAACAGAGGAAGCCCCAGCCATTACTGTGACTTGTTTTTCTGAATGTCAGTACGAGCAGCCAGTGCAAAATACTCCTTTAATTTTATGACTTTCACAACGTGCCCAATGCCAAGGCCTCTGGGCAAACACATAAAGGACGTCCAGAAAGGAATTAATAATGGTAAGGCTTCCCCTAGGTGGTCAGGGATCCTCCCCATGTCAATCAGATGAAAGCACTGAATTAACAGCCAGGTCCTGCCATACCCGGCAGGCTCAGAACAGTTTAAAAAGGGTCTACTGGGAGGTTTCAAAAACTTAGGTCCTGGCACTCAGTATTATGACGCTGCAAAAGGAAAAGGGTAATCTTTACGGTAATTGCCAACTAAAATATAAAAACCTTAAGGATAAAGGTCAAGATTTTGAATTGCTTGTAAGTTGGTCTGAGCTGCCTTCCTCAGAACTGTACAACCCTAAAGTCAAAATATTAAAATACAGAGCTCTAACTTTAAAAAAATAACCAAATGTGATTAAAGAATGATTATAATACAACCATGGTTCTCAACTTTGGAAGTACATTATAATCACCTGGGGAGTTTTAAAAAAATGCCCATACCCAGGCCACACCCCAGACCAATTAAATCTGAATGTCTGGGAGTGGGGCCCAGGCATCAGCATTTTCCAAGCTTCCCTTGTGATTTTATTGTGCAGCTGAGGCTGAGAACAGTTTAAAGGAAGTGAAGGATATCACACACCATTATTTGACACTAGCGGTCTTCCCCAAAATATGTTTAGACTTTCAATTTTAATTAATAGAACTCCGTTGTTCAAAGCAAGAAATCACTGTGATTTAGTGATTTCAAACTTATTAATATTCATTTTTTAGAAGCTAAACAGAATAGTTTAAATTATCAATTAATTTTGTCATTAAATTTCATTAAATTTGTTATATAATTTAAAAATATAAATCTTTATTCAAAAGAAAGGCAAAGGAAACAAACAGGGAAGGAGGTAAAAAAGTCTAAATCGATCCTTTAATTTCTTTTTTTTTTACTTCAAACCAACCAGAATTCAGAATTCAAGAAACAGGATTTGTTTCTACTTCAAATCCACTGAAGTTCAAGTTTTACTCAGGAGTACCCATAACAGGTGAAGAAACTGAACAAGTGCCCTCAAGGTTCTGGGAGCAGAACCTGAAGCTACCTGCTGCAAGCTCTCTACATGGCAGCCTTAGTCTTCGATTTTATAAACGCATGCACAGTTTATTTACCCTCTATCCCATAACGTATTTACGCCAACATGAAAACAAAATTTCCACTCCCTATCACTTTTGTGCACATCCTGGCCTAGCACCGTATAACTAGTTCCAGAAGCATCCAATTCTGGTTAAGTGGAGACTGTGATGGGCACAAAGACTGCGAGTGTGGAGAATCAAAGAATTCCATTTATCCACACTTTCTGTATTGCCCAAACAGTGCAGTTATTCAAGAGACTTTGATGCAAATAATACCACATTGTCTTCCAAAAACAGTGGTCATAGCACCTGACACTAATAGTATATGTAAAAACTGGAAGAAGACATTCTGGCTGTGGAGACAGTGTTAATGACCAACAAGAGTCCAGGCACTGATGTCCAAAGGCCACGCTAACTGGATGAGCAAGTCTGTTCATCCCTGAGTCTCGGGATCTGCAAAACGGGGCTAACAACTTCCACCCGGCAGAGTTGTGAGAATTAAGTGAGGTGATATCTGCACAACAACTGCTATCGAATATCAGTACAAAGTAACTCCTGTCCTTCACATCTGATTCACTGTTCCGTGTCAGGAAACTAAAACCCCAAATGAAGAGGAAGCTTCTTTTGTAGTTAAGTGACAACTTCAAAAGCATTTTTGACAAGCAGAAGCCATGGGAAAATGACCATGAAGAGAAAGGAGAGCAAATCAAATGCATGCTTTGATTCCTTTATTTCTTTGCTTGGATCATCCAAAAGAGCGATCCACAGTACCTCTGCTTTTTTCTCAAGTTTCTCTCATCTAATAAATTACTTTATTCTAGAACACAGCAAGAAGAAACTAAATCAATGCAACACAGATGTTGATAAAACCTGATCAATTTTAAATGAATAATTCAATCAGTGAGGTGTCCAAAACGTTTCACTAAACCTTTTTCAACATCTTTCTCACACTTAGCATGAAGTCATGGCTGCAAGGACTTTCATCACCTCAACAGGGAACCCAGGAACACACGCTCATGACCCAGGCCATGCACCTGCCCAGCACGTCCACCTCCTCACACAAGTCACCAAAGAAAAACTCAGTGTGTTGAGTCAGGGACCTTTTATAAGTGAATTTTCTTGGCTAGAAGCTTTTCCTGTGTGTTTTCTTTTCTAATTAACCTGCCATAAAATACAAAACTGTTCAATATAGATTTCACTCATTAGTGTATTACTGAAATAATGTTTTACCTTAAACAAATCTACTAAGTATCTGAAGACTAAAGATAAATAATGCTGGAAACATGATGTTATTAATCTAATGCTATAAATCCCATAGTTGGACTTTTCACCGAGTCTCTACCTAAATAACAGGTATACTTTGCTTGAAGGAACCTTATATTTGGCCAGCAAATCAGATTGGGACAAGTCACTTAATTTCTCTGCAAATCAGCTTCCTTATCTGTAAAATGAGAATAACAGAGTAAAGGACCCTTGGATTCCTAAAAATTGACTTAAGCTTCCTTTAAATGCTGAAGATCCCTTGTACATTTGAAATAAGATTCAATTTACAAAGAATTGATTTACCCACAGCTTTTTAAGAGCAATTCTACATTGGCATAGACATAAGTTTATTGGATCAATGAACCACCCAACACATTTTTATTGAGTATTTAGTACATGGAAAGCATTGTGTCAGCTACAGAGAACACAGAGGAGAAGACAGGGACCCTGCTCTGGAGGAGCTCACTCATAACCGGAATGTGGAGACCTGATGTGCACACATGGAAAGCTAGGTCACCATCCAAGGAAGGTCATGGAGCAATGTGACGGTTAATTTCATGTGTCAACTTGACTGGGCCAAAGGATGCCCAGATAGGTGGTTAAACATTATTTCTGGGTGTGTCTGTAAGGGTCTTTTGGGAAGAGATGAGCATTTGGATCGGTAGACTGAGCAAAGATGGCCTCTCCTGCTGTGGGCGGAGATCATCCAATCCATGGCGGGCCTGAATAGAACAAAGAGGAAGAGGAGGGTTGGATTCACCCTCGCTCTGCCAGACTGCTGAGCCAGGACATTGATCGTCTGTCCTCTGCACTCCTAGTTCTCAGGCCTTAAGACTCAGACTGGAATCTACACCATCAGCCCTCAGGCTTTCAAACTGCCACCAGCTTTCCTGGGTCTCCAGCCTGCAGATGCACACTGTGGGACTTCTCAGCCTCCGTATTCACGTCTCTCTCTCTCTCTCTCTCTCTCCTATTGTTATATCCCATTGGTTCTGTTTCTATGAAGAGCTCTAATACAAGCAGCAAATGCTGAAAGTCTCAAGCCCTCTAAACCCCCTCTGACACCCATTCCTTGTCATCTCCTTCCTCTGCTCCCTCCCTTCTTCTCTAAGTTTGGCATCAGTCTGACTGCTAAATTCTCAATCACTTCCTCTTACCTAGGTCCACGAGCAGAGCGTGTGTTAGGACTTAGCCATTGGGTCTGGACCCATAACCAGCCCTTTCGACACGATTTCACACACGTCCAAGAATCCCCCCTTGATGGAACCTCAGTCCACGCCCACCGTGCCAATCCCCAACCCTCTGCACTGGGCCCCCCATCCTCTCCTCCTCCTCGTCCTTCCTCTACGACACCTAGCAGTTATGCCGACTGCTTCGCCACAAGGCCAGCTAACCCTACTTGGACCCTCACTGCTTTAAAAAAACAAATCTCCTTTGGAACCCTTATCACACTGACTGTCCAGCAGCATCTCCAGCACGTGTCCCCTCTCTGCAGAAGTGGCAGCGTCGCTGCCTCCACCGAGTGCCTCCCCGCTGCCTACACAAACAGCAAGAAATCCCCCGTGACATCCAGATGACAGCTAAGGTTACTCTGTCCTCGGACACTGTAATAAAAGTGCCTCTGCTGTCCTCCCCCACGTACTGTGGGAAGTCCAAATCCCTCCTCGATTTTGCTGCTAATCTCTAAGAGACAGGCTCTCGAGGTCACGTCAGCTGGGCACACTTGCGCCTGCTCACAGCTGCTGGCCCACAGCTGGGTTCTTTTGCTGACCCATGCTGACCCAGTAGAAAGCAGCCCTTTTTTTCCGGTATGACTTAAATTCTTCCTCTCCCTGCTCCATCCTGCCCAAGACACTGGCCCAAGGTTACTGTGCGTGGCTCACGTCACTGAAAGTTAGGGCAACAGAGCAGTGGCTCTGCCCTCTCCCTCCCTAATGACTCTGCTTCCATTTTACTCAAGCCTCTCTTCCAGGCCAGTCCCACCTCCAAAGTCAATTCCCCCCACTTTCTTTAGGACAGCAATATAGCTCTCTTCCACCCAATCAGTTGTGGAGCCCATATCTGCATATCCAAAAGCTCATTCTTGTTTCTTCTAAAACAAAGAGCCACAAACTCTGTTTCCTTTAGCAACAGTTCAGCAATTTCCTTCAGGAAATGGCAGAGGCCCTGCAATGGCAGCCTTCCCTCTAATCCCTGAGCCACCAATACCTAAAGGTAGAGAAAAATAGACTTCTCCAATGACGAAAATTATACCACATCTTTAGAGGCAAAAGTGGCTATAATCTGTTTTGCTTTTAGTTTGCTTTTTCCCCTGTTTCATCTATCTTCCCTTTCCTCAACCCAGATGTACCTTCTAGCTACCACCCTCCTCCCCTCCACTACCCAACTTCCAGTCTTAATGCCACCCCTGGCAGCACCCACTGCACCCGCCGGGAACCATGATTCCACCGCTGTGTGACCCCCGGAGTCCAGGGCCCTGGTCCCCTCTGTCGTCAGGACACGTGCTCTTCAGTGTTCTCAGGGGCTTCACACCCCACTCCTGCTCTGCGGCCATCCTCTCTCTCTCAAGAGCGTCTCATCCTCTCCCTTTCCATGCCAAGACAGTCCCATCTCTCACCGTTTTCTGCTCGCCCCACCCCCGTATGCAGTCTACACCACCATCTTTTTATTAGTCGTCTCTGAGAGACCTCCCCCCAGTCCTTTCCTCTGGCTCCTCTAGTCCCAGTTCTGAGTTACCTCATCAACTACCTGCTGGGCATATCCTCTCCTCCTCCCTCCTTCCTGTGCTCTGTTGGTCTAGACTACTGTGAGGCTGGTCATCCTTGGTGCGTGCTGCCCCAGCCCAGCCCATGCAGCCGTCACACTGTTTCCCAAAGTGAGCCCTGTGAAACACTGGTCTCGAATGTGCAACAGAAACAGGATTCTGCCTTTGCCCAGGTCCTCCAGAAAGCAGAGCCTGAGGCAAGGATTAAGTGCTGACATTTTATTTGCAAAGTGCAAGCTAGGTCAGAGGACCTGAGGCAAGGAGAGATGTAAAGTGCTGGGTCGCCCCAGAGGCTGTGATGGCACAGACGCAAAGACACACCAGCTCACCTGGCAGACATGGCCAGGTACGTGTGACTTCTCTGAAAAGTTCTCAGGAGAAGCATACCACAGAACAGACTGTGAAGAGACAAAGGACAGGAACTCTACCAGCCCAGCTCCCTCCCAACGCCTATTGATCAAGAGTCACCTCTTGGGAAGCTAACTCCCCCAGGAAGTCCAGGTTGCATCACCCCCACCCCTTGGTCGCCCCATCAGGAACACTGTCATGAAGCATTTTACCCAGGAGTGGAGGGGCAACTGAATCAGAATGCAGCCCAGACAGAGGGCCAGGGGGGGCTGGGGCAGGGAGTGCCTGGCAGAAGACAGAAGGAGGGGGCCAAGGGAAACCAACAAGGTGCTCCTGGCTTGTGTCCCACTCAGGTTTATGGTCCAAGACATTTGAAACGGCACAAAATACATCCTCCATCCAGAAAGTCACAAAGCATATTGAAGGCACTAAGCAATCTTATAATAAAGACCTGCTTATTTCCCACACTTAATTAAAGCACAGAACCCTTTTTTCCTCACAACACTCCAAACTACGTTCAAAAAACATCCTTTGGAAAAATTATTCAAATCAATTTACTTTACTTGCTCTATAAAATTTAGGAACTTCTCCACCATCAACCACTTCAGACCACCATTTGGTTCCTCCCGGGATGGTGAAGGGTGGCTGGTATCTGACCCCAAACCAGGGTTCCAGCCTGTTACTTAATAGACGGCTGGCATTTAACCTTCACTACAACCAGACTAGACTTCCCAGGGCTCCACAGGCCCCATGCTTTCCTCTGTCCCTAACAGCCCCTCCACCGGAAATGCCTGCCCCACCTTCTATCTACTGCTGAATAAATGTGCTGTCCCAGACGCCACCTTCTCTGTGCCATTTCCTCTGATCTTGCAGGTAGATGTGGCCTTCCTACCTGTGCCTTCCTCTGCACACCATACCTCTCAGAGGGCACTGAGGACTCTCCGCCTCTCATTTTAGTACTTGTTTTATTTCCCCTTTCAAAGTGTAGAGGTTCAAGGGACAGAGAATGGTTGTATGTTATTCATTTCTGTATCTTAAGGAGACCCCCAAGTGGAGGGTCTTGCACATAATAGCGACTCAGTGAATGAATCAGAAAGAAGTGTCATGATCTGGATAGAAACAACCTCTCAAAGACAAATACAGAGGTGGATTCCAGTGTTTTAAGCTCCTCGCATACTTCTAGCCAGGGATTGCCGACTCTCCTTGTGTTTTAAAACTGTTCTAAACAGAATCTTATTTCAAGGTAAATAAAATATCCTTTATGAATCAGTCGCCTTTAAGAGCAATTTGGAGCAAGAAGAGGAAAGTTTCTAAATGGTAACATAATGAACTGAAAATTTGTTTACTGAGAAAGCAGTTTACTCCTCGAAAGACGGAGACTGTTATTTTAGAGCAAGAACTGCCAGATTTACACACCCTCAAGCATAAGTGATAATCCTCATTAGACTGAGAACTATAAACAAGGTCATGCTGATGTAGGGCCCACATGGCTACGGCCAGGGCCTAAATGGAAGAAACAACCAGAGGCTTGGAGAACGTATACACCCATTTGTCCACAGTCTCCAATTTGAGTTTCTTTATCAAAATGCTTTTGATCCCCCACTCCCACCCGCACGCCCTCCTTAGGCCTGAGTAACAGAAGCGGGGCCTCGGAGTACAGTCTCCCTCAGGCTCCTGGATTCCTGAACGCACACCCACTACCCACGCAAGTCCCTTATTACCTGCCACGACCTGCCATGTGTGTCTTCCTCCCCAGCGCGGCGGAGGTCCTGGATAATAAAGTCCTTGCCACGCTCAGGCCACAGAGCTAAATAAGAAAGAGGACGCTGGGAAAACGGGAGGGAGGGGTGGGCTGGGCACGGCTAAAGGCCTACGAGAGACGGAAGGGACTCTGCTTCCTTCACGGCACAATCAGAACAACGACCAGAACGGAAGGACCAGCCTTGAGACTACTTTCATACAGCCTCCCTTCTAGCAGAAAAGAATGCAAACTACAGGGAAAGAAAACAAGATGAAATCAAGAAAAAGGGAGGGGAAGGAGAAGAAAGGCACCTCACCACCTCCCGGGTCGGTGTAAGGTGAGTCAAAAGGATCCATCTGACCACTTCTCTTGCTCTTTCGTCCTCTGATCATTTCTCTATAGCCTGAGATTTCCTTTAAACTGAATTAATCAAGGCACTCACTGCAAGCCTCTTTGTTGTATGGACATATTAGGGGTTGCCTGGGAACACGGAAAATGAGGAAATTATCGACTCTGCCCTCAAGAAGCTTGTAACATGATTGTGGGACGATACAACCAAATGAAAATTTAACGTGAGCCAGGTCTCTCATTAGTAAAATAGGGAACGCTTTCCTTGCTGCTGCAAGAATGAAATGCTCAGTTTACTTCAATTTAACTTAACAGACATGGAAAGCTCTTAGCACGGGGTCTGCCACAGAGAGAGATCAGTAAATAGCAGGAAAATGAAAGACTTCCATGGGGGTTACGCAGAGGGACGGAAACCTCCAAGAGGACCTGGTGCACAGAAGGTTACACTTGAGGCGCGAGTGGCTGCAGTGTGGGAGCCGGGAGAGCATGAAGGACCCTACCCCGCACGCCAACCCCCAGGAGCCCGAGGGACCGCGCCGTGCCTCAGTGAAGAGCTCTGCAGTCAGACAGCCTGGATCAGGCTGACACCAGGACCTGCTGGTCGGGGACCCTGGGCTGGGCACCCTTCTCTCCCAGCCTCCTTCTCCTTGTCTGTAAAATGTGCAAGTAACAGCACCAGCCTTGGAGCTCTGTTATTACTGCCGTGATTGCTACTAGGACTAGATGATGATTTGCAGAGAAGCGTAAGGAAAGCAAATGCCAAGCCGGTCTGTGGGTGTTGCAGAGGATCTAGGATTCCAGACGCAGAAGCCTCTGGACTTGGTATGGAACGGGCTCGGGGCGGGTGAAACCCTCCCGCACAGCCAGTCTCCGGGGACACTGACATGCGGCCCCGTCTCTGAGGCGCACTGGACACGAGGACTCAAGTCAGGAGGTGGCTACAGAGGCACCAAGGGAAGACGAGGAAGTCTGTCCGCAGCGGGCACGTGCAGACAGATGCACACCAAGTCTACCCTCTGCTCAGATGCCCACCAGCCACCTGGGCAATTCATGTGCCCTTCCCCAGAGGCAGGTTTAGACAGTTCCAACAAACAGCAGCTGACTTCAGCTTTGCAGATCCTATGTATATAACTTAAGTACACACCTTCCACCTGAATCAAGGAAGCATCAGGAACAAAATGTAAAGCTCTAGTTTCCGGGGCAATAAAAAAACAGTTTTTAGTTTGTTCACATGGGCTTAAAGCAGACAAAACACAGCCACATGCATGACCGTGCATAATTCACACAGGTATAAGTAACGTCTCCTACACTGGAGAAAACTAGTAGAATTGATTATGACTTGCTCTTTTCTAGCAAGTTAAAAGATACTGACTGCTTTACTACAGTGCAACCCTAGTATCCAAGTAAAGAAGTTATTTGCTGGATAGCTGAGGGCATGGTATCCATTAACTGGATCAGTTCCCTCAAAGGCCACCATATTAAGACACCAGGGATCTCCCGTTGTCACCACTGCCACCCGGCTGCCCAGTGGGGATCCTCTGCTCGATGTTTTCTGTGTTGCTCACTGGTCCCCCAAGGAGGATGCAGGCTTTCTCTAACCAGGCAACATGCTGCCTACCTGCTCCAGATGCCCCCAGCTAGCTCAGAGTCAGACCCAGGTGTCTGGTGTAATTTCAGAAGCCCTCACCTGGGGCAGGACACCACCTACTCTGTAAACAGTGGTGACCCCAAGAGACCTACCTACTTGGGGATGATGGACATAAAAGAGAAGTCTGAATAGCGCAGCATTACCGTTCTACATTATTCACAATGATCCGTGAGCGATCCAAAGCACAACTGGTTTGATAAAAAATTTTGCTGAGAGTTGGAAATGGTAGGGTACCTGTCTCTAATTACAATTTTAACTCTCTTCTTAAATGTAAAGTCAGATTTGTGATTTTCCTCATTTTTCCCTTTCTTGTTTCTTTACCTTTGAACATAATCCAGGTAAACAAACACATTCATAAGAGGAGCAGGAACACTGAATCACTGCTGACCTGGGTCACATGGGGTGCAACTGAGCAGAGATGAAAGGCTTCATCTCCTATTTCTCTTGGCTATTCACAGGCCTAGCTCTGGAGCTTGCACCTTTAATAAAAAATAAGTAATAGATTTACAGCCTCCTGGTTTGTAACAAGACAAATGCTATTGTGTTTTGGGTTTCAATGATACATGATAGACTGGGAAGTTTGTTTTTAATTCATTCCCGTAACTTTAAAGAACAAAGAAAGCTTGATGGGTTTGAATGCTATTAATAAGCTGATCCCCCAAATTTTCTCTAAACAGAGTTATTGCCTTTACTAAGACGGTCCCTTTGAAGCTCCTACTTAATGGAATGTTATTGTTTCTCTCTAGATTTTTCTTGATCTTGAAATATCAAAAGCCAGCTGAAGCCACTATTTATAGCCTATGTGGTGCTTTTTTTTCCTCCAGAAAATGTATAAATGTATTCTTTTAGCTTAAATAAACATATTAAATGAGATGTTGCTATGGACTAAATGTTTCTGTCCCCTCAAAATTCGTATGTTGAAGTCCTAACCCCCAACGCAATGGCATTTGGGGATGAGGCCTTCGGGAGGTAATTACGATTAGATTAAGTCGTGAGAGTGGAGTCCTCGTGAGAGACAGCTGAGAGCCTGTGCTTTCTCTACTCTCTCTCCTTCCCCACCATGTGAGGACACAGCAAGAAGGTGACCGTCTGCAAGCCAGGAAGAGAACTCTCACTGGGAACCATACTGGCCAGAAAATTGATCTTGGATTTCGAGCCTCCAAAACTGTGAGAAATTTGTTGTTTAAGCCTCCCAATCTATGGTATTGTGTCATGGAGCTAGAGCTAAGACAAATGTCAATCCAAACTTAAGGATTTGTCTTCTGAGAGGCAAAGGGGCGTTCTTTGGGCTCCTCATGAATGTAAAGCAGTGATAATTCAAACAACCTGGAGGGGGCTGGAGGAGCAACTCAGAAAATTGCCCTCCTGCACTTTGAGATGCCAAGTGGCTCCAACACGACAGCTCACACTCAGACGTTTTCTATAATCCAGAGAAAGTGCCTTTCACATTATTAGTGAGCCTGATAACTGCTTCTTTTCTCAATCCTAGAAGTCTAACTTATTCATCTCAGTAGACTTTCTTTCCAGCTTTCTTTCACCTTTTGTCACATGTTCCTTCGTTATTCCTTTATTTGGTTTAGTAATTGGTTTGCTTCGTAACTTTAAGTGAAATGTCTTCCTCCTGATTTTCATGAAACCAGGCAGTACTGTGTTGCACTAACTACTTTATAAGCTGCTTTAGCTGCGTGGAATGTGTGCGTGGAGGGAGATGGTACGGAGGGCAATGGAGGTCGCGCTTTGCAAATGGTAGGACCCTGAAGCCAGCGCTGGTGAGGGTCAAGGCTGCAGGGAGGAGGCCGGGAACCTTCCCAGGTTCATCTACTCTCAGCAACAGCACACTGGCCCCACCGGTTCCTTAAACCCAGGTTCTGGCAACAGTTCACGGCAGAAATTCACAAACCAGGTCAATTCAGGGACCACAGAGTCTGCTTTGGAAGGACCGCTGAGCCCTCACTGTGAAGCCAAGTCTGTCCACTCTTCAACGTAAACTATTAGGAATCCTGCAACACACCCTATCTTCAGAGCACCAACTCCGCAAAGAATGGCACCTAAAATACAACCTGTCTTTAGTAAATATTCAATAAATGCATGTAGAATTGATGAAGCCATCAGGAAAAAAAAAAAAAAGATAAAAAACGCAGCGTCTAGGTTTGACCTGGTCACACATTCAGGTTTCTTCTCCTTTCCTTTCTCTCTTCTCTGTCTCTCTTTTTCTCCTTAATGAGCACGGGGGCAAATGGGAGGAACTGCAGGGGCTTGACGGGTGCCTGGCCGCCTTAGAGAAACGGAAGAGCAGAGATCACAGTGCCCGTGGCCGCAGCAACCACAGGCAGCTGCGTTCCCAGAGAGCCCTTGGTTTTTGGTTTAGCTTTGGCCCTAAGCAAATCGTGATAACGCACCATCCCCTGGGGAGAGGAGCACTTGATTATTGTTCTTCCTATTCAAAGGCTGGCTTTGGAGGAAGCGCTCATTCACCAGGTGCTGGGTGGGACTGAAAGACGCCCTGTGACTGCACCTCTTCCGTTCTGCCGTGGACAGCTGATCTTCTGTTGTCCAGTGACACTGGCTCCCTAATGCCAGTTCTTCCCTGGACCCTCGAGCAAACAGATCCACCCCATTCCCCACTGCCGAAGACTATACAGAAGCCCAGGACCGGCCCACCCGAGAAGGGCCCTCTGCTCAGCCTCTTCTGAGTCTGACTCTCCCACTGTCCACACCTCTGTGGGACAATGTGCACGCTTCTGCCCCTCCTGGTCACCGCTGCTCAGTGTCGGCCCCTGGCCCAGTTCCAGCCCTAGTTCTGCCACTGCCTCTGGTTCTGCAGCAGCTCTTCCACCAGCCCAAACCATTCTCCACCTTGAGACCAGAGAAGTTTTTCTAAGTATTTTGTCAGATCCCAGCAATATTTAATCTATAGCTCCCGCACTGCTCTGGGATAAAGTGCAGGCTCCTTCAGAGCAAGCTAGAGGCACTGCCCGCGCAGGGCCCGCCTGGCCCCTGACCTGGGCTGCACACGAGTTCCGGGGTGCTCTGTGCTCCCCCTCACTTCTGGGTGGTCACGCTGGATGCTGCCTCCGCTGGAACAGTGCTCCCCTCACCTCCTCCCCTCACCAACTGCTACCCACCTTCCAGCTGAAACACCCCTTCCAGTGGGAATTCTCCCCGTACCCCCTTCAGGAGAACACACGCCAAACGGCACCGTGTATTTTGCCACCATCACACATGCTGTTCAGCCCGTGCACTCGTCTGAATCCCCCACAGAACTACAAGTTCTATGGGGGCAATAAGTTGGTCTGTCTAGTTCGCAATGAAATCCTCTTTACCTGGGACCGTGCCTATCACATAACAGGCACTCGATAAGCAGCCATTAATGAATGGCTGTCTCTCTTCACTGAAGAATATTCATCAGAATAAAAAATAATAATAACAGAATAATAATAAGAGCCACCATTTATTGAGCTGTGAGGCAATGTGCTAGGCCCTTTTATATGTGTGTCTCATTTAATCTGTGCTCTTTCTGGCACATTCCAGCTGTCTCCCCTATGCTCATTCAGTGGTCCATGCACCTTATAGAGCATAGGGAGACATTACTCCAGTCCGGTCAGACCTGATGTCTACACCAAGCCCAGGTCTTGATGCCCACCCACTATGCCCATAATCTTGCCCTCTGAGGGTCTAGAGGATCCTAATCCCAAATAAGCTCCACATCCTCTCCAATGAGGCATTTTTGCCCACGACTGTCAGTAAAAAAACTTCTTTACAAAAATACATGAAATACCATTAAACAATAAACAGAAACTTTTTTTTTTAAATCTGTGTTCAGCTCTATTGTTTTTTTTTAAATTTATTTTTATTTATTTATTTATTTATTTATTTATTTATGGCTGTGTTGGGTCCTCGTTTCTGCGCGAGGGCTTTCTCTAGCTGCGGCAAGTGGAGGCCACTCTTCATCATGGTGCGCGGGCCTCTCACTATCGCGGCCTCTCCCGCCGCGGAGCACAGGCTCCAGACACGCAGGCTCAGCAATTGTGGCTCACGGGCCCAGTCGCTCCGCGGCATGTGGGATCTTCCCAGACCAGGGCTCGAACCCGTGTCCCCTGCATTGGCAGGCAGATTCTCAACCACTGCGCCACCAGGGAAGCCCCAGAAACTTCTTTAAATTGGAGTCAGGAGACCATAAGGGAGAGCTGCCACACCTTACTACTCTACATCAGTTGTAGAAACAACAGGAAGAGATGTACATTTGCATCTCCAACAGAAAGAAGGTTATTACCTTACCACTCAGCAAGAGGAAGGAAGCATTTCTCCCTGCCCAGCAACAGCCCAGCCAATGAGAGACTGTCACAACTCAGCCAATGAAAATTCCCAGTTTCCTCCAATTCCGCCTTTTTGTTTGTAACAGCCCCTCCCAACTCCCCCTTCTCCTCTATAAAAGACTGTTCCTCTCCTTTGTCTCTGGAATTGCCTGTGCTTCCCCAGAGATCACATGTCCTCGATTGCAATTCTTTGCTGTTTCTGAATGAACCCATTTTGCTGGTAAAAATAAGTGGCTGTTTTAGGTCAACAAGTTCTAGCAAAGGAATAGAAAAAAGCAAGAATGAAAGTTACTTGAAACTAGAAAGTACTGACTTATTAGTCCTATTATCCACAGTATTTTGAACATAGTAAGTACCTAGTAAATGGTTGTTGAATTGAATAAAAAAAAATTAGTCACTTCTTGCTGATCTAAAGGTTTAGTTTAATGGGTCGAGTGCCCTTTCTTTGATGGTTAGGCATTGGTAGCTAGCCAGTAAATCCTATGTACTTAGATGTTCAACAAGTAGATTTTGAAGATTTTCCTAATAGAATAGCAAGGGAATTACTTGGGTAAGAGGAGGGAATAATAGGATGAGAAGAGAGAATGATGACTTTTTAAGGGCTAGGTAGAGGTTTACCGATTAGCTTTAAAAAACACAGACAGCAGATTTAACTTAACATTAAGAAAACAGGTCAATTTACACTTCCTCATAACTCATGCTGGAATTGCTTGTCCAAGCTAAAAATTTGGCCCTTTTCTCTGACTACCAAGAATGCTGTATTCAGTGAGCTCCGTACACTCCTCAAAGCTGATTTTAAAAAGGGGTCTTAATGAGCTAATACTTTTTAAAAGATGTGAATTTGGGAATTCCCTTATAACAAACTCTAAAACAAAAAGCTACTTCATTAACAGCAAAGATAGCCTATAATAAGAACAATACCATCAAAACCAATATTTTGTAGATCAGTAATATAAAATATCTAAAATAAGTTTATATATCTCTCTATATATAGAGACAGAGAGATAAAGATGCTCCAGAAATTACTTTTAAGTAAATAATCAACTTCAATAATCCAACTCTAAATTAAATTGCATAACATAGAATACTTAACTGGAATTTTTAAAATAAATATTTCAATGGGAAGATCCTAATTTCATTAAATAAATATATTTGAGAAAAATATATTAGCTCCCTGGGGAAATGTAAAACAAATGAGTGTACTGTAAGTACAAATATCTCAGTACATATTCTGACAGAGAAATTCATACTACAGATGGTAAACACATAAATCACCATAGATTAAAGAAGCATGAAAGAAAAGCAAGCAAACTGCGATTATAATGAATTCCAACTATTTATGTATTAACAAAAATCACTGAACAAAATAAAGAACATTAATTTGTGTTAAAACACAGCACTTTGTGGAGCAAAGCTTTAAATGCCTTTAGGGACCCACTGACGCAGTAAATCACACCGCTCTCACATGCCACAGCACGCCATGCTGCAGGATACGGCCAGGCCACTGCCATCTGTGACTGTGACATAAGTTAATGACCATGTTGTTATAAATAAAACCATCATTAGAAAACAAGAACTATCCCCAGATAAGAGACAATTTGAGAGATCCTCACGAGAGCGATGGATTAAATGGGAATCCTCACCATCCAGTGAGAGGCAGAGAGTAGTCTGGGGAAACGGAACCATTAATTAAGTGATACTGGGGGAAAAACAAAACAAAACAGGGAAGAAGCAGCCTAAGGCTTCTCCCAAACCAACTGGATGCTAGTGCTACACAGAAAATGAAGAGCCAATGGTTTCCGTCCCCACCTCTCTCAAATGATGGAGCTGTTGTCCATGATTTAGAATTGTGAAGAAGACAGTGATAAGAAAATAACAGTCCTAAGGCCGAAGGCAGAGAAGGACTCTGAGCCCCAAGGAGGCAGCAGCAAAGGAAGATGGTGGCATACCGCACATAAGACGCACAAGGGGACACAGTCCCACTGAAACAGTAAACCAAGAGTCAACCGTATGGCACAAAGAACAGAACAGACCCTAACAAGTCTAAGGCGAAACTGTTCCTCCGAAAATAACAACTTTGTAATGCATGCTGACAGAGTGAAAATTTCCTTCCGTAAGTGCAAAGCAGAGGCCAATGATCCCTGGGTGCACAGGCACCCTGGCCTCTCTGGCAGAGGATCTCCGAGAACTGCCGGGCCTGAGAGACCATCCAGTGAAGAGCCCTCACTCCTCATCCTGGCTCCTGTGTCAGGGGGACCTCACTGCCCACGTGGAGGGAGGCTGCACTGGATGCCCTTGGGACCCTTCACGAGGCTGTACAAGGGCGCCACCGAGACACTGCTCACTAAAAGCCTCCGTGTCCTCCGCTTCCAACTTCTCAAGAAACACAGCCTCGGGTCCTAGCATCCTGAGTATCTGTGCTTCTTTGAAACAAAGAACTTGCTTTATCTGATGAGCCTTGGGAACCACGCAACTGGCTAGGATTCCCTTTTCCTGTTGGCTGCAACACAGCATATCACTAAAATCAGGCACAGTCATGGCGAACGACCCAGGCTCTTCGTGCGGGCTCTGCGCGCGCTTCTGTCAGCCTCACATCTGGGTCTAGTTTGAGGGCCTACTTTTCTTTTTCCTTGTTCGTCTTCACTTCTAACTGATACATTTGTTTTTGTACTCTCTGTATCCTTTTCACCAACTTTAAATGCATTTTAGAACTAAACAAGATATAAATTTTAAATGAGTAAATAAGTACAAAAAATACAAACATTAATTTTTCCAGTAAGAAAATTAAGGTCTAAAGAACTGCCAACAGTAATGTGTACTAGAAAAAACATATGCCATGCTAAAATATTCAGTAATAAATTAGAGAAGGTAAACTGTTTGTATAGTGAAAAAAGATAATAAATCAATTTGTCTATAATTTCTTTTATATAAATTTATTTACTTATTTATTTATTTATGGCTGAGTTGGGTCTTTGTTGCTGTGTGCGGGCTTTCTCCAGTTGCGGTGAGCAGGGGCTACTCTTTGTTGCGGTGCACAGGGTTCTCATTGCGGTGGCTTCTCTTGTTGCGGAGCACGGGCTCTAGAGCACAGCCTCAGTAGTTTTGGCTCGTGGGCTCACTAGTTGTGGCTCGCGGGCACTAGAGCGCAGGCTCAGTAGTTGTGGCGCACGGGCTTAGTTGCTCCGCGGCATGTGGGATCTTCCCGCACCAGGGCTCGAACCCGTGTCCCCTGCATTGGCAGGCGGATTCTCAACCACTGCGCCACCAGGGAAGCCCTGTCTATAATTTCTTTGGGAAAATATTTTCTATTTTATTAACAACATAAAATGGATATATGCTCCTATGTAGGAGCAAAACCTGTTGGAATATGGTGTTTGAAGGGACATGGTGACCAACAGTACGCATCAAAGACACTCCAAGATGAGGTAAATTTAGGAAAAAGTCATTTCATATCAGGGAGCCTGCCAAAGGCCATATCCATATGTCACCAGAGGTGGGGTCATAAATCATAAAGGCTCTGTCTGCCAAGGGTCTGCTCTTTGTCATAAACTGTCGGTGCAAATCATTTCTGAGGTCCTTTGGAATGTGGTAATGAATAACCTTGGCGGACGTGCTGAATATTTACCAGAAAGAAGTCCAAAGGATACCAAGGGGGAAGGTCAAAATTCAATTCAACAAAAACTCCTTGAATGTTCACCACTTCAGGGAATCAGTGATGAACCACCCATAGTCCCTGACCAGAAGAATCTGAAGTCTAGTGAGGGAAAAAAAATATGCACACTACATGCAAAGAAGAATGGTGATTATCGCTTTAACAGAGGTACAAAGAGTTATGGAAGCACCACGAAGGAATGCACTTCCTTCTGGAAAGAAGCCAGAAATTAGGAATGGTCTATCAGAGCTGTCTAAAGTCGCTGACTAACAAAGATTAACATAGTAAATAAATGGCCCATATGCTGCCATTTACGACACTGGTTCAAACAGCAAATCTCTTACCCGCTTGAGAACCATGGAGCATGTGACAGCAGGTAGCAGGTGGCCAAGCATTTTAACCCCCACCTTGACTAGGAACCAATGATGAATAAGAGGAAAACCTCAGGGGGTTACCATCTCTTGCTGATACTTGTGGAATGACAAAATGAAGAATGAAGTGATGAGTAGATGATCCAAGTGCTGAGCCCACTTGAATCAGAGTACCATGAAAACTAACCACAGCTTTATCGTCATCTGTGACACTTATTACCACGTAATATATGCTATATTTATTTATTTTTGTTGTTACCGTGGTAATCTAGTTCCACTTTTGTCAAAGTACCAAGACATACTGTGGGCACTTAATAAATATTTATTGAATGAACAAATGAATGATGAGTCTTAAAAAAAGAAAGTTAACACCAATTAACCCAGTGCTTCTGCTTCTAGGAACAACACCATGGTAATAAGCTACCATTTACCAAGCATTTATTATGTGTCAGACACTCTTCTAATCCTGTTACAGGTCTCACAATAACCCACGAAGAAAGTAAGGCAAAGGGGAGAAATATCTTGGCTGAGGTTACAGTTAGTAAATGCCAGAGCACTGTTCTTTCTAAGTAGATAACCTCAAATGTGACCAAATAAATATTTGCAACGATGTTCATTACAGTGCTTTTTTAAAACCCTAAGACAATCTAAATACCTAACAGTAAGGGGCAGCTTTCACAAACTGTACCACATTCATGAGGGGAGTGTCATATAACCACCGTTTATATGTATGGGTTGATTTATGTACAGACTCCCTCCTCCACCCGTTCCCCACACTCGCCCAGGAGCAAATGTAATGACAGTGGCAGCAGTGGTAGCAGAGCACCTTCCTGTCCTCTGTCCTTTGAGTGTAAACGCAGTGATGTGATCTTGAACTCTTTCCCCCAAACCTGCTCCTCCGAGCCCTTCCAGCAACTTTAAGTATCTGACCCGGAATACTACCTCTCCTTCCACTTGACAACCTGGAACAACACATTATTTCCTACGCTAAACTGTGACTTACAGCAGTATACTTGTCCTGTTCCCAGTATCAGAGGAAATGTATCTAATATTTCTCCATTAAGTGCAATCTTTGATATAGTTTTTGGTATGTAACCTTAAAGAAGTTCCCTTTCATTACTAATTTCTTACGTGCATGTGTGTTTTTAAAATCATAAATAGGTGTTGAAATTTATCAAATGTTTTTGCTGCACTGAGATATTTTTTTCCTCCATTCTTTTAAATGTGCAGTATTACATTCACAGATTTTCTGATAATGATTACAGTAGCTTCATAAAATGAGCTGAGCATTTTTTTCTTTACCTTCTAATTTCTGGGACAACTGAGAAAAAGGGACTGTTTCTTAAAAGTTTAACAGAATCACCTGTAAAAATTCCCCTAGAGATTTTGGGAGAAAAGGCCTTTGACTACTATTTCCTTGCCTGGTTTAATCATACATTGGTCAAACCGTGTTCTCTAATTCTTCTCATGACAACTTTGACCTTTTATATTTTTTCTGAAAATTTATTAATTTAATTTAATTTCCCCCCTCCAAATTTATTAGCATATATTTGTTCCAATACTTTTTTCATCTGAAAATGTCTTTGGTCTATAGCCTAATCTTCTGTTTGCATTTTATTTTATTCATGTTTAGTCTCTTAGAGGTCTATCTTTCAAAGATCCATTTTTGGATTTTCTTAACCTTCTCTATCATTTATTATTATCATTGTTCTGTATTTTATTGCCTTCGGTACTTTATTTCCTTCCTTCTAGTTTCCCTGAACTTTGTTCTTTTTTTTTTTTTTTTTTTTTACATACCAACTTTTGAGTTGAATGCTTGGCTCACTTATTTTTTAACCATTCTTGTTTACTGATAAAGGTATTTAAGACTATAAAATCCCTTTAAGCACGGCTTCAACTATAGCCCACAATTCTGACATTTAATGTTTTCACTACCTTTCAATTCTAAATATACCATAATTTCATTTTTATTTCCTTTTTAACCCAAGGGTTATTTAGAAATATGCTATTTAATTTGTAATCATAAGGGATTTTTTAATTGGGGGGAGGGCTATCATTTTGTGAGTAATTTCTTATTACATTGCACATATTGAGGGAACCTAATTTGCATCACTTCTTGTAATTTGTATCACATTCTTGGAAATTACTGAGCTTCCTTTATAGCATAATATATACTCATTCCACATGAGACACCCCCCCCCCCCAAAAATCACATTTCTCTGTTAGGCATATAGTCTTAGGCATATTTCTAATAGCTCAAGCCTATTAATTGTGTTGTTCAGGACTTCTCCATGTCTGCTTATTTTTTAACTTCAGGATTTAAGTTTCTGACAGCAGTGTGTTAAAAATCTTCAAATACAATTGTTGATTTTCTCTCTCAGCAGTTGTGTCCATTTCTGCTTGGTATACTTGCAGACTGTATTGTTAGATACCTGTGCTTTTGATTACTATACCTTCTTGTAGTCTTGATGTTCCAATGCTCCTTTTATCAGTGTATAACATTCCTTTCTCCCTTATATTTAAATTACTGCTACTTTCTCTTCGATCATATTTGTGTAGTATATCTCTTTTCTATCCTTTCATTTTCAACCTTTCTCTGCCTTTTTTTTTGAAGTATGTTTCTTGTAGATAACTCATTTCTGCATCTTGTTTTTCTATTCAGTCTAAGGATTTCTCTTTATAATGAATAAGCCAGTAACATATATTGTGATTAATGTCATATTAGACTCTGATCACTTTTCTCACATTTTCCACTTAATGTTCTTTCTTTTTGTCTTCTTCCCCCACCCCACTTCCCCTTCCTATTTCTGATTAGAAAAATCAAGTTTTCTTCTGCTGGTTTAAAAGCTGCACCTTCTGTTTTCCGTATGCACAGTGGCTGCTTTTAAGATCCATTCTTACGTTTATTTACCCCTACTGTCAAGTCCCTTTGGTTTCCCCTCGACCAAATAATGCAGATAATGTCTAGAATTTTAGTCCTGGGTTATTTTGCCTGTTTCTCTCTCTTTTAATTTTGGTCCTTCACTTTGGTCCAGCCCACGTCACAAATCAAAACGTACATCAGCCTGCGCTTACAGGAAACACCTGTCAAGGAACCTAACGCACACCAAGCACAATCCTCCAGCTCGGTTTGGCTAGCTCCCCTGACCCTAGAAAACAGGGCCTGCTAGCCTTACCAGGAACTCTGCGGCCTCCTAGCCCCCTCTGTCCTGTTCCTGTTTTGCTGCTTCTAACGCTCCATAAAACCTCGTTCTTACCCTGTATCCCTCAGCAACGACACTCCCCTGCTTGTGGGGCACTGTACTCCCTGACTCCAAGGACTGTCTTTCCTTGAATAAAGCACATCCAACTCACTATTAAATTATATCATTTTTTGTCATTTACAGCTTCAATAAACTCTCCCAGGGCATCTGATTCCTCCTCACTTCCCTTATCTCTTGGAGCTGCTCATGCGTTTGTTACCCCACATATTTAGATACTTCTCCCAAAATATTTCAATGTGGGTCTTCATATGGAAAGTTTTATAAGGCCTTGTACAGCTGAAGGTACTTATTATGCCCTCATATTTGCATGACAATTTGGCTGAAAATATAATTCAAGGCAGTGGGAAAGGTGAAAGCAAAACTTAACCGTGAACGTACTTAATGCCACTGAACCGTACACTGAAAAACAGTTAAAATGGCAAATGTTATGTTATGTATATTTTACCACAGTTAGAAAGAATAGCTAAGAAAGCTTTCCTCCGTGACACCTCCGGCTGCCTCCCGCACAGGCTGCAGTCACAAGCTCCCCAGCTACGCAAAAGTTCAAGCAGCCTTCGGTCTCCGCGAGGGGGTCCTCATGTTCTGTTGTTAGTTAGTTCTCAGCGCCGGGATTTCCCTGAGTTTCTGTGCTTTCTCAGAAGTTACTGTGGGAAGAGGAAGTCAGTAGTCTATGCTAGTTTACCCTGTGGCTCGCACTAAAAGCCCATACACCGCTTCTTGGATGTCAAACCTAAAGAAGATTATGCCAAAGTATTTTCTACAATGAGCGCATTTTACTTGAACAAACAGAAAATGTTATTTTAAAGGTAAGGGTCAAAGCTGATAATGGCAAGTTATTTTTGGAAACTTTACACGATGGTCTGAAATCCTGAGTGATAGGATCTGCCTCGCACTTGGAATCATTTTTCACTAGGGCACTATGCAGCTTCCCAAACATAAAATTATATTCCCCAGGTGAACGCTGGCTCTGAGGCAGCATATTGTAGAGATATGACATTGCATTCTGTCCTAGATCAACTATGTAAACGTAGCCGTGGGTTGGTAAAAGACAGAGACCTAAAATATTTATTATGACTGCATATTTTCTCTGTATTTCCCCCCACTGGCATTTTTTGTTAAAATTAATCTTTCTCAATCCATTTTAACAAGAAAATGAAAGCAAATGTGAATTTAAGAAGAAAACTTTGAAAAGAGAGTGAAATATTCATAACTTACAGGTTCCTTATAAAAATAAGTTCCCAGTGCAAGGCCAGCCCTACAATGAATCTCGTTTATATCCATATTCAGAAAAACCTATTTAGTTTGCTTGTTAGAAACAGTGCATTCTGGAAGGAAACATGCTCTTTGTAGCCTGGCCTCTGACAATATCTCCTGGAGCTTCAGAATGTAAATATGTGAAGACCACGTGTAAGCTATATAGGGACAAACTAAAATCATCAAATTCACATTTGGCCCTGTCTTGATTTATAAATGATTTACTGAGCACTTACTATGTGCTGGACATTATGTCTGACCAATAACTACCATTTAGGAAAACACATACACATCCTGATGAGCAAGTCTCTTTAGGAAACAAGTCATCAGGAGAACAGTTATCCTCTCGGGGACTTCCAACTTTCACAACCACGCTTACTGTTTCTAACATATAGAACCACACTGGGATATGCATGTGGGAATAAAGAAGTGACCAGAAAGGAGACAGAGTCTTTCTTTTCTCCACTAGAAGCTCTGTCCCTGATGCCTGAAGAAAGCAGCAAGCACAGACAATTAGACAGCTGGCTTGGAAGTATTTCTGACACAAAGCTGGCCTAATATCCTAAAGACATGATGTAGGCTTTAGACTTTGAGGGTGAGTGTTAGGGATCTGACTCAAGAAATGAGTGAGAGAGAGTTAAAAGGGAGCATTCTGCTAACTCTGGAGGCAGATCAGGATTAAATGAAGATTTCCTGGCATGCCTGTTATATGTAGCAGGTACCATCTTATTCTACCCTCACCAAGTTTACAGTCCAGGACTGTATTTTGCAGGGGAGGGAAGCAGAGGGAAGAAGAGATAATAAGTACCTTCAACGTGTAACATATATATAGTATGCTGATATGATAAGTATAAAAAAATAAAGTGCGAAAGGGGGATATGCTTGGTGGTAGCTGTGAAATTTTAGATAGGATGGATGGGATGACCTCACTGCAAATGTGACTTTTGAGTATAGACCTAACTGAAGAGTAGGAGCCAGCCATCTGGATATCTGGGGGAGAGCTGGTCCGGCAGAGGGAAAGCAACTGCAAAGCCTTGAAGAAGCACCAACTCAGGCATGCTGGAGGAACAGCAAGGAGGCCAGACTGGCTTAGGCAGAGAGCCAGGAGGATGGGGAGGCTGTAGGAGGTAGGTTACAGAGGGGGTGCAGGGTCACTCCAGACAGGGGGCGGCCACCAGAGAGTGCTGTGTCAAGTGTGGCCATGACCTGACCTGTGTGTTTACAGGGTCACGCGGTTCCCATATGGACACTGGGCAGAAAGGCGGGCAGGGAGCTGGGGGGTAGACATGGCAAGACCAGTTACAAGGCTCCTGCACAAACCCAGGTGAGAGATGCTAAGACAAACTGAGACAATATTTAAAATGTTAAGTTTATTTGAGCAAAAATCAATTTGAATTAGGCAGCCCAAAGAGGAAGTGGTTAGAAGCACACCACCCCAAAGGAGCCAGGGTAAAAACTTATACAAAGAAAGTGCGGAAGCAAAGGAAATCATTTGATTGGCTACAGTAAAGCCAAGCTGGTTGTTTGTGATCAGCTGTCCTTAGTGTTTTGATTTTGTAACCTTGAGGTATTTACAAGCTTAGGTTTTGGTTTGCTTACAAAGGCCACCAGCATTAGAGCCACTTCAGTCTAATGGATTCCTTGTTCAATTAATTTAAGAGATAATGGTGCCAGATGACGGTAGTAGTAGGGGTGGTTACAAGTGATCTAATTCAGAATATAGTCTCAAGGCAGAGACAAAAGTAATTCCAAATAGACTGGATGTAGACGGTGAGAGAAAGAAGCAAGTCATGGATGACTCAACAATTTTTTTGTCCAATGAACTGGAAAGACAGTTGCAATTAACTAAGATGAACTGAGGGGTAAAGACAAAAGACATACATTTGAATGTCATCTGCATACAGATAGTGCTCAAACAGAATGTAATTAATTGGACATTTGTATTTCTCAAAAGCAACAGAGATGTGTTAGTTAGGGGTATTCGGACACACACAGTGCATTTTCCAGAAGCATGATATTATTTTATGATAGATAACATTTAAAATAATTTTTGCAATAGAGCAAACATTCCTAATATGAAGTAGAATTTTAAATGTGTATGAGTTTTTAAGATAAAACACAGACTTCAAAGAAATGTACTTGTGACAGGTTGTTTTGAGCTATGCTCTGGTCTCCTGGGGCTGTGCATTTCTCTCTTCTGCCAATACAGGTTTTTCTGTGTTCTTTCAAGTTCTGAGGAGCTCAGTAGTTTTTAAGTTTATTCAACATCAATCATCTTGAAACATTTATTGAGTGTCAAACACTATACTGGGAACTAGGGATACAGCAGCGAAGGCAAGAGTCCCTGCCCTTGTGAAGTCTATAGTCTATGTTGATACTAAGTTCATCTGTGCTTGTTTTTGTTTTGGTGAGTTTTTAAAGGAAAACACAGTGTCATCTCTATTTAAACTATGCAGGGTTATTTTGGAGGTTCAAATATTTATGATTGTGAAAATAGTTTAGAAATTGTAAACAGACATGCAGGTAAATTGAATCGACACTTCTTTTACAACAGGACTTCAGACAGATAAAGTAAAAGCTATTGCCAAGACACTTAGGAATGAATCAGAATGGAGTACAAATGAATGACTTACATCTGAGGATGCCAATTACTACATCTGGGCACTGAATCGGTCCCCTAAGTGCCCTGGCACTAAAGAAAAACTTAAAGCATGTATCTTTTCGTTTTCTGGCAAAAGAAACATAAAAATTCACTGGCAGAGAAAATATTTTTCCTGGAAATAGACTGCAGCGGGGTTCACATGGGTCTTCATGTAAGCCATACTGGATAACAGAGTGGACGAGAAGACTGTCCACTACCATTTTACAAAGGAGACAACAGCATTGTTCAAATTGATGCTTCCTGTGCTGATGAGTTATAAAGTCAGACTTCGTAATAGTAAATTATCCTTGCAAGAGTCATTATTCTGTACTGTTTGGGGTTTTGTTTCCAAGTACACATTTGACTTTTGTAATATTACTAAAAATAACTATTTATATATCATAGTTAGGTTCAGCATCTCAATTACAGACTGAAAGCTTCAAAGAAAACACCTTCAGTTGGAGAGGGCATGCTTTCTATTTTCATTCTTAAGTTTTCAAAAACATACATCCTGTATGTAACAGGAAAATTTAAAACATTCAGCTGTTGCTTCTCATACCCATTAGTCAAAAGCCTGCTTTCAAACAATCTTAGATATGTGACTTCAAGTACAGTAGGAAAAAGTGATTATATGAATTTAGAGTGGAATATACATTTGCCTAATAAAAATGCATATTAAAAACATACCAATATTCCTTGTTTAAATGCTACTTTAAAAATATTTTTGATAATCCCTAATATAGATTGGTTTGTCATTAACAGAAGGGGAAATGTCTACTGCACTCAAAAGCTATTACAATTAAGCATATTTTAGAAATTATTTTTACAGTCACGATTTAACTATCATTTAGATATCTTGCCCTGATAACTACTGCCATGGACTGCAGCAGCTCCTGGTTCCCAGTGGTCATGTCTGGGCTGCCCCTCAAGTGCCCTCCCTTCTCCCACCCCCTTCATACAGCAACAATCTCTATCTCCTGGTCCACGCTGCCCACGCTGCTTCGCCAATCACTGCCCCTTCCCCAGTGATTGGAGAAGGTTGGGAATGACCCAAACCAGGCTAATCTCAATCTTCCCTGGGATCTTTTCAAAGAAATCCTCAAAGAGGGAGGTTCCCTTTCCTTCTGACTGAAGGACTGTTAGGATAAGACCCTAGAGGCTACCAATGATCCCACTGCAGGCAGTATGGAGAATGCTCATCTGCAGTAGAACCCAATATTTAAGAAGAAAAGATAAGAAATGGGTAAAGAGATTGTGCCCCAGGTTCCAGTCTGAGACCCCCAGAGCTCTCTTGTCCCCTCCACAATTCCTGTGATCCTATTACCTACTACAAGATCCTTCCAAGAAATCCTCTGTGCTCCAGCAATTTCTTTGAACCATATGAAACTGCCATTTCTGTAAATCAAAATTGTCTAATTTGACAACCATATTTGCAATTTCAATTGGATCTGCCTAACAGGTCATGTCAAATTTATGCCACTTGGAACTTAAAGAGTCTTTGGTAACCACAGCTGCCAATATTGAATGGAATTTTCAAACTACGTGATAGAAAAAAAAAAAAACTACATTATCTAGTATTAACCATTGCTAGTAAAGATAAAGATATATATGCAAATACATATATACAGCTATACATATACATACACGTTTTTAAATTTACACATAGTATGAATCCATGTGATTGCATAAAACTACTAGTAATGCAATGTCTCAAATCACGTGGCAGTGTAAATGTGTCACTGGGGACACATGTTCTGGACTTACACTGCCAGGGGTCAACTCAAAGTAACAAGTTCTTAGCTTTTTTTTTCAATTGAAAATTATATTGAGATAATTATACATTCACACACATTTGTAAGAAATTATATTTTTAGTACCTTTCACTCAGTTTTCTGCAACAGTAATATTTTCCAAAACTATAGAATACTGGGACCAGGATTTGACATGGATATAATCCACTGCTCTTTCTCAGATTTCCCCAGTTTAACCTGTTCTTGTGTGTGTGTGTGTGTGTGTGTAATTCTACAATGTCAGCACATGTGTAGGTTTGTGTGTCCATCAGTACAGCCAATATACTGAGTATTTCCATCACCACACGGATCCCTGGTGTTGCCCTTTTGTAACCACAACCACTACCCTGCATCAATTTCCTTAATGGTTATAAAACTCTTCAAATTATCTACTTCAACTTGATTGAGTTTTGGTAGTTTGTAGTTTTTGACAAATTGGTCCATTTCTTCTTAGTTGGCAAATGTATGAGCATAAAGTTGTCCTTTACATCTTTTAATGGCTTCAGGATCTGTAGTGTTATCCCATTTCATTCCTGATATTAGTGATTTGTGTCTTCTTTTTTTCTTTCTCAGTCTTGCTAATGGTTTATCAATTTTATTCTTTTTTTTTTCTTTTAACAAAGAACTGGCTTCTTGCTTCACTGATTTTCTCTATTATTTTCCTATTTTCAATTTCATTGACTTCTGCTCTTTAATGTTCCTTCTTTCTGCGGCTTTCGGGGGTTTTTTCCTCTTCTTTTTCTAATATCTTGAGGTAGGAACTTAGGTTATTGATTTGAGACTCTTCCTCATTTTTGATGTAAAATTTAGTGCTATACATTTCCCTCTCAGAACTGCATTAGCTGCATCCTACATATTTTGATATGTTTGTTTTCATTTCCATTCAATTCTACATATTATTATTTCCTCTAAGATGTCTTTGATCCACATATTGCTTAGAAGTGTGCTGTCTCATTTTCACCTGCCTGGAGGTTTTCCTGTTGTCTTTCTGCTACTGAGTCCTTGTTTTACTCCACTGTGGTCAGAGAACACACTCTGCATGAGTTCAATTGTTTTAAACGTGCTGAGGTCTGCTCTAAGACCTGGGATGTCTCCCATCCTGGCAAATGTTCTGTGAACTCTTGAGAAGTCTGCATTCTGTCACTGTTAGGTGGCATGTTCTAGAAATGCCAATCGGGTCATTGGCTGATTGTGTTGTCCAGCCTTTCTATACCCTTATTGATCTTCTCTCTAGGCAGTCACCCTGTCTAGGTTCAGCATACAGGTCATGGTCTACCTTTACGGCCTGTGGCTTCAATGACAGTCTAATTTTCAGAGGCTTTGCAGTGTTCTTTTGGTCTGCTTCATTTATCTGGTGCCAGTGAGGTTCCCAGTGGTGCTGAGAGGATGGAAGGGGTTTCCCCAAGTATGGCTGCCTGCTGTCTCTCAGAGGAAGAGGGAGAATGCCTACAGGCTGGAAGAGGATTCCCAGGCCTAGCACTTACTGTGGCAGAATCCCCCTTACCTGTGTCCTGGCTACCTTGTGTCTCTGGATAGGGGAGGGTAGTCTCAGACCCATAGTGACAAAGGAGCTACTTGGCTGGGCCATTTGTTGTGGCAGGACCCCTGTAGCAGGAACTACTAAATGCCCAGGTACCTCTCAGCCCCGTCAGGGAAGGAGAGTGCATACCCTGGCCAACAATTGTTGGAGGGGCTTCTACTGATCCCGCTTGCTGCTGATGCCAGGCTTGCTCCTGTTTGATCCAGGGAAGGAAAGGGCCTACTGGAGCTGCTTATGTTGCTAGTGTGGGGAGTCAGAAGACGCCAGGCCTCGCCAGCTCTTGTGTTGGCTGGGGAATGTGTGAATAACAGGTCCTACCAGTACACGGTTCCTCCGTTCCAGAGGTCCCAAACCAGCTGGCCTGCTTCTTACCACCTTTCAGAGTTCTCCTTTTTGGCCCCTTGCACTAGTTCTAAGGTTTATAGTTGTACTTAGTGGGGAGGAGGAGGGAGAAACAGATCTATGCCATCTTGTACAGACTGGGAATCTCAAATTTCTAATTTTTTGACATTGAGTAAAATCTCTCTAAGTCTCAGATTCATTCCTAAAAACTGTCTCATAGTCTGTGGTGAACATTAAATAGATAACACACATAAAGCTCTCAGCTCACCGCTTCTATGAAATAAGCGTTCAGAAAATGTCAGCTATTGTTACAAAATATAAAGCAATAATTAAAGTTTGTGAAAAGATATGAATAGAAAGGGCCAGAGTGAAATCCATTAAATAATTATACCTCTAGATGGTAGGATCATGGGTATTTTAAATTTTCCTTCTTTTATATTTCTCTGTATTTTCTAAGTGTTCTACAATTAACAGGTTTTCGTTTGATGATAAAAATTTTAAAATAACTATAACCTAAATCTATACTTTATCACTTCTTGTTTAAATATCTTCTGCACAATCTTCAGATAAAGTGAGGAAGATGATGAATACAACAATAAGATCCAAACTTATCTTTCATTTCTGGGTTTATGAGACATCAGAATAAAATGACTGGGCAAGAGCACTGACCACTGCTGCTTTGTTCTGAGAATGTAATGATTACTTCAAAGTCTTCCACTTCCCTTAACCCCTAGAATGACTTAATTAGCAAACTGCATGACAGCTAAGGTAAGTGGCTTAACATGATTCGCAGCCACGAGTAACGTAAGATCCTTCTCTGTGGCTAGTCCAGCTCAGAAACCTTGCTCGGAATCCACTTCACTGCAAGGAGCTCTCTACAGTGTGACTCACCCAAACGAAAATAATTTCTTCCAAAGTAAAAATAGGTACCACAAACTAACACAGCAGCAAATTCTGCCTTCCTTTCGGACTACGTCAGCCTCGATGTAGGGAGAGCATAGGTAGGTAAAAAGCTAGCAGCCTCTGGAGGATGGAGCTGCTCAGTGAGCGTTCCTTCAAAAGACATCAGCTGAGTGCTTGGGACCCTGACTTCAGTAACCAGGGGGTCCGAAAGCGCAAGATCTCACGTTTAGGAGCTCTGCCAAACTGAAACCTCAGTGAAACCAGCACTTAATGCTCTCGATTACAGTAAGAGTTTTTTAAAGATTGATAACATGAATCAGCATTTCTAGGTCTAAATAATTCCCTTGAGAAAAAGTTTCTTTAAGAAAACCTTTAAGGTTGTCTGTTATATAAAACTACTAAATTCAGGGGCAAAGTGAGATCAGCTAAACTGATATTTCTGTTTTTATTTTTGGATAGCTTTAATTCCAGAAAAAAAAAAAAAAAGACTGAAAAGGCAGGCAAGCGAGCTTGAAGTTTAACTGACTCAAAAATTATTAACATAATAGTGTATACATATATACATAATTAGCCCATTTTAAAGTAGGAAAACGTCACTGAAGGTTGAGTCCAGCTTTAGGCTTGCTACAAAGTGAGGGAGCAACACTGAGGCTGATTCCCCATATGGATTTGAAAACTTTTACCGGAATAATCTTGGCAGATCTTATTACACAGGAGCATTAAAAATTCATTTTATTTCAAATACCATAAAATAGTACACAGATGCTCATTTTAAATAATTCACATACCCATCAGGTACTGATGTATTAAAGTAATATGACCTATATTAATAAATATTGCATTATAAACACAGTTGTGGGTTTTTTTTGACTGGGTTGTACCCCCTAAAAACATCTACTCCTGGCAAACTACCGTTACAATAAATATTAATAAAATGCAAAAGAATAAAAGGGAAAAAGATTTTTAAACCAGTAAAAAAAAAAAAAGAAAATTTAGTGTGCGTGATTTAAAAGTAGGTGAGGTCCTTAAATAGGTTGTTCTTTCTTGCTATCCTGCTAAAAAAAAGTATCAAAAGCTGGTTGAGTTTACCCAACACTTACACAATTTATTTTAACCTTTACTTCTTTTAACAATCACAAATGATAAAGGAAGGTTTAAAATAAGCTAATATGTGCATCTCAACTAGGCTCCAGAGCAGTACTGCAAAAAAATTATAAGTACTTATCTTTAATAGAGGAAAACATTTCCTAGAAATACCAAAACATGAAGATAGAAGGAAATATGATGAGAGCTCTTATGAGAAATATTTTCCTTCTTAAACTATTATTTGTCACAGCACTAATATATCACACAAAGCGTTTCAAATTTTACTTCATATTTTAATGACTACAAGAAAGTTTCAGAATACATCTGTCAAGTGGATATAGTCAGCACAAGAAAATTGCTGACTTGTTTTCTACATGTCCTAAAAGTCCACTTTTAGGAGTCATCCATCAAGTGTTAAGGATGGAGAAAAACCAAACTAATATATGATAGACAGGCAAAGAAGTATTCTAATTTATACTACTCCAATAAAATCAGAGAAGGAATAACTATAAGTATCCAATAATAACTAAGGGGAGGTTTTAAAGGTAGAGGGGAGATGAGATGTTTTAAGGGGTCGTCAGGACTACTCTGAGCCAATCCTTGGTAATGTGTGTAATATCCATCATTTTCACTTTGCCGTAATACTTTGATTTTGAGTATATTAATTCATCTGAAGAGTACTTGAGAAAAGGGAAGAAAGTGCAAATTACTAAAATGTAAAGGTTAAAAAAATTCCAGGCACTGAAATACTGTGAGTTTATTTAAACATCACAAGATACCTAAAATTTGTAACCCCCTTGATAAATCATTTATTTGTGTTATCTCAATATATATGCAGATATACTAAGATATACATATATATGTTGAGATATACAAAATACATAAATATATTGAGATATATACGTATGAATGCATATGTATATATATGTAAAGCTAAAAATTCACCTTGACTTTACAAATATCATTGTGATAATTGTGCTGATGTTTAATAAACATATATACCTCATATATCTAAATATATGTTTTTAGATGCAGATTTAAGGAGACTGTAAATGAAGCCTCATTGTTTTATTTCAGTGTTGCATGCACCAAAATAGGATTTTTTTCCTTTCTGGCTAAACTTGGCTTGAGGAAAGAACTGGACTATGCAAAGAAAAATGAGTCATGACTCAGATCTCCGCTTACATATTAAATGATTTGCAGTAAGAAGAAGGGCAAGAGCAAAGAGCAGTGCCTCTATGTGCGTTAGTAAAGCCATTTACAGAAAGATGTCAGTGGTACTCTGCAGGGTCAATTTAAACAATTCCTATAATTTTCACCTTATTTAATACTATAACAGTCTAAGTCTGTGCTAAAGAGTAAAACCAAAACCAAAACCCCCTCTTACCTGCATGGAGACCCGGTAACTCTGATCACAGGACACAAACGCTCTAAATTCAGCCTGATGCACTGTGATTGATGACACATCTCCCATCCTATTTCACATTGAATACTGCAAGACATAAAACTCCCTGCTCTGAAAAGAACTTTATTTTCCTTCGGCACAAGGGGTAATATTTAGCACAATATATTATTTAAAATTTTTAAGTAAAATGGCAACACACAAGGAATTCTTATGTCATCAAATAATTGGTGAGATGTCATTACTTTGTACAAAAAGTACAAAAAGTGTATGGAAGAAAAATAAATAATACTGTATCAACCCTGTAGCAGCTTCCACAAAGAGAATGCATCCACACAGGAAGACCAGAACTCATACCAATCACATTTCATGGCCTTCAGAATTAACTCTGTAAATTCTAGATTCCATGAAAAAGAAGTGTATGCATGAAAGATAACTAAACATAGGGGTAAGTCTTAATACAGCACATGTTTTTATACAGTTCGGAAATATACTGCACTTCCACTGAATAGATAATGGAGAGTGACAGAAATCGTGTAGCAGCAAGCTCTACCAGGGATGTAATTCACTGACAGTGTGAGGAGGAGGGGTTTCTGGCCACCACACCGTTTATATATTGATACTATGCAAAGTAAACCCTACTACTGCTGTTCTATGTGACTGAATCATAACAGAGGCCTCTGATTAATGCTAGAGAAGATATTTGGGGTCAAAGAAGTGATATTTTCTTCCTGACCTTACTGATATGTTACTCTGCAATAGATGATAAAAAGGATAAAAGAATATTAACTCCAGATTTCACAGGAAGCCCTAAGTTAATTAAAAACTTGCCAATATAAAAAGAAGATGGGGGAAAAGTACGTCTCTATAACAATTGATGGTCTAGGAATAGAAAAATAGTAAGATATTGAATATAACACAAGAGCTGAATCATTAAATTGGCATGGTCTTTCTGAAGAGCAATTTGGAAATTCATTTCAAAAGCCTTCAAAAATCTGAGTATCCTTTGACTCAACTACTTCACATCTAGGAAATGGTTCTAAGAAAATAATCATGGATCCACTTATCAATTTAGACAATTTATAAGCATTATTTATAAAAACAAATGAAGAGCAACAGAAAACATTTCTCTCCCGTGTCTCTCTTCAGGGAATGTAACAGGACAACATCTGTCAATATTAAAGATGTTAGCACACAAGCATGAGACAGACCTGGGTTCAAATCCTGCCTCTACAACTTCTATATCTGGAATGTTTAGAATAATAATGTAACTGAAATTTATTTTTGCACACAGTAGAGAAGGATGTCTAAAATTATTTTCTTCCGGAAGTATGGTCAGTTGTGTCAATGACATTTATTAAATAAACCATATTTTCTGAACTGATTTTTACAGCTCTATCATATATCAGATCTTTATATATACTTGGACCTCTAATCTATTCTACAGATCTATTTCAATGTTAATTTATACTAATTTAATTGTGAGAAATTCATAGTACATAGTACATGGTTTATAGTTGCCCCACACTGAAATGTTTTAAGAATTTGGGGGGCAAATTCTTGGATCTATTCTTCCATTGGTACTTTAGAAATAAAAGTTATCTTTAAAAGAATAAAAGGAAAGAGGACGGCGGGAAAAATTGGTTACACTTTCTAATATGTTCTTCAACAAGAATATGTGGGTTGACATGATCAGAAAAGGTTCTGAGAGGAGACAGCCAGGCAGAGGGAAAGGAGGGAAGCAAAAAGCCATCGTCTAAGGCTGAGGTGTATCTGAGTCTTAAGAGAGTATTGAAGTATCTTCACATCCTAAGTTAATATTCTTGGTTTTCCATCCTTGCTTCCTTTAGAGAAGGTATAGTTCTAGCCAAAAGGCTAAGAAATATGTAAGAAACATATGCTACAAGGTGATCCAAACAGCAAGTCAAGATGAAGGGCCAGAATAGTATCATGGACTGGGTCAGGGATTCCCAATCTTTTTTTGGTATGAGGATCCCCCTTTTAATGCCAAGAATTTAAACTGAACCCATATGGTAGTAACTGGCCTTTTGGTATCCACTGGTTGAAAAATATGTAATAAAATCTATTACAATTGCAGTCAAGCTTTTATATAAACATATTAATCATAATGGTAGCCAGCATATATAGTTACGCTTCACTGTCTAGAGCTCAATCTACTGCTCAGATACTGTCTTTGCCCAAGATAAGTTTTAAAATCTCAATTTTATTGTCAAAAATAATTTTCATTTACCAGATAAATTGCTCTGACCTATAAAATTAGTCCATATTTTCTACTCAAATCAATATTATTAATGATAAATTATCACTTTAAACTTAAATATCAGGCTATTAAACCACTTAAAGTAAATACATTAATATTCTGTATTCAATATTAATTTCTAAACCTACTATTAAGTATAAGTTTAAAAATTAGAGTTAAACCATAATAAAAATATCTGAAACTCTAAGAATGGACGAGGTCACACATCATAAAAGAAAAATGCTAGTGCTGATCAACTATTATGAGCTACAGTTTTTAAATTGAGATTTTCAGGGATTTTCCTCACCCTCCCCATTTGGCTAAATCAAAAGTTTCGGTAGACTGCTACAGACTAAATGTGTGCATCCCCCTAAAATTTACCCGTTGCAATCTAAGCCTCAGTGTGACAGTATTAGAAGGTGGGGGCTTTAGGAGGTTACAGGTGACAAGGGTGGAGGTTTAGTGCCCTTATAAAAGAGACATCAGAGAACTCCCTTGTACCCTCCATCATGTGAGGTCACAGCGGCAAAAGGGTGGCTACCCATGAACCAGAACTGGGTCCCTCACCAGACACCGGATCTGCCAGTGCCTCGATCTTGGACTTGTCAGCCTCAGAACTGTGAGAAATAAATGTCTGTTGTCTGTAAGCCACACAGTGCACAGTATTTTGTTACAGCGGCCTGAACGGGCTAAGAAAATGACATTATATATCTTCTGATATTTATATTTACAACTATCTTACTAAGAAGAGTTTTAAATGCAGGCAAAACAAATAATTTTATACTCTTAATTTCACCAAACTCTAAGAAGTAGGTAACCTGAGATTGAGTCCTTGAAAGGATAAACTTTACTCAAAATGTGCCAACATTACAGATTTCCAGGCTTCGGGACATTACCTCTGTGATAAGACAGTTCTACAGTAAAGAACACCCAGTGTTTTCCTGTGAAATGATGGTCTTTGAACAGCAAACTATGGGCAAAGGTCACCCGCAACAGCCCACTGCAACCTCTCCTTCTCTGAATTCTTAACAGCCACTTCGCATATTTAGCATTTGGGATAGCTCACACTTCTGCTGTTCTCTTTTTCTATGTCCTACTCTCTGCTGCCTTGCATAGTGTGCCCTGTATACATTTGACTGTAAATTAAATGTCTATGGTTCATAATATATAGGATATTCTAAGGTGGTATTTTCACAGAGCCTTACTTTAAAAAAAAAAAAAAAAAAAAGGTTCTGTTATACAATCTTATCTGATCCTCTGTGAGGTCAATTATGACCTTCATTTTCCACAAGAAGGAAACCGAAATACAGGGCTGAGTAACTTACACAAAGCCAAACATTTGTTAAGTAGCATCACAGAGACTCAAGCACATACATTTTTTTACTCCATTTTCCTCAACATCACTGCTTATCAACTTGTGGTCCCCAGAGCAGCAGTCTCAGCACCTCCTGGGAACTACAGATTCTCAGGCCCCAGACCAGACTAACTGGACCAGAAACTCTGGGAGCTGGCGCTCTGCAATCTGGGTATTAGCAAGCCCTTCAGGTGACCCTGATGCACTCAAGCTGGAGAACTGCTGTTCTATATCACAAGGATTAAAAGTTAAATTATATGTCTAACTATGTTTAGTAATTTTGTAATAATAAAAGAATGTGAAGCCAAGAATACCACAAGTTATAAAGTCTTTAAATGACTAGATCATATTAATTTAGGTTTTCCTCCTTTTAATACATTTTGATACACTCAAAAGTAGGAAACAAAAACGAAACAAAAATTACGTATTAGGTACAAATTTACTTTTTCCCTTTCACTTTTCAGCTCTCCAAATACTACTTTATTACCCCTCCTACTTGCACTGGCCCTACCAAGATGAATAGAGCAGAGGCCAGAATGCTCAGAAATGCCATCCTGCCCTAGCCGCTCCCACCAGCGGCAACCCCGGTGTAGGTGTGTGAAATGCTGAGCCAGCCAAAAGGGATTGCAGGTACCTGGCACCGTGGGAGAGGGTTGCCAGATGGTTCTAATTCATTCATTCAATAATCTCGCAGTGCCGGTAAACCATGTGCTAGGAACACAGTATACAAAAATGGCCCCTTGTCCCTGAGGAATTCGTATTTGAGTGGGGAAAAAATATATGCAAATAAATGACTACTATTTGAATTAAGCCATGTAGGATGAGGAGTAAAGGATGCTGAGAGTTCTTGAAGCAAAGAGCTATGAAGAAGGCTACAGCCCTACCTTTCTGGAAACAACTCCATATTCATCTTTCTTCCCCCAAATGTGCAATGTCACGTTGGCCTAAAATTGATTGTTAACACTAGCCCCTTTTGGCATTCTGTTTATTTGGTGCACCACAACTATTTTTCTAACCCTTCATCAATCCCATGACACGTCTCTGCTTCCTGTCTAATGCCTTTTTCACCAGCCATCATCCTCACTCTGTACAATGTGGAAATGTCTTGAGCAAAGATCTGTTGCCTATCAAAATTTTCTCCTGAAGTTGGCTTTGGTTGGAAGTTCGCCTCTGTAAAGTGGGGTGGTAATCCTGCTGCCCAGCAAACATTCCCAGTTCCCCCAGGCCCTGGTGGGTCTGCCTTTCCCTGCCCCCTGAATTGGGTATGGCACTTTGCTTCAGCCAATGAAATGCAAGCAGAAGTCAGGAGGCTCACCTCCAGGCAGACGCTTAGCACCCAGTGAGCTGTATACACACACACGGGCCACACTGCCTTCCCACTCCGGCAGGTGTCGGCATTTGAGAGGGTGGCTCCTCTACCAGCCTAGGACCGTGCCGAACAGTAGTGCCCCAGCCTACCCACACTGGACGGGTAGCCTAAGCATGAAATAAACTGGAATTTAAAAAGCCAGACTCCCAGTGCAACATTCCCTGGACGCCCCACCCTGCCTTTGAGGCTGCTCGAGGTCCAGTGCTGCTTGATCCACGCCATCTCCTGCACTGCCTTTGCTGACAAAATGCACTCTACTCTAAAGTAAGTTGCAAAGGAAAAATGTCTTTTAAATTATTCTGGCAGTCAAGCTGTTGGGAACCAAGATGGATACATATGGTCCTTGGAAAGTGAAGAATTCTTACAGAACTACACTACAAAATTTATAAGCAGTCAAGCATGTCTCTGTAGGCATTTAAAAATGAAACTGATGCTATAAAGGCCAGATAGTCAAAAGCATTTACTAAAGAGAAAAGCCTTTAGCCAAGGATAACATAATTTATGAGGAAAATAATGGAAACATAAAAACCATACAATTGTTATGGTTGAGAAAGGAATTAAACAAGTTGAACAGCAGCACAGATGGCTAGTAGTAACAATCTATGAGCAAAAAACGATTTTAACTTTTTATTTTATACTGGAGTATAGTTGATTAACAATGTTGTGTTAGTTTCATGTGTACAGCAAAGTGATTCAGTTATACATATACATGTATCTATTCTTTTTCCAATTCTTTTCCATTTAGGTTGTTACAGAATATTGAGCAGAGTTCCCTGTGCTATACAGCAGGTCCTTGTTGGTTATCCATTTTAAATATAGCAGCGTGTACATGTCAATCCCCAACTCCCTAACTATCCCTCCCCCAACACACACACTTCCCCGCCCCCGTAACCATAAGTTCATTCTCTAAGCCTGTGAGTCTGTTTCTGTTTTGTAAATAAGTTCATCTGTATCCATTGTTTTTAGATTCCGAATATAAATGATATCATATGATATTTCTCTTTCTCTGTCTGACTTAAATTAACTTCACTCAGTATGACTACCTCTAGGTCCATCCATGTTGCTGCAAATGGCATTATTTCATTCAAAAAATGACCATTTTTCAAAAATAAAATCAAGCCCATCTTAATGATAAAAACTAAAAGTTTATAAAACTCAGATTGCTATTGGTGTTTTTATTATCAGGTAACCAATAATTGAATATTTTGAGGTAATACAGACGCTAATATTTATTAAATGTTCTGAAAAAAATCATCCTCTTATACAGAATAAGCCAAAAATGAAATTCAAACCATATAAATAAACATCAATAGAATTTAAAACACATTATAACAATGAAGTCCTTATAAGTCCTGCCCGTGTCTATAAACATGCATAACACAGAAACATACTGAATGCCATTCCAAACCTTTTTCTGAGAAGTAAGCAAATGACCATCTTATATGTTTCCAGACCTGCCTTTATGTGACTATGTGTCATCTTTATTACTCACTATTAGAAGTGGGCCCTGGAAAGCGTATCAGTCAAGTGCAGTAGCCTCCCACCTGACCTGCCTGGGGCCCCTTCTGCCCAGACTCCTTTCAGACTGGAGAGCTCATCTCGTCAGTAAAATGGCTGCACCTACAGGGTAGGAGTCTGGCCTTGTGGCTTTACCCTCACAATCACAACAGATAATGATCAAATTAAACACTCAGGGTAGAACAGGAGGCCAAGGGAAATGGGATCTGTTTCTTCAAAAGGTCAAATCTTATCACAAATGCCATCTCAATGACAATTCCTCTATGGTGATATCTCAGTTTTTTTCTTGCTAGTGGTAGAAACATTAGTCTGTCAATTTAAAAAAATAAAATAAAAATGAAGCATAAGCTCAGTTAGCTTGGAGACATAGATGCTTTGGCAGAGAACTGTGAAACACAAATAGGAACTACGTCTAGGTTTGCCCAGCATGGGGGGATGAGAGCAACTGCAGCAAACTTACCATGAAGGTTAATCTCCCCCAGAGAGGCTCTCGGCGTCAGGGAACAAGACAAGCAACAGAGGGAATGAAGGATGCCCTCAGCAAGGTCTGCCCCCCTTTTTTCTTGCTCCCCCCTTCTGGGAAGCTTCTGAAGCAAGGGTAAATCCATTTTTACTCTCCTTAGAAATTTTCCTTTGTCCTTGATGTTTTTTCTTCATTTCTCCATTTACTCTTAAAAAAGGCCCCTTTCAGAGCTCTATGCCTTCTCTGAAGGTACTCCTCGTAAACAAAGAATAAAACTAAGCCTACCATGTCATTTCTAAGAGAGGTTTAAAGAGAAACAATTTCACATTGCCAATAGCTACTGCAAGGTGTTTTTATAAATTAAAATATCTTTTACTTTAAAACCTTAAATATTTCAAATATTTTTATTGACTACCATATCAATGCCACTTTAATCAAGCAATACTGCATAAACACTTATTAAATGCTAACCTACTATATATACGCCAGGCTGGGTAACGATATGAGCTGGGTATTCCCAGATGTTTCCCAGCACGGCCCCTATACACTGATCCTTCTCTCTTATAGACCCAGTGCTCTGCCCTGGAGCATGGGAGCTAGGGCCATGTTGGCTATACAGGTCTCTATAAAACGAGTCATGTTCATGATCTCTACATAAAGCAGAGGTCAAAAAGGATCATTTTGATATATTGGATCACCTTTCCAACACTGGTATTGGGAGAAAAATAATGTTCTAAGTTGTCTTATGTGAGATCTTCACAATCATTAGATTTCTGAATGATGAGTTTACTTGTGGCATATCTAAACTATGTAATATCAAGCTATGATATAACAGAAATATATTGCAGATTATTAGAGAAATCCCTATCATTCTGAATGAAAATTCTAGAGTTTGCTTTGTCACTGACTTCTTAACCAACAATTAAATGTTTAAATCAATGTGAACCATCTTAAAATAAAATAGGGCCGGGTTTTTGAGTTAGTTTATGAAGGCTTAAACATATATCTAGCCCTTCTTCCCTTGAAAATTCTTATTTTTGTTCCTTCGTTTGAATTACATAATAATAATATGTGAGATCATTTAGTTCATCACACTGTTAAGCTAAATATTTAATAACACATTGGGTTAATGGTTTATTTGCCTGAGTCATGCACTGGAGTGATACCTGTCCTAATAAATGGATTCAATCCAAGTCAACAATCATTTGTTGAAAAGTACCCCATGTCAGATACATGCCTAGATGCAGAAATAGTTTATACAAAGTGTTATGGGAATAATGATAAGGAGGCGTTAAGGATAGCTCTAGAGTAACTGACATTTTAAACTGTCCCTGCTGCGTAAGTAGGAATTCACAAAAAAGATTAGGACAGGAGACTGGAAATGGAGGGCACATTCCAGGCAGAGGGCAACACATTAGAAAAAGTCATGGAGGTAAGGAAGTACAGAGAATCATCAGTGTGTGGCCTAGACCACACCCTCTTTAGCATTATGATAACAGATCAATCTCCATGGCTTTGAGCATATGGCAGTACATGGAGGGAGCTCAGTAAACGGGTTTTGTTTGTTCCGTGAGACAATTTCCAACTTGCAGAAAGCACTCATTAGAGTAATTTATAATTAATTATAAACTTTCTATTTCAACAAATAAAAATGAAAACACCTTCTATTAGTCCAATACCTTAGATAGGATACACTTTGTTATATTCAAGGATGTACCTTGTTCAATTTTGGTTTAAAATGCATATATCACTTGAAGAACATTGATGAAGTTCAACAAATGGAAATGATTGTGTCAAATATTTGAGAGACTTTGGAAATCTGTTCTTTGGTAGATAACATGACAGAAAATTAATACTGAGATTTTAACTGGGCTTCCCTCCAATAAAATAAAACCTCCTGGAATAGGATCTACTGTCATAACTTTACCCAGACAGACAAGACGAAGGCCCATCCTATCATGGTGAAGATATAAAAAGAATGCTTCCTTTGACAGTTTCATGTAAATTGCTTGAAATATTTTAAATACTCCATTAAAGTATTATATTATGGATACATGAATAATGGTTTTCAAAATATCAATTTATATGAACTTGGACTCATTTTTTGTTAAAGCTTTAAGGAAATCACTTTAAAAACAACTTTGGTCAAATTGATACCTAAGTCACAGTCTGGACCATATTTATGCAGACCAAAAATAGCTGCATAATATTAATATGCATTCTCCCTTCATTCATGAATGATTCACTGTGTTCTCTAATTACTTGACTTCTCCATAGCGTATATCATTGCAGATATCCATCAACCTTGCCCAGATTTCTTGAGAGTCTTCCCTTCTTAAGATTCAAGTTCACTGCTCTCCTCTAGCTCTTTAATCGCCCTTTCTCAAGCTTGCTGGGAATTCCTTTCTTTCCGCCTGCCCCTTAAGGGTTCCTGGCGCCCTGCCCTCTTCTTGTTTGGTTTTCTGGAGAGCGCAATGTGAAAGTCTACAGACCAAATCTGACCTATATGTGTGTTTTATTTGTTCCTCAACATACTACAAATTTAAATTTAAAAATCAGAATAGTTCATGTTGTCTTCTGAAAAACTGGGAGGTTTGTCATCATATCTACTGGCTACAGCTGAGCAGCAACTGCCCCCATCAGATAAGGTGTGTGCTCTCCAGCGGCCACTGCCTACCGACACTGAGCTGAGCCGGAGCTGCAGCCGATCATCCTAGAGTGGCCGCCCTGCACTCATTCGTCTGGACACTGTGCGCACAGAGCTGACGAGTCCTGTGATGGAGACGCACGCAATAATTCTTTGTAACCTAGCGCATTCCTAGGACTCATCTCGGTGTGGATGATCACCGTGATGGTAACGGCCTCATCTAATCAATCAGCCTACAATAATTTATTGAGCACCTATTACATGCCATGAACTATGCCAGTTCTCAGGAGTTCAACAACAAATGAGATGCGGCCCTGCTCTAAATGAGCCTGCCGTCCAAGGTGGGGAGCCAGGCAAGTAAATCAGTCTCTGCTGAGCTCCAGCCCACAGTCTCTAGACCCCAGGGACCTCTCACGTGGATGCTCCAAAGCCAGCACGAACTCAGCTTGTCCTGCCTAAAACTCCCACAAGAAGCCCTCTTCTGAGCATTGCAGGCGGCAAGGGCAAAGGCCCAACATTCCTCTTTCACTTTCCCATTAAAATTACATATAAACACTCAAATAATGTTTTAAATCATGTATATATCAAGTCTTGGAAGCAATTTCTAAAGATGAAACACCAACTGGATAAGGTCTTCATAGCCAAGCTCCAACTTCTTGGTAAGTATAAGTAACAGGATGCCCTAGCGGCCCCCTCCCATACAGGCCCTAATTTGCGGAAAAATGCTTACCAACCTGGGAAGTAGGTGACTTGAACAAAGAGAAAGGACCTACAGAAAAACCTCTCCCTTGGGTCTTCTTGTCCCCCTAATGGTGGTGGGGAGTATTCAACTCACAAACAACAAACCCAGAGCCATTTCTTACAAGCTGAGACACACCAGTTAGCGACCAGGTTGAAAAGGCAGAGGGAGATGATACCAATTTGGGAGACAGGACAGAAACAGGAAAAAGAATCCAGCAAAAACACCTCTAGAGGAATCCCTTCTGTCTCTTGGTTCCTACAACCATAAAATCATGCCAGCAGGATAATGCACTCTGAGTCTCTCTTTTTTCCCCCGTCTTGTGTTCCTTAAAACATTATCCAGCCACCAAAGTAATTTACTCTTGATCAGGGCTCGAATGAGCCTTTTTGCCCTCCTCCAAGTTCATCACATTCTGGGGTGAGAAGTGTTTTAAAATCCTGTGTCCTCAGCCTAGCACAGAAGTAGCTGGGCTGGCAGATATGAGGGGACCATGGGGACTTAGTCGATTCCCACATAAAAGGAATAAAGCAGAAATTCTTTAGCATGCCATCCAAAGTATTTCACAGTCCAACACCATCTTCCTTTCCAGGTAAGGGGGCATGTACCTTAAGAATGAATAAAGATAACTTGCTGACAGGGCAACAGGAAGGTGCTTGGAGTCAAAATTACATTGATTTTTGGAAAAAACAAAAATTCAGTATTTCTGAACCTGCCTCAGAATTAACAGAAGGAAACATTAATTTAAAAATTAATGAAAAAAGATCTGTTCCTAGACTGATTTTTTTTTAAAAGGGATTTCCAAGGTAAAGATGGCTGATTGAAAGTACATAGTTAACTCTCTTCTGAAACTTCATGAAATGACAGTAAAAGGATTTTCTTCTAGAAGTAAAGGGAACACAGGAGAGAATACAAAATTTGGACAGCTGGAAAATGTTATAGCAGTGGGAAATGCTATAGATGACAAAAGAAGCCTGAATACAAAATTGGCAAAACGGAAACTAACAGCAGAGATGATGATTTATAATGCAAAATCCCCAAAGGATTTTGGGTAGCCTGAGCTACCCCATAAAGGAGTGAAAAGGAGCTAGACAAGGAAGATTACATGAAAGGTAGTTAAAAACAACCAGTATCTCGATGCTCTTTCCCACTATGCATAACCAGGTGCCACCCTCTGCCATTCTGGGCAAGCACTGGAGGTTTATTCTCTGGAGGGGGTAACACAAGGGTACATGGACTCAGACTCTGGGACAGACGTAGCCGAGTACCTTCCTGAAATCAGGGAGACGATCTGATTTTATGCATATCTGCCCCAACTCACCTTCCTGAATGCTGCAGCCAGGCTATCACCCTCTAGGCAGGCGACAAATAGAATCTTCCCTGGAGAAACTAATCTGCTCAAGGGGGAAACAAAAATGCCAACATCTAAAATCAAGTTCCCTGACTCAGCAGGTCACCAGGTCACCCTACAGCCAGGGCTTGGGGTCAGCAAGCTACTTAGAACAATAGTGACTCGAATCCTTACTGAAGGAAAACTGGGATTTTATATATATATAAAATATATAATATATATATATATTATATATATTATATATATTTATATATATGAAATGAATGCAGTTTGTTGTACTTCACAATCCCGAAGCATCATGGTATTGTAGTGGAGAACTCATTATAAGGAATAAAATGCACATTCCTTAGCATAACATTCAAGGTACTTCACAATTTGACACCATCCTCCTTTCCAACTTTATTTCCTATCACAAGCCTAGGAAAGTCACAAGCATAGGGTCAGAGAAAAGAGCTCTGGGGTCACACAAACCTGAGACCAAGCCCTGGTTCCAACACTTCCTAGCTCTGCAACTTTAGCCCAGTTACTTTAACATTGAGAAAAAGAATAGGTGTTTTAAAATAGTGATGAAGATACATAAAGATATGATGTAAACAGAACAGTCAGACACAAAAGAGTACAGAGAGTGGGATTTCATTCAAAGGATGCTCAAAACAGAAAAAAACTAATCCATAGTGATAGATGCCAGACCAGTGATTGCCTGGATGGAGGAGAGGGGTTGATTTTAAAGGGATTCAAGGGACTTTTATGGGATTGTTGGAATGTTTTATATTTTAAGTGCAGTGGGTAAAAAACTCACCAAAATGTACAGTTAAAATCTATGCATTTTATTATATGTAAGTTATACTTCAATTAAAAAATAAAAATAGGAAGAATGACAAAAAATATTCTAATGAGGTGCTATTTAATAGTCAATAAAGAATATGGTTTTATAATTCAATTAAACAACTACTGATTGCTAATTACTTCATAATAGCATGGTACTTTTTATTAAAATAGATTTTTCCCCCAATAAAATGTCATTTGTTAAAAATATGAAATATACAGAAAAGCATAAAGGAAAACAATTACTTCAAATTTAGCACACAACATAAGCACTGTTAACATCTGCTTTATTTACTTTCTTTTTTTTTATTAGTAATCAATTTTATACACATCAGTGTATAAATGTCAATCCCAATCGCCCAATTCATTACACCACCACCTCCATCTCCCCGCCACTTTCCGCGCTTGGTGTCCATACATTTGTTCTCTACATCTGTGCCTCAATTTCTGCCCTGCAAACCAGTTCATCTGTACCATTTTTCTAGGTTCCACGTATATCCGTTAATATACGATATTTGTTTTTCTCTTTCTGACTTACTTCACTCTGTATGACAGTCTCTAGATCCATCCACGTCTCAACAAATGACGCACTTTCATTGCTTTTTATGGCTGAGTAATACTCCATTGTATATATGTACCACATCTTCTCTATCCATTCGTCTGTCAATGGGCATTTAGGTTGCTTCCATGACCTGGCTATTGTAAATAGTCCTGCAATGAACATTGGGGTGCATGTCTCTTTTTGAAATATGGTTTTCTCTGCACGTATGCCCAGTAGTGGGATTGCTGGGTCATATGGTAGCTCTATTTTAGTTTATTAAGGAACCTCCATACTGTTCTCCATAATGGCTGTATCAATTTACATTCCACCAACAGGGCAAGAGGGTTTCCTTTTCTCTACACCCTCACCAGCATTTATTGTTTGTAGATTTTCTGTTGATGCCCATTCTAACTGGTGTGAGGTGATACCTCATTGTAGTTTTGATTTGCATTTCTCTAATAATTAGTCATGTTGAGCAGCGTTTCATGTGCTTCTTGGCCATCTGTATGTCTTCTTTGGAGAAATGTCTATTTAGGTCTTCTGCCCATTTTTGGATTGGGTGGATTTTTTAATATTGAGCTGTATGAGCTGTTTATATATTTTGGAGAATAATCCTTTGTCCATTGATTCATTTGAAAATATTTTCTACCATTCGGAGGGTTGTCTTTTTGTCTTGTTTATGGTTTCCTTTGCTGTGCAAAAGCTTTGAAGTTTCATTAGGTCCCATTTGTTTATTTTTGTTTTTATTTCCATTTCTCTAGGAGGTGGGTCAAAAAAGATCTTGCTGTGATTTATGTCAAAGAGTGTTCTTCCTACGTTTTCCTCTAAGAGTTTTATAGTGTCCGGTCTTACATTTAGGTCTCTAATCCATTTTGAGTTTATTTTTGTGTATGGTGTGAGGGAGTGTTCTAATTTCATTCTTTTACATGTAGCTGTCCAGTTTTCCCAGCACCATTTATTGAAGAGGCTGTCTTTTCTCCATTGTATATCCTTGCCTCCTTTGTCATAGATTAGTTGATCATATGTGCATGGGTTTATCTCTGGGCTTTCTATCTTGTTCCATTGATCTATGTTTCTGTTTTTGTGCAAGTACCGTTTTGTCTTGATTACTGTAGCTTTGTAGTATAGTTTGAAGTCAGGGAGTCTGATTCCTCCAGCTCCGTTTTTTTCCCTCAAGACTGCTTTGGCTATTCGGGGTCTTTTGTGACTCCATACAAATTTTAAGATTTTTTGTTCTACTTTTGTAAAAAATGCCATTGGTAATTTGATAGGGATTGCATTGAATCTGTAGATTGCTGTGGGTAGTATAGTCATTTTCACAATGTTGATTCTTCCAATCCAAGAACATGGTATATCTCTCCATCTGTTTGTAGCATCTTTAATTTCTTTCATCAGTGTCTTATAGTTTTCTACATACAGGTCTTTTGTCTCCTTAGATAGGTTTTTTCCTAGGTATTTTATTCTTGTTGTTGCAATGGTAAATGGGAGTGTTTCCTGAATTTCTCTTTCAGATTTTTCATCATTAGTGTATAGGAATGCAAGAGATTTCTCTGCATTAATTTTGTATCCTGCAACTTTACCAAATTCATTGATTAGCTCTAATAGTTTTCTGGTGTCATCTTTAAGATTCTCTATGTATAGTATCATGTCATCTGCAGACAGTGACAGTTTTACTTCTTCTTTTCCAATTTGTATTCCTTGTATTTCTTTTTCTTCTCTGATTGCCGTGGCTAGGGCTTCCAAAACTATGTTGAATAATAGTAGTGAGAGTGGACATCCTTGTCTTGTTCCTGATCTTAGAGGAAATGCTTTCAGTTTTTCACCATTGAGAATTATGTTTGCTCTGGTTTTGTCATATATGGCCTTTATTATGTTGAGGTAGGTTCCCTCTATGCCCACTTTCTGGACTGTTTTTATCATAAATAGGTGTTGAATTTTGTCAAAAGCTTTTTCTGCATCTATTGAGATGATTATATGGTTTTTATTCTTCAATTTCTTAATATGGTGCATCACATTGATTTGCGTATATTGAAGAATCCTTGCATTCCTAGGATAAATCCCACTTGATCACGGTGTATGATCCTTTTAATGTGTTGTTGGATTCTGTTTGCTAGTATTTGGTTGAGGATTTTTGCATCTATATTCATCAGTGATATTGGTCTGAAATTTTCTTTTTTTGTAGTATCTTTGTCTGGTTTTGGTATCAGGGTGATGGTGGCCTCATAGAATGAGTTTGGGAGTGTTCCTTCCTCTGCAATTTTTTGGAAGAGTTTGAGAAGGATGGGTGTTAGCTCTTCTCTAAATGTTTGATAGAATTCACCTGTGAAGCCATCGGGTCCTGGACTTTTGTTTGTTGGAAGATTTTTAAGCACAGTTTCAATTTCATTACCTGTGATTGGTCTGTACATATTTTCTACTTCTTCCTGGTTCAGTCTTGGAAGGTTATACCTTTCTAAGAATTTGTCCATTTCTTCCAGGTTGTCCATTTTATTGGCATAGAGTTGCTTCTAGCAGTCTCTAAGGATGCTTTGTATTTCTGTGGTGTCTGTTGTAAATTCTCCTTTTTCATTTCTAATTTTATTGATTTGAGTCCTCTCCCTCTTTTACTTGATGAGTCTGGCTAATGGTTTATCAATTTTGTTTATCTTCTCAAAGAACCAGCTTTTATTCATCTTTGCTATCGTTTTCTTTTGTTTCTATTTCATTTATTTTTTCTCTTATCTTTATGATTTCTTTCCTTCTGCTAACTTTGGGTTTTGTTTGTTCTTCTTTCTCTAGTTCCTTTAGGTGTAAGGTTAGATTGTTTATTTGAGATTTTTCTTGTTTCTTGAGGTAGGCTTGTATAGCTATAAACTTCCCTCTTAGAACTGCTTTTGCTGCATCCCACAGGTTTTGGATCGTCGTGTTTTCATTGACATTTGTCTCTAGGTATTTTTTTATTTCCTCTTTGATTTCTTCAGTGATCTCTTGGTTATTTAGTAACGTATTGTTTAGCCTCCATGTATTTGTGTTTTTTATGTTTTTTTCCCTGTAATTCATTTCTAATCTCATAGTGTTGTGGTCAGAAAAGATGCTTGATATGATTTCATTTTTCTTAAATTTACTGAGGCTTGATTTGTGACCCAAGATGTGATCTATCCTGGAGAATGTTCCATGCGCACTTGAGAAGAAAGTGTAATCTGCTGTTTTTGGATGGAATGTCCTATAAATATCAATTAAATCTATCTGCTCTATTGTGTCATTTAAAGCTTGTGTTTCCTTATTTATTTTCATTTTGGATGATCTGTCCATTGGTGTAAGTGAGGTGTTAAAGTCCCCCACTATTATTGTGTTACTGTCGATTTCCCCTCTTATAGCTTGTTAGCAGTTGCCTTATGTATTGAGGTGCTCCTATGTTGGGTGCATATATATTTATAATTGTTAAACCTTATTCTTGGATTGATCCCTTGATCATTATGTAGTGTCCTTCCTTGTCTCTTGTAACATTCTTTATTTTAAAGTCTAGTTTATCTGATATGAGTATTGCTACTCCAGTTTTCTTTTGATTTCCATTTGCATGCAATATCTTTTTCCATCCCCTCACTTTCAGTCTGAATGTGTCCCTAGGTCTGAAGTGGGTCTCTTGTAGACAGCATATATACGGGTCTTGTTTTTGTATCCATTCAGCAAGCCTGTGTCTTTTGTTTGGAGCATTTAATCCATTCACGTTTAAGGTAATTATTGATATGTATACTCCTATGACCATTTTCTTAATTGTTTTGGATTTGTTTTTGTAGGTCCTTTTCTTCTCTTGTGTTTCCCACTTAGAGAAGTTACTTTAGCATTTGTTGTAGAGCTGGTTTGGTGGTGCTGAATTCTCGTAGCTTTTGCTTGTCTGTAAAGCTTTTGATTTCTCCATCGAATCTGAAGGAGATCCTTGCCGGGTAGAGTAATCTTGGTTGTAGGTTCTTCCCTTTCATCACTTTAAGTATATCATGCCACTCCCTTCTGGCTTGTAGCATTTCTGCTGAGAAATCAGCTGTTAACCTTATGGGAGTTCCCTTGTATGTTATTTGTCATTTTTCCCTTCTGCTTTCAATAATTTTTTTTGTCTTTAATTTTTGCCAATTTGATTACTATGTGTCTCGGCATGTTTCTCCTTGGGTTTATCCTGTATGGGACTCTCTGCATTTCCTGGACTTGGGTGGCTATTTCCTTTCCCATGTTAGGGAAGTTTTCGACTATAATCTCTTCAAATATTTTCTCTGGTCCTTTCTCTCTCTCGTCTCCTTTTGGGGCCCCTATAATGTGAACATTGTTGCATTTAATGTTGTCCCAGAGGTCTCGTAGTCTGTCTTCATTTCTTTTCATTCTTTTCTCTTTATTCTGTTCCACAGCAGTCAATTCCACCATTCTGTCTTCCAGGTCACTTATCCGTTCTTCTGCCTCAGTTATTCTGCTATTGATTCCTTCTAGTGTAGTTTTCATTTCAGTTATTGGATTGGTCATCTCTGTTTGTTTGTTCTTTAATTCTTCTAGGTCTTTGTTAAACATTTCTTGCATCTTCTCCATCTTTGCCTCCATTCTTTTTCTGAGGTCCTGGATCATCTTCACTATCATTATTCTGAATTCTTTTTCTGGAAGGTTTCCTATCTCCACTTCATTTAGTTGTTTTTCTGGGGTTTTATCTTGTTCCTTCATCTGGTACATAGCCCTCTGCCTTTTCATCTTGTCTATCTTTCTGTGAATGTGTGGGGTTCCCCCACACACACAGGCTGCAGGATTGTATTCTTCTTGCTTCTGCTGTCTGCCCTCTGGTGGATGAGGCTATCTAAGAGGCTTATTCAAGTTTCCTGATGGGAGGGACTGGTGGTGGGCTGAGCTGGCTGTTGCTCTGGTGGGCAGAGCTCAGTAAAACTTTAATCCGCTTGACTGCTGATGGGTGGGGCTGGGTTCCCTCCCTGTTGGTTGTTTGGTCTGAGGCAACCCAACATTGGTGCCTACCTGGGCTCTTTGGTTGGGCTAATGGCGGACTCTGGGAGGGCTCATGCCAAGGAGTACTTCCCAGAACTTCTGCTGCCAGTGTCCTTGTCCCCACGGTGAGCCATAGCCACCCCCCGCCTCTGCAGGAGATCCTCCAACACTAGCAGGTAGGTCTGGTTTAGTCTCCTATGGGGTCACTGCTCCTTCCCCTGGGTCCTGATGCACACACTACTTTGTGTGTGCTCTCCAAGAGTGGAGTCTCTGTTTCCCCCAGTCCTGTCGAAGTCCTGCAATCAAATCCCACTAGCCTTCAAAGTCTGATTCTCTAGGAATTCCTCCTCCCGTTGCCGGACCCCCAGGTTGGGAAGCCTGCATGGGGCTCAGAACCTTCACTCCAGTGGGTGGACTTCTGTGGTATAAGTGTTTGCCAGTCTGTGAGTCACCCACCCACCAGTTATGGGATTTGATTTTACTCTGATTGCGCCCCTCCTACCATCTCATTGTGGCTTCTCCTTTGTCTTTGGATGTGGGGTTTCTTTTTTGGTGAGTTCCAGTGTCTTCCTGTCGATGACTGTCCAGCAGCTACTTGTGATTCTGGTGTTCTCGCAAGAGGGAGTGAAAGCACATCCTTCTACTCCACCATCTTGGTTCCTATCTCCAGACATTTTTCTATATACAGGTTTTTAAAAATGATTCTGCTATCACAATTCAAACATGCAGGGGGAAAATTAAGATTTAAGAAGAGGTAAAGAATTAAAAATTAAATTTCTTATTAAATTATAAAGTATAGCTACCAGATAGTGACTAAAAATAAATATGTACAGGAATATGTTTACATTAGATCATTTCCAAGATATAATGGGGAAAAAAGTAAGGTACTAAATAGTACCTGTATTATGATTTATATGTATATACACTGACAAACACATGAAAAATTTCTTCAATAATGTACAGAGACTGTTAGCAATTATTAGCTCTGTCACTGTAGACTTTTAATCTGTTTTGTTTTGAGTGGGGGTGGGAGCAGACTTTCACTTTTTGTTTTACAGACTTTGATAATGTCCTAATTTTTCACCATGATACACATACATACATATATATGTACGTGTGTGTGTATGTATATAAAAAATTTTGTTTGCATTAGTTGATTATACATTAATTTAATAAGAAAGACCTATAATGACATAACTTGTCATACAATAAGGGAGTATTACAAATAGAGGAAACCCAAGGGCTCTCATTTCACAGCTGAGAAAACTTTAAAGCAGAGAAGTTAAGTAACTTGCAGAAGGTCACACAGCTAAATAAGTAGTCAAACTCAACTTGGAGAACAGTTCTCTTGGTTCCCAGGCCAGATTTCTTTCCATACTGTAGCCATAGGGTATAAAGTAATCAAATGTTCTTAAAATTTAGAATGAGAGTCATGAATTTATGAACGTGACATTCAACACTAATGCATATAATTAGAATAATATATGTTTTTCTTTTAAATTAAACCAAGAGATAAGCAAAGGGATTCTTTATAGCCTACCATAGTTTGTTTTAACATAATAAAAGAACTACCCACACTTAAACCCACTCATACTAATGAAAATTAATGTCCAAGCTTTTACATTTTATTAGCTTTGATAGTTCTGAAATAAACTGGTGCATTTTATTAATTTAAACTGTAAGGCTAAATGCATTTTTTCTCACTTTACAAGACCCTTAGCAACTATTAGTAAAATGATTTTGAGAAAATATCTATCACTGCTCTTTCTATGAAAACACTGAACTTTCTCTGTGATATCTGCCTATTTTTTTTTACACTGGTTTAAAATATTTAAATTATTTTCACATGAAATAATTTCTCAACAACTAAGTATTTAAGAATGAAAAAAAAACATTATCTTATCCTAATTAAGGATCATAGTAATAAAGTATCACTTAGGAGGAGTTCTGAACCACATAAGTGGCTAGCAATTCTACCAGAAGAAGAAGTGTGTGTTGTAATTTGTTAGTGTAAACCCAATTTTACTACTGAATTACAGTACACTTTGGGGAAGTAGAATTGTAATGTTCCTGCAAACAACACCTTCCTCACCCACAAAAAGACGAGGACCCTGCTCCTGATTCCCCCAACAAAACCTCCCACACTAAACACACTGCAAACAGATAACATTAATATTTAAAAACCAAAACAATAAGCTTTCAGAAGTTATAAAGCCTTCCATAATAATTCAATGCAATATCTAATATCCCTAGAATTTAAGTTTTTCTTATTCTTAATTCAAATAGCTTTCTAGGTTTGCTAGTTAAATGTGGAGAACTTTATATAAGAGAACTATGTACACTGACACCTGGAGAACTCCACTGAGTTAAGATAGATCACCTTATAAAAAAGCATTTGGGTCCCATCCATGTGCAAGGAATTTATGACCAACAGGCATCTGAGGAAAGCCTCCACACGAAGGACAGAGACCAAGACAAACAAATGTAAAAAAGGACGCAACTAGCAGCAGAAGCAATGAAGAAAGCAAAAGGAAAAAATGAATATCCTCAGATAGCTAAGAAAAAACTGCTATGAAACGGGGCAGAGGGGGGTGCAGAGCCAAAGAGATGGACAATAGGAAAAAAAACAGATGAAAATAGGATTAATTACCCTGGCAAGTCCAACAGTAAACTAGCAAGAGTTCTAAAAAGAAATAAAAGACAAAAAGAGAGAAACTATCTAAGAAATAATACCGAAAGTAAAAAAAATTCCCAGAACATGAATTTCCACATTTTAAGGATAAACAGAGTACCTGATACCATTAGTTTTCATTACAGACTTACAGTGCTAATTGGTTTTATATAGTACATGTGTTAGGCCGAAAAAAATTAAAATATTAAAATTCAAAACACTGCTTATACCATAATCCCTTACTGTCTGGGGAATATATAGAATTTATTTTGGCATCACCCTCAGAATAACAAAGTTTATATATTTAAGTCACATATAAGTCACCCCTTAACGTTTCCTTTTCAAGTCATAGTAATTCCGTTTCCTTAAGTCTTTACCAATGGGTGTTCTTATTCTACTTTTCGATTTAGTTACTAGAGCTCACATTCTTCAGGCCTGTCTACACTTTTTATTTAGCATTACCCTGTACTGGAAATGGGATTCTAATCAGAGCCTGAACAGCAGTAACTTTAATCTCTAAGTACTGTATTTGATAAGCAAGAGGTCAATGTTACGTGCCACTATGCATCCGGGGTTTTCATGGTGTCTTACCCCACATTTACCACAAAGTTCTGGTTGGCTGGGACACGCGAATCATTTCCTCTCACACCTCTATATACACAGTTCAATTACTTTCTACCTGTATTTGGGTATTTCTATTTTTCTACCCATTGGAACTCATTCTCTGCCCTCCAGGTGTCCTCAGCCTATGTCTGTTCAGAGTCTCTCCATCTCCCTCCTTCTCCCACATTTTCTCCGTTTATTGACTGTTTATACTGGCTGAATGGATGATACTTTTAAGGACAATGGCTCCAGAAGCAGGGTGCAGAACAAAGAGAGAAAAAAGACAAAAGATGACAAGGCATGGACCGGGCCTATGTAACAGAGATGGAGAGGAGGGAAGATTCCAGTGAGATTTAAACCAAACAAGGTTTCAGTAACTCTTGGAATGGAGAGTGAAGAAAAGTCTAGGATGATTCTCTGGTTTCTAGTGTATGTAAGAGGGTGAGTAATATGAGTCCGTTCAAGAAAGAACACAGGAGATTAACCAAGATGGCGGAGTAGAAGGACGTGCACTCACTCCCTCTTGCGAGAGCTCCAGAATCACAACTGGCTGCTGGACAATCATTGACAGGAAGACCCTGGACTTCACCAAGGAGGATACCCCATGTCCAAGGACAGATGAGAAGCCACAGTGAGACGGTAGGAGGGGCGCAATCAGAGTAAAATCAAATCCCATAACTGCTGGGTGGGTGACTCACAGACTGGCGAACACTTATACCACAGAAGTCCACCCACTGGAGTGAAGGTTCTGAGCCCCACGTCAGGCTTCCCAACCTGGGGGTCCGGCAACGGGAGGAGGAATTCCTAGAGAATCAGACTTTGAAGTCTAGTGGGAATTGATTGCAGGACTGTGACAGGACTGGGGGAAACAGAGACCCCACTCTTGGAGGGCACACACAAAGTAATGTGTGCATCGGGACCCAGGGGAAGGAGCAGTGACCCTGGGGGAGACTGAACCAGACGTACCTGCTGGTGTTGGGGGGTCTCCTGCCGAGGCAAGTGGTGGCTCTGTTTCACCGTGGGGATAAGGACACTGGCAGCAGAGGTCCTGGGAAGTTCTCCTTGGCGTGAGCCCTCCCAGAGTCTGCCATTAACCCCACCAAAGAGCACCGGTAGGCTCCAGTGTTGGGTTGCCTCAGGCAAAACAACCAACAGGGAGGGAACCCAGCCCCACCCATCAACAGTCAAGTGGATTAAGGTTTTACTGAGCTCTGACCGCCACAGCAACAGGGAGGGAACCCAGCCCCACCCATCAACAGTCAAGAGGATTAAGGTTTTACTGAGCTCTGACCGCCACAGCAACAGTCAGCTCTACCCACCACCAGAGCCTCCCATCAAGCCTCTTAGATAGCCTCAACCACCAGAGGGCAGACAACAGAAGCAAGAAAAACTACAATCCTGCAGCCTGTGGTCCAAAAACCACAGTTACAGAAAGACAGAGAAGATGAAAAGGCAGAGGGCTATGTACCAGATGAAGGAACAAGAAAAAACCCCAGAAAAACAACTAAATGAAGTGGAGATAGGCAACCTTCCAGAAAAAGAATTCAGAATAATGATAGTGAAGATGATCCAGGACCTCGGAATAAGAATGGAGGCAAAGATTGAGAAGATGCAAGAAATGATTAACAAAGACCTAGAAGAATTAAAGAACAAACAAACAGAGATGACCAATACAATAACTGAAATGAAAACTACACTAGAAGGAATCAATAGCAGAATAACTGAGGCAGAAGAACGGATAAGTGACCTGGAAGACAGAATGGTGGAATTCACTGCTGCAGAACAGACTAAAGAAAAAAGAATGAAAAGAAATGAAGACAGCCTAAGAGACCTCTGGGACAACATTAAACGCAACAACATTCGCATTATAGGGGTCCCAGAAGGAGAAGAGAGAGAGAAAGGACCAGAGAAAATATTTGAAGAGATTATAGTCGAAAACTTCCCTAACATGGGAAAGGAAATAGCCACCCAAGTCCAGGAAGCGCAGAGAGTCCCATACAGAATAAACCCAAGGAGAAACACGCCGAGACACATAGTAATCAAAGTGGCAAAAATTAAAGACAAAGAAAAATTACTGAAAGCAGCAAGGGAAAAACGACAAATAACATACAAGGGAACTCCCATAAGGTTAACAGCTGATTTCTCAGCAGAAACTCTGCAAGCCAGAAGGGAGTGGCATGATATACTTAAAGTGATGAAAGGGAAGAACCTACAACCAAGATTACTCTACCCAGCAAGGATCTCATTTAGATTTGATGGAGAAATCAAAAGCTTTACAGACAAGCAAAAGCTAAGAGAATTCAGCACCACCAAACCAGCTCTACAACAAATGCTAAAGGAGCTTCTCTAAGTGGGAAACACAAGAGAAGAAAAGGACCTACAAAAACAAACCCAAAACAATTAAGAAAATGGTCATAGGAACATACATATCGATAATTACCTTAAACGTGAATGGATTAAATGCCCCAACCAAAAGACATAGACTGGCTGAATGGATACAAAAACAAGACCCATATATATGCTGTCTACAAGAGACCCACTTCAGACCTAGGGACACATACAGACTGAAAGTGAGGGGATGGAAAAAGATATTCCATGCAAATGGAAATCAAAAGAAAGCTGGAGTAGCTATACTCATATCAGATAAAATAGACTTTAAAATAAAGAATGTTACAAGAGACAAGGAAGGACACTACATAATGATCAAGGGATCAATCCAAGAAGAAGATATAACAATTATAAATATATATGCACCCAACATCGGAGCACCTCAATACATAAGGCAACTGCTAACAGCTATAAAAGAGGAAATCGACAGTAACACAATCATAGTGGGGGACTTTAACACCTCACTTACACCAATGGACAGATCATCCAAAATGAAAATAAATAAGGAAACAGAAGCTTTAAATGACACAATAGACCAGATAGATTTAATTGATATATATAGGACATTCCATCCAAAAACGGCAGATTACACGTTCTTCTCAAGTGCGCACGGAACATTCTCCAGGATAGATCACATCTTGGGTCACAAATCAAGCCTTAGTAAATTTAAGAAAATTGAAATCATATCAAGCATCTTTTCTGACCACAACGCTATGAGATTAGAAATGAATTACAGGGAAAAAAACGTAAAAAAGACAAACACATGGAGGCTAAACAATACGTTACTAAATAACCAAGAGATCACTGAAGAAATCAAACAGGAAATAAAAAAATACCTAGAGACAAATGACAATGAAAACACGACGACCCAAAACCTATGGGATGCAGCAAAAGCGGTTCTAAGAGGGAAGTTTATAGCTATACAGGCCTACCTAAAGAAACAAGAAAAATCTCAAGTAAACAATCTAACCTTACACCTAAAGAAACTAGAGAAAGAAGAACAAACAAAACCCAAAGTTAGCAGAAGGAAAGATATCATAAAGATCAGAGCAAAAATAAATGAAATAGAAACAAAGAAAACAATAGCAAAGATCAATAAAACTAAAAGTTGGTTCTTTGAGAAGATAAACAAAATTGATAAGCCATTAGCCAGACTCATCAAGAAAAAGAGGGAGAGGACTCAAATCAATAAAATCAGAAATGAAAAAGGAGAAGTTACAACAGACACCGCAGAAATACAAAACATCCTAAGAGACTACTACAAGCAACTTTATGCCAATAAAATGGACAACCTGGAAGAAATGGACAAATTCTTAGAAAGGTATAACCTTCCAAGACTGAATCAGGAAGAAACAGAAAATATGAACAGACCAATCACAAGTAATGAAATTGAAACTGTGATTAAAAATCTTCCAACAAACAAAAGTCCAGGACCAGATGGCTTCACAGGTGAATTCTATCAAACATTTAGAGAAGAGCTAACACCCATCCTTCTCAAACTCTTCCAAAAAATTGCAGAGGAAGGAACTCTCCCAAACTCATTCTATGAGGCCACCATCACCCTGATACCAAAACCAGACAAAGACACTACAAAAAAAGAAAATTACAGACCAATATCACTGATGAATATAGATGCAAAAATCCTCAACAAAATACTAGCAAACAGAATCCAACAACACATTAAAAGGATCATACACCACGATCAAGTGGGATTTATCCCAGGGATGCAAGGATTCTTCAATATACGCAAATCAATCAATGTGATACACCATATTAACAAATTGAAGAATAAAAACCATATGATCATCTCAATAGATGCAGAAAAAGCTTTTGACAAAATTCAACACCCATTTCTGATAAAAACTCTCCAGAAAGTGGGCATAGAGGGAACCTACCTCAACATAATAAAGGCCATATATGACAAACCCACAGCAAACATCATTCTCAATGGTGAAAAACTGAAAGCATTTCCTCTAAGATCAGGAACGAGACAAGGATGTCCACTCTCACCACTATTATTCAACATAGTTCTGGAAGTCCTAGCCACGGCAATCAGAGAAGAAAAAGAAATAAAAGGAATACAAATTGGAAAAGAAGAAGTAAAACTGTCACTGTTTGCGGATGACATGATACTATACATAGAGAATCCTAAAACTGCCACCAGAAAACTGCTAGAGCTAATTAATGAATATGGTAAAGTTGCAGGTTACAAAATTAATGCACAGAAATCTCTTGCATTCCTATACACTAATGACGAAAAATCTGAAAGAGAAATTATGGAAACACTCCCATTTACCATTGCAACAAAAAGAATAAAATACCTAGGAATAAACCTACCTAGGGAGACAAAAGACCTGTATGCAGAAAACTATAAGACACTGATGAAAGAAATTAAAGATGATACCAACAGATGGAGAGATATACCATGTTCTTGGATTGGAAGAATCAACATTGTGAAAATGACTATACTACCCAAAGCAATCTACAGATTCAATGCAATCCCTATCAAATTACCAATGGCATTTTTTACAGAGCTAGAACAAATCATCTTAAAATTTGTATGGAGACACAAAAGACCCCGAATAGCCAAAGCAGTCTTGAGGCAAAAAAATGGAGCTGGAGGAATCAGACTCCCTGACTTCAGACTATACTACAAAGCTACAGTAATCAAGACAATATGGTACTGGCACAAAAACAGAAACATAGATCAATGGAACAAGATAGAAAGCCCAGAGATTAACCCATGCACCTATGGTCAACTAATCTATGACAAAGGAGGGAAAGATATACAATGGAGAAAAGACAGTCTCTTCAATAGGTGGTGCTGGGAAAACTGGACAGCTACATGTAAAAGAATGAAATTAGAATACTCCCTAACACCATACACAAAAATAAACTCAAAATGGATTAGAGACCTAAATATAAGACTGGACACTATAAAACTCTTAGAGGAAAACATAGGAAGAACACTCTTTGACATAAATCACAGCAAGATCTTTTTTGATCCACCTCCTAAAGTAATGGAAATAAAAACAAAAATAAACAAGTGGGACCTAATGAAACTACAAAGCTTTTGCACAGCAAAGGAAACCATAAACAAGACAAAAAGACAACCCTCAGAATGGGAGAAAATATTTGCAAATGAAGCAACTGACAAAGGATTAATCTCCAAAATATATAAACAGCTCATTCAGCTCAATATCAAAGAAACAAACACCCCAATCCAAAAATGGGCAGAAGACCTAAATAGACATTTCTCCAAAGAAGACATACAGACGGCCACGAAGCACATGAAAAGATGCTCAACATCACTAATTATTAGAGAAATGCAAATCAAAACTACAATGAGGTATCACCTCACTCCTGTTAGAATGGGCATCATCAGAAAATCTACAAACAACAAATGCTGGAGAGGGTGTGGAGAAAAGGGAACCCTCTTGCACTGTTGGTGGGAATGTAAATTGATACAGCCACTATGGAGAACAATATGGAGGTTCCTTAAAAAACTAAAAATAGAATTACCATATGACCCAGCAATCCCACTACTGGGCATATACCCAGAGAAAACCATAATTCAAAAGGACACATGCACCCGAATGTTCATTGCAGCACTATTTACAATAGCCAGGTCATGGAAGCAACCTAAATGCCCATCAACAGACGAATGGATAAAGAAGTTGTGGTACATATATACAATGGAATATTACTCAGCCATAAAAAGGAACGAAATTGAGTCATTTGCTGAGACGTGGATGGATCTAGAGACTGTCATACAGAGTGAAGTAAGTCAGAAAGAGAAAAACAAATATCGTATATTAATGCATGTATGTGGAACCTAGAAAAATGGTACAGATGAGCCAGTTTGCAGGGCAGAAGTTGAGACACAGATGTAGAGAATGGACATATGGACACCAAGGGGGGAAAACTGCGGTGAGGTGGGGATGGTGGTGTGCTGAATTGGGCGATTGGGATTGACATGTATACACTGATGTGTATAAAACTGATGCCTAATAAGAACCTGCAGTATAAAAAAACAAACAAAACAACTAATACTAAACTTTCATTGGGTTATTTGTATGGAAATATGTTAATATAAATGTTTCAGACATTACATGAAATTTCTAAAAATGTTATATTTGTATTTGTATGGAAATATGTATGGAAATATGTTAATATAAATGTTTCAGACATTACATGAAATTTCTAAAAATCTTATATTTGTATTTGTATGGAAATATGCATGGAAATATGTTAATATAAATGTTTCAGACATTACAGGAAACTTCTAAAAATCTTATATGTTCTGGTATAAGGTTATAAGTAATAATCCTAGTTATTACTTTAAAATGTATATCTCAGAAATAACTAATTTTCTTGTCAACTGCATTATTATGAACTTTCATCAAATCTTTAACCATGGTCATTTTTAAGTCTTCTGTCATTTACAGACAGTTCTGGGTGTACTCTGATGATTTTGCAAGTATGTTCCTATAAAAGGGTTTCATCTTCAAGAAATTCATGGAAAAGACTCTGACAAGTACAGGTTTCTGGTAACTGACTGTACTGCTGAACTGAATGAATAAGCATTTTCAGAACTCTAATGAAAAACTGATGAACTCATAAAAGTGCTAACAAAAGATCAAGATGAAAAAAAAAATTAATTACATGGGACTGAGTGAACTGATGAGGATGAGTATAATTTTTGTGACTTTCTGTCTGAATTAAAAAAAAAAAAATCCCACAAGGACTCAGAGGCAAAGAATATACAAATCAATTTTCACTGCAAAGTAAAGGAGCTGTTACAGTGGAGGATTACTGGACTGAATGTCAATATTATGACATAGTATGAGTGTGTTTCATGTTTGGTAATTGCAATCATTGTTGCTTTTGTTGTGGTCATCCATGTACAATGCTTGGTGTCAGTCTATTTATCTCTTGTAAAAATAAAATACAGTGTGTGTGTGTGGAAAAAAAAAAAAAAAAGAAAGAACACAGGCTTTTTTATTTATCAAGACTGATGACAATGCTCTTAATTACCTGGAGTTAAGGTTGTAGTTACAGTAGATAAGCACTGAGCTTGGAGACAAGAGTCTGAGACTTAAACCCAGAGTTCTGTTACTATTTAGTGTGTGTAAGCTGGGGTGATTCCCAGGATACTCACTTAGGGCTCAGTTTACTCACCTCTAAGGAAAGGTGAAGGTACCAGGTAGGCCCTAACATACCATGAGTCAGTGACCTCTCAGTAATCAACCTTTCAGGACAGAGCTCCAAGTCCAGAAGCACTGCGGAAGTGTGAATGCCCGACCAGCTGAGGTCCTCACCCTGATCCTCCTGGATTCTGATTTACCATCAACAGTAATTCCTAACAACTTTGGTTTCACAAGCCGTGGAGAACAAAACACAAAACCACTAAGAGAAAAAGAAAAGTTATTAGATGTTATACAAGAGCAGAGGAAATGGCAGCTTATTAATAATCTAACCAAGAAGAAAACACTTAAAAGTAGGCGTAACACTCAACAACCTCATTTCTTTAAAATAGTGGTCCTCAAAGAAAGAAAGCTACAGGCCAATATCACTGATGAACATAGATGCAAAAATCCTCAACAAAATACTAGCAAACAGAATCCAACAGCATATTAAAAGGATCATCCACCATGATCAAGTGGGGGTTATCCCAGGAATGCAAGGATCCTTCAATATACGCAAATCAATGTGATACACCAAATTAACAAATTGAAGGATAAAAACTATATGATCATCTCAATAGATGCAGAAAAAGCTTTCGACAAAATTCAACACCGATTTACGATAAAAATCCTCCAGAAAGTAGGCATAGAGGGAACTTACCTCAACATAATAAAGGCCATATATGACAAACCCACAGCCAACATCGATCTCAATGGTGAACAACTGAAACCATTTCCACTAAGATCAGGAACAAGACAAGGTTGCCCACTCTCACCACTATTATTCAATGTAGTTTTGTATGTTTTAGCCACAGCAATCAGAGAAGAAAAATAAATAAAAGAAATCCAAATTGGGAAAGAAGAAGTAAAGCTGTCACTGTTTGCAGATGACATGATACTATACATAGAGAATCCTAAAGATGCTACCAGAAAACTACTAGAGCTAATCAATGAATTTGGTAAAGTTGCAGGATACAAAATTAATGCACAGAAATCTCTTGCATTCCTATACACTAATGATGAAAAATCTGAAAGTGAAATTAAGGAAACACTCCCATTTACCATTGCAACAAAAGGAATAAAATACCTAGGAATAAACCTACCTAAGGAGACAAAAGACCTGTATGCAGAAAATTATAAGACACTGATGAAAGAAATTAAAGATGATACAAACAGATGGAGAGATATACCATGTTCTTGGATTGGAAGAATCAACATTGTGAAAATGACTATACTACCCAAAGCAATCTACAGATTCAATGCAATCCTTATCAAATTACCAATGGCATTTTTCACAGAACTAGAACAAAAAATTTCACAATTTGTATGGAAACACAAAAGACCCCGAATAGCCAAAGCAATCTTGAGAAAGAAGAACGGAGCTGGAGGAATCAAGCTCCCTGACTTCACACTACACTGCAAAGCTACAGTAATCAAGACAGTATGGTACTGGCACAAAAAGAGAAATACAGATCAATGGAACAGGATAGAAAGCCCAGAGGTAAACCCACACACATATGGTCACCTTATTTTTGATAAAGGAGGCAAAAATATACAATGGAGAAAAGACAGCCTCTTCAATAAGTGGTGCTGCGAAAACTGGACAGCTACATGTAAAAGAATTAAATTAGAACACTCCCTAACACCACCTACAAAAATAAACTCAAAATGGATTAAGGACCTAAATGTAAGGCCAGACACCATCAAACTCTTAGAGGAAATCATAGGAAGAACACTCTATGACATAAATCACAGCAAGATCCTTTTTGACCCACCTCCTAGAGAAATGGAAATAAAAACAAAAATAAACAAATGGGACCTAATGAAGCTTAAAAGCTTTTGCACAGCAAAGGAAACCATAAACAAGATGAAAAGACAACCCTCAGAATGCGAGAAAATATTTGCAAATGAAGCAACTGACAAAGGATTAATCTCCAAAATTTACAAGCAGCTCATGCAGCTCAATATCATAAAAACAACCCAATCCAAAAACGGGCAGAAGACCTAAATAGACATTTCTCCAAAGAAGATATACAGATGGCCTACAGACACATGAAAGAATGCTCAACATCATTAATCATTAGAGAAATGCAAATCAAAACTACAATGAGATATCATCTCACACCAGTCAGAATGGCCATCCTCAAAAAATCTACAAACAATAAATGCTGGAGAGGGTGTGGAGAAAAGGGAACCCTCTTGCACTGTTGGTGGGAATGTAAATTGATACAGCCACTATGGAGAACAGTATGGAGGTTCCTTAAAAAACTAAAAATAGAACTACCATACGACCCAGCAATCCCACTACTGGGCATATACCCTGAGAAAACCATAATTCAAAAAGAGTCATGCACCACAATGTTCATTGCAGCTCTATTTACAATAGTCAGGACATGGAAGCAACCTAAGTGTCCATTGACAGATGAATGGATAAAGAAGATGTGGCACATATATACAATGGAATATTACTCAGCCATAAAAAAGAAATGAAATTGAACTATTTGTAGTGAGGTGGATGGACCTAGAGTCTGTCATACAGAGTGAAGTAAGTCAGAAAGAGAAAAACAAATACCATATGCTAACACATATATATGGAATCTAAAAAAAAAAAAAAAAAGGTCATGAAGAACCTAGGGGCAGGACGGGAATAAAGACACAGACCTACTAAAGAATGCACTTGAGGACACGGGGAGGGGGAAGGGTAAGCTGGGACAAAGTGAGAGAGTGGCATGGACATATATACACTACCAAATGTAAAACCGATAGCTAGTGGGAAGCAGCCGCATAGCACAGGGTGATCAGCTCGGTGCTTTGTGACCACCTAGAGGGGTGGGATAGGAAGGGTGGGAGGGAGGGAGATGCAAGAGGGAAGAGATATGGGGATATATGTATATGTGTAGCTGAATTACTTTGTTATAAAGCAGAAACTTACACACCATTGTAAAGCAAGTATACTACAATAAAGATTTTAAAAATAATAATAAATTAATTAAATTAAATAGTGGTCCTGAGTCATTAGAAAAAAAGACTGAATTACACTGAGTATCCTCTGACTAAGAAAACATAGGAAAGGAAGAAGGTAGAAAGTGTATAATAAATTTATAAAGATTTCCATCAAAAATGGTTAAATTTAAAAGATTTTAGTCCTTGAAGGTATAAGATTCAGTTACCTGGAAAACTAATTTATGATCAGTTACCTGGAAAATTCCATCTTATTACGGAAAATGACCAGATAAATGGGGTGTTACTGAATGTGCTACTTTAGTACAAATAAATGAATCAAGTTTAAAACAAAAGCCTACTTAATTTCTAGACAGCTTATTTTACCTGAACTGCAAAGTATTTCCTGTGAATTCCTTATATGTTTAAAATATTAATGTGTAACACTTTGCATTGTTCAGATAAACATCGTAAGTAGTAAGCCAAAATCATTTCTTTTTCAAGAGTAAACTCTGCCATGTATCACTTCTAACAAATGTCAATACCCAGTACAAATGGAAGAATCAAAATAATGAAATTAATTTAATTATCTACACTAACAGGGATAAAATAGTATGGATGATCCAAATAATTTTAAATATATTAAAATCACTTATATTTGACTGAGACAAACTCAGATAATGACAAATTTAATTACTTACACACTAAGTATGTTTTAACTAACCTACATTCCCTTTTGGCTAGACTCAGAACATGGCTAGGAAAATTTGAGTCTCTATGAAAAAAATTCAAAAGACAGATTAATGCTCAAATAGCTGGTAAATTCATTTTTTTTTAATTTTAAGAAAGTAAAAGTTAAATTTATCCTCAATTTAGCCTTCCCAAATACCCATTATTCAAATAAAGACTAAATCTCTATCACATTTCTCACTACCGTTAAGTAACTGAAGTCAAAATAATCATGAACATTTCAATACAAAATTAAGGGTAAATAAAGGTCTTACACAAAGCACTAAAATAGGGAATGGATTAAGATCACTCCAAAATGTGCCCTTGAATTATTCAAGTAAAAACGTGGGCTTACCAAAAGATCCACATTTAATATCAACTGAAAACCATGTAGTTTGAGGGTAAGCACTTCGGTCTGACAATCAGGAGCAGATCCAATATTCAGAGTAGAGTTCACATTAGTCAAATCTTGTTAGACTCTTAAATGAATCACTCATTCACTGGTACATGAAGCAGAGCTATCTTGGTAAAACATTCTAACGGCATAATTCCAAATACCAGCCATATGTTTCCAACAGAGATGATCAACTGTACAATAAGGTTTTTCATTGAGAAACAAATCTTAATAATATTTAGATTTGACCTTCTGGATAGTTGTCTATGTTTTTATACATAGAGAAATAATAAAGCAAGCAAATAATTCTTTCAGAAATTATGTTATCACACAAATTTGTTCATAGATGTAATTTCACAGACTCACTAGTACTCCTCATGAAGTAAATGAATCCTAATATTCCATGTATGAATTTAGCTACCATAGTTTACATTTTTATTTCTCATTCATGCACATATGCTAACTTCATATTCAAGGTAATTTTGAAATAGATGATTGACCTTATAGATCTGTCTATTTGAAAACAGGTAATACACTGTCAATAATATCACAAATAAACAACAGAAATACTATTTCCCTCTATTGTTCAATCTATCCATTTATTTTCCTTTGTAGAACTTAAAGATTCACTCATGTTTTATCTATCCCTTCTTTATTCTTTCTGACTTGGTTTTCTTATTTCTCTCATGGTTCACAGTCATTCTAAGAACTAGTCATTAGTAGATGTCTTCTATAAGCTACAATATAGGTTAATTATATGGTAAAAGACAAATTTCCTCTTAGTAACTTATAAAGGCCTAAAATTTTAATAAGCATTTAGCCTTAAAAGAAACAAAATCCGTGATATTTCATTGGAAGTGTTTAAGCAGGAGGGTGATGAACATCTGTAAGGGATACTATAGAAAATGTTTTTAAACAGAAAGATCTAATCCTTGCTCTTAGGCAAGTCAAAATGGTCATTCTAAGACTATGGTTTATTGTATTATTATTTTTAGGGACTTCCCTGGTGGTCCAGTGGGTAGGACTCCACGTTTCCAATGCAGGGGGCCCAGGTTCGATCCCTGGTCAGGGAACTAGATCTCACATGCATGCTGCAACTAAGAGTCCACATGCCGCAACTAAGACCCGGTGCAGCCAAAATAAATTAATTAATTAAAAAAAAATAAATCTAAACAAACAAAAAAAAAGACTATGGTTTATTGTACTATTATTTTCAAATGCATGTAAATAAACTCATTGCCATTTTGAGCTGATATAATTGGTACTTACATACAAATCACTAGTGAGAGCATAAACTGATGCTAGGTTTGGGAATATAATTTAATAATACTTTTTAAGAGTCTTTAAAAGTTCTTACTCTTTCTTCTAGTTATTACATTCTCAGAACTCTATCCCAAGGAATACTCTTAGGTATAGAATTCTACCCATAAAAGTGTTCATCACATAGTGAAAAGTTAAAACTCAAACTATACAATGTTGAATTATGACTCATTTATATGATGGAATACTATGTCTTGACATTAAACAGCTGCTTATAAATAATGTTTAAAAGAAGGTAAAATAGCTATGAGGTAAATTATGTTTAAAAAGCAGGACATACAGTTGTATATATAGCATGATTTCAACTATGTAAAACTACAAATAAAAAGTAAAGAAGTATACCAAAATGGAATGCTGATTATGTGAGTGAATCACTCTTTTCTTCTTCATACGTTACTATAATCTCTATAAGGTTTCTTTTAAACTTAGGGGAAAAAATAGAGATAATTGCTAAAAAATTAGTGACTTTTATTTTCTATTTTGGTGGTGTAACAGAGTACCTGAATGGCTGTGATTAGGAAAAGTACCTTCATGCGTCTGTAACCGCTGAAGTGCCTTCCAGGTCTGTAAGGTGAAGACCCCAGGTCAGAGCAAATGAAGCACTGCTGGAGGAGGGCTTGCTGCTGCCCTGGGCCTTGATGAGGTGCTCACCACCATGCACTGCCCGACAGACCAATCCCAACACAGGGGTCAGATTAAGCACTGATTACCTACATTTCTCTGGAGCGATCCCATTATGCCCTAAATTACTAGTTTGGTTGGTTTGCTTATTTCATTGTAAACTTCTGCCCACAAAAGAACTTCAAGCACTCTAGTTATCTGACATTATGCAAGTTCCTAACCCCATGTAACCCTCTCCATGCAGTAAATGTATTCGAATTCTACCTGCCCTGCCCTCCATACCCTACCACTATGCCCTCTGGAATTCACCATCTGCCATGCCTCTACACCCTCAACTTCTTCTCTGAATAGCCCCATCACCTCTTCCTTTAACTGAAACCAGGCTGTCCCCAGAAGCCCCTTGTAGGTGGCAGCCGTTTTTTTCTCCACACCCCATATGCCATTGCCCTGAAGACAATATGCCATGGCTGGTTCCAGACTTATTTCCTCACTCAAACTTTCAGCCAATTTAAAGAATTAGCCTTAAATCATGTGTATTATTTTCCTATTCCTGTTATAACAAACTACCACAAAATCAGTGGCTTAAAACAACACAAATTTATTATCTCACCATTATGGATGTTAGAAGTTCAAAAAGGGTTTCACTGGGCTAAGATCAGATTGTCGGCAGGGCTGCAGCCCATCTATTTCCTTGCCTTTCCAGCTCCTAGAGGCCTCTTGTGCTCCTGGCTGGGGGCCCCTTCCTTCATCTTCAAAGCCAGCAGCACAGCATCTTCAACCTCCCAGACTCTGCCCCCATCATCACATCTCCTTCTCTGACTTTACCTCCTGGCCACCCCTTCCTCTCCATGATGAAAATGTTAGCACTGAGGAACTGTCTTTTGCATACTGTCACAGTTTCTGTCATCATTCAACATGCACACAGATGATCCATCCTTCACACTCATCTCTCATTTCTTTGCTGTCATCATATCTGAAGAACTTTTCCTCCATCCCAACTTGATCACCTCCTTCCATGATTATACTCTAGAGACCTTGACAAAATCTCAACCTCAAGTATCCTGCTATGTCCCAGGCTCACTTTCTCATTATCAGGGCCCCTGAGAGTTCTTCCTTGTAGTACAACTGGAGCTGTGCAATAAGGCAGTCCTGCTCATACACTGCCAAACAACTGACCTCCATCAAGACCTTCAAGCCATTGACCTCTAGAACATCTTTACTGGTCATTCCTCTGTTCATGTCCTACCTCAGCCCTACACAGTTTAGATCCCACTGTCCGTCACTATAATCATGCCCTAATAAGCACTCCTAACTTCCCTGTCCTCTCGCCCTGTATCCCAGACAGCTGGAAACCCCCAATACCAATTAAACCAAATGCTCTACCCCCTCCTCAGCTGCACACAAACAGCTGAACATGGTTTGTGAAAAACACAAAACCAGGCTGGCTCAATCTCACTTTAAATGCCATCTTTGCAATGATAAATCCTAAAATTATTTCCAGCCATAATTTCTAGAAATCTAGATTCCTAAATGCAATGAGTACACCAAGTGCTTAGGTTTTATTTTCTAAATTCCATCTTCCACTAAAAGAAAACCACGGCTCCTTGAAGGAATAGTTGATTCCAGCATAAACATAAGATGATCCTGGAAAATGTATTTGTGTCAGAAAGCAAGAAAGTACTCAGAATGATTGGGGCATGTCCAAAAGCTACAGGACCCAGCCTGAAGGGGCTCTCACTGTCCAAATCTTGGGCAATTTGATCATCAAAATAAATAATGATGGTAATAGATACAAATAAACATAGAAATAAATGGGAGAGAAGGAAAGTTCTTCCTTACAGCAGAATGCCTGTTAATAAATGAGGAAGGGATAATGAAGTAAAAAAAAAAAAACAAAATCACCATTTGGCAACCACTGTAGTGGTGATTGATTGAGGTGGGAGTCATCAATGGATGCTAACGTTGGTGGGGGAGGTTTGATGAGAAACAGAATATTGGAGTAGTCTTGGCTTATCTCCCGACAAAATACTTAAATTACAAAGGGAAAACTGGTGACCAAGTGATCAAGGCAAACATTGGCAGTGGTGGGATATGGTGACATCACGTGCCTCCTGATGAGCAGTACTGAAAAGAGAACAGTATCAATTAGGTGATATTTCTGCCAAAATTCCAGCCCTGGGCTGGATATGAGGAAACACCGGACAGACTCAGGTTGAGGGACATCCTGGAGGATGATAAACCTGAACTCTTTAGAAATGTCAACATTATGAAGACGGGAAAAGACTAAAAAACCAATAAAGACTAAAAGACAGGAGACATAGCAACTAAAGGTAACATGGATACTGGAGCAGGAAGCAGAAAGAGACGGTAGGATGGTTGGTCAAATGTGCATAGGTTCTGTGGACAGGACTGACACTGTTACGTTAACACTGACTTCCTGATTCACATGGTTATATTGTGCTGATGTAGGTGAGTGTTCCTGTTTTTTGTTTCAGGTTTTTTTTGTTGTTGTTGTTTTTAACAAATGCAAGCTCACCGCCCTTCCCTACAAAAAAATCCTCCATTACTTAAGGAGGACAGAGCCTCCACTTAAAATCCAAACTCTCTACTTTGCCCCTTAAAGCCTCTGGATCACCCCTGCTGCCTCTCCAACCTCAGCTCCAACCGTTCACCCCAGCTACTACCATCCACTTCCCTAGGACACTCAAGCTAGTTCTGCTCAGGGCCTTTCCGTGTGCTGCTCCCTTCTCTAAACTGCCCTCATTCCATCATATCTGTCAGGACTCGGCTTGAATGTCACCCTTCCCAAGAGGCCTTCCCTGACCACACCAAATGTCTTCAGCTCCACCCCTGCACCTGCTCTGTTTTCTTTGAAGCACTTAACACTACCTGTTACTCCATAAGGTTTGTATTTACTTGCTTACTGTCTGCCTCCTACGTGAGGGTGTAATTCTTACAAGGGCATCCTACGCATCATGGTATCCCCATTACCTACGTGCCTAACACGTGGTGGGCGTTTAATAAATATTTGCTAAACTGACACATTAACAGAAATGTACGTATAACAAACGTTTACAAAAGAGAAATACAATCATCTGAAGATGTGGATTCACTATAAATGGGAAAGTAACAGGGTTAGTGACACTACCCACTAGCAACATCAGGGACAGACCACCAAACCAGAGGTGTGCGGTTCATAATAGAATTTACGTGATTATAGAATACTGAAACTGAAAATAGATTTATAGCAATTCAACTGACAACCTGCCATGTGAACACTAGAAAAGGTAAGTAGAGAGAGGCTCAAGGAAGAAGCCTTTCAGAGCTGCCCAAATGACAAATATCTTCATAATAATATAAAGTTAAATCTGGAAGACATATATAGGATTCAAAACTGCATACTCCAGTGGTTTGTATATGCATCAAGAATGAAAATCAAGCAAATAAAGACCATCCATAGCTCTGCATGGCAGTGAAAAAAAGGAAAAGAAACTGAACCGGTACACAAATGAGGCAGATTGATGGCATGAAGGAGAACTTGACGAAAATAAATGGGACTGCAGGAAACAATCATGATAGTGAAAAAGAGAAATGAAAGCAACCATTTCATCCAGCATTCCCAAGCAAAGTGATAGAGGAAAGTATAACAACTAAAAAGAAAAATTCAACCTAAAAACTATCTGCAGACAACGAAAAAAATTCCATATATATATACATATATATGGAATACATACACTCACATGACAACATATAAGGAAAATATATAATATAAAAGGTGGCTGAGAAATTTTAATCTAAAAACAATGATTATTAAATAGAAGTTATATCAAAATCATAGGGGAAAACACTGACTTTAAAAATTTTCTCCAATGTATGAAAAATACTGCCAGTTTCAGTGAAATAGGTACCATAATAAAAATCCATGGTAAATCCTACAATGGAAAATTGGATGGTAAAAATAACAAATCCTATAAAGGCCAAAATGTGAATTATTTGATAGCAGGGATATATTATCTCATTAATCTCTATCCCAACCCCATCTTAAGTCCTTGGTAAAATCTGAATTTTATTTAAGTGAACAAAATTACATACAACAAGTTATCACTTTAAATGTGATAGTTTTTTATTGGTCAGGGAATAGGGAGTTAGGGAATTTCAGGCAGAAGAAATCTACAAAGCAACTGAGACAGAAAATAACAGGGCATGTGGGGAAAGCCATTTGGAAGACCAACTGTAAATATGGCTTCCATGTTGATATCACCTGTCCACAAGCCATCCCTTCATCAGAAACGTTCCTCTAAGAGAAACAGAGGTGACAGGAATAAAGCCTGACCCAATACAAGGATAGAGGCTTTTGCAATCAGAAGTATATTGTACACACAACAGCTACAAAAGCATTTTCCAGGTTGGGGTGCAGGGGACACTACTGAGTCGGTTCTGCTCTCTTACTAACCAGCCACACTCACAGTGAACGTACTGTGCCATCAACCTTCCAGAAGATAAGAAAAGGGAGACGTGGGGTCTAAACAAAATTAGGAGCGAAAAGGCATTTCCCCAAGTACAAGTGAACAAACTGCCTGATATAAACTCACTAGATAAGGAAAGGGCAGGAGGCAGAAAGTGCCCCGCTGTACCCAGAACCCCCTCCTCATGGCTTGACTCCATGGAGAGAGGCCCGCCATCGCTACAGAAGCAGTCCACTCTCCTGCATGTGTGAACTCCACTCTACTCCCAGGCAACCGACTGTGTTTGGACACAGACACACAATCATATGGACTGGGCCCCCTTTAAACTCAAGATCGCAAGCCTCAAGCGGGGCCCTTCTTGCCGTCTGGCAGTCCCACTGTCTGCTCCGTTCCCTCTCCCAATCCCCTACACGACAATTTCATACACCTTTCCCCAGACCTCCCACGTCACCTCCTTCTTCCTCATTTTCAGCTTGCTCCTGCTTCTCTAAGAACACATGTGATCAGAAGAGCTCTGCATAAACACCACCACCTCATCTACCCTCCCACCTGTCTCTGTACCTGTATAGTCTGCCCTGTCACCTATTACTATGGGCCATACTCCCATCTAAGACCAAACCTGCATTTGCACACTAGATCAAGGACCTCATTCCAGCAATCCTGCCCTGTCTCTCCCTGTCACTAACTTTTCCCTCCTCTTTTTCCTCTCCTCCTCTTTTCTCTCCTCTCCTTTACAATAAACTCCATCTTCACTTTCTCCAATTTCTTTTTTCCCAATGACTCTCTGGAGAGAGAGTTAGGTTTTCATCAATATCCAGTTAGGTTTTCATCAGTATCACTTCATCGAAACTGTTCTTCTAAGGTCTCCAATAACATCCAAGTGGCTGAACCCAGTGTTCAAGTGTCAGTGTCCTCTTGTTGGATTCAGCAGCAGCAGCTGGCACGGCTGACCTCCTTTCTTCCCTCAGCTTCCAGGACGCCATGGTCCCTGGTCTCCTCCTGCTGCTCTGCTTGTTTCCTCTTTATTGCCTAGATCTCTAAATGTCGGAGAACCCAGTGTTCAGTTCAAACAACCTCTTCTCTTTTCTACTTACACTTTCTCCCTTAGTGATCTCATCCAATCCCGTGACTTTCAGGCCTTTATAAACCCCCATTTTTATTTCTAACCTGGACCTCTCCAGAGCACAATTCCAGATTTGTACATCCAGCTGCCTATCCGACAACTCCACGTGGACATCTAATTGACGTCTCAAAGTGAACATGCCTAAAACTAAGCTCCTGAAATTCATCCTCCAACCTGCTGCCCTCAGTGACCCCATCTCAGTGGACAGAAACATAATTTCTCAGGTCAAAGACTTTGAGGTCATCCTTGGCTCTGTTTTCTGTTTTTCCTTTCTTTTATGGGCACATATACGCATGCACGTGTGGGCGTAGACACACACACACACTCACACACTCTCCATATCCAATCTGTCAGCAAACCTTGCTGGCACAACCTTTAAAATATATACAAAAATCCTACACTCCCCACCGTCTCTCCTGCTACCACTTAGTCCAGTTATCTCATTACCTTTGTTTGATCATTTAAATCACCTCCCAATTGGTCCCCCTGCTGCCATTCTTGCCCCCTTCAACTGTTCTCAACACAGCAACCAGAGTAACTTCGTTAAAATGTAAGTAGAATCTTGTCATTTCTACCTTTACTCAAAGTTCTCCAATGGTTTGCCAACTCACTGCAAATAAAAGCCAAAGTCTTTAAAGTACTCCAGAAAGCCCTGTAGGATCATGTACGATCCGGTGCCCCTGACCTCATCTCTCGTATCTCGTAGCAATTACTTTTGCTGTTCCTTCCTTCTGGAAAGCCTCTCCCTCACATATTTGGTTAGTTCACTCCCTTCCTTCCTGCAGGCCTTTGCTCAAATGTCATCTTCTCAGGCAATATTTACTGAATGAATGAATGAATGAATGCTGTTCACAAAGCTGATGTGCTGACTCAGGCCACGAACTACAGGATTCTAATCCCAGTGATGGACTCACAGGCCAGGGGTGAGAATCCAGACCCAAAGGAGACAGGTTTGTATAGACACCAAGTCGTTAGCCAACAGCGGGGTCTGCACCCACAATCACAGCAATATTTTGCCACTAAGGTAAGTAGAAAACCAAACACACAACTACAAGACTGCTTGGTGATGATAACATTACAACAAAGAGACTTAAATTATCTAGTAGAATACAGGCAAAATTAATCATCCAGTCACACTGTAGAATTGCTGCTCAAACGTGACCCAGCACTGCTGGTCTGCACACTGTCAGGACAGAAAGAGCAAGCGCTTCAACTTTGAGGCAACTTGACTTGGCTGTGATTTGTCGATGAATGTGATCAAGGTACACATCGTTTGGGTTCCATGTGGTGTGAGCGACATCCTACTCATGTGCAGAAAGGCCATTCATTAGTCTACAATGGATTAGAACTTTATAAAAAAGAAAACACTGCTCCTTCACCACAGATAGTTTGAGAAGCACCACTATAAGGAGTGCCTTTATAACACGTGCCTGATTACCTACTGGATAATATTTCTTCCTTTAAATATATACAAAAATATTAATACTTGCATTCCGTCTTTTTTTTCCTTACGTCAAATTATTCAATTTTCTCCTGACAGCATATACCCATAACATATCGTGATTTGGAAATTTTAAGTTTTTCTTTTAACTGATATTGATAGGTTTACTACTTCCTGGTGACTACTTTCTAAAGATTTTTCTTAGAGATCAACAATCCTGTCTTTGGCATATAGATTCTACTAACCATTTTTCAGAGAGATTTCCGGTATCAAAGAGTTTCTATTATAACATTATAATCTCTTTTCCCAGACCCCTCAATACTCCGTATGTCCCCTAAGACAGTTCCCATCTCATTACACTATAATTATTGGTTTAATTATCTGTTTTCTCTATTGGACTGTAACATCTGTAAGGGCAAGCACTACGTCTGAATTCTAGAATAGCTTTATCCCCAGTACCTACAGTAGTTCCTGGCTCACAGTAGTTGTCCGATAAACATCTACTGAATAAATGAATGAATTCATTGTATATAGGTAAGTGAACTATAGGTGACAGAAAATCTGGAGGCCATCAACTGGAAAAAAGGAGAAAGAAGTACATGTTTCCTAAACAAGAGGACACAACACAATGGTACGACTCTGAGTGGTGCACGTAAATGAGCTTTGTTCCAGAAATTCACATGCCTACCATCAGACAAAGCTAGTGAAACGGAAGTAGACTTCTGCAACAGAATACAAAAAAGGAAATGAAAACTAAGAAATCCAATCACTTATGATAAAAACAATAAGCACAATAAAAAGTTTCCTTCGAACTGGAATGCTTTCCCCCCACAATATTCCTCAACATTTACTGAGCACTTGCGAGAGCACAGCACGTGGCGGGGTGAGGGAGAAGGGTGGGGAGGCAGATGTGTTATCCCTGGAGCACAGCTGACTCCTGTGTGAGCTAAGGGATTCTAATTTTCGTTTGTTTTTTTCTAGCTTGATGGAAAGAAAAAGTTTTCACATTGCTGCAAATCAAAAGTCTGACTGGTTGTTAACAACTGTCACCGCTTATTTAATATTTGATGATTCTGATTTTCTGACAGTTACAAGTTTTCCTCCTGCTCTGGGAGACTGGGCCCCTCCGGGCTCCCCATGTTGCACTCATTCTGGTGGCTATACCTGTTGGGGTATCATAAATTCTGTGACAGAAGCACACACTGCATAAAGGTGGTAAAGGGTCAAAAAAGACCCTCTACAGGACACTTATGGGTCTTAGCTAAACTTCAAAAGCTTAGTAGCCATTCACCAGGCAGACACGTTTAGAAGAAGGGTCACTTTCATTCACTAATCCAATACTTAGTGATACCCTACTTTGTACTGAGTACTTACTGCATGATCACTCTGCACCCACAGTGAACCGCCTTGGAAACGTATGCCTGAGTCTGTGTCTCATTCCCCACCAGACTAGAAGCCCTGGGACAGCACAGGCTACATCTCTAGGACCCAGTGCCAAGCACAGTAGTAACCGTTTGTTAACAGAGAAGAAAATAAGCTGTTTCATTTATGATTTACAAATGCTTTTGCAAATTTTGGTGGCTCTTTAACAATTACAGCATTCAGGTCAATTGCATTTAGTGTTTTTCAGGAGATTTCACTCCAAGTTTTCTCAAAAATATACAAATATTATCATTTCTAATTCAAATGTGATACCTAAATTTTTCCCCTTTATTTAATCCTGACCTACATCACCTGTCTCATGATACAAATGTTAAAGGTATACCAATTTACCACTTTGTATTAAATTACAAATTTGCCTTGAAGAGGGTTTTTATAAAACTATTACCCAAGTCTTATATGGTATAATTAAATAAGTCAAACTAGCCCTTAGGGACCTCTTACTCTGAAATGAAATTTTAGAGCCAAAGAGTGCCTGTAACCTTTACTGAAGTCATGTCGAAAATGCTAGTTTGAATTTAACAAACTAATGAGATCTCCTTAGAAAAGGCTAGTCATACTCTCTGATGTGAATACTCGTGAATTCCCTTCCCATCAAAAGGATCAACATGGAAATTATTTTAAAACAAGATTGTGTTTTTCAAAGGGTGCTGTGAGCCTCAAAGCTGGAGCCCATGCATCGAGCACTCAGGGTTTGATCTGGCCAGGGTGTCAACTGGCCTTCAGGCCTCTGGAAATGTGGAAGAAAAGAAATAAGAAGCTTTTCAAAGGTGAGCCGAGGTGATCCCAATTATCAATCATTAATTTAATAAGCATCTCAGGGCTCCTTCTATGAGCCAGGCCCCATAATAAGCCCTGAAGCAACAAAATGATCAAGTCTCTGCATCCAACCAGCTCCTAAGTATTTATCATATGCCTCATCTAAGATATCTGCTTAAAAACCAGTAACTAAATACATATATTTATTTAGCAGGAAAATTATTCAGTTTAGTTCAAACTGCATATCTGAAGATTCTCTCAACTTATCTCCAAGAACAGCTGCCAGGATAGGGCACTGGATCAGAATTAAAGCCCAGAATTTTACTTCTACTTATGACACTGACATGTTGAATGATCTTGATAAAGTAACCTCAGATTTCTGAATTTCACCTCTTCATATTCAAATAGAAAAAGCAATTCTTCCTATCCCAAACGCATTCTGAAGACTATTATCAGAAAAGTATGTGAAGCACTAAAGGTCTGACACAGGAGAAAAGTTTATCACTCTTACTGACATCAAAGCAGCCAAAGAGATAGGGAGATTTACTGTATACAGTAAAACCAAAAGATAGCATCATTAGTGAAGGAGTTAATGAAGTTGCCTCTTAAAGCTTTAAAATCATAACAAGTCCTACGATGTCAGTATTCAAGACTGTGCTCAGTAAGCAAGGTGCTTGATGACGATGGTCCAGATCCTGTGCCCCACTTGTCCGAACTCCACCTCCTCCACCGTCAAGTCCATCCTGCATATTGCTGCCAGAATAATCTTTCGGAAACTCATTTCCTTATACTACTCTCTCACTCAAAACAAAGTGGCTTCCCATTTTAAGAAATCATACCTAAATTCCATTGCATGACTCTCCAAACTTTATACAATTTGTACATATTATTTACCAGTATTTCTAACATAGTCAATGGAGCCTCTTTGCTGTCGCATAAATATACCATGTCCAATCCGACATCATATTTGTTCAAGTTGATCAAGTTCTTCCCGTCTTCTACAACTCCACAGTCCTTAGAGCGTGAACATTCAAACAGTCTTAAAGGCTCACTCAGCGGCTTCCTCCTCTATAAAGCCTTCCTTATTTCCATCTTCACTGAATTTACTTTCCTTTAAAATCCTAAAATACCAGTATAAGTGTTTATCACAAATCCTCAACTAGTTTTTACCAACTCATGTGTTAGGACTCTATCTCTTATTTTCTGGGTGCTCACTACTCTGGATAACAATGGTTAACACATAGAAGGAATGTGTTTACAGCCATGAAAACAAACAGGCTCACTGTGGAAAACAGATCAGCCCGCAAAACACGTTCACGCCCTAAATCCCTAGAACCTTTATGTTACTATACAAGGCAAACGGGACTCTGCAGATCTAATGGGAAGATTATCCTGGATTATAATCTGGATGGGTCCAATCTAATCACATGAGCTCCTAAAGCAGAGAGGTGTAGCAGAAGGGAAGTAGAACATTCCCTGGAAGGAGATTCAAGCTGCTGTCCCTGGAGAGAGGCACATGGAAAACAAGAGAAGGAATGTGGGTGGCCTCTCTCGGAGCAGAGATCAGCCCCTGGCTGAGAGCCAGCAAGGAAACGGGGTCTTCGGTCCCACAACCGCAAGGAATTGATTTCAGGGAACACCTGAATGAGCTTGGAAGCAGATTCATCCTCAGAGCATGCAGAAAGAAACATAGCTCTGCTGACACCTTGATTTTGACCTTGTGAGACTCTAAGCAGAAGAGTAAGTCAAACCACGATGTACTCAGACTTCTGATCTACACAACTGTGAAATAATAAATGAGCATTGTTTCAAGTTCTTAAATGTGTGGTAATTTATTATGGCAGCAATAAGGAACTAATCAGCTCACAAATATGGCAGCACAAGGTCAAACAAATATGGCAGCTCAAGGTCAAACACAGGCCAAAATGCAAATTCAGACAAGCTATCCAAACAGAAGCTAAATGCTGGTAAGTTGATTAAAGATAAACATGCCCACTTGAACAGAGCTAAAAGTAAAGAGCAGACAGTATTTCAGTTTTTATTAAGGAAAACTTGGAGAGATCCCCATAGTCAAACTGGGTGTTAAAATAATTGGGTCAAATATATTAGAACTATAGTATATGATAAGGCTATTTGCTCCAATTGCTTTTGAAATAAAGTGAGAAGTTTATACAAAATTTCTAAACATTCAGGTAAAATGTTTCAAAGAAAAGGCAAAACCCTTTTCTCTGACAGGATTAGGAGTACAGTAACACAAAACACAGCAAAGTTAAATAGCCTGCAGAGAGATTGTTCACACAGCTTTGTTATTATAAATCCTATACTAACGAGATAACCATCCAAAGGCTCAATGGAGCAAACAGATAACTGCACCTGATGTTCTTAACACACAAACTGGATATAGATATAGATAAATCAATGGAGCCACAAAGCATTTATCTAGAAGCCCTAGAGGAACAGACAGTGAAACTATGAACCTGGTGGTCAAATCCTGACAGCGTGTAACTTACAAGGTCACTGCGTCAAATGCAGGTAGAGTGTGAACTTAACCCCCACAGGCGGGCTCTAGAGAAGAGTCTGATAACTAAATAAAAATGTTAAAAAAAAAAAATGCTAAGTATCAAGTTAACTGGCACAATGGCAAAAATATAATCAAAGGTAGTAACTTTTAATCTAATAAAAACCTTTTCAATTTTAAGTAAACTTTTTTTTCTCCAAATGCAGAATAACATGCTCAATGGAAAAAACTTGGGAAACAGAAAAACTACATACACAAATAAAATCATCAATAATCCCAATATCTAGAGGTAATCAATATTATTAATATTCTGTTAGATGATTTCCCAGTTTATTTATATAATATCTTTATTCAAATTTATGTGTATTAATACCCTTTTTATAAAAACAGTATCATACTTTAAGGTTTAGCATTATGGAAGGCATTTTCCACAAACTGAATTTTTAATCTCCTCATAGAATTCTACTGTATGATTCTTTTATTCAATAATAACCTCTATTTGTGGAAATACAAGTGGATTCAAAATTTTTCATCTTCTACACATACTTTAATGCACACCTCTGAGAGTAACAGAGGCAAAATAAAACAGTGGCTTCACCATTCACTATCTAAGTGATACTGGACAAGTTACTTAACTTTCTGTACCTCAATTTTTTAATCTAAAAAATGGATATAACAACAGTTCCTACCTCCTAGGGTTATGGTGAGTTAGATAAGTTAATATATGTAAAATGCTTTAAAACAGCATCTAAAACACAGCAAGTGGTAGAGAGATGTTAGCTCTTATTGTTATTATTTCCTACAATAAATTCCAAGAAGTATAATTATTGGGTAGACAGGCTCACACTTTAAGAATTCTTAATATGTATTACTAATTTTTTCCCAGAAAGGATAGTATGAAATAAACTTTCACCTAAAGAACTATATTCTCTTGCCTCATATCAACACTGGGTAAACTATATAAACTCAGCCCATCTTCTAGGCAAAAACAATACTCTAAGTATAAGCATAAATACCTCACCAAAACACTTTGAAATATTAATTATGCTTTGACAAAGCAAAGGCCTAAAACTATAACTTTAATTTGGCTCTTTAAATACCCTGTTAGGCTTCTGCACCAAAAAGAGTGAGGGCACTAAAACAGACTAACAAAATACAAAATGAATTACCCATTAGATTAAGAAAAAATATTTAGCCACTGGGTAAAGGTAGCACAATAACAAGAAATTTGTTTTCTGGAAAGAGCAATCTCAACTGTTGTGTCAGGTGCTAGAAAAGTGGTCTTATTTAATGATGACCTAGGAGAAGAAATGCACAAGAAATTCTCTAGATGAGCTAGGAAGAGAAAGCACTGGGTGGTAGTAAAGTTCCAGGCTAATAGATCATGCAACACAAAAAAGCTGACAGCTTTATCAGAAGAGTGGTGGGTATCAACGTGGACAACTTGCAGGTAACACAGTCCAGATAAGAACAACCTACTCCAGAGGTGATAGGCTCTGAGCTAGGAATCATGGAGGGTGACATTTTCGTGGCTCCCTAAGTTGTCCTGGGCATTTCCTATAATGAAAAGGGCTCAGTAAGTTCCTGCAGAAAGCATGTACAAGTGACAAGTATCATCAGGAAGAGTATCTGAGACCCAGAACATCACTTGACTTCCTCTTCTGTGGAACCATGATGCATTTCTGCCTCTGACACTGTACTGAATTTGCATGGGTACAAATCAAGAGGAGACGTAGGAAATAAAACAAAAGTAAGCTAAAATAATAAAGAGGGCAAAAGAGACCCACATAAAGATAGACTAAAAACGTTAGTGCTCTACAAAATGGAAGAGTAAATTGTGCATAATGGAAGTTTTTATGTAAAGATGCTTGAATTATGGGGCACTCTCATAAACCTAAAAGTTGTAATTTCCTGACCACCAGAGCAACTGCTGATATTCTTTCAGAAGCAATTGCTTAGGAATAAGTTTCTTCCAGAAATGGTTCAGACTAAAAATGTAAGTAGGCTCAATAAGAGTTTTCATACATTTATGAATGATGTATACAATACAGGTCACAGAGAAATATCAGGGCTGTTTGCTTATAACCCTAATCTTCTGAGATGACATAATCCATATGTTTGTTTTTGGCAAACATACCAAAAAACAGTGTCTGGTTCTCAACATCAGAGAGCTACTAGCAGGCTGATCTGACCCAACACAGCATTTCACAGCTCTTTAAGTGAGTACTTCTTCATGTCCCCAAATTATGGGTAATGAAGTCTGTTAAAATTAATGAATTCTTAAGAAAGTAAGCACTTTTCTTTGAATGATTTTTGTATCCATTTCTTTTAAAGTAAAAATATATAATACTGTATATATTTCAAATTGTTAACTGTCAGAAGATAACCAGAGTTTTTCACAAAAGTCTTCCATGGACTTTCCCAAATTATCATTTATACAAACCCACAATAATTCACTTGAAAGGCCATTACACCCTAATTAATATATTTTTAGAACACTTTGCAAAAGTATTGTTACTGGTACACTAAAAAATGAATTCCTTAAGAGGTCAGGGAAGCTCTAAAAATACTTCATTCAGAAATCAGGAGAATGTTTTCATTAAAGGTTTGACAAATATGTTTGTCAAATTATTTCTTAAAATATAAAATAGCTTTTTTAAGTAAAATACTTTAAAATTTCTTATTGTACTTTCAATTATTAGCCTGTGGCAAATAATTCCAACACATAAAAGTCAGTTTTTGGTTAAAAGAATATAGAATCATCCAGCAGGATGGTTTGACATAGATTGTGTGTGTGTGTGTATGTGTGTGTGTGTGAGAGAGAGATTATTTATAGGTTCATGTATGTATAAACATTATATATATAATTTACAGTATACATAATATGTACATATATAATATGTATAAGCTATATAACTTTAGTATATAGGTACATAAATATATCATATAGGTGTATATGTACATAGAGAGAGAGTTTGTATATATATCTTAAGCATTATACACACACATACCTATTTTGAGAGTGGACCAAAAAACAAGAATATATCTTTTGAGTTAAAGGGTAAGAACAGGGACTTCCCTGGTGGTCCAGTGGTTGGGAATCCATCTTCCAGGGCAGGGGACACTGGTTCGATCCCTGATCAGGGAACTAAGATCCCACATGACGCAGGGCAACTAGGCCCTCGCGCCACAACTACTGAGCCTGCACGCTCTGGGGCCCACACACCACAACTAGAGAGAAGCCTGTGTGCTGCAACGAAAGATCCTGTGTGCCGCAACTAAGACCTGACGCAGCCAAAAATAAATAATAAATAAATATTTATTTAAGGAAAGGGTAAGAACAAAGGAGAGTTCTAAAATTTCTTACATTTTTCCAACTTTTATCACTGAAGACTTAATACTTTAGTTCTCATCTAATGAATTACAGGTATAAAATAACAATGAGTAATGAAATAATTACATGTGCAGAAAGCCCTTCTAATTACACTACATGAATATTTCCAAAGGTCAAAAATGAAAAATTTCAGCTAAGTTTCTTATACTTAGTGAAGACTATTTTTCATTAGTTTTGTTTCAATCTTTAAAAATTGATCAAAATACTGTGATTTATAGCTTTGAGACTATACTATTGGGATTTCTTAATAATGCATTTGTAACTTAAAGTAATTGGTAATTTGGGCCTTATGCACATGGACCTGTGCTAAGCAATTCATAAGGATGCAATTTTTGCCTTCCAGAATTTTGCTGATTAGGGGTACCTCTCCTTCTGAATTAAATTTAGACACAACAAAAAAATAGTAAATTTTCTTCTTTTCCTAAAATACAGAAGTCTTTCCTCCTATGGGACTATTTCTCAGGATGGTCCCAAGAGTTAAGAGTCAGCTCTCAGTCCAAGATGTGCTCAACTTCCCAAGATCATTCAATAGCACAGCAGAACGAGAAGTTGCTACACCTCTAGTTCCAGTCTCCTCCTGGCCAGTCCAGTGTGCCCCTTGTCTCACCTGCCCCCTGAACCCCCAGATATACAGAGATGTCAAGGGAACAACAGTGTTAAAGGTACCTTCCAAGCCTGATAATGTCTCATCCTGAATCTTTACATTCACTGGTGAAAATGGCCTAAGGGATTATTTTTCTTATTAGGATTAGAAATGTTTCCTTTGCTCTTATTACACATGAAATAAATGCTTCTTTGTATGTATGTAAGAAAAGAAATGTAAATAAGGTGGAACAGAGATGGCTACTTATCTAGCCCAATATCCATTCTTCCATTCCTCTTTAGTAATAACAGGCTCCTGATTTTCAGCTGGGCACAAAACACCGTATCTTGTTCCACAGGCCTAACATTTAGCCAGTGAGAAAGAGTGCAAGTACTGTACAGCAACTTCCAGACACCTCCTTAACAGAAAGCTAAGCCTATACCATTTGCTCTGTTTTCCTTGGCTCTCTTCCTTCCTGCAAGCAGAAATGCATGAGAGCTGGATGAGAGCATCCATCTATGACAACGATATGCTATTCGTGGCAGAGTGGTGAGTCACATGGAGCCTGAGTCCTAATGACTGTGGACCCACCACACCAGCCCTGGACTACCTACCTCTCACAGTGTAAGAGAAAATTAACCTCTCTCTTGTTTAAGCCACATGGATTGTCTATTGAAAGCAACCAAAGGTAATCTACCTGATATGTAAATTTTCTACAAATATATTTGTGAGTTTCAACCACGTATTTGTTTCCTTGTTGCATTAGCAGAAAATACACATTAACACATAAAAACATGACCAAGAAACAACAGAAGATTATACAACATATTCAACTTATAAAATGCAGAAATGTCAATTGTAAATCTCTTGCAGAAAAAAAGTCACACTTGGTAAAAAAAACTCCAGACAGTAAGTCTGTAAACATTTGCTCTGAAACCTATCTTGTCCGTCTTCTTTTTCCTTATTTCTAAAATACTGTTTTCTTTATATTGTACACCATAATTTCATGTTTCAGTCACATGAGTCTTAAGTCTTCAATAAGAGACATTAAACATGACAAAGATTTAAATAAAGAGATTTGCTATGTATAGGAAGACTATTTTTTAAATGTCAGTCCCAAATTGATTTATAAGATTAGCACAATTCCAAACAAAATCCCAGAATTAAGGGAAAATGTAGATGTAAATATTTATCAGCTTTCTGGATGATGTTTCTACGTTTCAAAGAAATAGAAGAAACCATAAAAGAAACAAGTTTATCTACTCAGACCATATTTTTTAAAACTGAAAATTTGCAAAGTCAACTTAAAATCCAAAAGCAAATCACAAACCTAGACAAAATATCTGTAACAAATATGACACAATATAGATAGGTTAATTTCATAGCAAGTTAATAACAATTTAAGGACATGAAAAGACAAGGAAGAAAACAAGAAATACAAATGGATAATACATATTTGAATAATTTTCCATTAATTTTTCAAAGTACACCAAAACAAGAAGCCATGTCTCAGCTATAAAATTAGTGCGATTTTAAAAACAGAAACTTTATAGTATTAGCAATCTAGGGTTGAAAACCAGCGCAGTGTCTTCTTGCCGTGCAAAGCAGTACAGCTAGGAGGACGCAAAAGCAAGGGCTCTGGAGGAGAAAGGCCGCCTGGGTGTGCATCCTGGCTCTGCTTCTGCCATCTTTCTGGGCTCCAGTTTCCCCAGGGACAGAACAGGGTTATCACAGGTACCCCCCCAACAGGGTGTTTAAGAGGATTTAATGAGATAAAACATCAGAAAAACTAGGAATAAAAGGGCTCAATGTTAACCCCCCCAACAGGGTGTTTAAGAGGATTTAATGAGATAAAACATCAGAAAAACTAGGAATAAAAGGGCTCAATGTTAACTGCTATCATTTTTATTAGTATAACTATTGAAAAGCAACATCATAATGTGTATGTAGACCCTCAAAAATGTTTCTATTCTCCAAACCAGTTACTTAATTTCTGGGAATGTACTCTAAGAAAATAATCCAAAATACAGGAAAGGTTTTTATGCACAATTATTTTAATGGCAATGCTATTTATAATTTTTAAAAGGTGAAGACAACCAAGATTTCTAAGAAGAGGTGAATATTAAATCTCATTACAATTACACAGCTCTTACAATGACATGATGCATTTTCAACAACACAGGAAAAGAAGCTTTTATTGTGATGCTAAGTGGGGAAAAAAATAGTCACAAAATTATATTTAGCCCAAATCTCAACTACTCATACAAATAAGCATGGAAATCATTCAGTTTTTCACTTATTCCTCCATCTACCATGTTAATTCTTTTTTTTTAAGCAAAACATCAGAATATCAGTGCCCAGTTTCAATACTGTCACAGGACATAAAAAACCAAGCACTGCATGGTCAGCAAACACAGGTGAAGTGAAAACTTCAAGCAGCCAAGACATGACCAGTGACACCTATGGTGCAACAGTCTTCTGTGCAAATCGATTACACTTTGAGCATTCAGGCCCTGCTTCCTTGTGAAATTTTACACTCCTTGATACACTGGCTTCCTCTCTACCTCACACACTGCTCTTCTCTCACCTCGGGACTAGCAACACATAGTGGTCTGCAAAGTTGAATTCAAGCTGCAGTTAAAAAAAAAAAAAAAAATCCCCAGGTCCAAACACTGCAAAAACACTGTGAGATCTACTTCTGATAAGGCTGTCTCCTGAAAACCCTGGAGGCACAAGCTGTAACTGAGCCCCCCCCAACCCCCAGCCTACATCAGTGGCTCTTCTCAACCATGCCTGCACCGCGGGGCCACCTGGGGAGCTGTGACAAGTGCTGGAGGTCCTGATCCTCATGTGCAGCCTGCGTTGATCTAACTCATTCTACTCTCTAAGATTTAGACTCTACATGCTCACTCCCCAGTTGTACTGGGGGCGCTCTCTACCCGTCCTGTTCCTTTTCTTACAGAAATCCTACCCAGGGCCAACGGCAGAGGACACATGCCCTGTGTGACGGTTGCTGTGGGAGCCTGCCCGCACTGTTAAATGGAGGGTCACGTGGTGAGTGAAGAAGCAGGCATGATGTGGGAAAAAGGACTTGGAGACAGATCAGCTCTGCTCCTTGAGGAACCCTTGGAACACTCGGCTGACTGGCCCATAGTTTTGGATCTGTAAAACAAAGATGACAGAATAACCCCTAATATTGTGGGCTTAAGCATTTATTTAATAAACCCTTAAACAGCAATGATTATGTGCCAGGCACCCTTAAGTGCTTTACAAATCATCATTCCCATTTTTACATGTGAGGAAACTGAACACGAAAAGGTGAAGAAATGCCTTAGGTCACATCTTGGCAGAGCTGGGATTCAAACCCAAGTAGCTCTGGCTCCAGGGTCAGCCTGAGAAGCTCCCATCACTAATATTAGAAATACAGCACAATTAGGAAAGCCTGAGAATCTATCCCCAAGCATATGTGCCAGTGCTGATACCTTGGGGGTCAAGTCATTGGGCACAATTCCATTACTTAATACGACTTAATCTTACTTAATATACTGACTGCTCCTTTAGGATGGACTGTGTATGTATGTGTGCACATTATCTCACAAGCATGCACACAAACACAATGTACACACATGCACACAGACCTCATTCCTTAGGCTACCATAAAATTTTGAGTTCATCACTGCTCCTGGCCTGCTATGACTGCCATCACTGCTACAGCTATTACTAGAATATTCGATTTACTAAAACATTTTAGATGTGTTTACTCTTTAAGAGCAAAAGAATAAACTACATGCCACATTCAATAAAAGAAATAATCACTTCCTATAAATCTTATTTCTTCCTTTGTTCACCGAATATATACTCACTAAGTACCTACTTATAGAATCAGTTCTTACTTACAACATAATTTGGGAAACAAACTAGTTTGGGGAAAGGCCAATGCAATACAAGGCAATTCCCATACAAAAGCTCTATGTGTTAAGATAGAAAAAGTACAGAATGCTTCGGAGAATTAAGAAAGGATTCTTGGAATTAGATATCTAAGTTGCAATCTCAAGAATGATAATGTCAGAGGAGCAAGAGCAATGATTAGTGCAATTTGGGGTACACTAAGTTTGAAAGTCTGATGGACAGGGAAGGCAACAGCCAGTTAAGCTCAGAAAAAAGTATGGCCAGAAAAAAAATATTTGGAGAACACCAGCTTATGGATGATAATTCAAGTTACGGAACTATGTGACATTGCTAAGGAGGAGTGTGCAGAATTAGAAAAGACAAAGACCATGGACAATACTCCAATAATCACCAGAATTTTATGCCTGATAAAAGTAAATCAGACAAGATAGGGATAGCCTTAAAGGGAAGAAGAAAAGTAGGAACTTATGATATCAAAAAAAGGGAAGAAAGAATTTCAAGAGTGTCAAATGCCACCAGAAATTAAGTGAGATTAGTATTGAGACAGTCTGCTCGTTTAAGCAATAGGGGAGCCATGAGTAACCCTGCGAAATGCTACTGCAGGAGAACTACTAGGTGAATGCAAGAATGAAATAGGTTGAGAATTAAGTGACAGCAGGTCCAGATATGGCTGTTTAAGACAAGGGGAGATTAAAGCATATCTAAATGCTAATTGGAGGACATCAGCCCTGTAGGAGAAATAGAACATACGGGAGAAAGGGAGAGATCATCTATTCAATAAAACATTCAGCAAATATTTATTAAGCACTTACTGTGTATTAGGCTTTATTCCAGACTCAATGATACAAGAAAGACAGGAGAAAGTCTCTGCATTAATCAAGGTGACAAGATATTAGCAAGTTAAATAGTAATAATAAAGGGACTGCTAAACATTTCAAAATAACTAGCATTGGACCAGTCTTCCTGGAGTAAAAAAAACTAGAAAACAAAACAAAATACGAGAAATGACTGTTTTCTGACTATGATGCCCCAGAAAAAGGAAACGAAGTGAGCCCTATAGTCACCTTAGGTTTCTGCCTGGAGACGTTTATTGGACTACGTTATGGCGGATGGGAGCCCAAGAAGCTGGTCTTGTCAGCTGAGGAGACAGAGGTGAGAGGAGTCTGTGGAGCAGAACACTAAGAAGGAGGAGATTTACAGAGAAAGAAGTCCAGAAATCTGCCTACGATCCCCCTGACTCCGTGTCCGAATACAAAACTGTGCATGTGTAGGGCGAGGTTAGAAGAGACAAGGCAAAAAACAAAAACTGGGGAGCAGTAAGCTGGACACCACTGGAGTGCACACAGGGTCGGACGACATCGGAGTCCCACTGGAACCTCCTTAAACACCAGAGGCATTAAGTAGAGACCTCTGAAGACCATGAATTAGAATTAGGGCTAAAACACTGCTATAGTACAGACTACTGTTCACCCACCAATCAAAACTCAAAAGCCAGACTTGAAGAGGTCAAGTTGACACATGTGTAATTTAGCTTGCCACCAGAAATAAATAAATGCTTTTAAAGGAAAATGTAATTAACCAGAAGAAAAATCAAACAGTATAAACAGATGCAGCAATGACAGAGAGGATGAAATTAATAGACAAGGACTTCAAATGAGGATTTAAAGGAAAACAAACATAATTAATTTATATGAAAATATAGGGAAAAAGAGTTGAAAAATACAACACCTGAAATGAAAAAGTGACTGATTGTGCTTAAAAGCACATAAACCTAGGAGAAGAAAAGAACAGTAGATTTGAAGACAGGGCATTAAAAACTGTACAGACTGAAGCACGGGGAGAAAAAGAGCCTGAATGAAAGACATAGTCACAGTAATCAAGCAATATGCTCTACCTGTCATTGGAGTCCTGGAAGAAGGTGAAGTATTTAAATTTGGGAAATTAAAAACATAAATCCACATATCCAAAATGCCTATAAACCCCAAACAGAATAAAAACCAAGAAAACACACCAAGGCATTAATAATTATATTTCTGAAAACTAGTGACAGATAAACTCTTGCAAAGCAGCCAGAAGAAAAAAAGAGAAAATAGATAAGAGATATTACTGACTTTTCATAAGAGACAACACAAGTCAGAGACAATGGAAGAAAATCCTTCTCTTTCAGAAAAATAAAGAAAGAAAGAAAACCATGACCTTGGGATTCTAAATCCAATGAAAATGTCATTCAAAAATAGAACCAAAAAAACGTTGAGATAATTTGATTTCAAAAGACCTGAACTGCAAGAAAAGCTAAAAGAAGTTCTTCAGGTAAAAGAAAAATGTTATAAAATAAAAGCTTGGAACTACAAAAAGGAATAAAAAGCACTATAAATGGTAAATATGGATAAATTTAAATTGAATTTTTCTTATTCTTTCAATTTCTTTAAACAGACAGAGTTAAAAGCAAAAATAAAAAATAATTGCAGAGCTTATACATACGTAAAAAATATGTGATGGTAATAGCATAAAGGGCAGGAAGGGGGAAATAAAAGTATACTGCTTTGGTTTATTATCTTTTACATGAAGGGATATAATATTTAAAGATAGACAATAAATTAAATATGTGTACTGTAAACCCTAGATTAACCAGTAAAAATTAAAGAGCATTAGTTAATAAGGCAAAAGAGAACAGGTAATACTTTAAAATTCTGAAACCAAAGGAAGGTAAGCAAAAAGGAAAATTTCTACTTTATTTTTTTCAACTACGTATAACCTGTGCTTTTTAAAGAAAATTATTCTAATGGTCAAAGGTCTTACCATATAGAAAAAGAGCCAAATTAAACATCTAGAGGTGTATCACCCCTTGAAATGTTATATATTTTACTTGTTTATTTATTTACTTATATTATTATGTGAGGCATATAAGAGGTGCTCAATTAATACTAGTTGAACAAATAAATCAAATTCTTATAAATGGTGGTTCATGCCCTAAATATCTACTCCCCATTAATTTATTTTTTAAAGCAGTACAATACATTTTCCAAACAAAATCATATGTGGAACTACAACCTATATAATGAATAAAAGAAGAGGGACTTCGTTAGAAGTTGGAAGAAGGCCTGGGGGCACCTGAGGTCCCTGTCACTTATCTTCCCTATCACCCATGGCAACCCCAAATACATCTCTGTGAAACAAAACTGGCCCATGAAGCACAGTCCAAAAACTTCTGTTTTACATCATTTTACTGACAACTACGAAATAGCCGGGTTTTAATAAAGTACTATTGAGATATGTCATATACCATAAATTTTAGCTGTTTAAAGGGTACAATTTAATGGATTTTAGTAAATTCTCTGAGTTGTATCACTATCACAATGCAATTTAGGATATTTCATCACCTCAAAAGAAACTTCAATTCTATTAACAATTAATTCCCATTCCCCACCTCACTCCCACCCCTAGGCAACTAGCATCTTTCTCTCTATATAGATTTGCCTGTTCTGGACCTTTTATATAGGTGGAATCAAACAATATGTGGTCTTTGTGTCTATTTTCTACACGTAGTATAAAGTTTTCAAGGTTCTTCCATGTTATAGAATGTACCAGTATTTCATTCCTTTTTATTGCTGAGTAATATTCAACAGTATGGATATACCACATTTTATTTACCAATTCATCAGTGGATGGACATTAGGATTGATTCCACTTTCAAGCCATTATGAATAACGCTGCTAGGAACATCTGTGCACAGATTTTTGAATGGATGTATACTTTCATTTTTCTTGGGTACACATCTAGGAGTACAATTGCTGGGTTATACGCTAATTGTATCTTTGACATTTTGAAGAACTGTCAAACTGTTTTCCAAAGTGACATTCCCATAAGCAATGCATGAGAGATTGTTTTTCCTTTGTTTCCTTTGCTTTCAGAAACTACTGCCTAACCCAAGGTCTCAAGATTTACTCCTATGTTTTCTTCTAAGAGTTTTATAGCTATAAGAAAAATATTGAATTATTTTTTGTACAGGTGTGAGGTAGGGATCTGAACATTCTTTACACATGTGTATACAGCTGTCTCAGCACAATTTCCTGAAAAGACTATTTTTTCCTCCATTTAATTGTCTTAGAACTTTGGTTAAAAATCAGTTGACTAGGGCTTCCCTGGTGGCGCAGTGGTTAAGAATCCATCTGCCAATGCAGGAGACACGGGTTCAAGCCCTGGTCCGGTAAGATCCCACATGCCGCGGAGCAACTAAGCCCGTGCGCCGCAACTACTGAGCCTGTGCTCTAGAGCCTTTGAGCTACAGCTACTGAAGCCTGTGCACCTAGAGCCCATGCTCTGCAACAAGAGACACCACCGCAATGAGAAGCCTGCACACTGCAATGAAGAGTAGCCCCTGCTCGCCGCAACTAGAGAAAGCCCGCACACAGCAACGAAGACCCAACGCAGCCAAAAATAAATAAATAAACAAACAAATAAATTTATTTTTTAAAAAATAAATTGACTATAAATGTAAAGGTTTATTTCTGGACTTTCAACTCTATTCCATTGATCTACATGTCTTTCTTTATGCCAATCCCACACTGTCTTGATCACTGTAGCTTTGCAGTGTTTGAAACTGGGAAGTGCAAATCCTCCAACTTTTTTTTTTTCAATATTATTTGGTTATTCTGGATCCCTTGTATTTCTATGTGATTTTAGGATCAGCCTGTGAATTCTGCAACACTGACAGAAAGATTCAGCTGGAATTTTGATATGAATGTGTTTAATCTGTAGATCAATTTGGGAAATAATGTCACTTTAATAATATTAAGTCTTCTGATCTATAAACATGTCATGCCTTTCCATTTATTTAGATGTTCTTTAATTGCTTTTTAACAATGCTTTATAATTTTCAGTGTACTAGTCTTACACTTCTTTATATTTATTCTTAAGTACTTCACTCTTTATTGTTATCATAAATGTAACTGTTTTCTTAACTTCATTTGTGGATTATTCACTGCTGTATACTGTGTTTGACAAGATTGAATCATCACTGGCTGAAAATGAATGTACTGAAATATTATGAATACCATAGGCCAAATAATCCAATTTTTCCAAATACAATTGCTGCAATTCCTGAATCTTAATTAACATTTTCTTACTCCCTGTTTTTCCCTAGAGCTGATAAATTCTTCAGAACCTTGTAATTATGTATAATTTAAATATTTTATGTTCATATTCACTTGCCATTTGCAGAGGACAAGATTGCAGCAAGCATGCCACTATCTCCATGTAATTTTAATGAAAAGAAATCCAAAACATTGGATGATACAATTATCTAGTCCACTGTACTGAACATAATACATAATATTAATGATACTATCATCTATTTAGGTAATTCCAATTCTAAGAAGAACAAAATATTTCACAAACATTAGTTCATGAATCCCTACAATACTGCAATGATTTGGTAGAATCAGGATTAACATCTTCATCTCAGCTTTATAGCCTAGAAAAGTGTGTTATAGAACAAATAAACAATTTGTTCAAGGCCTCTCAGAAAATCAGAAGCTGGAGCTGATTTCTATTAAAAAGCCCCTTCATTTGTCAAAAAATATAGGTGTATGCTCATGCAACATATGCTGTCCTGAAAATGCATGTGAGTCCAAATTTTGTATATATAATCAGGATTTAAATGTATTAAAGATACTATTAAAATAAATCATCTTATGAAACATTTTGTTAAAAAAATTTATTAAAACAATGAATGTTAAAATTCTGAAGCAGCAATCTCCAATTAATGATCCTTGTGTACACCTGAATTTTCATTTCATAGTTTTGTTTTAATGGCAGTGACTAAACCATAATTTTAACATTAATTGGTTAATTCATAGTAACCAAATGACAATGAGCTTATGCATAAATGGAATTTTTACTAAAGGTTCTTCTATCACTAGAAATCCAACTATATAAAAACATATAAAGTTATAAAGAAAAAACATCTCTGGCCTGGGAGGGCAAAACAACAAGCAAGAATAAGGATAAGTTAAAATGGTTACAGAATACTTGAAATTTCCAAATGTCTGTAAATCAAAAGGAAATCATAATATGAACCTTAGAGAACATCAAAAGTAAGAAGTATTTCTCAAACACAGTCTCCCATTACTTTTGAGAACTTGTAGATAGTTTATAATTGCAAAAAGTCAAATGACTGTTCTACTTCAACAAAAATAAAAGGAAGATTATGATAATTATGGACCAGTAGTATTTACTTCAGTAACTAGGAAGATTAGAGAACACATTAATAAATAAATCATTTTATAATCAGCTAGAAAAGTACACATACTGGATCAACTGAAATGGTTAAGAAAAAACAAATTACTCCAGAACAATTTGCATTAATACTTCATCTACTTAGAATTCTGTTACATGAATACATCATGTTTCCAGAATACATCCAAGAACACAAAATAAACAAAAACATGTTTCTAGGTTACCAAAATAGATGCCAAAAAATCCACACATTTAAAGCATTTTATGCACAGGCCAGTCCCTTAGGCTGTCACTCAGGATTTAATTGTTATAATTTCAAACAATCAGGTTCTTCCCCCTGACTCCCTAGCTTATAGAAAATTGCAAACAGCAAATCAGAGAAAGGGAAAGGAAGAAAAAGTGACAACAGCTCAACTCCAAGCAAGTGATTGAAGTAATCTTCTCTAGGGAATCTAATCAGTCCAACAGGAATTCTCTAAAGATACTAATGTCAAAGGTGACCCAAAAAGAGCTCAAGTAGATCACCCTGCAATGAAACTTCAAGTTAAGATGTCCCACCCACATGCTCAGCACTTTCAACCAACTTTTTTAGCCTGCTATTTGGCATTATAAACACATATATAGGATTAACAGTCATCTAAGGAAAGACTTCAACAGAGAAGTTAGAAATCAAAACAATCATTAAAAAAAGAAAAGCAACTTTTGGAAAGTAAAGGCTATGGAGAAAGAAGAAAACGTCTTTAAAAATCTATCATTAAAATTCTCAGAGATATGAAAAAATATTGCATCTAACCAATAAGAACAGGCTGCTATGAAAAGGAAAAGAACTCTTAAAAATTAACAGCATGATAGCAGGAAAAAAGGAAGAGCTGGAGAATGAAGTTAAAGAAATCTCCCAGAAAGTAGAGCAAAAAGTCAAAGAAATGCAAAATTAAAGAAAAGAAATAGAGGGCCAGTCCAGGAGGTGCAGCATCCAAATAACAGGAATCCCAGAAAGAAAGAACAGGAAAGAAAAAAAATGGAGAGAAAATCATTAATGAAATTTTTCAAGAAAACTCAGAACTGATTCCACCTAGGTATATCATTGTGAAATCTCAATTCATTGGGGGAAAAGAGAAGTTCTTACAAATAGCCTACGAAAAACCACAGGATCACATCAAAAGAATTAAGAAACCGAATGGCTTTTAACTTCTCAACAGTAACAATGGAAGTGGGAAGACAATGGAGCAACACTTTCATGCTACTGACAAAAATTATTTCCAACTGAGAATTCTCTATCCTTCGATCTAAGAATGAGGGTAGAATAGCGACGTTTTTAAGATATATAAGATCTCAAAAAAGTCATCTCCCATGCAGCTTTATCTCAAAAAATACTGGAGGATATGTTCCACCAAAAGAAAGTAATCTAAAGAAGAGGGAAATGTGGGATTCAGGAAGCACAAGATCTAGCACAGAGAAGAAGCAAACGGAAACATCAAAACACAGTGAAGAATGATCATTGGATCAGAACCGTGAAACAAATACACAGAGAACTAATCCAATTTCAGCAACGTGACTAATGCGATAGACATGCTGAGGGCTATCACCACAAACCCCACTCCCTCCCCACCCCCACCCCCCCTTTTTTTTAACTACCTTTTCAACCTGAATACAAAATGCCCAGGTGAGCCAGACCCAGACTCTTATCTGTACTTTGGCTCATCCTAACCACATGTTAATGAAGTTCCTACTCAATTTCCCACCAACTCCCAATCCCACCTTGAAGCCTTTATCCACTGAGGACTTTCTTTTCACCCTATGATGGCTACGTTCATCTACTCTGGAGAGCCGTGGTGGCCATGGTGAACTTAGAAACAGAAAATAGAGAAGCACGCATCCTCTCTTACCATATTTCTGCCAGGCATCTGACACATGACTCGCACATCAGCCCTGCCAATTTTTCTGATTATAGTAAACCTTATGTTTCCCAGAACTCGTTCATGACCTTGAGCATTAACTTCCCCAGAAGGGGCTCTGTAAACTCCCAGGAAAAATGAAGCGCAGCTATGACCCAGAGACTCAGTTCAGTTTCCCTAATTATGGAGACCACAGTGGCAACATTGCCTTTCCCTTACACAGCTGGATGTACAAAAGTTACTCAATTTTTCAAAACAACAATAAATTGTTTTATGCAAAATAACAATATGGTGGTTAACCTGTAAAGAAGAGCAAGGAAACAGCTTGGGTTTACTTCTGGGTGTGAGGGAAAGGGAAGCAACAGAGAATGAGTCCACAGGGGGCTTCTAAGACATTGATAATCTTATTTGCTTAAACTGGAAGTTGATTACTTAGGTGTTCATTTTACTATTACTCTTTAAACTATAATACACATTTTACACATGCTTCCTCATATAGTATACGTCTCACAATTTAAAAAAAAAAGAAAGTAAAAATAGAAAAAAAGGCTAAGACATTAAAGAATAATTGGTTAATAAACCCCATTTTAACAAAGCAAGTTAGTGCTTTATTAAAATGACTGAAAAGCTACAATGACTGGAAAGCTAGAGCACTTTCATATAAAGGTGCAATGATGTCTGTAGCAGAGAGTTACAAAAAGAGTGATAAATATCTACCAAAAAAATAAAAAACAAAATGTAAAAAAGAGTAGGTAGCTTGACAAGGCATTTATCCAAGTTAATGTTGTATATATGACTGTTGAATTAAATCAAGGCCTAAGATAAATTTGAAAAGATGTCCATCTTAAAGAACCAATTTAGTGCTGCAATGGGTACAATTTCAGCAATTCAGAAAACCAGGTTTTCCAAAATAATTGCAGAGGCATCATCGTAACCAGGAACTGTAGAAATGGAACACTTGACTAAATTTTACTTATTTTATGGTGTGACATGCAACATCTTAAAAAGATTTTAAAAAACAAAGTACAGAACACCTGCATTTTAATTAAACTTTGAATTTCCACATATTTTAAATTAATCAATAAAAGTTGGCTCCAGATCAATGGTATTCATTCCCCAATTGATCTCTACCTGCCCTTATGGCCACTGGGTCCCCTGATATGCCCTGGAAGCAGGATAAGAAGTGCCCTTCAGAGGAGCCCAAAAGAGAGGTCTGGGTTGGAGATAACCATGTGGAAGCTGCCAGCACACAAACAAGTGACAGCTGAGGTCTTGGCTGTGGCTCAGGTTATCAAGAGCATGTAAAGTAAACAAAAGATAATGCGTACAGGAGAAATTCCAGTACTGAGCAGGCAGACAGATGAAGAGGCAGGTAAAAGACTGAGCCACTGTGTCAGTGATACTGGAGGAAAACAAGGTAAGAGGAAGGTTTCAGAAGCAACAGAGGAGAGAAGCTCAAGAAAGGAAGGAGTAATCGGTAATGGTAATCAGCAGGAAAGTAAATGTTTTCCTCACACTGCGCTATGCAGTACGTTAAGCACACGACATATTACTTCACTTAATTCTCCCAACAATGCAATGAAATGGGTACTATCATCACCCCACGTTCTAGACTGAAGAGACTCAGGGAGGTTAAGTAATGAGCTCAAATCTAGAAAGCTGGTAAATAAGGAAGCCGACCCTAACACCAAACTCCACGTACGTTTTCAGCTCTTGCAAAATCTAAAAAGAGACATAAATTCAAACTATAAGCGCACATTCATATACAGTCTGCAGAGTATAAACTATTATTCACAAAAGCTGACATTTTTCAAGGCCGGCCACAAGTATTTTCACCCCCAAACCTCACACAGACAAGAAACAAGGCTTAATTTTACAAATCAGTTCAAAACAAGTTTCAAGAATAATGACTTAAAACTTCAAATTAAATGTAGGCCAGTTTAGCCTCAGGGTTTCAAATGACCAACTTTCAGAGCGCTGGTTCCTTTAAATCAATTATGATCGATATAAACCAGATGGCTGGACTGTCAAACTGGATAGAGCTGTCTGCATGATAAGGTCACTGCATCTGTCACTGGGAGACTTTGGAAAAAGTGTCACATCCAGAAACTCAAAAACCTCACAGCCCATATATCTGAGAAAAGTCCATCAGGGATTAAGATGTGCAGTGAGGGGATTAGATGAGGTTACAGCGTTTGACAGTGTTTGTCTGTCAAATTATTGTTTGCATTTTTATTTTGGGAATAAAGAAAGGAAACAAAATCAAAAGCTCTCCACAGCCTAAACAGCATCTAAGGGGATTATCAAGGTATGTGATTTTATTCCTTCATCTTAAAGCCACTTTTTACTCCATCTTACTACAAACAATATAATCTTAACAGGCGCCACACTGTGTCTGATATCAGGAAGGGTATTACCATAATTAAACGTTTTTTCTGTGAGGATATGTGTGTTACAGGTTGAGACAAGATCATATGTAGTATTATTATATTGCAATTTGCAAAATCATCTCACTCCTGCTGCTTCAGAAACTCACTCTGGAATAGCAATGACTGGAAAGCTACAGCACTTTCATAATAAAGGTGCAATGATGTCTGTAGCAGAGAGTTACAAATAGAGTGTTAAACATCATCTATCAAAAAATAAAATGTAAAGAAGAATAGGTAGCTTGACATTTCCCACAAATACTATATTTTTTCACACAGATCTATAGCCCCAGTCCCCTTGTGTTCGTTTCTATTTCACAATTTCCGCCCTAGGGATGCCTATCTTCGGGGCAAAACAATCTAAAAAATAAAAGAGTAACCACTGCGCTCATGTAGAGGTAACGTGCTTACAGGAGCATTATTCAGGATCTCTCTTTTAAGTCATAGATTAAAATAAAGCCTCAAGAATAAGCGCTGTCTTGTCTGTTAATAAACATTCTTATCTAGAATGATTTCAACTCTCACATATTTGTTGTGGACATTTTTCACTGGAAAAATGGCATGACCAACACCAATAATTATTTAATTATTCCATGCTGAGAACATAAAGGGACAGAAATACGAATACGGGTACTCAGATTGCTTGGTTGCTTCACACCCACAGTTAGATCAGGTGACCTCTGAAGAGGAGTCTGGTCAGGCACTACTAAGCTAACTGTGAGAGGTAAAAGGATTTTTATCTTCCAGCCTGTAGAAGAAATCAGCCACATTTAGCTTGGATCTGTATACCTTCACTACAAGAAATGAATTAACCAATGGGCCACTCTTTATGCTCTCAGAATGTAACAAATGAAACGGAATCGAAAAGCAAAATGTTTAAAGCACAGATATTCTTCGCAAAACAGAGAAATTCAACATGTGAAAATTCACTGTTTTGAAATTTATTGAGCATAAACCAATGTATTATACTTGACCTGAATCCTCACTATTTTAAATTTTCACCTTCACCATGCAACCTATATCCAATTAACTCATTCATTAATGTAAAACAGTATTATTTTCCATATATATTATAATTAGGAAGCAAAACAAGATAAAGTAGGTAAGACAGCTTCCTTCTATAATGCTGAAAATATAATGTTAAAAATAGGACTTGATACTCTGACAAGTTATAGAAACTAAAAAAGTATGTACGTGTAAGTGTCGGTTTGAAAAAAGATAGAACAGCTTTATTCGGAATTCCCATAAATAAACTGTGGGGATTACAAACACAGCTACAACCATGAAAACAGTAACAGCAGCAGCTAAAATATACAGCACATGACTGCATACCAGACATTATCTTTGAAGCTCCAGAAATGCTAACTTGTTTGTTCCTGCAGCAGCCCTGTGAGATACGTACCATATCACCCCCACTTTAGTGACGAGGAAGCAGGTCTAACAGAGGTTGAAGTCATGCAGCTACTTACTCTGTGCTAGAGCAGGAATTGAAAACCAAGCCGTGTGACTCCAGAGTCCAAACTCTTAACCACTATGTTATACTGTCTCTATTCCTTGGGAAAAGTTTATCAATAACTTTATTTTACAGTTGAGATCCTATTTGATCTTCACAGCAACAGTCCACTGAGAAAATATGATAAGTATGTTCTAATTGTGTAGAAAAATTTCCTGGAATGTATGAATTGAAATTTTGAGAAGTATAGCTTACTACATCCACACTAGAAGAAGATGTTAACTCGAGAGACAGTGGTCTGTTACTTCCTGGGCTTCAGTATGTAAAAGAGCCTCCAGGCACTGAGAACAGTAGGTGCCAAGGCACAGGTTTGTGGTAGGACACAGCCCACTGCAGAGACCAAGGTGGTGCACGGCGGGGGAAGGCAGTGGAGGGAGCCAGAGCGAAAGAGGGATGCAGGAACCAGACGACAGAGTAGTTAGTGGGGGTCTCTGTGGGAAGCACGACATCATCACTATCATTTTAAAGGGAATAGTTATGTCAACACTGTGGAAAGCCGAAACAAAGGGAAAACATTTACAACTGTTACATGTTCCAGCTGTTGGCTTGAACTAAGGCAACAGAAAGGGAGAAAGGGGTCTCACTGAGATGACAGTTCTGAGGAAAACATAATGTTGTGATCAACAGGCTGTGGATAGTAAGAAAAGCATTGAGAGACCCTAAAGCTTCAAACTTGAGAGACCGATGGTGGTGTCCCCATTAACCAAATCACGAAACACCCCTGAGTAGTAGCACTTCAGGGAGACAGGAGAAGTTTGTGTTCTTTGTTTTAAGTGCCTTTATTACAAATTTTAAATCTGGGGAAGTCCTTTTTCCCACCCAAAGAGTTCATAAATAGAGACAGCAGAGCAAGTTCTGTATTTTAAAACATCGTTTATGAATAGGTAAAAGCTGACACTCACAGCCATCAGTCCAACTTCTACTAGGCAGTGCACAGTACCAAAGCTAGTAAGCCTGCCTCACCATCCAGAATTTATGGGCTAATTCCTACACTTAACAAGGAAGGATAAAATTTATATGGTTCAACAGGAAAAAACTATTTCCAAAAGACACTCCTGTATCAGTCCCCAAGTTTTCCACCCGAGGTGATACTGAGTTTTTCTGTCCCACTGGCCCTTGGTATTCTCCCCATACATACTACTATTATTCTCTATCTCTTTTTACACAAATGTGTTCGAGTGCCATTAAGGTTTCAGGTTCTCACAAGAGAGAAACATCGCTAAACATTAACCTATAAGAAACAATAGTCTGGAACTCAAGCAAGAGGTTGGGTTGCAGATGAAGAGAGAGAGACACACATGAAACCACAGGACCAAGGAGTGGGCACCTGGTGAGAGGAGAAATCCCCACATGACTTCCTGCATATGATAAATGTTTCCCAAATAAAGTATATGCAGTAATCTCTGAATTATGCAGCATAATCAGTGAATGAGGTAATCCAAATAGGTGAACTGTACAAACATTTGCTCTTATCGTTTTAAACATTAGGTTAAAATTTTAATGACTTTGGTGGCCTTCCCAATATATTGTCTTCTTTAATAAAGTACATAAAACTTAACCCTTTTTCATAAATTTATAATTTCTAACACTAATATTCTTACTATAACATAATATTATGATATTCTTATAAGTTATTATTGGCTCGGAGTTATTTAGCACCACCCTAAATATCCCTGGACTATTGTAACTCCTTCCCTCTCTTCCAGATATGATTCCCCCATCATTTCTCATTGCTCCATCTTGCACTACTTATCACCTCCCTCCAAATTCCTATCTTTAATCTGGACTATAATAGAATAACATATAGCAAAGCTCGTTAAAATCGTATATAAGGTAAGTATACTGATTCAAGATAAAAAAGCATAAAAGTCTTCCTTACGCAATAAGAAAAAAAGATTTTATAATAGCTATTTTGAATGTTGAAGTGAGAAGGAGGTGTTTATTTGCTTTCTCCTAGGTCCTTGAAATATATCTGAATTCTAAGTAAATGGGATTAAAGCTCAGCAAAAAATCTAACTTTTCAAAACTCACCTAAGGATAATACCGAAGCTTGAATTGATACTTCCAATTCAAACTAGAAGGCTGGATGAAAGATTTGTAATGGAACTTTGGTGCCAATTCAATCTGGTCATTCCGTGTACAGACAGATTCAGACTGATCTACTATAGGAAATAATGTTCCATAAGCCAGAGGCTATGTCATAAGTGAGAAAGGATGATCAAATGCAGGATTTGTGAGCTAACACAAGAATAATTCTCTTAACCTTGCAAGAGAGAAACAAACTGAAAAGCCCTAACAATACAAAAGCCCTGATTCATGAAGATGAAATTCATAAAATTCTTCCTATAATCCCTCCTTGTCTTTAGTTAAATAAAAGAATTATCCCAAGAAAATCAAATTTCTTGATTAATTATGACTATTTTATCTGTGTGGCACTTCCCTGTAAATATGTATAAATTAGAAATAAAGGAAACAATATTCTGTAGTGAGAACAGCACACTACCCAAGAAATATTTTTCTTTTTTGAGAACAAAATCCATAAGCATCATTAAAATACGATTATTACACTAACTGAATGAACACAGCTCTAGACTTGAAGACTAAAAACTCAGTTTTAGCTCTCAAGTAATGTCAAGGATGCATAAATAGATATTAAGTAGGCAGGTAGACAGACACATATTTAAATCTTCTCTTGGAACACAGTACATGCATAAACTACTTATTATTTGAATCCCATTAAATTCCCAGTGTTTTCCTGGCTCATCTAAAACATAAAAATTTTAGTCATTAGGCAACTAAAGGCCGAATTAAGTTCTATGTTCAATCAAGAAGAGCAGGCTAAACAGCTGCATCTTTCTGTCAATGAGTTGGAACTTTGTTTTATAATTACAGTCTTAATAGGATGTCAGGATGTTACGTAACTAACAGAACATCAGTCAACCAGAAAGCAACAGGGCGCTTGTTAAATGTGAACTGTTGAGATACAGGATGAAGTTTGCCGTGTTGAGGAGGAGGAGGAGGAGCATTGATGAAGAACTACTCAATGCACGCCTGCTGTCCACCCATCCCTTTGGTAAGATCACCCGAGTTCACAGACATCTGTCAGACACAAGCTTTCTAATTAGAGACATTACCCTTTAACTCACAAATCTGCCCTCACACATGATAAATTTTAGCAGGGAAGAAAGTCTGAGATGAACAGAAAAGACTCTTGGAAATGCTCAGGATTTAAATAAGCAGTTATTATACTCTCCTCATGTCTTAAGTTCCTAAAAAGCGTCTATTAGAGAAAATTTAAGTTTTATCCCACCAAATGTCCAAATCACATTTGGCTTTGAAAATGAAATCAACACCTTGAGTTGTATCCAGAAACCAACAGGGGGTCAATGTAAAATGGAACAAAAGGTAATGTGTTCCATATGGATAGAGGATTTTAAATGCCTATATGTTTCATAAGAGGACCTGTATTCACTGCATCAACTAAGTGGTGGTCAATAAGATACTTTTATCTATGCTAATTACTATTTCTCATTCTTAAATTTAAATTCTGTTCAAGAGTAAGAACTCTTTAAATGGCTACTTTATACTTTGATTACATAATTGTTGGCACATAGTAGTTGGCTTGCAAACAATGTTGGATTTATTGCTCTGATCCAGTTAAAAAGCCATAACACTCAGGTAACTTTCAGTAGAACAATGAGACAATACCTAAAGTTCTACCTCAGCTAAGAATGCCTAATTATTACTAATTATTGCCTTAATTAGTTGCTGCAAAAAGACTTCAGGAGAGATACAGCTATATGTTTATTTCTTTTTATAAGTAAATCTCATCAGGCAAAATTAGGTAATTCTGCAGAAGACTGTTATCACAATGGTTTATGAATGGGGGAAAAGAAATGCTTTAATCTTTAATTCATTTTATAGACAACTCAACATTTTTCAGTAACATCTACCCTAAAACTGCAACAACTGCATTATTCAAAGCTCTAAACCAGTGGTTCTCATATTTGGCTGCATACTGAAATCACCTGGACACTTTCAAAATCCTGATGGCCTGGGTTCCACCCCAGAGGCTCTGACAGGGATCTACATACAGCACTCCATACTGTGGTATTATGATGTGAAGATATGCTGACCCACCATGACGCAGTCTCATTGTACGGTGTCAACATGAACAGAAGCCAATGTGGGCCCCTTAGCAACCAGGGAGACGTCCTGCTCACTTAAGGCTACATATGCCTGTAAAATGAAGTTCATGAGCATATGCTTGAACTTCTATGAGGCAATCCAAACAAGATCCTCGTCCTTTCTGTCCTGCAATCTATAAAGGGGGGTAATGTGCAGCTGAGAGCGAGAGTGCATAGAGCACAAGGTGTGCAGAAGCTGATCAACCTGGTGATGGTGGCTATTCTCACATCTGCAGTTTGTGGCCCCAGGATGAATGCTACACAGGAGTAAATGCCAAAGAGAAGAAAATTTGCCTGTGGGAGCGAGGGACAGGGGGAGTCCACTACTCACCTAGTCTTCTCCTGAAGTTCCAAGAATGCCCCAAGAAGTTAGGGAGAATGCACTTCATCAAAGCCTAAAGGAAGCTCCGTGTCTTGCAAAAATCTGGGAGACTGCCCTCAAATTGCAGGGAACAAGGGTTCCTGCAATATCCTGAAGCTGTTTGAAGAAGGAGTGCTCACAGAACCCCCGAGTCAGGGATGTGGGCTCAGGCAGTGTTCTCCCCTCACCAGCCGTTTCACGTAGTTGAGTGTCTGAGCAGGTAGGGCTTCATGCATATGTTCACACTGAACTGTATTCCTGACAGAGAGTTAAATGGAGGTGACGGGAAGTCCTAGCTTTCTACGTGGTAAATTCTTAACACAAAATAAGATCTCTAAAGAAATACAAGAAGACAAGGAATAGCAACCTATAAAATGATGTACAGAACACATGAATGGCTGGCAATCACAGATACTCAATAAGTACTGTTGAATTAATACATAAATTTATTCTATGCCAGATATGATTCCTAGGCCAAATTTCATACACCTTCCCCAAGAGTAACAAAACAATCCTGAAAGAGCTATTATGAAATATAAATCCTCGGAATTCATTTCTCTTTTCCTAATCAGTATCAGTGATAAGGACTATTAACTTAAAGTATGCCTATTTCCTATAAAAAGAATTTAATAATCCATCATTCATATTAAATTACCTGGATGCAAAGTAAAGAACCTAGCAGTTACAAGATTAAACAGTTACAAGATACCTTGGATGCAAAGTAAAGAACCTAGCAGTTACAAGATTAAACAGTTACAAGATACCTATACTAGTTGTAATAATTTTTACTAAAGACAGATTTCTTTTTACTTAATTGGTACCTACATCTAAACATCAAGAGAAATAATTCCAGGTTGAAGGCAAGTGACCATATATCATTTTTTGTATCCTCTCAACAAAACTGAAAATAAACAAATGAACAGTAAGCACAAGGGGGGTAAAAAAGCTCATCCTGACATTTAGTTATTCAAATATATTAGCCTTTGACTACTTTATGTGTAATTGGCAACATCACTTCTTTATGACAGGACTCATTTAGTGACACTACAACTTCACATCAATTCAGCATTTTACAACAAACTTGAACTAGTAATTATTTGGCATGAATCTTGCTGCATTACCATATACACTTTGTGACCAGATTTTAATAGGACTATCTCATCTGTATTCACACAATGTTGTTAAACCAATTATTTTTTATGTTGCCTTAAAATAAATCTACTTTATTTTTCATATTAGAAGCTTTCCCTGGATTACAAATATGCAGGAAAAAAATAACATTTTAATAATAACAAACTAGGTAGCTAATCACATCTTGAGTTACATTTCAATCCATCTCCAGATATGTATCTTTTATTATTACTAATAATGAGTTTCTGGAAATCCAGTGCTCACTGCTGAATGAACAATAAAGAAGACACAATGTCTGCTCAAAATCCTAAGGTTCTGAATTATAAACAAAATAGCAAAATATATATATATATATATATATATATATCTGACATACTCATAGTAATAGAAAGAGAATTTTATAGTAATCATTTTTCGGGGGCAGCAATTACTTATTAAAGAAAAAAATCACACCGAACTTTCCAGGATAAACTCAATTATTTATAGCCAAAAAGATGCTTAAGTTACACCCGAAAAAAACATTCCAAATGAAGCATATGGATTGTTTGTGCAATCTTACGGCTGATACAGTATTGCACTGTGGAGACCATAATACTGATTTCCCACCCAACCACCTTCCCTGCACTCCCTGCCACACCTGCCTTTAAACTTACTTGTGGAACCCTGATTTTGTTCACTCTGGCTCAGGTTCTTTGGGAAAGGCAGCTGTCCTTTCGTGCCTCCAATCCGGACTTACCCTCAAGCAGCAAATTATTACTGCACTTACTACCCATGGTGGTCTTGTTCCCGATGACTGCTTTAGGAATGGGCCTGTAACACAATTCCGGTCGTTCAAAGAGCTTGCTGGAGCTACAGGAAGCTTCTGGGAAGGCCTTCCCCCCACCCACCCACACACCACAGGCACTGAAATGAGGGCATTTATTCTTTATCTGGTCGTTATCTGTGAGAGCCATCCTGAAACCATGGGGAGAACCAGCCTAAGAGGATAAACCTAAGCTGAGAAGGGGAGAATGGAAAAACGGAAAGAACTCAGGTTTTTGATGATGCTATTGAAGCCCGCAGTTAACAAGCCCTAGAATTACCCTACTTCAGGGCTTCTTATTATATAGATCAGCAGTCCCCAACCTTTTCAGCACCAGGGACCGGTTTCGTGGAAGACAATTTTTCCACAGACTGGGCGCGGGGGGGGGGGATGGTTTTGGGATGATTCAAGCGCATTACATTTATTGTGCACTTTATTTCTACTATTATTACATGGTGATATATAATGAAATACTTACACAACTCACCATAATGCAGAATCAGTGGGAGCCCTGAGCTTGTTTTCCTGCAACTAGAAGGTCCATCTGGGGGTGATGGGAGACAGTGACCCCCGAGGTGTGTTGCTTTATGTCCCGTCTACTCCGTGATCTCGCTTTGGTTGCTGTCACTGCAGAAAACCCTGCTTCACAAAGACAGGATGCTGGAAATGGAAGCAGGCTTTTCAGTGCTTTTGTGGCAATCTCAGGATATTCCGCCTTGACTTTAATCCAGAACGTATGGAGATCTGAAGTTGTCTCAAACATACTTTTAAGGCCACCTTCATTTGCAGTCTCAAGCAGTTGATCCTCTTCTAGCACGGACAAAGTCGATTCACCTGGCTTATTCACAAATGGGTCGCAGATCCATTCCTTCCCAGTTCGGGGGTCTTTTGTGGTTGGGAAGTAACGCTCAAACTCTTCTGAAAACTGAGATAGTTGATCATGCGCCAGCTGGGAGAAAGAAGGCCCTAGCTCAGTCTCTTTCAAAATCTCTGCTAATGTTTGAAACACGTCAAAAATCCCAATGGTCACTCGTTGCCCCCATAATTCCAGTTTGGCTTTGAATGCAGCCACTTTATCTGCCAACTTGAACACAGCTGTCATTCTCCCCTGAAGTGACAGATTGAGTTCACTGAGCAGGTTGAATATGTCATACAAGTAAGCAAGTTTTGCAACACATTCTGTGTCACTGAAATGTGCTGTGACTGTTTTTCTAAAAGAAATCTCTGGAGCGGCTGTCATAACTCAAAAACTCCGGCCAGTGATCTACCTCTAGAAAGCCATCTCACTTCTGTGTATAAGAGAAGACATGTGTGCTCTGCGTCCATCTCCTCACAGAGCTGCGCGAACAGACGTGAGTCAAGGGCATGCACTTTAATGCAGTTGATAATTTTAATCACATCCTGCAAAATGTTAACTTCAGGTGACATTTTTCGGCTAGCCAGCATTTCTCTACGGATGACACAGTGCATAGATTCACATTCAGAAGCCACCTCTTTGACCCGAGCAGTGAAACCAGAAAGCCATCCAGACATGGCAGCTGCTGCATCATACATACACCAACACAAATGACCAATTCATTTTTTCTGATATGTATCATTCAAAGGCTTGAATAGTTCTGCCACTGTGGTGTTGGTTGGCAACAAAAGTGCACATAACATATCCTCATGCACATCCTCCTGAAAAATATATCACACAAAAACAAGCATTGTTGCTTTGTTGTCAACATCTGCAGACTCACCAACCTGGATTGCATACCATGGTGACTCATTAATTCTAACAATTGTGCCTCAATATCCTCTGCTATTTCATCAAATCGTCTAGTTATGGTGCCAGCCGAAAGAGGAACACATGCCACCTTTTGAACTGCAGCCTCTCCTAAAAGTTCATGACAAATGTGCTTAGCAGCAGGCAGGATCAACTCTTCACCAATAGTAAAGGGCTTCTTAGCTTTAGCAATGCGGTTAGCCACTAAGAACGATGCTCTCAGTGCAGACACATGTGATGAAGTGGTGGCCCTCAATAATTGCTTCTGCTCTTCATGTTCACGTTTCTTTCTTTTGAAAAACTCCAAGGGCTTGTCTTTTGATGCAGAGTGCTTGGTCTCCATGTGGCGAAGCTGTTTTGAAGGTTTCCTAGCTTCGTTGAATAGCCGGTCGCCACATGTTACACAAAGCAGACTTGGAGAATGTGAATCACCTGTTGCAATGAACCTGTAATTAAGTAGGACTCTTGGTGTCTTCTTTTAAATGCAGCTTTCTTTTTGTTGGCAGTCAGAGTCTTCTGCTGTCTCATCATTGGGTCTTTCTCCCTTTTTCAAAGAAGCTCTCCAGCGACGTTTGTTTTTTACTCATTTTGTCTAGGTTTAGCTTGTGGGCTTACCAAAACTGTGATTGAGACAAGTGTGCAGTGTGGGAAAGAGGCACGGATGGAAGTGGTAAATAAAATAATGGGTGGGCCACTTGTGGACTAAAATAAGTTTCGGATTCTGACTTAAAGCCTGCACCAGATGCAGCTATACAATTGAAGTACATCAACTCATTTGCCACTATAAAGCCTGCAGATGCAGCTTAATTGTCACTTGCCACTCACTGATAGGGTTTTTTTTTAATAAATTTATTTATTTATTATTTATTTGTTTATTTATGTCTGTGTTGGGTCTTCGTTTCTGTGCGAGGGCTTTCTCTAGTTGCGGCGAGTGGGGACCACTCTTCATCACCGTGCGCGGGCCTCTCACCATCGCGGCCTCTCTTGTTGCAGAGCACAGGCTCCAGACGCGCAGGCTCAGTAGCTGTGGCTCACGGGCCCAGTTGCTCCGCGGCATGTGGGATCTTCCCAGACCAGGGCTCGAACCCGTGTCCCCTGCACTGGCAGGCAGACTCTCAACCACTGTACCACCAGGGAAGCCACTGATAGGGTTTTGATATGAGTCTGCAAGCAATTGATTTATATAGTCTCTGGGCAGTCAAACCTCTCTGCTAATGACAACCTGTATTTGCGGCCGCTCCCCAGCACTAGCATCACCATCACCACCTCAGCTCCACCTCAGATCATCAGGCATTAGATTCTCATAAGCAGCGCGAACCTAGATCCCTTGCATGTGCAGTTCACAGTAGCGTTCATGCTACTATAAGAATCTAATGCCGCCACTGCTCTGACAGGAGGCGGAGCTCAGGCGGTATTGAGAGTGATGGGGAGTGGCTGTAAATACAGATGGAGCTTCTCTCACTCGCCCGCCGCTCACCTCCTGCTGTGCAGCCAGTTCCTATCAGGACACGGACTGGTACCAGTCCGTGGCCCAGGGGTTAGGGACCCCGACATAAATAATAAATTTCCTTTCTGCTTAAGCCATTTTCAGCTGGTTTTCCATTTTCAGCTGGTTTTCCATTACCTGTAGCTGAAAGCACCCTAACTGATGATCATTGTGATAGACTTCAAAAATCATTTTGTGATCATAGAACCCTTATAAAACTTGATTACATATTATGCCACAAACTAAGCCTCAGTTCAAAAGCACATAAATTACAGAGATCACATTCTCTGAAGATGACGTAATAAAAACTGAAATTCATGACAAAAATATAAAACAAAAACAGCTAAATAAGGAAAAGAAAAATTTTAAATTCTCCTCAAATACTAAATCATTTCTCAAACAAACGAGAAGCTAAAGATGCAATTATAAAAACTTCAGAAAATAATTCAAGAATACTGCATACCAAAAAGAGAAAGAAAAGATGGGGAAAAAAAGAAATATAACCAGATTTATATCAGAAAAAAAGATACAGCATAAAACTAGGGGGAGGGGAAGTAGAAAACAAAGTAATCATTCAATTAGGGATATTAGAAAGCAAAGAAAAACAAGCAAAATAAAGATGAAAGATATAAATAGATGAATATGGGAAAGAGCTGAATTGGAAAACTAAACCAAGAGTTCCTTGAAGGCACTAAGCTCAGATGGTTTTTGGAAGAGTTTTCCAAATCTTCAAGGAACAGATAGTTCCCATGTTATATAAAATGTCTTAGGACAAAGAAAAAGATTTTTTAAAGAGCTACCTAACATATTTTAAGAGGCCAACATAATTGAATTCATAAACACAATAAATATGAGAACGGAAACTTAGATGGAAATAACATTTATGAACATAGATGTAACATTTTTAAAATAAAGTATTATTATCTTAAAGTGTAAAAGTTAGGCAAGTGTTGTGACCATGTGGCATTTCTCCAAGGTATATAAATATGTTTCAATAATATAAAAAAAAAAGGAAAAGAAATAAAGAGCCCCAATGAATTTACTGTAGTAATGTATTAAAGGGGGGAAAAATCATATAATTATCAAATAGACGCTGCAATACCATTTGATGATATCCAACTCTAATTCCTAACAAAAATGCTTAGCAAATTCGGATAAAGGGTATATACCAGAAATTTAGAGAAAATTTTATATGTAATGGTAAAATATTAGAAGCATCCATTAAAGGAAAAGTAAAACAAGGAGCTGGGTTCTACCTGCTAATATTCCACATCTCAATACCTGATTGGGGTATTGCAATAAGAAACAAAAATTTAGAACTATAAATATTGGAAGGGGAAAGATAAGATTATCATAATGCATAAACAGTATGATTATTCACCTAGAAAATCAGACGCAATAGAAAAATAAGAAATTTTGGCAAGTGTACCACATACAACATCAACACAGAAATCAATAGCTTTCTTCCACCTCCAAAACAGCCAGTTTAAGAATCTAATAGAAAAAAGCAACATAAACACTAAAGTAGGTATAAAACTAAAAGAAATGTGCAAGATCTTTATGAAGACAACTGTAAAACTTTACTAAAGGACATAAACGAAGCCTGAATAAATGAAAAGACACACTCTGTTCAAGAAATGGTGAGACTCAACATTATAAAAGTGTCACTTTTTAACAAATTCATTGATAAATGTAATCCCTATCTCTATCAAAATTCAAACATGATTCTCCAGGAACTTGACAAGTTAATCCTAAAACTTACATTAAATTTAAACATATGGAAGAAAATTTTTAGAAAGAACAATGAAAGAGTTTGAGCTATACGAAATAATAAACAAAACAAAATAGCGCTGTATTTAATTAAAGAGTGTGACAGTAACACAGGAAGAGAGGAAGCAATGCAGAGAATTAAAAAGCCTTGAGATCATGAATGTCATCATTGCTGCCATCGTCGTCGTCATCATCATAGCGAACATTTACTTGGCACTTATTAAGTGCCAGACATGGTTCTAAATTTATTGCATAGATTAGTTCATTTAATTCTTACAACAATCCTTGTAGGTAGGTATACTTTTATTATTCCCACGTTATAGCTGAGGAAACTAAGACTCAGAGAGGTTAAGTAAGTTGTCTAAGGTCCCACAACTAATGCTTGGCAGACTGGGATTCAAATCCAGCATATCCGACTACAGTAACCACCATATTATCCTGGTACAGTGCCATATCGTTTATGGAGGTTGAGAATTTTAAAAGGTAAAATTTCCAAACATCAGACACGTTTAACATCTTCCACATACCTCTGCAGCATACCCTGCTCTGTGCACAAGACGCTGGCCTGTTTGGACTATATTAGTGGGCTCCTATGACTTCCAGTTGGTTTCACCCAATGGGGAATAAGGGTAAATAATTAGGTCAAGATATTTATTCTGGCCCCTGAGCCCCAACTGCCCGCCCCTGCCACACACACATACACATCAGCTCCCTTTCCATAGGGTTGCCACAAAGCTCACTACATCCCTCGGCAAAATGTCACAGCTCCTATCAGGTGGCCTCTCCACTCAGCCCTCTCAACATCTATTTTCCACTTCCATTGACATTATCCCTAAAGGCCTAAAGTGGAAAAAGCAGTTGTCACTTGCTCCAGAGTATGGCAGAATTCCTTTCGGTTTCCCTCAATTGCCACACGTTTGTGAAAGTCTTTTTATTAAACTCTTCAAAAACTATCCCTGTTTACTTGACCAATCTGTTTTCTGCCAGGACCCTGACTGATACACTGAGAAAGGATCAGTTAATCAAATCAGCTAATCTTTGGGGGGAATAATGGTTAAAGCCTACCTCATATCAGTCACACAAAAAAATTATAGACAAACTGAAGATCAATATATTCAAAATAAACTATATAAATATTAATAGAAGGTACAGGAAAATAAATATTTTATAACCCTGGGTAAGAATTCCTTCTTTAAAAAGACAAAAAACTCAAAACACATAAGAGAAAAACTTAATGAATTTAATGACATCAAAATTAAAATTTTTGTGTGACAAAAAAAAGCAACAGATTTGGCAGTCAGAACTTATAAGAAAAGATTAATAATTAAGGCATAAAAAGGATGTCAAAACACCCATAAAAATGATGAGCCACACAACAGTAAAGTGAAAGAACATATTCTACCAGACATATTGTAAAACTACAGCAATAAAATGTAAAAAAGAGACAGGTTTTATTTTACAGTATTATGACAGATCAGATGCCCTAAACTATGTACCTACTGACAGCAATTTAAAATGTTAGATGAAATATTTTTTAAAAGGTATTGCAAAATGTATCTCTGATCAGGCAAGAGGGTAAGAAATTGTCAGGGAAAAAAAGTGAAAGCTGTACTCTAGGACGGCAGTGAGATTTCACCATCTCTCTGAACTCTGGTGGCCGGCAGCCTCTGATTTGAGGACCGCATGGGGCATCAGAGGTAAGCAATAAAGCCTATGGTCTCTACAAGGTGGGAAGCTCAAAAGAGACTTCTGAATAAAGTTGGAATCACAAAGTCCTTCACCCACAGTGTAAAGGTGAATGAGGAATAAACCCCTGTATAGAAGAAAAAGGCAAAGACAGGTCTGACTTACTGGTTTAGAAGGGAAAGCTCTTCCCCGAGAATTTCTAACCACCAGGGGGCCTCATGCAGGTCTGAGGTCCAACTTCCCACTACACTACCAGGAAGGCCAAAACAACCTTAAGCTAACAATTTTTAAATGTACCCTTCAGGTAGCTGTGCCCCCAGGCAACTGGCAAAAGCAAATACAAATCCTCTCTGGAGGCAAGCAGCTTCAACCCAGGATTCAAAGCATTACTGAAGGCAGCAAACAGAAAAACAGGTAAAGGATTAGCAAGCAATTCACACAAGATAAAGTGTACATCGTCAATAAACAGAGGACACAGAAAAAGATGCATCATCTCACCAGGTGCAAGAGATATGCAAATAAAAACAACAACACGGGGCTTCCCTGGTGGCGCAGTGGTTGGGAATCCGCCTGCCAATGCAGGGGACACGGGTTCGAGCCCTGGTCTGGGAAGATCCCACATGCCGCGGAGCGGCTAGGCCCGTGAGCCACAACTACTGAGCCTGCGCGTCTGGAGCCTGTGCTCCGCAACGAGAGAGGCCGCGATAATGAGAGGCCCGCGCACCGCGATGAAGAGTGGCCCCCACTTGCCGCAACTGGAGAAAGCCCTCGCGCAGAAACGAAGACCCAACACAGACATAAATAAATAAAATTAAAAAAAAAAAAAAAAAACAACAACAACACGATACCACCGCACCCACTTGATTGGCAAAATTTATAAATCTCATAATACTAGGTGCTAACAAGGATGTGGGAAAACTGAACTCTCACATGTTGCTAACTCATTCATTATTCGACAAAATATTTATTGAGCTCCTAAGTATACCTGGTATTATTTTGGTGAAAACATAAAGTCTGTTTTGAAGCTTATATTATAGTGACCAGAGCCAAGTAATAAACAATTATATGTTAAGGGGAGAGGGAAGGGCAGAGAGTTAAGGGTTATAAAGAAAAATAAATTAGGGTAAATATATAGAGCAGAGGTCTGCAAATTTTTTCTGTAAAAGGTCAGATAGTAAATATTTTAGGATGTACAGGACAAACAGCCTCAGTCGAAACTACTGGCATTCCTCATTTTATTGCTCTTCACTTTATTGCACTTCACAGATACTGTGTTTTTTACAATTGAATCTCCGTGGCAACCCTGAGTCAAGCAAGTCTATCTACACCATTTTCCAACAGCATTTGCTCACTTTGTGTCTCTGTGTCACATTTTGGTAATTCTCACACTATTTCAAACATTTTCATCATTATTATATTTGTTAGGGTGATCTGTGATTAGTGATTTTTGATGTTACTACTGTAATTCTTTTGGGGTGCCACAAACCATGCCCACATAAGACAGTAAACTTCATCTATAAACGCCCATTGTGTTCCGACTGCTCCAGTGACCAGCCATTTCCCTGTCCCTCTCCCTCTCTTCGAGCCTCCCTATTCTGAGACACAACAATGTTGAAATTAGGCCAATTAATAACACTACAATGGCCTCTAAGAGCTCAAGTGAAAGGAAGAGTGGCACCTCTCTCATTTTAAATTAAAAGCTAGAAGTGATTAAGCTTAGTGAGGAAGGCATGTCAAACACTGAGATAAGCCAAAAGCTAGGCCTCAGTTAGCCAAGTTGTGAGCTCAAACTATAAGTTCTTGAAGAAAATTATAAGTGCTACTCCAGTGAATGAGGCCTCAACTCTGTTCAATTCTATAAAGGCTGAGAGAGATGAGGAAGATGCAGAAGAAAAGACTGAAGCTAACAGAAGTTCGTTCATGAGGTTTAAGGAAAGAAGTCATCTCCATAACATTAAAGTGCAAGGTGAAGCAGCAAGTGCTGATGTAGAAGCTGCAGCAGGTAATCCAGAAGATCCAGAAAAGATAATTCATGAAGGTGGCCGCACTAAACAACAGATTTTCAATGTAGATGAGACAGCCTTACATTTGAAGAAGATGCCATCCAGGACTTTCTTGGCAAGAAAGGAGAAGTCAATATCTGGCTTCAAAGCTTCAAAGGACAGGCAGACCCTCTTGTTAGCAGCTGGTGACTTTAAGTGGAAGCCAGTGCTCATTTACCATTCCAAAAATCCTAGGGCTTTTCAGAATTATGCTAAATCTATTCTGTCTGTGCTCTGTTAATGCAACAACAAAGCTTAGATGACAGCGTATCTGTTTACAACATGGTTTACTAAATATTTTAAGTCAATTGTTGAGATCTACTGCTTGGAAAAAAAGGATTCCTTTCAAAACATTACAGCTCACTGACAATGCTCCTCATCACCCAAGAGCTCTGATGAAGATGGACAATGAGATTAATGTAGTTTCATGCCTGCTAACACAACATGTATTCTGCAGCCCACAGATCAAGGAGTAATTTCAACTAATTTTTCTATTTAAGAAATATATTTCATAAGGCTATAGCTGCCAGAGATAGTGATTCTATCATGGATCTGGGCAAAGTCAATCAAAAACCTTCCGGTAAGGATTCACCATTCTAGATATCACTAAGAACATCTGTGATTCATGGGAAGAGGTCAAAATAATCAATATTAACAGGAGTCCAGAAGAAGTCGATTCCGATCCTCATGAGTAACTTTGAGAGGTTCAAGACTTCATTGGAGGAAGTAACTGCAGATCTGGCAGAAACAGCAAGAGAATTAGATTTAGAAGTGGAATCTGAAGATGTGACTGAATTGCTGCGATCTCATGAGAAAACTTGAAGGATGAGAAGTTGCTTCTTATGGATGAGCAAAGAAAGTGGTTTGCTGAGATGGAATCTACCCCTAGTGAAGATGCTGTGAAGATTGTTGAAATGACAGCAAAGGACTTAGAATAGTACATAAATTTAGCTGACAAAGGAGTGGCAGGATTTGAGGATTGACTCAAATTTTGAAAAAAGTTCTACTGTGGATAAAATGCTATCAAACAGCATTGTACGCTACAGAGAAATCGTTTGTGAAAGGAAGAGTCAATCGATGCAGCTAATTTCATTATGGTCTTATTTTAAGAAATTGCCATGGCCGCCCCAAACTTTAGCAACCACCACCCTTATTAATCAGTAGCCAAAAACACTGAGGCAAGACCTTCAACCAGCAAAAAGATAACGACTCTCTGAAGGCTCAGATGATTAGCATTTTTAAAAAATAAAGTATTTTTAATCAAGGTATGTACACTTTTTAGACATAATATCACTGCACACTTAATAGACGATAGTGTAAACAACTATTCCAAGCAGTGGGAACCCAAAAAATTTCACGTGACTCGCTTTAATGCAATATTCACTTTATTGCAGTGGTCTGGAACTGAACCTGCAATATCTCTGAGGTGTGCTGAACTCAACTCAACCCATGTAGCACAAAAGCCGCCACAGACCACACATAAATGAGTATGGCTATGTTTGTCAACCCCTAATACAGAACGAAGAATAATTTGTTTTTGTTTGTTCATTTGTTTACCTATTGTGAAAGTTTCAAATATAAAGTATTTAAAAAAACAGTCTAATGAATATCTATATACCCACCGTCCAGGTTTAATATGAACATTTTGGTATATTTGTCTTATCAATATCTTGTTGAATTATTTTTGAGTAAATACTAGAAATCATGACATAGCCTCATGCATACTCCAGCATGCATTTTAAAAAATATTTTCCTACATAATCACACTATTGTCACAGCTAACAAAATTAACAATAATCCCTTAATTTCATCTTACCCTCTGTCCATATTCAAATTTCTACAGAGGCCTAAAAAAAATTACTTTTACAGCTGGTTAGTTCACATCAGGATCCAGTCAAAGGCAACAGAATGCATTCAGTCATTAGCTCACTCTTACATGTGAGCTAATCTCATTTTAATCTCAAGTAGTCACCAACATTTTTTTTCATGACAGAGTTGATGAAGAGACCAAACCAGCTGAAACATGGAATGGCTCACCTTACCAACTTAACTGTTTTCATTTCCACTTTTAATTACAGACCTTAGAGAAACTCTCCCAAATATGCACAAAGAAATAAATGCATGAGAATATTTTTGTTTATAACAGCAAAAAAGTGAAAACAACCCAAATGCTTATTGATAGGGAATGGATAACTAACACATCACTGCTTATTCATAAGACAGAATTTCATGTAGCAGTTAAAAGGTATATACTATATCTGTATGTATTTACATGGATAAATCTAAAAAATATGATTAGTAAAACAGCATTTAAGAACATACTATATTGTTTATATATTTTTTTAAATAACACATTCAAAAAGTAGTGAACACTGTTCATAAATGTTCACATTCTAAAACTGTGTATATTATAAAAAATAGAAAATAAACTAATCTAGACCCCTCAACAAAAGCTTTTTGTTGCAATGAAATACACAAAGAAAGATGAATATTTGAACTCCTTTTATGTGCATAGCTTAGCTTGCAAAGAAGAGAGGGAACTCCTTTTCAAAGGATAGAACAAATAAATATGAAACATAGAGATGGAGCACAGACCCCAAGCAGCTTAAATTGGTGGTCCCAGGAACTAGAGCTTCTGTTTTCAATGACTGCACAAAAAACAAGGACAAGACCTCAGGTCTATATAGGGTGGGAAACTAAAATAAAGACAGAGCCATTAAAGGTCCCTACATTTACTGTGAAAAGATAAAAAAAGCTTGTCGTTTTTTGGTCTTAATTCTGGATAAAGGAGGGAAAAAAAGTCTGAATTCTAATCACAAATTGACCTTAATGAATGATTGAAAGTTACTTTTATCCTATCTGTACAGTCCAAAGCACTCCAAATAGAGAAATTAATTTGAAGTAGTCCCATCTTGGTAGCTGTTCCAAAGAAACAGAAAACATAATTGCCTCTAGAGAAAGTCTCCCCATGACACAACCCTCACAGAATTTTTACAATTAAAATCTCCATACACATGAGATCATAATAAAAATGATAACATATAAGAAAAGAAAGCATCATAGTGAGGGTCAATAGAAAGAGCAAATGTGATGAGACTCATTAAAAAACTTAAGATACACATAACATTGAGATATAGAAAACAAAGTAAGGTACTCAATACGTTTTGAAAAATAATAGGCAATTAAAGTCACAGGAAAGCACCAAGAGACAATGAAAGTATGAACAAGTGTATTTTACAAAGTAAAAAATACACCTTCTAAAAATAAATAGAATTAACTAAACAGACAATTAGATATAGCTGAAAAGAGAACTTTTGAAGTAGGAGATAGAAAAGTAACTAGAATGTGGCATAAGGCAAATAGTCAGGAAAAAAAAAAAAAAGGTGAAGAGACACAGATAGAGAAGTATTAAAACACATGTAATAGGAATTCCCAAAGAAAATGATAAGAGGGAAGAAATAATGACTAAAAATCTTCCGGAGTTGATGATAGACATAAATCCTCAGATTCAGGAAGCACAATGAATCCCAATTCAATTGGGATAATTACAAAGAATTCATACTTTGGCACATTACCATGAAACTACAAACCATCAAAGACAGACCATCTCAGCAACAGCATGTCAATTTACACAGAATTCTCAACAGCAATATTGGGAAGACAGAAGACAACAGAATATTCTATGATGCAGAAAGAAAATAACTGTTAACCTAGAATTCTATAGCAAATAAAACTGTCTTTCAAATGCAATGCAAAAATAAAAATATTTTTTCAGGCAAACAAAACCAAACAATGTGAAAAGGAACTTCTGAATGACATATACTTGAAAAAGAAAGCAAACCCAGAAGGATGGTCTGAGAATGCAAGATGAAAAGCTGGCCACAGGAAAGAGTAAACATGTGGTTAATCCCAAACACATATTACCATATAAAATAACAATAAGGATACTGCATTTGGGATTAAGAAAGAAGAGACAGAACTAAATATACTGGAAAATAAGAATGTGGAAGAGAAATGACCAGAATTAAGAGGTCATTTAGAGGTCCTTGGATTGTTAGGGCAAAGTTTTTAGACTTTAAATATGCATGTTAAACCTTTATATGTTTATACATGTAATAATATGTTTAATACATGTTTAATACATGTTTAATAAATATAATTTATTAAATCTTAAGTAGTGGAGGAAAATATGAAAAGGAGAAGGTTTTTAAATCAAAATGGGGACAAAATAAAATGATAGAAATACAGTGGTAAAAATGGTTCCAAATGTATAGTAATCATAGTAAGTATAATTGTTGAGTTCTCCAACTAAAAACAAATATTGTCTAACTAGGTAAAAAATTCAAAATCCACATACATAATGCTTACAAGAGACACAAAACACAAACATAGTGAAATGTAGAAAGATAAAGAAAAAAGATACACCGGGGAAATACTAACCAGAAGCCTGATGCAAGTCTCACTGGGCTACAATCAGCAGAGCTGCATCCTTCCTGGAGGTTGTAGGAAGAAGATATTTCCTTGCCTTTTTAAGCTTCTAGAGGCTGCCTTGCCTGCCTCCTTTGACTCATGTCTGCTTCCATCTTCAAAGCCAGCAAAGCTGATGGAGTGTTTCCCACGCCACACCACTCTGACCTCTCCTCCTGCCTCCCTATCCCAACATTCAAGGGACCCTGTGACTACATGACATGGCTAGCAAGTGGTGGAGAGAATCTTTCAACCCAAACCAGTCTGACTTGAAAGACCAGATCCTTCCAATACCCTTCACTGCTGTGCTAGCTCAGAACACATACGAATTTGGAAAAATAGCCTAAGAAAAATAAATGAAGACAATACAATGGTCTAAAATGATCACCTAGTTTCTATCACACTCCTAAACATTATAAGTTAGCACCTTATTTTGGGAGCCAGGGTTTAGGAAGAAGAAGCTAGAAGTAGAATGAAGGTAACTAGAAAGATAAAATGAGGGACTTCCCTGGTGACACAGTGGTTAAGAATCCGCCTGCCAATGCAGGGGACACTGGTTCGAGCCCTGGTCTGGGAAGGTCCCACATGCTGCAGAACAGCTAAGCCCATGCGCCACAACTACTCAGCCTGCGCTCTAGAGCCCGCGAGCCACAACTACTGAAGCCCACGTGCCACAACTACTGAAGCCTGTGAGCCTAAAGTCCGTGATCCACAACAAGAGAAGCCACCACAATGAGAAGCCTGCGCGCCACAACGAAGAGTAGCCCCCGCTCGCCACAACTAGAGAAAGCCCACGCAATAACGAAGACCTAATGCAGCCACAAATAAATAAATTAATTCTTAAAAAAAGATAAAATGAAAAAAAAAGCAATAATTGAAGATATATTAGCAGCTGAACCTAGAGGAAAAATGTAGTAATCAATAAGCACATGGAAGCACACGGTTGAATTCAAAAGGCTTTTCTAGTCATTTAGGACTGCAAACATCCCACTTCATGCAAGAATCCCATCTAGAGATACATGGTTCCTCAGGTTTAAAAACTCCACAAAGCTATTCTTCAAACCAGCCTAGATTTTTGTTTATACTATCTAACTACTAATAGTACATATAACACAAATCTACAAGGATTATTAAAGAAGTAAATTTATAAAGCATTTTTAAAAGGCACAAGCCAAGTAATTACAATAAGCATTTAATCACAATTTCACTCCTCATTTTCCACATGTTCTAAATGATTCCCTGGTTTGGGAAAGGATTTGGGATGGAACCAGCTTTCTGAGAAGCAGTGGGAAAGGCTTGCAGAAGGACATTTGAGTTTGAGGTCTTGTTTCACTTGCTTCAGCAAATTATTTCACTGATTTGCAGGTGTGTTTTCTCACCTTAGATCAGTCAATCTTGACATACCTCACAGGTTTCTGTTATGCTCAGGTAAACTGGTATATATAAAAATATTTTTTAAACCATAAGGAGCCATTCAAATAGAAGGCATAATGACACTGATGTTGACAATGATGGAGAAAGAACAGTAGCAAGAGGAAGAAGGAGAAGAAAAGGAGGAGGGAGGGAAAGGGTCAAATATAACGACCTTTCATTTATTACATCAGTAATGCTTATGAGAGTTTCTTCTGTAAGTATGGCCAACAACTCAAACTCATATGTTAGCCCATGTTCTAATGCTGACACTACTATTAGGTAGCTGTGTAACTTAGGCAAGTCACTGGTCTTAATTTCTTCAAATGTAAATTGAGTAATTTAAGCTAAAGTTCTAAGTTTTCAAAGCTTTCTGGTTCTCCACAAACTTCACTTCAATAAGGTAGTGATTCATTTTCTTTAAAATTCGAATGGTAGTATCCTGTTCATTTCAAGGCCCTGTGATGGGGAAGTAACCATTTTTAACTAAATAAAGAACTAGTCATTATCAATTACAATTATTCTGCTAAGATATAAAAATAATCTTATTTATTTGTTCTTTCAAAACATACTTATATATTATCTTTAGCTTGTATTGTTTTCTAACTTATTAGCCTTGTCCCTCTAACAACATAATAAAAAGCTCTTCAGGTAAGAAAGATTATTAATTCTTCTCATGTCCTTCACAGTACCTAGTAACACACTGGGCATATGCCAGACACTCAGTAAAATTTATGCAAAATGTGTAACATGTAGAAACTCAACTGTTCTTTACAATCCTTCCTCCCTCAGCAAAAGGTGTCTCAAAATTGTGAAAACATAATAGCTAAAAATGGAATTCTGTGTATATCTAAAAAACAAGAGATGCAAATATTTTTACAATCCTTTTTGCCAACAAAAAGTAGTGGAGGGAAGTATGAATTTACTAACTCAAAACACAGTAGAGAAGGAGACATGGATAAAGGATAAGAAAGCACTCATGTTCACTGTAACACTACTTTTACATAAGCCGAAATACAAAAGAAGGATATAAAGATTACAAAAGTGAAAAACTGAAAAAATGCTCAAGACTACAACACATGCTTCAAGTAAAAGTGATTGTGGTTATGAATAATTTGAAGAGCCTGATATTTTTTAAGAGGAAAAAAAGCCTTTTTCACAAATCAAATGCAAAACACTTCAATGTTTGTTTCAGAGACATTTCATGTTATAATTGAAGTTTAAAGTCCCAGAGTGTTTTAAACTACTATAATATAATCAGGAAGTTTTATATTAAAAACAGAAAGCCAAAGGGACTATAAAAAGTAAAACCACACAACACTCATTTTGTTCTTAGTACTACTTAGTAAAAGTAGTATTTTATCTGATTCTTAGCAATGTTACCAGTCCTTCACTTGAACACAAACTAAATTGGTCTATGTAAGTAAGTTGACAACATTTCTTATTCTTGACTTACTTCAAACATTTCAGGCAAATTGAAAACAAAGTGTAAATATGTAAAATTGAATTTCATCTGAATTAGCTGGAGAATCTAAATTGACTGCTCATATGGTTAACTTTATTAATGACTCCTTAATCAGCAAGGTTTTAAGTACCTATAGTTTGAGGATTAACACATATTAAAAATAACAGTGTGAAATAACCCAATTTACAATATCAGGAGATGATAATGATTTTGTAGAGAGAAACAAGGTCTAATAAAAATAATCTAGATTCCTAATACCACTTACTGACAATCACAGCTTTATATCATGCTAAAATTACATACTTGTCTCATTAGCAACTAATCTCACTTACTCTTCTTGCCAAACCAATTATGAGAAATTTTTGGACTCAAAGGAATTAATAGGACACTTGGACCTCTCTCAGTCTTCTCATGACTCAAATAATTAGCATGCACTTGAATATGAAATCCATATTGTTTTCCTAAACTGATAAATGAAATGAAGGACATCAAAATGTTATCAACTAATAGCAACTAAAGTCCCATATACCAATAGTCCTCAAACAGATATAATAGCTGCCAGAGGTTGACAGGTTCTTTTTGGTCAACTCAGAGACTAACCTGGGGTGAAGGTTATGAGGAGAAGGAATGAGGAGATGAAGTGAGGAGAAGGAAGCAGAGGTAGTTGCTTATCAAATACAGCAAACTATTTATGTGATAAAGGAATATTTTATAGGCAATGCTTTGTATATTAAACAGCTTCTGGACTCTCCCAACTCTTTAGGCACATAATACAAGGTGAACAAATTATTATAGTAGAAATTTGCATTTATATGACACTTTCTTCCAAGCAGCTCAAAATGGAAGAACATAAGGCTAAGCCATTTTCTCAAAAGTTCATAAAAAGCCTGGAATTTCTGAAAAGAAATTTGGAAAGCTTGTTTCTCCTGTCAGTCCTATTTTCCATGTCCTTTCAACCATTCATTTCAGAAATCAGACTGTAACCGTTCGTTAGACTTTCATATTGTTTCCTCTCCTTCCACAATCCTAAACTCAATAAAAAGTTTCCATTATACACAGTTATGGCTTCCTCCCCAAGGTTTTCTTACTGACTGAATGAGAGCCTCAAAGCAGACTTCTTTTTACGGACATGTTTTATATTATAAATTAACAGCTCATTAGCTGTCCCTAGCTCTAACTTTTTAAAAGGCTAAATTAATAGTAAGTCAGAAATTAAATTTAGTTTGATTACAGACTTTATATTTCTTTACTAAAACTGAGGCCCGTCAAGAGATCTTTAAATAGTCGTACACAGTGTTTTGAGGACAGTACTTTGACTCTCTCTGAAGCCCACTGCCTATTAGATCCTATAGATCCTGGTAAATAGTACAAACCCAGAGTCTGGCACAAAATAAGCACTCTATATGTATTTTGTTTAAAAGGAGGGAGGGGGGCTGGCATACACATTTTTGAAAATTATCAACGAGATTCAGAAAAGCCCAGTTGCAAATTCTTCCAAAGACACCAGGCCCCGACAAGGCTGAAAACAAACGCAACCTTGCTAGTCTCTTCCCCATGGACATGAGTAGTGTTAAATATGGTAAAATTAATGAAAAGAAGTTGCTTCTGGCCGTCAATATTATTGCATGAATTTTGTGCCTGAGGTGAAATTTAAAATATTCTCTCATACCAAGTCAAGCAAATCTCTGAAATCTCTAACCAATGATTAAACCATTGATCAGCACAGTTATTTTCCTAGGTCTTAATTCAGAGATGAAGCTTCACCTGATCTGAAATCTTAGAAAGCACTTTCAATTTCCTTGGGAATATGCCTGACAGACTTCTTTTTAATCTCCCTTTAGATAAAGCTCTCTGAAGATCAAAGGGGCCTCACTCAGGCAGATGTGTTTTGCTCTCAATGGCTATGGGGGAAAAACAGACTTTAAACAAACTGCTCAGAGAATCCTTAAACAATTAGGCATTAAATAGAGAATACAAGCTCTTCAGAAATGTCAATGGATAAGGAAAAGCATGGCATTCACACACACACAAAAAACTTTCCTTGGAAAACCAACCTAGAAATAAGCCCTACCTGGGAAACTAGTCACAATTAAGTAGACAAGCTCTTCATAAATATTTAAAAATACTAAAGAAGTATACATACAGTAACATACATACAGTAACAGTTACATACATACAGTTACATACAGTAACCTGATGCTATTTACCGAAAGTCTTAATTTCTAAAGAATTTCTGATGGAATCACTTAATTGACACAAAATTCCAAATTTAAAATCAGCCTATACATAATCACATAATCAGAAAAATCAGTCTTTAAACCTGACAACATATTGTTACTATTTCATAACTTCATGTAATTAGAGAAAAGCCCAAATTGTGTAAACAGCCCCCAAAATTCCATAAACTAATTTCTGTTTATATCCTTCCAGAAAACACATCATTGGGCATGAGAAAGTCATATTTCACTAGTACTAAAGGAAAACATTCTTCTCTTGGACAACATGAATATCACATGAGGTTAAGAATTAAAAAATGTTGAACATTTATCTGAACTTTTTCACAACTTGAACAACGATTCTCTATGCTTTATTTTTTCCATTCTAAAATATTAAGATAATTATTCATTTCTTGGATATACATCATTATAAATGTCTGAGGCAAAGAACTGCTTAAAATCCTCAACAAATACAGTAACAGTAATGATAACGTCATCTATGTATAACAATTAGAAAGCCAGGAAGCCTAAAAATTATGCAAAAGCAAGATCTCTAATAAACCTGTGATGCATTTTCAGATTTTTCCAAGCACTGTTTCAGTGCATAAGCTAATAAACAAAATCTAATACTAAGGAAAAGTAACTAAATTTTCATTTGGAGAATAAGTTTTAATTAAACACTGTCCAATTAATTTTACTGTAAAATTAGATGTATCTTTAATCCTACCTCTATTTACAAATCCAAAAAAAGTAGAAAAAAATCACTAATAAGGAAACTGGTTATAAGCCAAATTCTTAAAGGTTTCAGCAAACTTTGTTCTTTGTTCTTTGATAGCTACAAAATGTGCGCTATGATTTCCATTGTATTTTAGTAAAGATAACAATTTTTTAAAAACTTACTATAATAAAGAATTACCTAAAAGCAAATAAACTCACTCAAGGAAAGGAACATCTAGCCCGTCTCTCCAAACACCAATAAGACTGTTGTTTTACCAGGTATAGTTTTTATCTATACCAAAAGTACAATGGGCAACAATTCTTAAATGCCTGTGAATATGGCTCTTAAATTCATGAGTAAAAATATTCTCCTTTTTAACGGAATGTAAGTGGTATTTAGCTTCAATTCAAATGTTGCTCAATATACAAATTTTACTGTTGTCAATTATTGGCAATTTTTAAAAGTATTTTTTTCTACCGTGAAAGTAACATGTGCTTATAGAAAATTTTTTTTACTGATTTCACTAAAAATAACACATGGTCTCCATGAAGCATAGATCAAAGTATAAAGAAGTAAAAAGTAGCCTAAATTCTACCACCCAGGTATAAACACATTTATCAACGTTTTGTGCCTTTCCTTACTGACTACATGTATTGCTGTTTTCACATAGCTGACTATACACACACACACACACACACACACACACACACACACACACACAGATATATATATGGAGAGAGAGAGAGAAAGAGACAGATTTTTACCAGCATATTTATCAAGGAACTAAAGACACTAATGGTACGTAATGTTTACCATGGATGATTCGTGAGTATTTCCAACTTAAAAAACTCAACGCCTCCAGTCATTTCACATCAATTTAAAGACACAGTAAATCATTAGTCAAAATCCTAAGCTATGAAAATTCCCTTTATGTTGTTCAATTCAACTCTGCTATGGAGAACGGGGGTGGGGGAATACTTTGTGTAATCCTCTTGACAGATTATCATAATCATTTGGATAGTTCTGCCATTACTACAAATGCTACAATAGAAAAGGAGCCAGTTATTATTTTATGTAATAAGCAAGAATGACAAGCAATTTCATATGAACTGTGGATACGGAACATGGCTCAAAAAACAGATATACTCATTCTGAGATAAGAGTGGATGAAGATGGGTAAACCTGCCAGAAACAGTGCAAGGCTGAGCTCATGGCCCAGGCTAAAGAATCCAACTGACAAGACACAACCCAACTGAATTCTTGAGGTTAGGACACAAGCTAGATAAGAATCCTGTCTGTGAAAGAAAAACATTCACTTTGTTCTGCGGGTGAGCACCCAGAATTTACCCACTATCAGAGAGAAAGTGTAATGTGATACCGCCGTGCTTCCCATTAGTCCCTCTTCTGGGAAGAAGCATCTATGATGGAACATCTCACTGTCTGTTTCATACCCTGCAGAACACAGCTCTCAGAACTGGCATATAAAGCGAAGAATCCGCCTGAGGACCCTCAGGCTCTCTCCGTATCCCAAGAACTAAACAAAAGTTAGTTTCCCATGAGTTTCCATGTGTCAAATCATGACTGCCAATGTGTCCAACAGTCCCGTTCTATGAGGCAGAAGTCAAGGCATAGCCGGTAGCAAAACCTCACCTTCTAACACAGTTGTCCATTTGAGGAGAGAAAAGCCAGCACACCTCCTGAAAGTGGAATTCATTCAAAGGGATCCATGTCTATGCTTTACTATCAGTCCAAGAAAAAAAGAGTGATGGAAAATTACTGCAACAACTTTTATTCAGGAAGGACTGGTCCATGTGAACATGTCTCAGGTGTGGTTAATACAAAATTCTCCTCAACATGTCCCTATGGTTGGTTGGGTATTTAGACCTATGGCTAACTCAGTGTTGACTCCCTGAAATGCTCCGTCGTAGGATGTAAAATGCTTCAGTAACCACCAACACAGTGCTCTAAGCTGGCTCACCAGGCACTCCTTCCAGACCTTCCAAGTCCTGTGCCTGAATGGTCAGATAAGTGAATGATAAGAAAAAATGGGTCCATCTCCCTTTGTGGGTCTTTCCCATCCTCCATTAAATGGTTAAACAGGAAGAGTATGTTCTCAGTGTATGGGGGGGCTTGATTCCACCAACAACCTAACAGTATACAAACTTCAGCAATTAGAGCGATGAAAAGCCATTCAAAGAAGAAAGGAAACTGTTCATAGTAATACCTATGACAGGAAAAACAATGGTCAGGGACACCAGAGTATCTCTACTAGAAATATCTCCTCTCAAACTTAGGCTTCAATTGCTGAGATCTCAAATTATGCTGAGGTTACTCATTATGTTTTATGTACCTACTTCTCCTAATTTTCATTTTTGGTTTAAATAGTTTTATTCATAGTTGAATTTGCATGTGTTATAAAAATGTTGAAAAAAATTATGATAATCTCTAGAGAATGCCATCCATTGTCACTAGTGACAAACTGGACATGAGGGCCTCTGCTTCATCTCAGAAGCCGAACCATATCACAAATCAAAAAGTCCACTACAGAGTTCATCCTTAGAATTCCACTAATCACTTTGAACTGGAGGCCCAATTCCAATTTGCTTTGGGGAGCTCCCTACTTGTAGCCTCACTTATACAGTTGTCTCCACCACACTCAAATTTTCTGACTCGATTTCTGTAGGAGTTTGTGCCCTTCCTTTCCAAAGTCTTCCTCTAAGTGTACCTTCAGTTAGTAATAATGTTAGACTTGGCGACACAAAGTATATTATTTTTAAAATACTCAACAGATACTATAGTTCAGTGTCAAATACTAAAGGAAAATCATATAAATGTATATTTTCTCCAGATAAGGACTAATTTAATGTACAATATAAAGTCAAGACTTATCTTGTAATAATCTGCTATTAAAAACTTGAACTGAGGGCGTCCCTGGTGGCGCAGTGGTTGAGAATCTGCCTGCCAGTGCAGGGGACACGGGTTCGAGCCCTGGTCTGGGAAGATCCCACATGCCGCGGAGCAACTAGGCCCGTGAGCCACAATTACTGAGCCTGCACGTCTGGAGCCTGTACTCCGCAACAAGAGAGGCCGCGACAGTGAGAGGCCCGCGCACCACGATGAAGAGTGGCCCCCGCTTGCCACAACCAGAGAAAGCCCTCGCACAGAAACAAAGACCCAACACAGCCATAAATAAAATAAATAAATAAATAAATAAATAAATAAATAAATAAAATTTAAAAAAAAAAAAACTTGAACTGAGAAATATGTCGTAAAATTGAAATATATTTCAGCCAGAATACTTGATGTGTATAAGTATATGCATATGTACACATACAATGAATGTTAAAAATGTACTATGAAGCAGGTATTAAGCAAATACTTATTATCATATTCTAAATGTTGTCTTAAAAAACAACTTTTCTTAAAAAAAGTAATTGACAGAAGGAAAAGACATTTCAAGTTTTAACTTTTCTATCTTGCTTTAACATAGGAAAACAGTTTCTCTATCCCAAAAATTGCTTTATATACATGAAATGTGCACTTATGTATTTCACTCAGAGAAAAATGTATCAGTGTAACAGTACACAGAAATAAGTACATAAAATATTTTTAAATGACTTTTACAATTGGTAAAAAAAAAAAAAAGTCATAGTTAAAACATACTAAAAGGCATTTGTTTGTTTTTAGATTAAAGCTACCAGAAAAAGAGAGGAACATTTTACATCTGCATGGCCCTCTGAGTCCAAAAGCTCCAAAGATGGGGAAAATGGCCCTGAGTTTTCAGATGCCTGGAGTGGTATAAAAGAGGAACTATGGGGCCCACATACCTGGAATATGTCAAAGTTCAGGTTTCTAAGTCACTGTTAAATGCGAAAATTACAATAGAAAGAATAATATACAAAAGTCATGGATTAAAAGATACAGTACTGTAGAGATGTCAGTTGTCCCCAAGTTGATCTGTAGACAATACAATCCCATTCAAAATCTTTGCAGAGTATTTGTGTGTGTGTGTGTGTATGTCTCTGTGTGTGTGACTTGACACACTGATTCTACAAACTTATATGAAAATACAGAAAGGTCAATAATGATCAAAAAAGAATTAAAGAACAAATTTAGAGACTTTCATTTTCAAGTGTAAATCCTATTTATTAAACTACAGTAATTAAAATAGTGTGGTAACAGTGCAACAACAGACAAAAGAGAACAATGAAACAGAATCCCTATTTGCTTGAGCAAAAAGAAAGAGTCCTACACATATACAGTCGTTTGATTTAGGACAAACGTGACACTGCAGTGCACTGGAGACGAGATGATCGTAATGATGCTGCGCCAAACAGACATACATGTGGAAAAAAACACATCTTGTGCTCTACCTCATACCATATATAAAAACAAACTTCAGACAGACCGTATACTTGTAGATTATTCTACTTCCCATCAGTACTCTGACCATAAAGGTGATTTACAACAAAACAGAAACAAAAACAAAAAAAAATGAAGAAAACAGGAGGGAGGGCTCTTGAAAATAATACTATATTAGCAGACAAAAGAACAGGTAAGTGGGAAGATCGATTAAGAAAACCTCCCTGTATACAGAACAAAAAGGAAAAGACTTGTACAAAAGAAGGGGAAAAACAGCTAGAAGATAAATCCAGATTTAACTGAAATATAGAAGAAGTTCATTTATTCCTTCATTCAACAAATATTTATTGTACAGAGTACTTATACTGTAAAGACAGTGTTCTAGGCACTTGGGATAAAACAATGAAAAAAAGAGATAAAACTCTCTCTAGTTTTAGAGCTTATATTCTAGCCGAGTTGTATAAAGTAAGAAGAGAGACACAAGAGGAAAGATATTACCAAAGAGATAATATTAGACATTTTCCCAGGGAAGAAAAACAGTTTCCAGATTAAAGTAGCCCACCAAGACCCAGCCCAATGCCACAACACCACACTGAGGTATATCAATGAAAAATTTCAAAACATCAAAGATAAAGAGACATCTTAAAGTATTAATCTTCTTATATGTCAAATACAAGAATCAGAACACCATTTGATCTCCCAAGAGAATCACTGGAGGCTGGAAGGCAATGGCAACACTTTGAAAATTCTGAAGGAAAATAATTCTCAATTAAGAAGTTCATACCTAGACAAGTGTAAGAGTAAAACAGGTATTTTCAAAGATCAAAAGGGTCTAAAAATGAACATCTCACACGTGCATTCTCAGGGAACTCCTAGAGGGTATGTTTTAACAAGCAAGAAGCAAAATAACAAAGGAGACGTGGAATCCCGTGAACTAGAGACAACAAAGGAGACCAGTGAAGGAAGCCGGTGGAGTGGTGGTAATGTGAAGTTCTAAGATGGGAGCTGCACAGAAGGCCCAGAAAACAACCAGCTCAGGTTGAAGTCTGGCTCTTCGGGGAACATCTCTAAGATGAAAAAGGAACTGATAAGCCACCTGATGTGTTTGACTGTATTAAGCTGAATTTCATAGAGTTCAAGAATAAACCAGTAACAGGTATATAGAAAACCTGTGAAGAAAAGAAATATCCTCCATAGTACACTGTGTGGGCCAGCTATGGACAATAATTATAGTCATAACAATGTAAGCACCATGTTCAGATTCAACCAAAAGTTGTGAAATTGGGAGGATGAAAGGAGGGGAGAGGACAATGTGTATAATATGTGTGGCAATAGGCTGGGGAAAGGCACAAGAATCAGCTAAAAGAGTTAAATCCTCACCCCACAAGAACTGTGAAAGATAAAAAGAAGAAATGAATTGGTTAGGGATGCCAGGATTGGAGGAACAGCAAAATGGCAGTACATGTTATGAACACCCACCTAACAGATAAAAACAAACCAGGCCTGGTGTTTCCCAATCTCTAAACTAGCAAAGAAGGCAGCTAAGGTGGGTTCATTCCTTCCCTTGGTCAGTAAGAATCTCAGCAATGACACCAGGCAAGCACAGCAACACCAGAAAGGGGGTTCAACTAAGAACCTCACTGAGAATAAGCAGCCAGAAGCAATGCTCCTCTTCCCTACCAGGTCTGAGACTCAATTTCCCCAAAGCAACCATGCAGCCCAGACTGGGGAAACACCTTCTGTACCCTCAGTAGGCACCAGCAGGAATCAGTGCAAGTCCTGCAGGCACCAGAAGAACAAAACAGATCGAAACAGCAAGACCAAGGCTCTAAAAAGTAAGGTGTCACTGGAACCACTAAAAAAAGTAGACTAGAATCTGAATGCTGAACCTAAACAAGGTGACTATTGGCTAAAATAAAAGGTTTAAGCAAGACCAAGAGTCTCCCACCATGATAGGCAAAATGTCTAAGACACAATTAAAAATCATACATCACACCAAATGCCAGGAAAATCACAACTTGAATGAGAGAAGACTATTGACTGATGCCAACACTAAGATGCACTTGTTAGAATTACCTAACGAGCTTTTAAGTAGCCATCATAAAGATGCATCATCAATAAGCAATTACAAATTCTCTTGGAACAAATTTTTTTAAAAAAGAAAAGATAATCTCAGCAAAAAATAAAATAGAAGTTATAAAAAAGAAACTGAACAAAATTTACAGAATTGAAAAATACAATAATAGAAATGAAAAAAGAAACTTGCTGCAAGTGCTTAATAGGACAGTGTAGATCACAGGATAGAACTGGTGAACTTGAAAATAAAACAGTACAATTTACCAATCAGAACAAGAGAGAAAAAAATACACCAGGGGAAAAATATGACAGAGACTCAGGACCTGTAGTGAAATAACAAAAGATACAAAATTTGTATCATTGGAATCCCAGAAGGAGAGGTGAAAGCTAGTGGGGCAGAAAGAGTATATGAAGAAATAATGACTATTTTCCAAATTTAGCCAAAAAAACGTAAAACCTACAGATTCAAGAAGCTGAATGAATCTCAAAAAGGATAAATGCCAAAAAATCCGTATCAAGACAAATTAATGAAAACTTAAAAATTACTGAAATCAGTGAGAGAGAAACAACACCTTACTTACAGAGGGATAACAACTCAAATGACAGATTTCTCAGCAGAAACCATGAAGGCCAGAAGGAAGTGACACATTTTTCAAGTGCTGAAAGAAAAGAACTGTCAACCATAACTTCTATATCAACAAAATTATCTTTGACAAATGAAGAAAAAATAAAAACATTCTGAGACAAAGGAAAACTGAAAGTATTCATGACTAATAAACCTTTTCTTGAAGAATGTCAATCATTCCCCCAAACTGGTCTATTGGTCTAACATGACTTCTATCACAATCCCAGTACAAACAGACATTGCAGACATAGACAAGATTATTCAAAAAGTTACATGAAAAGGCGAATAACTACAACAATCTTGACAGAGAAAAACAAAATGAAAGGAATCACATTACCCAATATTAAGCCCTACTATGATACTACATTAATCAAAACTGTGTGATATTGGCAGCAGGATACACAGATCAATGGAACAAAATAGAGAACCCAGAAATATATACACATAACTATGCCCAACTTACTTTTGACAAAGATGCAAAAACAACTCAATGAAAGAACGAACAGTCTTTTCAATATATAGAGCTGGAACAACTGGGCAACCATGGGTTTAAAAAAAAAAAAAGAAGAACCTCAACCTAAAGTGTCACATCTTATGCTAAAATGAACTCAAAATGGATCACAGATGTAAGTATAAAGCTTAAAACTCTGTAAGTTTTAGAAAAAATAGGGGAAAAATCTTCTGGAACTAATGGTAAGAAAATAATTCTTAGACTTGACTCTAAAAATACATAAATCCATACAGGAAAAACCGGTAAATTGGACTTCATCAAAATTTAAAACTTTTGCTCTGTAAAGACCCTGTTAAGAGGATGAAAAAAACTAGACTGGGAGAAAATATTTGCAAACCCACATATCCAATAAAGAACAAGTGTCTGAATATATAAAGAACTATCAAAACTCAACAGTAGGGAATTCCCTGGCAGCACAGTGGTTAGGGCTCTGCGCTTTCACTGCCGAGGGCTCAGGTTCAATCCCTGGTCAGGAAACTAAGATCCTGCAAGCTGAACGATGGGGCCAAAAAAACCAAAAAAACAAAAAAAAACTCAACAATAAAAAGGAAAAAAAGCCAACCCGATCATAAAATGGGCAAACAACATGAACAGACATCAAAAGATGTTCAACATCAATAACCATTAGAGCACTGTGAAATCACAGTAAGATATTGCTACATACTTATCAGAATGTCTAAATTTAAAAAATGATTATACCAAGTACTGGCAAGAACGCAGAGAAACTGAGCCATTCACACATTGCTGGCGGAACACTAAAATGGCACAGCCACTCTGGAAAACAGTTTGATAGTGTCTTATAAAACTAAATATGCAATTATATACAACACAGCAACTGCACATTTGGGCACTGCCCCAGAGAAATGAAAAATTACGTCCACACAAAAACCTGCACATAAATGTTCACAGTAGCTTTACTGGCAATAGCCAAAAACTAGAAATAACCCAGATGTCCTCCAACAGGCAAATGGTTAAACATACCATAGCAGATCAGTATCACGGGATACTCCTCAGCAATAAAAAGGAATGAACTATTGATAAACACAACAACTTAGATGACTTCCAAGAAAATTATGCTGACTGAAAAAGAAAATCCTGAAAGGTTACATACTATAACATTTTTGAAATGACAACTTATAGAAATGGAAAACAAATTCATCATTGCCGTGGATTAGGGATTGGGGAGGGGATGGTTATGAAAGCACAACAAGGGACCCTTGTAGTAGTAGAACTACTCTGTATCTTGACTACAGAAACACAAACCTACATCTGTGATGAAATTGCATAGAATGTGTGCATGTGTGTGCACACACACACACAACACAAATGACAAGTAAATCTGGGGTAACTTGAAAAAAATCTAAATACATTTATTAATACCAACAAAAGTTCATTTTTAAAGGGAAAATTAAAAGAAAAAAACAATAAAATGTAACATTAAAAAGCATGATAAAGATGAAACTCCAGAAAGTGAGTTGATTTTTATGATCTGGCTATATCAATTTTATCTTGGGACTTGGTTTTCTCTTATGCATATTGTATTTACACATTCTTATTGCACACTGCCTCAAAGTTTTGCAGAAAAACATGTATAAATAAATTGACAACCAACCAACCTTCGCTCCAGGTTTATATAAGAAAAAAGAAAGCAGTTGTTAATTACTACAAATAGGAAGTAAATTACAATGAAAAAGTTAGCATTTTAATGAAAATGATGAAGTTCTCAACATAAAAAAGCCACATAACCTAAAATTCTTAAATTTTCCCTTTCTTCCTCTCCTATCTCACAGCCATGCTTCGTAGCAAAATTGAATAATGAATGAAATTACTTTATAGATCTAGACTAATCCAAAATAAGTTAATCCAAATGTACCTGAATTACAGTTCTAGAACTGTAGAGTATACCACTGTCTCTCAGCTCTATTAAGAAATACTACAGTCCCAATGTCCACCTGAGATGCAAGGCATCATCTTACACTAGCTGAAGGTCAAAGAACACAAGCTGATAGCCCTTCCTAAGCCAACATGTGTCAAGTGTAGTGAGATGAACACCTGCACTGAAATTACCCAGGTGTTTGCTTAAAAATGCATATTCCTGGGCTCTACCCAAAGCTATCATATCAGTTCCTGTGGCTACCATAACAAATACCGCAAACTGGGTACTTAAGACAACAGAAATGCACCCTTTTAGATTTCTGGAGGCCAGAAGTCTGAAATCACAGTGTTGGCTGGGCTGCCCTCCGTCTGGAGGCTCTAAGGGAAATTTTGCTCCTTGCCCTTTCCAGCTTCTGGCGGCTCTCAGCCCTTTACACGTGGTAGCATCATTCTAACCTTTGCCTGGTCACACTACCCCCCTCTTCTGTCTTCTCTGTATGTCTCTCTTATTAGTACTTTGTGATGGCATTTAGGGCCCACCTACATAATCCAGAGTGATCTCCTCATCTCTAGATCCTGAATTTATTCACATTTGCAAAAACCCTTTTTCCAAATAAGGTAAAATTCACAGATTCTGGGGATTTGATGTGGGATATCTTGGGGGGGGACATTTTTCAGCCTATCACAGCTACTGAATCAGGATCTCTGGCTGTGGGGAACAGGGGTCTGCATTCTTTACATGCCAGCAAATCTCATGCATAGTCAAGTTTCAGAGCCACTGTCCTAAGTACTAGGAAAGGGGACTCCCACAGGGCCAAGGCACTCACCCTACTCAGGCGCTGGTACAGGGGCTTCAGCAAGTTTGGAAGAAGTGGGCAGAGTACACTGGGTCTAAGCTCTGCCACAGTTCCAGACACCAGTAGTAGGATGTGGACAGAGGGGCAGTGATGCAGGATCAGTTCTATCATGGGGTCAGGATGGAGCTGAGGAAGCAATGTTGCGACAAAGGGAGTGGTAGCATTAAAAATAACAGTCGCGTGTAGTTTTCTCATGGTTGAATGAGGTGGAATGGGGCAACTGACATCAATAAGGGCTTCACAATGGAACGTGCTCTGTGCTGGGAACAAACAAAAACAGAAAGAGCCAGAAAACAAAAACAGGGAGAGAAGAAAGGGATATCTCAGCAGGAACAGCAACAGAAATCTGATTCATCAAAAAGCTTACAAGACTTTTGGAAAAAGTAAACAATGGGAAGTTCTAACAGGGTGATGGATGAAGAAAGGGAAATTCCCACAAGAAGGATAATTCACATAACTACATGTATTCCTTTGAATTCTAAATGTCACCATAAATAGGACAATACTGTAGGAAGTGTTTCTCTAATATAACACAGCAGGTTGGCAAATATTTTCATTATTTTAATATTTGCAAGACAGCATTATGAGCTCTAAGTATTGAAGCAAATATACACAAAATTAAGAGTTTTCTTAATGTGACATTTTAGTAGTAAATGTTTTATTTTGTTATTTATGCCTTTTCCAAATAACTTTCTTGCTTTTTACTTTTGATACAACAATCACAAGGTTAACTTTATTCCAGGGATGTTTATTTTAAGAATTTCCCTATGATTCAAAATGAATTAATAAATCCATGTTCTTGATACGTAGGTACATAACTCCCAACCTGCCAGTTTCTAGTATCAATCACCTGCTTCTAGAGAGTGGCAGAAAGAAACCAGATGCCTAGCAAAGGCAACGTACAGCCAGCATCTAAGACTCTGAGATGGCAACATCATTCTAGAATCCTTAGGAAAGTAACTACTTATTCTGAAGAGCTTAGATGACATTCTACCTGTTCTAAAGAAAGCTGACATGACAAAGGCCCCAAATATGTTAAACAGATAGATACAAAAATGTCTGTAACTTAATTAATTTTAATCATGTGAGTCTGTTTCAATGACCCTTGACAAATTTACACAATTTAACTCAGTAAAAAGTTTAGTCCTCTGTTCCTGGTTCTAAGACACCAGTTTACTAATGTTAATGAGTTTTGAACAAATTATTTTTACTATATACGAAAAAATCAATATTATTCACAGCTCATAAGCAGAGACACCTATACACTGTGTTAACACCCCTACTTGGGGCCCATTTTCTTGGCAACTGCCCAAAGCAATGCCTTCCATATACTGCCCCAAGTCTCTTCCCTACTGCACTGGTCTGACTGGCCATATACAGTTGGTTCATAGTTAGAGAGAAAAACTGTTAATATTGGAAAACGGAAAGTAATCAGGTAGAGCAGAGTTCCTGAACTCTGATGGAACTATTTAATTTTATGTGTTTTGTTCATCAAATATTTACTTTAGCTTAAATTTCAGTAAATTACTCAGTCCTACATTAAACATAAATTCTCAGTATCAAACATCTTATGCCGTGAAAGATAATGGAAATTAAATTAAATCTACTTAATTCCAATTCCACGTCAATACATCAACAGGAGCGAGGAGACCGATCTTGTGCTGAGGCGCGTTTGCCAGGCAGCTCCCCTCGCTGCCCCAGAGTCCCCAAGCATCAGATGGCATCTCTTAATTCACAACAGAAAATGCAGCTGTCCTCATTCTTCCTCCTGCCTACTTCGCCTCTGACTCAAACTTGCCTGCACCTTACGTGCTCATCTTTTCATCCGTCTCTCCAGACACAGTGGGAAAGAGGCCCCTATTTTTTAATAGAGCTCCATGCTCCCTCATGTCTTTAGGGACCTTGTGTCAGTTACCTCCGTCATCTCCTTTATTTTCACTCTCTATTCCCGAAACTTAGGACATTGCTCAAGTCTTGTTCATCTTTCTCACACACACACACACACACACACACACACACACACACACATACACACACACCCCTCCCTCAGCCCTACATCATCTCCTTCTAGCTATTGTATTGTCTACTTTTCTTATAGCCAACCTACTGAAATAAAATACTAGTGTATTTGTCTCCACTTCATCTCCCATCCTCTATTCAGTCCCTTTAAGCTACCATCTTTCAGTGCCACTTCAGGAACCTGGTCTGGCCTACACCACTGATAACCTCTTTGTTGCCAAATCCAACAGACACCTTTAAGGACTGAGCTGACGTGAACTCCTGTGTCAACTGACCACACTAACTACTGCTTCCCTTAGAAAACTTTCTCCTCCTTTGGCTTCCACAAAACTGCTCTCCTCCTGTTTTCTTACCTTTCTGACTATTCCATTTCAGTCAGTTTTATTTAGTAAATGAAAATGAACAAATTAGTCACACAAGTCTCTTTGCTACTTGGTATCTTTTGAGTTTAAATGCTGGATATCTACTGTAGATACTAATTTATCATAAAACATAATGTGAGAATATTTATCGACTATAAATATTCATCAAAAATATAATATTTAATACTTACATACTGTTCCATCCTAGGAATATAGCGTATTCTATTTACTTAGGTCCTTACTGTCAGATAGTTAAGCTGTTCAGTAAAGTGTTCTGAACAGACTTCAATAGCCTATTTCTAATTAAAGATGATCTATCATCACAATAATGTAATATATGACCAAATCTTCTCAAATCTGTAATTGATATGATTCTTGCTGCTGCCTCCTGATTAGAGATACTGAAGTCACCTTCGCCTCTCTTTCATTCCTTGTATGATGGTGGATAAATCCAATCAGCATTCCTCAGCAGGAAGATTTTAGAAAGCATGATGTTGTAGCACCAAGCCCAAGGACTTATTTCCACAATGAATAAAAGTAACAGATGCCCGGATCTGACCTCTCTGTGCAGCGCACACTTAAAAGATGAGCCCAAATAGAACTGGGGGTAGAGGGTTTGCCTTCAGAACCCTCTGGAGGAGCAGCTTTGAGGTGCCCCGAGCCCAAACCGCAACCGTCTTTCTTGGAGAGCCATCCCTACGTAGCTTACGCCATGAAGGAAGAGAAAGGCTTCTGTGAACCTAACTTCTCTGTGTATGTGTGAAAAGAAAAAAAGAGATTTCATTCTTATAATTAATAAATTATTTTCTTTACAGTGCTTATATGTTACTGCTTTTGTAGAGGCACTGAATGAGTATCTCAAATTTTCCCTTTGTTACCCAGGGTCTTAAAATTGTTAAGTTACATCCTGATTGGTGGATTTGTTCACAGCAGTAATCCTTCTTGTGCTTGCAATTTTAGTCAGCAACAATAAAGAGTTATCAGGTAGCATTTGACATTTGAGCACAGAGAAATAACCTTTCCAATTTACTAAATCCTGCTTTTAAAAAGTCATTACCTTTCTGAAAATGGGTTAAGCTAGAGAAGAAATGTAATCATTTAAGTATTTTAAAAGAATACTGATGGCATTTAAATTTAGAGGGGGAAAGGATGGTTTATTTACTAAAAGCCATTAGCATAATAAATGGCTAGCTATCAAGAAAAAGGCAAAGCTTGGCCCTTGTATCTCACCATACACAGAAGTAAATTCCAGGACTTCCCTGGTGGCACAGTGGTTAAGAATCCGCCTGCCAATGCAGGGCACATGGGTTCAAGCCCTGGCCCGGGAAGACCCCACATGCCGTGGAGCAACTAAGCCCGTGCGCCACAGCTACTGAGCCTGTGCTCTAGAGCCCATGAGCCACAACTACTGAAGCCTGCGTGCCACAACTACTGAAGCTTGTGTGCCTAGAGCCTGTGTTCTACAACAAGAGAAGCCACTGCAATGAGAAGCCCATGCACCGCAACAAGAGTAGCCCCCACTCGCCACTACTAGAGTAGCCCCCACTCGCCACAACTGCTGCACGCAGCAGCAAAGACCCAACACAGCCAAAAATACATTAATTTTTTTTTAAAAAGTAAATTCCAGATGACTTAAAGATTTCCATACCAAAAAAAATAAGACAGTAACGTTCAGACTAGGAGAATTTAGGAGCATATCTGTAGAACTAGGGAAGATAGGAAACTCTCCACAATACAGATAGATAACTGTGATAACATATTTTTTGTATTTATTCTATAGCAAAATAATAACAAACCACTTCAAAAATGTATAGACTGGTAAAAAATACTTCCAAAATAAATGATCAAAGAGTTAATACCTGATACAGAAAGCACTCCCACAAACGAAAAAGAAAAACTCAATGTAAAAATAGGCAAATAACATAAAGAGGAAATTCACAGAAGACCAAACTAAAGTGGCCAATAAAAAATGAAGATGTTCAACATGACCAACAGTCAGAAAATGTCACTTAAAGCAAAAATGAAAATCTCACAGGAAACTACTGAAATGCCCAACGATAGGGAACGACTGCATAAACTGGCCATCCATACTACAGACACTACATACTGTAGTTAATTTTAAATAACTTTGATGTATAGCTATTGTCCTGGAAGAAGGAGAGGAAAAAGGCAATTTAAAGACTCAAGTATAGAGAACGATCCCATTTATGGATCACATATTACTATTAATGAAGTCTAGTACATTTGAAATGTATATGGGTATATGAAAGTAAGTATGTGTGTGTGTGTACTTGAACGTGGAGAAAGATATGGAAAGATAAACCCTCCAATGTTAACATTAGCTGGGGAGAGGGAGAGAGGATGAAGAGGAGGCTGCTGGGGAAAAGTAACTTTTCCTTCATTATATGTTAATCGCTTCAAATGTTACAATTATTTTACTCTTGCAATTAAAGAAAATATTAAGTATAAAAATTGTTTCCTCTAATGTAGTTTAATGTATAATATTTAATATATTAAAACAGATATAACTAATAGTGAATTACAAACCTGCTGAGAACACTTTTAAAATGAGATTGAGTCTATCTCCATCCTCTAAGATTTCAATAAGATTTCAAGTTCCGAGCTCTGTAACCTGTCACTTGCACAAAAAGGGGACTTAAAACCCAGCACACCAGATTTATTCATATTTCACATCACTTCATTAACTGTCCCTTCAAGAAATTCATCTTTTTCTCAACTTTTTTCTTGAAAGCTGTTCTATTGATTACATGGTCTCTAAAAAGATGAGCCACATAAAGACTTTCTGAAAGTCTGAAAAAGAATTTGAAGAGAATAAATTCATGGTAAAGCAATAATCTCATAAGCAAATGCACTTGACGGTAGAGTTTAACATCCAAAAATATTGTACTTGTGGCTAAAACAATACCCTGGGATATTAACCTAATCCTACACAGTGCCACTGATTTAATATTATTTATTCCTCAAGGATTGAATTCAAATACAGTTTAATCTTGTTTGAAAACAGGTATTGCTTAAAGTCATTGTTAACTTGTTCTACAAATGCTATTTTACAATACAATGTCAGGAATCTACTAGAGAAAATTAAAAGCAGAGACTTGATAGAGTTGAACGGATCCAAAATGTTTAACTTGATAAAGTTTCTGAAAGTTGGTTGTTCTCACTCATACTCTCTTTTTTACTCCTTTTTAAATCCTACTTTAATTGTAAGTCAAACAAAGCACTGAGAAAGTAATTTTAATTTCGAGGGGGAGGAAGGCTAGTGGAAATTTTGCTAACTCTAAGATTTTAATCCAATTTTCTGCAACTGTATGATAAAGGCAATGGGCAAATATTTTAGAATTAGACAAACTTTGGTCCATACCTAATGCAACCATTTCTTCACTTTGTGACCTCGGCTAAGCTAATCTACTTCCATGAGCCTCAGCTCTTCATGCACAAAACAAAGATAATACAACCTAATGCATGGAGGTCTAGAGAAGATTAGAAATAGCACACAGCATGTCAAGCACAGAGCAGCTGCACCATGAATTATAGTAACTGATACTGTGATTATTAGCAAAATTTCAGATTTATACCAAGGCTATTAAAAATTCCAAAAACAAAACAAAATACACACAAATATGCATAAAACATGTATAAGTTAAACTGGCTGAACATTCCTTTACCCTAAGAGTATATTCTGATTTAATGTGCAAACTTTATTTAAAAGAAATATAATCATTAAGGAAAGCTTCCTGACTTCCAGCTCCAAACCAAGATGGAGCACACATACTTTTCCCTATTCCTCCTGCTAAGTGCAGCTAAAAACTCTGAACCTAATATAGAAAACAATCATAAAAGCCTCAGAAAGGTGGAAAGAACAAGTAAGATTGGCTAGGGACCCCAGGACCCAAAGAATGACACAGCAGTATATTCTTTTGGTTTTCTTTTCTCCTCATCCCAGATCAGACGCTGAAGATGGTAACCTAGAAAAACCGATGGGAGTAGGCAAAAAAGTCTCCAAGAAAATCTTATCTCTAATAACCAAAGCACAAGGAAGGACACAACCTAACAATACAGAAAACCTTTAGACAATAACCACTCTACTCCAGCAAAATACTTCAGGAAAAAAACCACATTCCTGTAAGCAGAAGCCAAGTGGGCTGCCTAGATTGTCACCCTTGCCCTGTACCATGGTACCATTCCTCCCATCCCTCTGGGGTGATCTCAGAGAAGACAAAAGACTTTCATCACCATTCAGCAGTAACAAGTTCCAGCCTCCCCTCAATGAGTCATCTGTGCAAATGGGGATCATTGCTTTACATAAGGCACCTCCCCCCAATCAAGCTGGATATTGGCCTATCAAAAAATGGAATATCAATCAAGGATAGCAATCTAACAACTGACTGTAGAATAGAAATATACCCAGCTAGGGAGAGGAGCATGGCAGTGGGATCATCTAAGGAGAACTAGCAGGGGACAATAAGAGTGTGCCCAGTTCGGAGTGGCGCACTTTTTACAGAACTTTGAAAAACTACAGTTTTCTTGTAAAATGAATGGGGTTTTCTAATTCTTGGATGGAGTAAGGAAAGAGCCTTCCCTCTTCTTAGAACTACCTACTACTGAAATTATATGTTGAATTCAGCCACTCATTCAACGAATATGTATTACCCTAAACACAGGGATACAAAAATGAGTAAGAGAGAAAAGATGAGGAGGAGGTAGAGAAACCAGTTTGGAAAAAGGAAAATCAAAGGGGCACTAAGCACATGTGAAGTTGGAGAGGTCAGGGAGACCTCCACGTGGAGATGTCAAACAGGCAAAACTCGCTGGCAGACAAGCATAACTACTGGAGGAACTACTCTATTGCAGAGACAGAGAGAGCCCATCCAAGGAAAAAGCAAAGAGCTGGGGCCTGGGCCCAGGCGATATCAATCATCTCCATCTTATAAATCAGGACAGAACTAGACTAAGTTGTCCTTTCCAGGGGAAAAAGTATGTAGGAGAATAGCAGTGCAGGGTACAGATTTCTGCAGAGGTGAGAGCGCTATAGCAGCCTATGAGAGAGACAGAGGACACGGATGGGAAGGCTGCACCACGGTATCTCCTGAACCTTTTTGCTTCTTGCCAGGCTTCCATGCTTGTTGCCAAAACAACTGTAATTGCTTCCTGACTGCTCTGGTCCACGTCTACTTTAGCTCATTTCAATCCACTTTCCAATTGCAGCCATAGAGATCTTTATCAAAACTGAAGTTTGATCATGTTCCCTCATTTCCTTAACCCTGCCAATGGATTCCCTTTGCTCTTCTTACAGCATAAAGACACATCTCCTGAAACTGGCCTTCTGGGCCCTGCAGGCTGAGGGTCTTACCGAACCCCCCAGAACCATCTGCACCTGACCTGCTCTCTGCTCCGAGCTTCACGGGTCTTCCCTAAGGGCCTCAAAGAAGTGCCTCGGATACTAAGTGCACTGGCTGTTCTCTCCCACCACAGGACTCCACGTGAGCTGTTCCCTCTCCTGCACACTCTTCCCTCCCTTTTCACCTGGTCCACTTCAGATTGCAATTTAAGCAGTCCATCCTCAAGAAACCCTTTCTTGACCTCCAGCAGCAATGACAATAAAATGTTCCAGCCCTTCACAACACCCACCACAGTTAGCATCTCTGGAGTGACTATTTCCCTACCTCCCTCTAGAGTATTAGCTGCTTACAGATACGGAACCCTCTGGCTCACTACTGTATCCCCAGCACTTAGTTTAGTGCCTGGCATACAGTGAGCTCTCAATAAGCACTGGTTGATAGAAGAGATGAATGACACCCAAAGCAAGGGCTCATGATGGCTAGCGAGTACGTGCCCTGAAGTGAAACACCTAATACAGCCTTTTGTTTATGCTTAGAATTTCACTCACCATCCGAATAGTATTTCTCTTCTGTGTTAAAAGTAAATGCCACATTATATGAAGATAATGAATAATGCTCTTTTGTTATTAAACTATTTATGTTAATAGCATTCTACATTCAGGTCTTCAAGTCATATTGGCAGATCATGTTCTGCTTAGCTTTAATTGAACTTGACATTATCTGTTTGCACTTTCTTTTAAACTCCCAATGGTGATATCCCTAGCCTGATGACATTAAATTTATAACAAAGAATCTAAAAATAAAAGTCATTATGCTTGCTGAGCAAAAAACAGAAGTAGATTTACTATCTTCAAGGTCACTCAAAGCTGAATTTAACAAATTCAGTTTTCCCCTTGACAATCACAGAGGAAGAAAGTAAGCACAAATCAAACCAGTATCAAGGCTCTTACTTATGCCAGCTGTATGGGAAATATTTAAACTTGGTATTCATCTTAGCACTATGGATTTTGTAACTAGTCACTATCTCCTTCATTAATAAGCAGTTAGTGACAAAATCAGATCACATCATCTGTACAGTTAATTACAAGCTGGAAAATATTCAGGGTATACAAATTTTATTAGCATGGCTGATTATCTGTCAACTATTTTGGTTAATTACTTCTGAATTTGGATTCTAGCCTTCAACTTATTTCAAATTTAACATATTTGACATCAAGGGTTTTCAAGCTACTCTTATCTCTGTTTAGTATTTTGTCTTATTCCTATTTTAAAATTGTCAGAAATAAGTACTGTTAGCTCTTAAACTGACAGTTCATTCTGCAGCTAAATAAATTATTAATTGGCAGAAAGCTATCTACCACATGGTTAATTTTTTGTCAATGTTTATTAAATACTCTCAGCATTACTATGTAGGACAAAAAATATTTTGAACTCTAAGTTACATGTTAAGGATAGAACCCTAAAACTTTTCTCTTTGCTTTGGAGTAGAAAAAAGCATTTGGCTTTTTATTTTTACAGGTTAGATATGGATAGGTTGTTCGTGTGGCTATGTAAGTAATAGCATAGACTCTAATCTATAAGTCATTTGTGGTGCAGGAGGGCAGGCTTCCTGGAAGAAATTAGTTTTGAAGTGAAAGAGAAGGCTGACTGAGGTGAAAAGAAAAGATCAAAAAAGTAAGAGGGTATATAAGAGGTGAGACAGGGTGAGTAGAACAAATAATTTACAGAAAGTAAAGCAAAAGCCGTTCACGGAACACGCAGTTCACATTTTCACAGGTAGTCAGTGGCAACAAGAACATACAAAATGAAAGATAAAAAGTTGAAAAAATATATTATGCTAAAAACACAAAATGTACCAAGCACACTAAACCCAAATATTCACTTTTAAACTCTCCATTCTATGATTACAATTTTCTGTATCCTTTAAAGAAAAGAGGCATAGAGAAACTGACTCCCCAAATGCGCAAAGGCAGAATGGTAATTTGAACCCAGGCAAGCTAACTTCATGCCCTCAACCACAACACTACCTTAGTTCGAAAAGATGTATTCTACATGTAAGAGGACAGCATAGGCACATATTCAACAACAAATAGGTTCTGACTTGTCCTTGAAGAACTTGTGGTTAACTTGCAATGACCAGTCACCATTCCATTTGTTATCTTTATATAACTGACTAAGCAGGATTGTGGGTACCAGTTATGGTGGTGATAAACAATCCCACTACCTGAGTCACAGCTTAGCCTCATACTATAGTCAACACTCCTTCAGAAAAATGTGAAGCCCCAATATGAAAAGCTATATTCTATAAAAGGCACGGTTATCTAAATACTTGTGGTATCTGACCTCTTTCTTTCATAACCAGAATTATGTTGCTCTTATTACTAATGGCTTAATCTTTGTTGCATGTATTCCTTTGCCTTTCCTGCAGGAAATTCCCAAGAGAGGTAGTTGATCAAGGAAGGATTTGAATATTCTTGGATCTCTGGCTTAAATCCCTCTTAATCTCACCCAAAGTGCTCACCATCTGGTGTGGTATCAGCAGGCTAGTTGAGTATACCTATTTATGGTTGACTGGCATCTGTGGGACAAGGATGCTTGTGGAGGGCTTGAGGTTTCTATTGAGTAAGACGTCGAATATTTAGACATTTCATATTAAATTAAAATTTTGTGGAGAATTGGTTAAGCAAATCAAGCAAAAAGACCAATTCCCATATAAATCAAAACCACAATGAGATATCACCTCACACCTGTCAGAGCAGCTACTATCAAAAAGACAACAAATAACAAGTGTTGGTGAGGATGTGGAAAAAGGGAACCCTCATGCACTGTTGATGGGAATGTAAATATAAATGAACGTAAATTGGTGCAGCCACTAAGGAAAACAGTATGTCGATTCCTCAAAAAATTAAAAACAGAACTACCATGTGATCCAGCAATTCCATTCCTGGCATTTATCCAAAGAAAATGAAAACACTAATTTGAAAAGATATCTGCACCCTCATGTTCACTGCAGCATTATTTACAATAGCCAAGATATGGAAGCAACCTAAGTGCCCATCAATAGATGAAAGGATAAAGAATGGAATATTACTCAGCCATAAAAAAAGAACAAAATTTTGTCATTTGTGACAACACGGATGGACCTAGAGGTCATTATGCTAAGTGAAATAAATCAGAGAAAGACTAATACTATATGATTTCACTTTACATGTGAAATCTAAAAATATAAAACAAATGAACAAACATAACAAAACAGAAAGAGTCACAGATACAGAGAACAAACAGGTGGTTGCCAGAGGTGAGGGAGATTAAAAAGTACAAACTTCCAGTTATAAAATAAATGAGTCATGGGTATGAAATGCACAGTGTGGGGAATACAGTCAATTATGTAATATCTCTGTATAGTGACAGGTGGTAACTAGACTAATCATGGTGATCATTTTGAAATGTACAGAAATGTCAAATCACTGTGTTATTATGTACCAGGAACTAACATAGTGAGGTAGGTCAATTATACTTCAAAAAACAAACAAACAAATTCACAGAAGAAGAGATCAGATCTGTGGTTACCAGAAGCTGGTGGGGAGGAGGAATTGGATGAAGGTGGTCAAAAGGTATGAACTTCCAGTTATAAGATAAATAAGTACCAGGGATATAATGTACAACATGATAAATATAAGTAACATTACTATATGTTACATATGAAAGTTGTTAAGAGTAAGTCCTAAGAGTTCTCATCAAAAGGAAAAAAATATATTTTTCTACTATTTAAATTTTGTATCTATATGCAATGATAGATGTTCACTAAATTTATTGTGGTAATCATTTCATGATGTAAATCAAGTCATTATACTATGCACCTTAAACTTATACAGTGCTATATGTCAATTATATCTAACAAAACTAAGGTGAAGAAAGACCAATTCCCAATGTCCTGTTTAATCTAACTATGAGGCACCTGAGGTATCCCTTTGCTTTGTCTCCTGATCAGTGATCCTGAGTGTTTTACATTTTAAACTCAGATACCTGTTCTAAATTTCAGAGATCCAGAGACCCTGTTCATCGTTTGAAAGACTCAATATTTGTTAATATGTCAATCCTCCCCAAACTGATTCATAAATTCAGTGTAATCTCAATCAAAATCCTAGCAGAACTTTAGGTAGAAAATGACAAGCTGGTTCTAAAATTCATATGGAATAGCCAAAACAACCCTGGAAAAGGAGTACAAAAGAAGAACAAAGCCAGAAGGCTAACACTACCTAACTTCAAGAATTATTGTAAAACTACTGTAATCAAAACACTGTAGTAGTGGTATACAGAGAGACAAATAGATCAATGGAACAAAATAGAGAGTCCCAAAATAAACCCATACACACATGGACAAATGGTTTTCAGAAAGTACAAAGGCAATTCAGTGGAGAAAAAGAGAGCCTTTTCAACAAATGGTGCTGGAACGAGAAGATACCCATGGAAGGATGGAAAGAAGGAAGGAAGGGAGGAAGGGAGGGAGGAAGGAAGGAGATCTATCCCTCACACCGTATACAAAAATTAATTCAAAATGGATCATAAGCCGAAAACTAAAAAAATCCTAAAATAAAACTTAGGGGAAAATATCTGTGATCTTGGGTTAGACAAAGGTTTCTTAGATATGATACCAAATGCGCAATCTATAAAGGACAAATTGGAAAACTGGACCACATCAAAATTAAAAACTTCTACTCCTCAAAAGACAATAAGAACATGAAAAGGTGCAGGCTGGAAAAAAATTTCTGCAAAGTACATACCTGATATATTTGCTTTCAAAATAAATAAAGAACTTCCAAAATTCAACAAAGAAAACAACCCAATTTCAACTGGACAAAGGATTTGAACAGATACTTCACCAAAGAAGATATATGTATGGCAAACAAGCACATGAAAAGATGCTCAAAATCACTAGTCATTAGGGAAATTCAAATTAAGACCATAACGAGATACCTCTACACATTTATTATAATTGCTAAAATTAAAAAGACTGCCCATATGAAGTGTTGGCATGGATGTGAAGAAACTAGACTTTGGAAACAGTGTCCTTAAAAAGTATACTTATCATATGATCCCACCACCCATTCCTACGTTTTGCCCAAGAAAAATGTAAACCTAAGTCCAAATAAACACTTATACAAAAATGTTCATACCAGCTTTATTTATAATAGCCCAGACCTGGAAATACTCCAAATATCCATCAACAGATGAACCAATAAACAAACTGTGGTATACCCACACAGTGTAATATTTACACGGCAATAAAAATGAACAATGAACAGTTGATACACACAAGAGAGATGAATCTAAAAATAATCAGGCTAGACAAAAGGAAGACATACCACATGCTTTCATTTTAAATAAAACTCTACAAAATGCAAACTATAGTAACTAAAAGCAGATCAGTGACTGTCTGATGATGGGGGAATGTGCAAAGAACCTGCTCGAGGGATTACAACTCAGCTCAATGAAACTTGAAGGGAGGGATATATATGTTCACCACCTTGATTGTGGTGATGATTTCATGATGTATACACATCAAAACTTACCAAATTGTATACTTTAAATACTTTCAGCTTGCTGTATGCCAATTACACCTCAATAGAGCTGTAACTTAAAAAAATGTACACTATAGGTTTGGGAGTTATTTTAATTCATGTCCCATTCTGATCCACCTCAGATGCTTCTGGCACAAGAAAAGGGCCGTCTGGTGGGGAAGGAGGTCTTCATGTGTGTAGTTAGAGCTGTGCTGGCCATTCTGACAGTCTTCTTCTCAAGAAACTGACAGGTTTAAGTCATGATAATAAAAATAATGTATGAATGAAATTTTTTTTTTCTGTTCTATAAAGCAAACTCTGATAACTCATCCAGAAGTGTATGAGATCATTAAGAAACAAATTAAAAAGTAGGATAGACTTTTTTTTTACCCCACTGGAAAGTATTAACTAAGCCAATACAGGACATTCCTGGCCACACTGACTCACAGTAGCATTCCTGTACAGATTCAGTATGAGTATTGACATGTGGAATTTTGGATTTCACTTACGTATCTTGGCACACAACTGATTTCTGTCCACTGAGTCAGTCCTGGGAAAGACTGACTACACCCCCAAACAATCTGATATTATTCATGACTTTCTCCACAGGTTTGTAAGGAGTGTAATAGTGGTCTCTAGTGTAAAGCTGGATCCGGAGCTTGCATGTTCCTCACGTATAATCATGGCTGCAGAAACATTGGTTTTACCGTTTTTTAAGCAAGAAAGTGGCATATGTTTTGGATGGAATGTTTACTCAGGGGAAATTTAACGTTATTTATCTTTTGAAAAAATGGGTTCACTATATTGTATGTAACCAGTTGAGGCTCAACTGAAAACTACACATTCAAAAGGCTCAACAATTACTGCAAAGGGGAAACAGGACTGCTGCCAAAGAGGGAATTAGTGAAGAATAAACTTTTCAGAACGGGGATATGATGGTTGTCTGAGGGGGGAGGAGAAGATTCTTTGGAGAGGAAGATTAAGAATTTGAGGGGGGAAATAAAGAATCAAAGATGAGTGTTGGCAGTGAAGATGAGAGGCCCCGCACCAACCAAATGACAGGCTAGGAGTGGAACCCAGACACAGCCTGCTCCAGAGCCAGACTCTTGATCACGACACTAAACCAACATATGGGCTAGCAGCCTTCCCAACAGACATTTCATGAGGCTGGCGCTGTCTCTGTAGCTGACCACATTGTACAGATGGCACAGGCAGCAAGGACACACTCAGCAACAATAGGAAACACACACATTTACGAGGCTTCTTTCATATAGAAACCTGAGGGTCTAGAATATGCTATGACTAAAGAAATTATTCAGAATACGTGGCACATTCTATCTTCTGTCTTTTAATGAAGGCGTCCAATTTAGCTGGAAGACAGATAACTATAAAATGATAACCCTCGTTACATGTTTTAGGCAGAAGTCATTATTCATTGAGAAAATGAAATAACAATGCCATATAGATCTCAGTAGCAAATTTTTGGCTTAGTGTTAATGATGCATAAATCAAAGGAATCAAAAGACTATACAATGCAGCACCTTAAAAGCACTGTGGGGAAAAGGAGGGTTTCAAAAGATCTGGAGGGAAGGTAATTTGCAAATGTTGACCATGTAGCTTTGGATAACAATTATTCTAAGTCTATTTCTTCATCTGTAAAATGTAGAATAATTCCACCTGCCCTAACAATATCTCAGGATTGAGAAGATCAAATGAGATGATAAAGAAAACTGTCAAGTCTCTCACACATTTGTAAGGGGGTATTCTCAACTGTCAACACATTACCTCTTTCAGGGGTGTCAACTATGTGGTTTCTTCACTAGTAACTTCCAGTACTACAAAAGATGAAGCTTCTATTCAGCCAAAGCTTCTCAAACCTATGTGAATAACTTTTGGTTCTGCTTAATCATATCCAATTTTTACTTTTTTTAAAAAAAATAGATCTTTATTGGAGTATAATTGCTTCAAAATACTGTTAGTTTGTTGTACAACAAAGTGGATCAGTCATATGCATACATATATCCCCATATCCCCTCCCTCTTGAGCCTCCCTCCCACTCTCCCTATCACACGTCTCTAGGTCATCGCAAAGCATGGAGCTGATCTCCCTGTACTAATGCTGCTGCTTCCCACTAGCTATCTATTTTACATTCGGTAGTGTATATATGTCGATGCTACTCTTACTTTACCCCAGCTTCCCCCTCCCCGTGTCCTCAAGTCCATTCTCTATGTCTACGTCTTTATGCCTGCCCTGCCACTAGGTTCATCAGTATCTTTTTTTTTTTTTAGATTCCATATATATGTGTTAGCATATGATATTTGTTTTTGTCTTTCTGACTTACTTCACTCTGTATAACAGATTCTAGGTCCATCCACCTCACTACAAATAACTCAGTTTCATTTCTTTTTATGGCTGAGTAATATTCCATTGTAATAGTCCATCTGAGGAATATTCCATCTTCTTCTATCAATAGACATTTAGGTTGCTTCCATGTCCTGGCTATTGTAAATAGTGCTGCAATGAACACTGTGGTACGTGTCTCTTTTTGAATTAATCATATGTAATTTTAACTGCTGACATCTGATAGGGAACTTCAGGTTTCATAAATTTCCATATTTAAGTTTTACTTTTCATATACTATTAAACATTTGTGTTTTTATGCTAAATCATCCTTTTTAAAAAGTCAAATTTTAGCCTTGAAAATACCACATTCATCTTTTATTCCACCTCAAAAGCCACCTCTCAATTCTGAGAAATAACAATGTGAGAAGTTTTTTTTTTAAAGAATCATTTATTACTTATTATTCAGTTAGGTTTTTAGATCTGTTTTTTGCATTGGAATATCTCCTTTCATCCCTGAAGGGCAATGAGCAATAAAGGTGAAGGACTACAATAAAATGTCTTGTATGCATTTTTAAGGATTGTATTAATTGTCTTTTAGTGTCATGAGATCTTTGAGAAAGAAAAGCAATGTTAAACCAGACTGGGCTCTCCTGGATTGCTGGGGAAGAGGGGATTCTCTTCCTGGATTCTCCTGGAAGAGGGGCTGCTGCCCCTTGGATATCTAACCCAGGACTTTTTCATGTAACTGATCTAATAGACATTCTAAGCTCTACATTTTTTATCAATAAGTAATAATGAAGTAAAGATAGGGCTTCCCTGGTGGCGCAGTGGTTGAGAATCTGCCTGCTAATGCAGGGGACACGGGTTCGAGCCCTGGTCTGGGAAGATCCCACATGCCACGGAGCAGCTGGGCCCGTGAGCCACAACTACTGAGCCTGCGCGTCTGGAGCCTGTGCCCCGCAACGGGAGGGGCCGCGACAGTGAAAGGCCCGCGCATCGCGATGAAGAGCGGTCCCCGCACCGCGATGAAGAGTGGCCCCCACTTGCCGTAACCAGAGAAAGCCCTCGCACGAACCGAAGACCCAACACAGCCAAAAATAAATAAATAAATAAATAAAGTAGCTATTAAAAAAAAAAAAAAAAAAAAAAAAAAGATATACTTTCCTTAGAAAACATTCTATTGTCTGTGCAGGTTCCTTGGGGGGGGGGGGGGTAGATGACTTTTTAAAAGTAGTCTAGCATTTTCCTGGTTTTTATTTGCAACTCTAGATTATAGGTTTCAGGGAAAGGGGGAAGAATGTGAGCACAAAGATTCTGTTCTAATTTAAATATTCTTCGCAATTTAGAAGTAATTACTTCTTTTAAGGTTCAATCACCTTCTAAATGTTACTCAATTAAAAGAAGAGAAAGGTATTATGTGGGTCATAGACAAGAATATTAATAAAATAATTTCTAAGGTAAAATCATTATTTTCATTTTCTATTTAAAATTTTTCATTTTTTATCATCTCAGTTGCCAAATTTTAATCTTCATTGATTAAAACCACAGAACTCCTTGCATACAAATTAATTCAGGTTTGCAAACATTAAATCATCATTAGGTTAGAATGACAAGCATGACAAAATTAATACTTCAAAAGAAGTTCAGGGAAATATAAAACCTTAAAAGTACTGAATTAGGTTTTAAATTGAACTCATACAAACTTAAGTTCAGTGAAAAGTAATATTGCATACTTTTTATTCAATTACTTCATAATCATCGCCCTAAATCCTTTAACTTACCAAGAAATGCTATCTAAAAAAGTTTTCTAAAGTCAGCCATAAAATACAACTGACATGCAAATTGATCTAAACTTCCAATGAATCCATCAAATGTCACCTCACTTCAACTCATCAAATCACTTTACGTGAGTGAATGCAAAGTGTCTTCAGTGCTCAATAGTGTTACAATTAAAATCCATATAATACAGAAAATAAAATGATGTAATCACTTGGAACCATTGTGGGACTAACTCTATATTTAATTTATTTTTATTTTCTGAATTTTTATTTTTTTACAGCAGGTTCTTATTAGTTATCCATTTTATACATATTAGTGTATATATGTCAATCCCAATCTCCCAATTCATCACACCACCACGCCCCCTGCCGCTTTCCCCCCTTGGTATCCATACGTTTGTACTCTACATCTGTGTCTCAGTTTCTGCCCTGCAAACTGGTTCATCTGTACCATTTTTCTAGGTTCCACATATATGCGTTAATGTACAATATTTTTCGCTTTCTGACTTACTTCACTCTATATGACAGTCTCTAGAGTCATCCACGCCTCTACAAATGACCCAATTTCGTTCCTTTTTATTGCTGAGTAATATTCCATTGTATATATGTACCACACCTTCTTTACCCATTCATCTGTCAATGGGCATTTAGGTTGCTTCCATGACCTGGCTGTTGTAAATAGTGCTGCAATGAACATTGGGGTGCATGTGTCTTTTTGAATTATGGTTTTCTCTGGGTATATGCCCAGTAGTGGGATTGCTGGGTCATATGGTAATTCTATTTTTAGTTTTTTAAGGAACCTCCATACTGCTCTCCATAGTGGCTGTATCAGTTTACATTCCCACCAACAGTACAGGAGGGTTCCCTTTTCTCCACACCCTCTCCAGCATTTGTTGTTCGTAGATTTTCTGATGATGCCCATTCTGACTGGTGTGAGGTGATACATCACTGTAGTTTTGATTTGCATTTCTCTAATAATTAGTGATGTTGAGCAGCTTTTCATGTGCTTCTTGGCCATCTATCTGTATGTCTTCTTTGGAGAAATGTCTATTCAGGTCTTCTCCTCATTTTTTGATTGGGTTGTTTGTTCTTCTAACATTGAGCTGCATGAGCTGTTTATATATTTTGGAGATTAATCCTTTGTCCATTGATTCATTTGCAAATATTTACTCCCAATCTGAGGGTTGTCTTTTCGTCTTCTTTGTAGTTTACTTTGCAAAAGCTTTTAAGTTTCATTAGGTCCCATTCGTTTATTTTTGTTTTTATTTCCATTACTCTAGGAGGTGGATCAAAAAAGATCTTGCTGTGATTTATGTCAAAGAGTGTTCTTCCTATGTTTTCCTCTAAGAGTTTTATAGTGTCCAGTCTTACATTTAGGTCTCTAATTCATTTTGAGTTTATTTTTGTGTATGGAGTTAGGGAGTGTTCTAATTTCATTCTTTTACATATAGCTGTCCAGTTTTCCCAGCACCACTTATTGAAGAGACTGTCTTTTCTCCATTGTATACCCTTGCCTCCTCTGTCATACATTAGTTGACCATAGGTGCGTGGGTTTATCTCTGGGCTTTCTCTCCTGTTCCACTGAACTATATTTCTGTTTTTGTGCCAGTAATATATTGTCTTGATTACTGTAGCTCTGTAGTAGAGTCTGAAGGCAGGGAGTCTGATTCCTCCAGCTCCATTGTTTTCCCTCAAGACTGCTTTGGCTATTTGGGGTCTTTTGTGTCTCCATACAGATTTTAAGACTTTTTGTTCTAGTTCTGTAAAAACTGCCATTGGTAATTTGATAGGGATTGCACTGAATCTGTAGATTGCTTTGGGTAGTATAGTCATTTTCACAATATTGATTCTTCCAATCTAAGAACATGGTATATCTCTCCATCTGTTTGTACCATCTTTAATTTCTTTCATCAGTGTCTTATAGTTTTCTGCACACAGGTCTTTTGTCTCCCTAGGTAGGTTTATTCCTAGGCATTTTATTCTTTGTGTTGCAATGGTAAATGGGAGTGTTTCCTGAATTTCTCTTTCAGATTTTTCATCATTAGTGTATAGGAACGCAAGAGATTTCTGTGCATTAATTATGTATCCTGAAACTTTACCAAATTCATTGATTAGCTCTAGTGGTTTTCAGGTGGCATCTTTAGGATTCTCTATGTATACTATCATGTCATCTGCAAACAGTGACAGTTTTATTTCTTCTTTTCCAATTTGTATTCCTTTTCTTTCTTTTTCTTCTCTGATTGCCGTGGCTAGGACTTCCAAAACTATGCTGAATAACAGTGGTGAGAGTGGACATCCTTGTCTTATTCCTGATCTTAGAGGAAATGCTTTCAGTTTTTCACCATTGAGAATGATGTTTGCTGTGGGTTTGTCCTCTATGGCCTTTATTATGTTCAGGTAGGTTCCCTCTATGCCCACTTTCTGGAGAGTTTTTATCATAAATCAGTGTTGAATTTTGTCAAAAGCTTTTTCTGCATCTACTGAGATGATCCTATGGTTTTTATTCTTCAATTTGTTAATATGGTGTATCACACTGATTGATTTGCATATATTGAAGAATCCTTGCATCCCTGGGATAAATCCCACTTGATCGTGGTGTATGATCCTTTTCATGTGTTGTTGGATTCTGTTTGCTAGTATTTGGTTGAGGATTTTTGCATCTATATTCATCAGTGATATTGGTCTGTAATTTTCTTTTTTTGTAGTATCTTTGTCTGGTTTTGGTATCAGGGTGATGGTGGCCTCATAGAATGAGTTTGGGAGTGTTCCTTCCTCTGCAATTTTTTGGAAGACTTTGAGAAGGATGGGTGTTAGCTCTTCTCTAAATGTTTGATAGAATTCACCTGTGAAGCCATCTGGTCCTGGACTTTTGTTTGTTGGAAGATTTTTAATCACAGTTTCAATTTCATTACCGTGATTGGTCTGTTCATATTTTCTATTTCTTCCTGGTTCAGTCTTGGAAGGTTATACCTTTCTAAAAATTTGTCCATTTCTTCCAGGTTGTCCATTTTATTGGCATAGAGTTGCTTGTACTAGTCTCTTAGGATGCTTTGTATTTCTGCAGTGTCTGTTATAACTTCTCCTTTTTCATTTCTAATTTTGTTGATTTGAGTCCTCTCCCTCTTTTTCTTGATGAGTTTAGCTAATGCTTTATCCATTTTGTTTATCTTCTCAAAGAACCAGCTATTAGTTTTACTGATCTTTGGTATTGTTTTCTTTGTTTCTATTTCATCTCTTTATGCTCTGATCTTTATGATTTCTTTCCTTCTGCTAACTTTGGGTTTTGTTTGTTCTTCTTTCTCTAGTTCCTTTAGGTGTAAGGTTAGATTGTTTGAGATTTTTCTTGTTTCTTGAGGTAGGCTTGTATTGCTATAAACTTCCCTGTTAGAACTGCTTTTGCTGCATCCCATAGGTTTTGGATCATCGTGTTTTCATTGTAATTTGTCTCTAGGTATTTTGTGACTTCCTCTTTGATTTCTTCAGTGATCTCTTGGTTATTTAGTAACGTATTGTTTAGCCTCCATGTATTTGTGTTTTTTATGTTTTTTTCCCTGTAATTGATTTCTAATCTCATAGCATTTTGGTCAGAAAAGATGCTTGATATGATTTCAAGTTTATTAAATTTACTGAGGCTTGATTTGTGACCCAAGATGTGATCTATCCTGGAGAATGTGCCATGTGCACTTGAGAAGAAAGTGTATTCTGTTGCTTTTGGATGGAATGTCCTATAAATATCAATTAAATCTATCTGCTCTATTGTGTCATTTAAAGCTTGTGTTTCCTTATTAACTTTCTGTCTGGATGATCTGTCCATCGGTGTAAGTGAGGTGTTAAAGTCCCCCACTATTATTGTGTTACTGTCGATTTCCTCTTTTATAGCTGTTAGCAGTTGCCTTATGTATTGAGGTGCTCCTATGTTGGGTGCATATATATTTATAATTGTTATATCTTCTTCTTGGATTGAGCACTTGATCATTATGTAGTGTCCTTCCTTGTCTCTTGTAACATTCTTTATTTTACAGTCTATTTTATCTGATATGAATATTGCTACTCCAGCTTTCTTTTGATTTCCATTTGCATGGAGTATTTTTCCATCCCCTCACTTTCAGTCTGAATGTGTCCCTAGGTCTGAAGTGGGTCTCTCGTAGACAGCATATATATGGGTCTTGTTTTTGTATCCATTCAGCCAGCCTGTGTATTTTGGTTGGAGCATTTAATCCATTCACATTTAAGGTAATTATTGATATGTATGTTCCTATGACCATTTTCTTAATTGTTATGGGGTTTGTTTTTTTTTTTTTAACACTATTTTATTTATTTTATTTATTTATGGCTGTGTTGGGTCTTCGTTTCTGTGCGAGGGCTTTCTCCAGTTGTGGCAAGTGGGGGCCACCCCTCATCGCGGTGCGCGGGGCCTCTCACTATCGCGGCCTCTCCCGTTGCGGAGCACAGGCTCCAGACGCGCAGGCTCAGCAATTGTGGCTCACGGGCCCAGCTGCTCCGCGGCACGCGGGATCCTCCCAGACCAGGGCTCGAACCCGCGTCCCCTGCACTGGCAGGCAGATTCTCAACCACTGCGCCACCAGGGAAGCCCTATGGGTTTGTTTTTGTAGGTCCTTTTCTTCTTTTGTGTTTCCCACTTAGAGAAGTTCCCTTAGCATTTGTTGTAGAGCTGGTTTGGTGGTGCTGAATTCTCTTAGCTTTTGCTTGTCTGTAAAGCTTTTGATTTCTCCATCGAATCTGAATGAGATCCTTGCTGGGTAGAGTAATCTTGGTTGTAGGTTCTTCCCTTTCATCACTTTATTTATTTATTATTTTTAAACATCTTTATTGGAGTATAATTGCTTTCCAATGGTGTGTTCGTTTCTGCTTTATAACAAAGTGAATCAGTTATACATATACATATGTTCCCACATCTCTTCCCTCTTGCGTCTCCCTCCCTCCCACCCTCCCTATCCCACCCCTCTAGGTGGTCACAAAGCACTGAGCTGATCTCCCTGTGCTATGCGGCTGCTTCCCACTATCTATCTATTTTACCCTTTCATCACTTTAAATATGTCATGCCCTCCCTTCTGGCTTGCAGAGTTTGTGCTGAGAATTCAGCTGTTAACCTTATGGGAGTTCCCTTATATGTTATTTGTCGTTCTTCCCTTCCTGCTTTCAATAATATTTCTTTGTCTTTAATTTTTGCCAATTTGATTACTATGTGTCTCGGCGTGTTTCTCCTTGGGTTTATCCTGTATGGGACTCTCTGTGCTTCCTGGACTTGGGTGGCTATTTCCTTTCCCATGTTAGGGAAGTTTTTGACTATAATCTCTTCAAATATTTTCTCAGGTCCTTTCTCTCTCTCTTCTCCTTCTGTGACCCCTATAATGCGAACGTTGTTGCGTTTAATGTTGTCCCAGAGGTCTCGTAGTCTGTCTTCATTTCTTTTCATTCTTTTTTCTTTAGTCTGTTCCACAGCAGTGAATTCCACCATTCTGTCTTCCAGGTCACTTATCCGTTCTTCTGCCTCAGTTATTCTGCTATTGATTCCTTCTAGTGTAGTTTTCATTTCAGTTATTGTATTGGTCATCTCTGTTTGTTTGTTCTTTAATTCTTCTAGGTCTTTGTTAAACATTTCTGGCATCTTCTCGATCTTTGCCTCCATTCTTTTTCCGAGGTCCTGGATTATCTTCACTATCATTATTCTGAATTTTTTTTCTGGAAGGTTTCCTATCTCCACTTCATTTAGTTGTTTTTCTGGGGTTTTATCTTGTTCCTTCATCTGGTACATAGCCCTCTCCCTTTTCATCTTGTCTTTCTGTGAATGTGCTTTTTGTTCCACAGGCTGCAGGATTGTTGTTCTTCTTGCTTCTGCTGTCTGCCCTATGGTGGATGAGGCTATCTAAGAGGCTTATGCAAGTTTCCTGATGGGAGGGACTGGTGGTGGGCTGAGCTGGCTGTTGCTCTGGTGGGCAGAGCTCAGTAAAACTTTAATCCGCTTGACTGCTGATGGGTGGGGCTGGGTTCCCTCCCTGTTGGTTGTTTGGCCTGAGACGACCCAACACTGGAGCCTACCCAAGCTCTTTGGTGGGGCTAATGGCGGACTTTGGGGGGGCTCAAGCCAAGGAGTACTTCCCAGAACTTCTGCTGCCAGTGTCCTTGTCCCCATGGTGAGCCACAGCCACCCCCCGCCTCTGCAGGAGATCCTCCAATACTAGCAGGTAGGTCTGGTTTAGTCTCCTATGGGGTCACTGCTCCTTCCCCTGGCTCCTGATGCACACACTACTTTGTGTGTGCCCTCCAAGAGTGGAGTCTCTGTTTCCCCTAGTCCTGTTGAAGTCCTGTAATCAAACCCCACTAGCCTTCAAAGTCTGATTCTCTAGGAATTCCTCCTCCCGTTGCCGGACCCCCAGGTTGGGAAGCCTGATGTGGGGCTCAGAACCTTCACTCCAGTGGGTGGACTTCTATGGTATAAGTCTTCTCCAGTTTGTGGGTCACCCACCCAGCAGTTACGGGATTTGATTTTATTGTGATTGCACCCTTCCTACCATCTCATTGTGGCTTTTCCTTTGTCTTTGGATGTGGGGTATCTTTTTTGGTGAGTTCCAGTGTCTTCCTGTCGATGACTGTTCAGCAGTTAGTTGTGATTCCGGTGCTCTCACCAGAGGGAGTGAGAGCACGTCCTTCTACTCCGCCATCTATAATTCCTTCGGGACTAACTCTTTAAAATAACTTAGCGTGCAAGCCACATGATGCTAACCTCATTTACGACCTGAAACAAAATTCAGACCTAATTTCCAAAGCTAACATTTAGTCAAGAGCAACAGTCCAGTTTTCATATTTCTAGTGGAGAGAAAACTCTGTCACTTTCACTATACAATCTTGTGGCTAACAAGTAAATAGAGGGGAGACAGCCTAGAAATCTAAATTTGGGAGTAATCACCATAAATCCATGAGAAAGGATGAGGTCCCCAGAGAATGAATAGAGAGAGAGGGGAGGTTAAGGGAGGGGAGGGAACAAACAGAGAAACAGAGAACTAGTCAGAAAACACCTACAGAAGAGACAAGTATGAGGGTGGGGAGCATGTAGAATAGCACAGAGATCAGTTACCCTTTAGTCCCTCTTTGAACAGTATCCCCCTTAGTAAGTGTCAAAGTATGTGGAATTGGAACTCAAACTGGAAAAGATTCTTAATGTAATGCTTTGGTTTTCTCCCAGTGATTGTCTTCCATAAAATAGTGAGAAAAACAAAATATTTATGTCAATAATAATACAGAGGCTTTTGTAAAAATATTAAGAATCACAAAAATAAACTGATTGTAAGTTAGAAATCTTTAATTCACGTGAAGCCAAATAGATTGCAATTAACTGATCAGAGTAAGAATTATATAATTTGGTATTTTATTCTTTGGGTTATAACTTCGTATCTTATTAGTGGGATCTAGGTGGAGACTTAACAATTAGGAAAAGTCTTCAAAAACTGATCTAGAATTTTAGCCCATCATCTTTACAGAGAAATCAGCTATGAAACAAGAGAACATAAAATAATCAGTGCTATGAAATGGGTCAATTCTAACCTGTATCTGAGTTTGCTGAGGGTCAACATGGAAGCAATGGGAGGCTCCACCAGGATGTGCTTGATTCCCATCTACTCTGCTGCCATCACTACCGCCCAGAAGGAGTTGCAATTCAGAACCCCAAAGCAGCCAGTTTGGGTTGGTGATGGTCCTCATGGGGAGGACCATCTGTGTTGGGTCAGCTGACTCAGGATGGAATCCCAGCTTGGTCACTTGACTGGAAAAATGACCTTGGATAAGCTACTCACCATCTATGAAATGGAAATACTTTTGTTGTTTTAAGAAATAAAATGGGGGAACATGTGATCTTCAATAAACGGTAGCTCTAGTTACAGCACACCACCCTCTCTGAGAGAACTGGGCGGCACTCATGGCTAAGCAAACGTCCTCAAGGTAAGCGCAAGGTGGCACAGCCGGGCCACTCATCCCTCAAGAAAATTAACAAAAAGAGGACTTGAGTAAAAATTCCACCTCCTACACCAAAATCAAGGGGAACAAAGTGCAAATTCTCTTACAGATCCTTGATAAAAGAAAAATCAAATTAACATACTAATCTTCATGAAATGAGTCTTTGAAAACGTGATTTCCTTATCTTCTCTCCATCATGCTGGTTCTCTCCTGGTAAGGTGAGTAGCACAGCATGCATAGTTTCTAACTCTAGGTCTTCAAAGTGAAAAAAACAGTCCATCACAAAATAGGCCAAAATTACCAGCAAAAAACAAATTATAAGATGGACCCACATCTATGGTTTTTGCTTCTTTTCTGTTATTATTCCTTTATTAAACTGCCTTCAATTGACTGCTTAAAAGGAACACTGCTTTAAATTGTCAGATATGTGGAGTAACAATTCTTAACTCTTCCTTAATGCGCTGTAGTATTTATATATAAAGTAACCTATTTAACAAAAGTTAAACTTATGAATAAATCACTAAGTACACAGAAAACTTTGATGTAAAATTGTGTTTAAAACATAAATTTTTGAAGTCAACTGGAGCATGCATGTAATCTATAAGGTTATCAAGCTTGTGATACCTAAAAGCCGTGTTAAAGATGAGAGTTTTTCAAATTTACAATAGTATCTCTTTTTTTCTGCTAAGCACTGACTATTGCTCTTAAAATTTTTCTGGGTCAGTTGAGCTGGAATGGCAAAAGATTTCTAACATATTTGTATTTGATGTTGGTCCCTAAAGGCTTTCATACAAAGAGTAATAGTTTCTTGGCCAAGCAATCTTTAATGTTGCAATTCACTCAGTCATTGTGCCGGAAATTTTTTTTTTTCTGTTTAATATACACCTAAAGAAAAGGGAGAAGAAATAGGGAAGAAGAGATAAAAAGAAGCAACAAAGATAAAAATGAAGACAGAGGGTTTCCCTACCTAAATTCTACAACTGACATTTTACTATATTTGCTTTAACACATCTCTATTCATCTACACGTTCTTCTATCCTTTCATCTATCTGTCTTATTTTTTGGATGCAATTCAAAGTCTTTCCATATTTGGGACTTCCCTGCTGGCGCAGTGGTTAAGAATATGCCTGTTAATGCAGGGGACACGGGTTCAAGCCCTGGTCCAAGAAGATCCCACATGCCGCGGAGCAACTAAGCCTGTGCACCACAACTATGGAGCCTGCGCTCTAGAGCCCGTGAGCCACAACTGCTGAGCCCGCATGCCACAACTACTGAAGCCCGCGCACCTAGAGCCCGTGCTCTGCAACAAGAGAAGCCACTCCAATGAGAAGTCCACGCACCACAACAAAGAGTAGCCCCTGCTCGCCACAACTAGAGAAAGGCCGCATGCAACACTGAAGACCCAATGCAGCCATAAATTAAAAAATTAAATAAAATAAAAATAAATTAAAAAAATAAAAATGAAGGCAGAGATAGAAAGAGACAGAGATGGTGATGGGATTCTTGGGAGAGGGGAGTTTATTAATCGAATACAATAATCTGAGAACCTACCTCACCTTTCTCTCAAGAGAAAAGAAATAACAGAAATCTAATCCAACTAACCCTTTCTCCCATGTATTAAAATGACTAAACCAAACATCAACTGGCACGCACCTTTTGAAGTGTGACTATGAACCAATAACTGCAATGGCAAAACATTTGTAGTATCACAAAAGGCTACAAAATTTATCTCTGGTTTACCATTCATCTGAGACCAGCTGAAATTGAGAATCAAAGCAGCTAACCAGATAATTTAGGCAAAAGCAGACATATTCTCTGGCCTCCACCTGGTTTCACTTGGACTTGCTGAACACTGTGCTGTCACACTTGGAATCAACCAGTCAGCAGGAGTTATGTCGACTGGAATCTCTGGGGATATGTTTTGCAACCAAGATGAAACTTTGTGGAAAACCTTCCTCTAAAATGAATGGAAAACTGGTTTTAACTCAGAAATCTCAACAACGGTATAAAAGAACTCCAAGATTCTAGTCACTATTTCCTGTAAATGAATATTTACACATTAGCGATAACATGCTATGAATCCATACAACAGTGAGGCTCAGCCATGAAATTCTTTCTGGAAAAGGTGGCAGCACAGTATTCATCTTCAGGCTGGTTTGGGAGAGTCTCTTTTAGCTGGAGGAAACAATTTTATTTGGGAGTTATAAGCAAATTTTGTTACCCTATGGGGAGGCGACCCCTTCCAAAGCAACTCAAATGCAAACATCATTCTGTTTCACACACCAATCCACCAGCACCCTTCTGTGACAGACAGTTCAGGGTGCAGTCTGGACTGGAAAGGTAACAAACCTGGGTTCTTAATAAGATTCGGATACTGTGTCTCTAGCCACTGAATCTCTCAACTTCAGGAGTTTCTCTATGTGAAACCCGGCAAAATATACTTTTAAATAAGTATATACAAGCTTTTGTGATACTACAAACTAAGTTTTTACAAAATATACTTCTAAATAACTAAGACTGTTATGTAAATTCAACGTAAATATATAAAAATCTGTTATTTATTTCTTCCTGCTACTTTAATCCTTTGAGCTTGTTTTACATGTTACCTTTTAGGATACTTTGCCCTCTGGAGAATAAATTCACAAGCAGGCATAAGACTGCCACAGTACAAATCAAACCTCCAGCCCTGCTACATCAAAATTCTCGTAGCAGCAGCAAAACTGAAACTGCCTACAGCCGTTCCCGACTAGAGCAAGATGACATGGTGCCAGTGTGAATGTCGACTCAGCACCGGCATCACAATGCCAAGACCAACACGGTGATGCCCATGTCAACCAGTTAGCAAAAACATGGCAGAACTGGCACTAATGTCATTCTCATACTGAAAAAAAAATCACCCTGAAATCTAAGCTATGAGAATAGTCTTTGTTTACTGCTGCCTGCAAAACATTTTTTTTTGAAGTATTTCACATAGATTTACTGAGTTTTTATCATAACCCTACCAGAATTTTTTTTTTCTCACTCTATCCAATGGGTGTTTTTTTTTAAACTCATATATATAAACTTAACTTTTGTCAGTTAATCACAATTTAAAAGACTGAGAAAAGGCTGGATCTTAAATGAATTCTAGGGAGAATCTTTTTAAAAAACACAGTCTTCTGATATGAAAAAAGTCACTCCTGATTTTTATAAAATCTTTCTTATTATTCAGTTTGCTCAAATCAGAATGTACCTATATTCTGATCTATTCTATCAGGTAGATCCCATTTTACATATGAGGAAATAGACAGAGGTTAATGTGCTTTTTTTTCAAGGTCACAAAGCTAGTCAGTTGCAAAACAGATTATATCTCAGAGCTCCAAATTCCCCGGCCTCCCCTTAGTCCACTGGGCCATGCTGCTTCTCTGACTGAACTGAAAATAGATTACAATAAAAGATTACCATAAAAGTTTGATTCTTCCGTTGACCACTTCATGGACTGCCTTTGCAAGTACGATACTGAAAAGGTGATTTGGCATTCACCTTTGGTATTTTTCATTGCAGTGAAGCAGTAAAGAATGTGACTAAAAGGCATAGTCTTACTCACAGACCAAACCACTGTATGTGTCTTCAGATTACTCATCTAAACAATCAGCAGGCTAGCAGGTTTCTGATGAAGTAAAACAGACAAGTTTGCTTTAAAGTATCTTCCCTAGTTTTCGGAATAAGTCTGCTCCTGGTCCTTCTTCTATCACAGTTCTTTGGGAGCCCTTTATTACTGGGCATACTTTGGATGTGAATTTTAATTTGAAAATACAGAATGTGTGGTGGTAACTGTTTCCTTAGTTTAAAAGTAGTAAACTACAGAAAGCCAGAAGCAAAAAAGCCAAATACAATTAATGAGTCACGCACCATATGAGGCACCTCCCAATCGCCCTCTGCTCGCGTCCAGTAGAGGCCCGAGCCACAGCAGCACTTGGGGAGGGCAGGACTCGGCCCCCCAGACCGTGGACATCACATGGACATCACCTATCTAGTGATGGATACCTAACTTAGGGTGGGCCAATCAAAGTCACTCTGTCTTTGGGATTCTGGAATCAGGTCTCAGAGACTGGTTAGAATCTACTCATCACTGAAACTGAGGAGATATAAAACCATGAGCAGGGAGGCAATCACGTAGGACCGTGTGCTCAGAGGCCTTCAGCAAGCCAGTGAACGGAGAGAGAAGGAAGTCAACACGCAAAGGAAAGGCTGCTTCAAGTGACGTTAAAGCCAGAGAGGCGAAGGTAGAGACAGAGCAGAGCCAGACGAAGGGAGAAGCTCCTCCGTGGCTGAGTTCCAGTCGCTGGTCCTTGGGGACCTTGCGATTCCAAATGTGAAAATACCCACTGCAGCCTTAGAATCAGTGTCTTTCTTAGTAGGCTAGAGTCTGTTTTTGTTACTTGCTATCAAAAGAACTTTAATTACTAATTAAGACAAGTCCCAATACACAAAAACAATTTATTAAGAACACGCCCATGATAAGAAAAAGGGAACATAGAATGTATCAAGTGCCGTTTATTCTCAAGTTCAGAACACCTGAGAAGTGATTCACTGTAAATGCTGCTTCTCTTATGAACACAGCGCTGAAGACAGCTGCCATTCCTGCACAGGTGTGAACACCTGACAAGTCACCAGTGCTCCTGTGCCTCAACAGTGCTGCTGACAGGCAGGGCTGCCCTCCGGGCGAGGGGCCGAGTTCCCAGGGTTCCTAAGTTGTACCTCAAAGATGTACTGTTTTATATAATAATTACATGTATTTTAAATAGTACAGAAAGCTATATTTAAAGAAATATACATATTGAGACACAGAAACATAGAGATATGCATATAAAATATTTTTTTGCAGTATGGTCCACGTAACAAATCACAAAACATTATTTCTACAGAAACATGAATTATGAGGTCCCTACAACAGGCTTCGTTCAAGATCAAAGCTGAAACACACATATATGGAATCTTAAAAAAAAAAAAAAATTGGTTCTGATGAACCTAGGGGCAGGACAGGAATAAAGATGCAGACATAGAGAAGGGACGTGACAACACGGCAAGGGGAAAGGGTAAGCTGGGACGAAGTGAGAGAGTAGCATTGACATATATACACTACCAAATGCAAAATAGATGGCTAGTGGGAAGCAGCTGCATCTCATGGGGAGATCAGCTCGGTGCTTTGTGACCACCTAGAAGGGTGGGATAGGGAGGGTGGGAGGGAGACGCAAGAGGGACGGGACATGGGGATATATGTATATATACAGCTGACTCACTTTGTTATACAGCAGAAACACAACACTGTAAAGCAATTATACCCTAATAAAGATGTTAAAAAAAAAAAGATCAAAGATGAGACATATGCTCCCTAAATGTCTTACTTACTTTTAATAATGTTTTAGTCTGGTATCTTTTACTTAAGAACTATGTGATATATTAAAATGGGTCTGGGTTTAAAAAGAAAACCTCAGCTTTACCACTTACTAGCTCTAGTACTTAAGTTACTTAACTTTTTTGAGTCTCAGTTTCCTTATCTCTGCAATGCCTGCTAACAGGATTTTTATAATTATGTAATTAATAAGTAAAAGCCATGCACAAGACCTGGCATTTTAGAGGCACTAAATAATGTCACTTTTTTTCTTTAATCAAATTTTTTCTCAGCCTTCATCTTTCCAGGCCTAGTATTAATCCTTTTAGTCCATCTCTGTATCATAGTTCTCCTCTACCCTGAATAATTTTAAATGCTCCAAACAGGACCTCCTCAGTTTTAGAAGCTGGACTGTATCTCAGAATCAGACTCACTCAGATTTAACTACTCAGTGTGAGCTCCTACTACCAGCTGGGCCAATGAATGAAGCAGAGACTATGCTGAAGCCATCCCTGAATGCCAGGAGCTGAAGGTGAGGTCGGTCACTTAACATCGCTACCCACCCTGCTTATCTCCCAACCTAACCAGGGATCTCAACTGCTAACTATTTAGCCCACTTTTCTCCACTCAATTACTGGCATGTTCCTTTCCTTCTCAGGGATTTTTCATTTGTTCTAGGCTGGTCTCTCCTTCATTCTAAGACTAAGGACTCTTGATTCATTCCAAGAAACAATCTCATGTAAGGTCAAGTGTGTCACTAGCTTGCAGAAGCTTTGCACAATCACTGTACAATACTCCATTTTTCAGGCGAGCCCTGGCAATATTACATGGTCAGCCCAGCTAAGCAGGGACAGAGGCCCTAGAGGGCTGCAGGCCTGATTAGATGTGCAGATGAGTTTTTGAAGACAATCCATTAGTAATACAAGCTCCATCAGTAGTCGACAGAAACATCAATAGACAGGCTGTGCATCCTTATAGCATTAAAATCCAGAGACATTAAAAAGTTTTGTTAATGGGTTTCTGACACTTCTTAGCTATGTGACCTTAGGCAGTTACCTAATCTTTCCAAAACTCAGTTTCTTTGCTTGCAGAATGATTATAACATACAGACAGCCCTTGCTTTGCACGGTTCTAAGATGCATACATTTCAGTTACCACATTTTAGTTAAATAACACCATTTCCTTTAATAACAGGGTTCAAATGTCAGTTACCATACCATGTTAACATGAATAATTACATAAAGCACAAACTTCTGCACTAGCTCTTCAGTCCACGAATCGTCAAGTAAGTAACAGATGTGTATCATGGTCCATGACCAATTAGGTCGCTTCCTTCAAAGCCTGTCAGTGATTGGTCACTGTGCATCTGTTCGTTCACGCACAGACAGCAAAGTGCGTCGCTGTTTTGCCTCCTTGTCTCCCAACGATAAATGCGCTGGACATCTTACAAAAACTGGTAACCCAACCAGAGTATTGGTCAAAACAAAGATGAAAGTGCAGCAAAGAAACAAACTGTGGTAAAGCTGGAAGTGAAATTTAAATCTAGTGTAAATGGGGGTTATAGAGAGGCTGCTGACCATGGAAGTATTGGCACCACTGCTGTTTGAAAGATTCTGGATGTGCAGCCACAGGGAGCTGGGGAGGCAACTTATCAAGGTAAACAAGCAAAAGGATGAAGATGCCCAAGAGGAAGTAATACCAGTGAAAAACTTCAGGTTGAAGGAACTCCAGGAGATACTTCACAACCACGAAACCACAAAGGAGAAAATATTGGAAGCTGATCCAAACTTAGAAAGGAGTATGACAATTTACCAAGGCACAGAAAAGGTACTCCATATGTCACACAACAAGATGAAGGAGGGAGAAACTGTTCACACTGCTCTTGATAAGTTTTTATTTCTCAATGTTTCTAATGTTTTACATTACAGTGTACTAAATCAATGTTCGTTTTACTATTTTTTCACTTCCCTACACATTTATAACAGAGAGTAAGAGTTTTCAGTGCTTTAACAAAAAGTTTTAAAGGTCCTGAAACCACTGTAAGTTTTCCCATTGGTTTTTTTTTTTTAACATCTTTATTGGAGTATAATTGCTTTACAATGTTGTGTTAGTTTCTGCTGTATAACAAAGTGAATCAGCTATACGTATACATATATCCCCATATCCCCTCCCTCTTGCGTCTCCCTCCCACCCTCCCTATCCCACCCCTCTAGATGGTCACAAAGCACCGAGCTGATCTCCCTGTGCTATGCAGCTGCTTCCCACTAGCCATCTATTTTACATTTGGCAGTGTATAATGGACATATATACACTCCCATTGGTTATTAAGATTGCTTTGCATGGGTCCAGCTTGCACTGCTGTTGTTACAGCCCTGCACTGCCCTGCAAAGTGACGATGCCTGCACAACCTTTGGGAGGTTGTAGTAAAATTAAATCATATGGCGTTCATAAAGTATCTGCTGGGAGATGAGGTTGGAAAGGCAAACAAAGCAAATTCTGAAGAATCTTGCATGCTAAAGATTAATTATAAATTCCTTAAGTATGACAAGGGACCACTGAAAGGGTTGAGGGAATTGTTAGGGCAAGATCTGCATTTAACTGGCCATGTTGAGCAGGATGGATTTTAGGAAATTTTCACTAAAAAAAGTAACTGAATTAATATGAGAGATTAAGAGTCTCTAAGACTATGGCCCTTGGATGGAGAACCCATCTTTAAGAAATATTTAAATGTAGAACTGACCAAAGGTGATGACTAACTGGAGACAGGAGTTGAGGATGGCTGCACAGGTCTAACCAAGGTAATACTTGCTGCCATTTGTTGAATGCCATGTGCCAGGTACTATCCTAGGGGCTTTACAACTACATATTAACTCAGTCAATCCTCCTAACAAATTCAGGAGGTAAGTTCTCTTATTACCATTATTTAGAGAAAGGAAGATGAGGTATGGAGAAGGTAACTTGCCTAGGATCACACAGGTAATAAGTGATGTGGCTGGATCTGGGGCCAGGCTGTCCAACTCCAGAGCCAATCTGAACATATCCTCAACCCACTCACCCCGTGGGTCACCCTCTTTTCATCCAGGGCGCCGTCACTGCACTTAGAGCCCTCTCTTGGTGTCATCCCTCCCACCAGGCTGCTTCTCTTCCTTCTGTCCTTCATCAAATACTTATTAAGCACCCACTGTGTGACTAGCACTGCCCTTCTCTTCTTACTGTAACGAAAGTTCCCTTTAAAACAGCCAAGATCAACTGCTTATCTCCTGACCAACCATTTCTTCCATGTTGTTAACTGTTTAAGTCATACAACTGCATGGAACAAGAGGAAGATAAAGAAAGGGCCATTTATCTGAGAAGAAAATAATATAATTTCACAAAGTTTGTAATCCCTCCATCTACAGGTTACCATCTACAGATCAAAATTTTTTGTGAGGACAATAGTGTTCATGAAACCGTTTTCTAACCCACCTGATTTCTAGCTTTCCCTTCCATGTGAGCTCCTACGTCTCCCAGCTTGTTTTTAGAAAGACTCATCTTCCTGAAGGAAAGCCGCTTGGGAAAGTGTGTTCAAAAGATGGTGGGCTAACATATTTTTACACTTTTCTAGGACTTTCAATAGAAGTTATTTACTCTGCAAATGTCCCAGAAATGACTTTTTCTTTCTACTTATTTTCCCTAATTAATGGCACATTTTATCATAAGTACCTTTAAAATTAAACATACATTTCATTTTCCCTCTCCCACCTAAACGGTGGATATGGTTGCTTTGGTCAATCCCATACATGGGGTTCCCACTTCATATTATAAATTTGTTTTCTACTCTATTAGCTGAGATTATTTATTGAGTTATATGAGAAAACATATACCTAACAGAAAAAACAAAAACAAAAAAAAAACAGACCTGTCACTGGTATTAAGTTATATTTTAGATTTTCAGTTTATGCCAAAATATAGAAAATTGGTCGAAAATGGTAATTCAAATGGGTTACAAAAAAGTTACTCAGAAATCAATCTCCAAATCATAGATTTATGCTCAAAGAGAAAAATAGTCATTCAATTCTTGATTTACACCAGTCATTCATAAAAGTCTTCCACAGAAAAAGGCCATAAATTTGCTCTCTATGAAAGTGTACATCATTGCCACGCGAAGATAACACAGGCCAGCCTCCCTGAGGTCACTCAGCTGTTGAGCAGCAGCTTATGTGTAAAAAGAAAAGGTAATTCTTAGTTCCATAGTTCCTACAACTCTTCTACCGCTTGCAAAAAGCTGACAATTTTACAACTGACAAGAATGGAAAATCAAAGACCTCAAGGTTTTGATACTTTTTCCATATAGAGGATGTAATAAGTAAATTAATATACAGTTGATTTAGCTAGAAATACTTTTAATCAGCCATGGCCATTTCAAACAGTGAAAAATATTTGGCTGTTCATCTTAAACATTTTAGGTTTGATTAATTTTGAAGGGAAATTCTTAGAAAGGTTAACTAAACTGCTTATCAGTCAGACTATCAGCAAAAAGAAAAATTAAATTTTGATGCATAAATGAAACCTCGGTTAGCACACGTTCGAGCGTAAAACAATGAATCTTTTTACACCTTTGATCAAAATGAACTATAAAATAACATCCTTAAAATTAAATTAATATGTATTTGCCAAGAACCAGTTGCTTATTGTTCAGAATGTGTAGGGAGAAAAACAGAGTGATGGTTTTACTTACTTTTACTCTCTATATTACTTACAGAAAATATAACATTAGAAAAATTTCACAAGGTTGAATTATAATTTTCATAGCAAAGAAGACGATATGGTGTCTGATCATCTGGTCCCTGGTTGCTCAAAATGAATTTTCCTAATCCATTCAGATATCAAAAGCAAAAGTAAATTCAATTCAAGTTACTGAGTTCTATAATACAATACCACCTAGAAATATATTTCCTTTGTATTTGGGATTCTCTGTATGGAAAATAAAAGCAAAAAAGTATAGAAAGCAATTGACTCCATGATTAAAACACAATTCAGGGTCTTTATCGATTGACTTTTCATTCCGGAATTTACTGTTTTTATGTTCTCACTGCCCAAAAAAAAACCATCATATGAAATCACAGAAACCTACTTATCTCCAGAAATTCTCCCTGTTGAAGATTCAATTAGCCTTGCTCTGTACTCCCTTTGCTCAGCCAATCTGTTCAAAAGTTCATTGTTCTTTTGATAGGGATCACGAAGATTAACTACATATTCTTTTTTTCCTAAGGCAGAAAACTCGGGTCTTGGTTCCTCAATAAAAAGTTTACTCTTCTCTGCCATCTGATGTAAACCAAGCCAACCATAGTGCCATAATAAAAAATGTAAATTACTGGCATCGTCTGTGCTTAAATTTTCTCATGGAAAGGATGGCAGCTCTCACCAACCAATTTATTTTCTCTTTACATGCTGCATCTACAATAGTTTCCTTCAATTCCTCATTGATTATGATTAGCTCTTGACAGTTTAAAAAAAGAGAAAGAATTGAGTCACAAAAGGACAAATACTGTATGATTCCATGATTGCACTTACATGTGGTATCTAAAGTAGTCAAATTCATAGAAATAAAAGTAAAATGTGCTTACCAGGGGCTGGGGGGAGGGAGCAAAAGAACTGTTGTTTAATGGGTACAGAATTTTAGTTCCGCCAAGGTGAAAAAATTCTGGAGATCTGTTTCACAACAATGTAAATATAGCTAACACTGCTGAACTGTGTACTTAAAAATGATTAAGATGGTATATCTTATGTATTTTTTCCAATAAAAAGAATTAATTAATTGAAAAAAAGTAAAGGGGAAATAGTAAAAAAAAGAAAAAAAAAAGACTTTAAAATTAAGGTGTCTATAATATTAATGAATGCTTTTTACACTTTAGCAGGTATATAAGATTGGCCTGTCCATTAATAACCCTGATAATATGCAGGGTAAAATGAGATAACAAAATGAAGTACTTAAAACAAGACCCTGCAACACTTAATAAATGCTATCTATTTTTATGATTACTTTTGAAAATCAGATCGTTTCTGGTATTTTTCCCTGGAATTGACAGTCTATCATATTTGTATCATTTCCTCTCCCACATTCTAAATATCCCCATTTTACCCCCATCTTTCAACCCCTTGGTCCCAGGTTTTGCCAGAGTAGATTTTTCAGTCAATTAATTAGAAATGCATGTGAACTCAGAGCTATAGAAAGGAATAATTTGACTTTTGTAAAAGAACTCCAGTGTTATTAAGAAAATAAAACTGGCTATGTTCTACAGTATTTTGCATGCAATGAATCCACTTAGCTTCACAACCTATTAACAATTATTTAGATTAAATCAAGTTCAGTTCTTTGCATACAAGCCACTGTTTCTTTTCTACAATGGTGTGTGCATTTTTCACCCTTGATTTTGCCACTGCCTTCAATATTTTCTTAATTTTTTCTGAAATGATTCATAGTTAAAAGAACAGCATGTCTGCCAATATTGATCCTTTAACCACTTAAATAATAGTAGTTTGCCTGGGTATAGAATCCTTGGGTCTGTCTGACTAACACTTGAAGTTAACATGTTTTATACTGATTAGATACTTGTAGAATTTTCTGTTTTGAAATTCAGAAATCTCAATATAATATATACATATATCTCATTATATCCCTGTTACCATTGTTAATCAGGCATTATGTCTTCTGATTTACTATTTGATTTTGAGCACCATGCAGTCTATTTAATTCCTCTAATCAGCAACCACACTTTACATCTCCAAGAATTCTCTTCCATGCTCAGATTATTTTTCATATCAGTCTCTTGTAGATTTAGCACATTGAAAATTTCACTAAAAACTTAGTTATCAGGTTTCAGCTTAAATGTTATTCCTGTAGTTTAGATCTACATTGTATACTAAGACCTAAGCTATCTAGTTTTTATTTCAGGCTAGTCATAAAAAAACTAGGGACGCTCTACAGAGGCAAGGAAGTAGTACTTAGATTCTACAGGAGAAGCTCCACTACCCTAGGGAATCTTAACTTACCAATTCAGTCAACTTACCTTAAGAAAAACTTTGCTCACTTTCCAAAATAGTCTCAAGTACCCAGAAATCAGAAAGGAAAGATGCAGCTCCTGGAGCAGTTCTATTATTTAAGGTTGAGAGCAGGTTCTCACAACTTGACAATGGATGTTATACCAAAAGACAACTCCCTTCCCCTAATTTCAAGGTGAATTTAAATGAGGTGTAGACATGGAAAGCTACACCTCATTGCCTAGAGGTGTTCTTTAGCTTTGGACATTCACGTAAAGTAGAAGATGTCAATTCTCCATTGATTTCATTTCACAACATAATCCATTTACATATGGTAGCTCAATACTAAAAATTAAAACTTTACACATCTAAACTAAAATCAATAATATGAAATTTTTAAGTATTTGTAAAATATTTAGGTCAAAAGGTTTTCTATCATAAAGTAGCAAATATGAAAATGCAATTTTCAGAGCTTTAGTAATTGTGAACATCACAATTATTTAGTGACAAACAGTAAATTTAACATTGTAACAACTAAAGGTGGGAGTACAGAGAAGGAAATTTGTTGTTAAAAAAAAAAAATCATTGGTAAAAGGTTTTACTCTTTCTCCTTTGGACTACCACTTAAGCAACAATGCAGTAAAGCAATCCAAGTATTATGCTTAAAAAATAATTGTTCCTGAGATGTGGTAAATTCTTCCATAAAGATTCTCTTTATATTAAAACAAATACAATGAGATAACATTCAGATTCTCTAAAACAGTAATTTATTATAATCCTACTTATTGTTGAGCCATATACCAAACTCTGTGTAAAAGACAAAGTGTATCACAAAATTAAGCAAAACCTCCCCCATCCGTCCCCAAAACATTAGCAAGGCTATTAAGAGCTATGATAAAGCAGACACACAGACATAAAATGCACAGAAGTTCATTAACACCTAACTACTTAAGCATCTCTTCTACATAAAGTGAAATATGGTCACTGCTCTGAAAGAAAAATTAATGAGAAAGGAAAAACGCAAAAAGAGGATCAGAAGGGTGTTGAAAACATCTGAGCTGTAAAGCCTTCCCTGCTGCTGGCAATCCATCAAACTGTGCAAAATAAATGCTATTTCACCTAACCTTTAAAAATCTCTTAGGTTAAACAATACTTTCAAATTCACCAAGCCAAAAAAATAATGGGAAAATTTTAACACTAATATGACAATACTGTTAATCCAGCTATAATATTACTACTAACACTTTTAAATGTAAAGAACACCAAATTGAATATTAAATAGCATTCTGTTTTGTTTTCACTCTAGGGCATTGTTTTTCTTTGCAATAATAGAGCCTCTGGAAGGCTCTACAGTGCGCCGCTGACAAAGAGGTCTGAACGTCACAGAAATACTTCAAACGCCCAACGCTTTGGTGGCACGCTCACAGCCCAGGGGTTGGATGCGTCTCTCTGTATCATCTACTTCTGAGTCACTGGTACATCTCTAACAGCTTCGCATATTTTCCAATTTTATTTATTTATCTTTGCTTTTGCACATTTTGCCCTTTTGACTGTGGAACTTCTAGGCAGGGATTAATACCAGACCACACTGAGCTTAGTTCTGTTCTTTAGAGAAAGCTGTTAATTCTTTTTTAATAGCGTAGTACATTTCTTGAACACTGGGAACTTCAGTACTTAATGGATACACAGGTAGTTATCAACTTCAAAACAGATTATGTTCCAAAAGTGTACATGTAAAACTAGAAACAGAACTAGGAATATACTTTCCCATATGATCAACATTGTGAAGGTTGACTAGGATTCGTGACCAGCATTCAAAAATCGACTGAATCCACAATGAAGCTCCTAGTGCAAAAGAATCATACAGAGTCAGTGACGGTGTCCAGGGAGCCTGATACGTTCCAAAACAGCAACTGCCCTGGTGGCAGAGCATGGCATTGCTGTTTCTCTAGACACTCACACTAGAAGTGAAGAAGGAACATGTGCTCAGCAAGAGGGCAGGACGGAGGCAGAAAAGGGAAGGGCAGTCAACTCTAGGTCCTGACTTCATAATTAGTGCCCTCAGAGGCACATTACAATAGGGGAGAACGTGGATTCGGAAGCCAGAATGCCTGGGTTCAAATGCCAATTCTGACCTCCTGGGCAAGCTACTGAAGCTCTCTGAGCTTCAGTTTCCTGACGGATAAAAGAAAAAAAAAGGAATAAGGGCAGCTTCCCCATAGGATTTGTTGTGAAGATTAAATGAGTAAATATATGTAAAGTGCTTAGAACAGGTGACCTGCCCAAAGTGTTGCATGTACTTGTTACTCTTACTACTTTTCAAAGTAGAACACACCAGGACTGTGCACAGCACTGCCCATGGGTCTGTCCACAGTACCCTGCACAGTACAGTCTGCAAGACCTTCACAATAAATGTCTTCACAAGGCCACTTCCATCATACAAGAATTTTCAAATTACTTCATGCTTATGTGAAGAGTTGGTCTTCTAAGGTTCTGTTTCAAGGTCTATTGGGCACAGCAATGAAAGAGTACAGATTTTTTAATGCCAGTGGTACTGGAAAAAAAAAAAAAAAAAAGACTGTACTTTTGGCTCAGTGATAAGCAGAGGGGATGAGAAACATCTGGGTTACTCCTTGCTCTCTGGAGCAGAATGCTCTGAACTGCCCGCCTGTGATGATCTGCACTGAAGTGAATATTCCATACTATCCATTATCCACTGAGAAAGGAAATCATAGTAGGATGTCTTGGGATTTATTTTTTATCTTATTATAATTTGGAGGATTCTGACAGTGTTTGCTGAATTAGAAAAACTCAAGAAAAGGTGCTATCAGTAGAGAAATTATTTGCAAGTGTTCCAATGTTTTATAGTGAATAGTCTTGCTTTTCTTTTTAACATATTCTGCAATCTTGCTTCTATCCACCCCCCCCCACCACATTCTACTAAAACTATGCCTTCTAAAATATCTAGTGACCTCTACTTGCCAAACCCAATGGACACCTTTCAGACTTTGACTTGCCATCCTCAGCAGTATATGTCACTGTTGGACGCTGCCGTTTTATTAACTCCAGGTATCTCTGTTAGGCACGGGGATACGTGCCAGGCATTGAAGACACATGGGGGACACAGCATGAGCAAGACTATCATGAAAGGCAGAAAGGCAACAAGAAAATAACTGCATAGATATTTTGTTACCATCGTGACAAATGTGACTAACAAGAAATACAAGGGGCAGTTAGTACCTATACTCAGTATATTTGCCTTTGTATATTAAAGCAGGAAAACCTAGCCTGGAGGGTCAGAAAAGGTAATATTTAAGGGTAAGCTTGAAGAGTTAGTAGGACTTGACCAGAGGAAGGAGCAAGAAAGGGTTTAGGCAGAGAAAACAGCATATGCGAAGGATACAGGCTGAAAGAAGGTTGGTGAGCCTGAAAAACTAAAAGAAGGTCAAACTAAGTGTCACGAGAAGATGCTGGGGAGGCAGGGAGAGGCCAGACTTGTTCCAAACTCTATGAGCTCTATCCTTTTAAAAGTAAAATTATACATATTTTCTCCTGTAGCCAAAACTAGAATCTCAGTCTCCAGACATTCAGTTCACCATTCAATGTTTCTTCACACCAACCTGCCCCTATGGAACTATTCTGCAAATGAAGAGTCACTCATTTTTTTTTTTTTAAAGGATTTTCTTTTTTATTTATTTATTTATTTATTTATTTATTTATTTTTGGCTGTGTTGGGTCTTCGGTTCGTGCGAGGGCTTTCTCCAGTTGCGGCAAGCGGGGGCCACTCTTCATCGCGGTGCGGGGACCGCTCTTCATCGCGGTGCGCGGGCCTTTCTCTATCGCGGCCCCTCCCGTTGCGGGGCACAGGCTCCAGACGCGCAGGCTCAGCAATTGTGGCTCACGGGCCCAGCTGCTCCGCGGCATGTGGGATCTTCCCAGACCAGGGCTCGAACCCGTGTCCCCTGCATTAGCAGGCAGACTCTCAACCACTGCGCCACCAGGGAAGCCCGAGTCACTCATTTTTAAATCATTTATCCCATACCCCTTTTTTCTTTCGTACTGTAGTAACTGTGGAGTGGGGGGAGCATCTGATACCCAGCGGCGTCATACCGTTAATTGGCAGCATCTTTTTTAGTGAGACATAAAACAGTGCATTTTTTTAATCATTGGCATCTTAGATTTAATTAAATATAAAAGCTACATTTTTTAAGTAAAATATTCCTGTGCTAAGTAGGTATTTGTCTGAAGGAAGATAGACTGTTTTGGTACTTTCACAAGTAAAAATAAAAGGTTTCACCACCTATAAAAGCAACTATCAACAATGTGCTCTGTCAGGATCCCTTAGGATTTTAACTGCTTTTATGGGTTCAGATAGGTCAAATTGCTTCTAAAAAGCTGAGTAAATTCCTATAATGCCAAGATGCTGGCTGAAGGTTCTGTGAGACATAAAGAAAAAAGTTTCAACAATTGTAAAGGATGGAGAAAATCAAGACTACCATCATTACGGGGGCAGGGGGAGGGGGTATACATAGGAAACATGTGGCTCACTTCCACCACCTTTCCTGGTTCTAAACAACTGAGCATAACCACAGATAGACAGATGGGGATCAAAGCATAAGTGTCAGCGTCAGCTACCTTCAGTACCCTCACCGCTTCGGGTGAACCGTGCTGGAGAACGTAGCTTGAGCCTAAGGTCAAAACGAGGCTCCCTATTGTCCTTGCTCCTGACCTGATTCACAGAGAGAGCCTTAATGGGTTCACTCACCCAGGGAAGGCTGAGACAGGACCGGACATGTGCAGATCAGGCTAGGCCTCACAGGGCCGACCCCTTGTTCTGCTTTCAGTACTGTGAAGCAGGCAGGGAGAAGAGAACATCTTTACCACCATGAAGCACTCGGTGAAAGAGAGTCAGAACAGAGACATGGAGACCACAAACTTCACCCATATTGTTGTCAAGCTCCCAACTTTACAGTTTGTCCTTCTTTTTCCCGTGGGGAGAAGATAATAAAGAGAAGGAGGGGGGCTTCCCTGGTGGTGCAGTGGTTGAGAGTTCGCCTGCCAATGCAGGGGACACGGGTTCGAGCCCTGGTCTGGGAAGATCCCACATGCCGCGGAGCGGCTGGGCCCGTGAGCCACAATTACTGAGCCTGCGCGTCTGGAGCCTGTGCTCCGCAACAGGGGAGGCCGCGATAGTGAGAGGCTCGCGCACCGCGATGAAGAGTGGCCCCCGCTCGCCACAACTAGAGAAAGCCCTTGCACAGAAATGAAGACCCAACACAGCCATAAATAAATAAATAAATAAATAAATTTATAAAAAAAAAAAAAAAAAAGAGAAGGAGGTACAGACCCTAAGTGGAAGCGGAGTTCTCTTCCTCCATATAAACACAAAGACGTGAAACCAACATATTCCTGAAAGGCAAAAATATTAGTAATACTACATCCAAGTCTGATCATAGACATCTTTCTTTCTACAACTACCTGACTAAGCTGTGTAACCCGATACTTGATACAACAAAGCCATCAAGATTTACAGGATACATAATCATTACCTTGACAAGGAAGATAAAATCTACTGAGATATCATAAAATACTCCATACGTTAAAGGAGACAGCAATGACTTTTGCAGCAAAGATATCTTTTATCCTGCTTATTTGCACACACCATCTGCTTTATTAGCATGTCATGTCACAAAGAACTACTCTTGTAATTGCAGGCCTCATTTTATAACACTAGGGGAATATGAAGGTAAAGAAGAGACAATAAGCAGAAAGGGAGAAGGGCGAATTTAATTTGTCTTGCCCTACCTTCTTCCCAAAATAATTTAAGTGGCTTCATATTCATTTGCTTAGCCATTCAAAATTGTTTTTACGCCCATGTGCTAGGCACATTGTGCTAGACAATGGAAATAAAAAAGTGAAGAAAATATGGCCCCTATTCTAAAGAAATCGACAGTCTTGTAATGGAAATAATTTGTTAAATATATAGGAAGGAGTAATGGCAGGAATTTTAAAGCTCAGAAGTAGGGACACAAAGCAACCACTACATAGACTGATGAATGTCCTCCATACCCATTTTTATACTTTTGCATGTGGGTAACAATGTATAGTATTTCTCTATGGTTTCCTTACCTTAGTAAATGATGTTATACTGTATCTATTACTCTGCAACTCATTTTTTCACTGGGCATTATGTTCTTCTATGGTTTTAAATCTATTCCTGTTGAGCCGTTATGTGTGCATATGTTCTTCTGCTATGTACATAAATGCTGTACACACAAACCTAGATGCAACCGTCTGCTACTATGTGAATAGCACACATTTTATTTACCCTTCCTGACCAATATTTAGGTTTCAGTTCCGCCCTAAAGTAACCAATACATCGATGAACCTCATTTTAAATATATTTTTGTGACACATGCAAGCTTTTCTCTAGCCCACCTAATCTTTCAGATCTTCAGTTTCCTTTCTCAGTCACTGTGATAAATAAAGGATACAAAGCACTTTGTAAAGTTCTACATAACCTCAAAAAGTTAAACACAGGTTACCATGTGACCCGGCAATTCCGCTCCTAGATACATAACCAAGAGAAGTGAAAACACGTTCACACAAAAACAGGTACACGAATATTCACAGCAGTATTATTGATAATGTCCAAAAAGTAGGAACAACCCAAATGTCCATCAACTAATGAATAAATAAAATGTGGAATGGTATATCCATACAATGGAATATTATTCAGCAATGAAAATGAGAGAAAGTAGCAAAAGATGTTGCAACATTGATGAAACTTGAAAATATTATGTTAAGTGAAAAAAGCCAGTCACAAAATGTCACACATTGTATGATTCCATTTATATGAAATATCCAGAATAGGCAAATTCATAAAGACAGGAAGAACACTTGTAGTTCCCAGGGACTGGGTGAGGGGGGTGGAGGGAAAATGGAGAGTAATTTCTAATCAGTATGGGATTTCTTTCTGAGGTAATGCAAATCTTATGGAATTAGATAGCGGTGGTGTTGGCATAACCTTGTGAATATGTTAAAAATCACTGAACTGTGTACTTTAAAATGGTGAATTTTATGGTATTTTAATTATATCTCAAAAAAAGTTCAAAGCTATAAACTTCCCCAGGATACAAAATGTGCATTACACATCTCTGCATTCCCCAAAATATTTTGTATACAGTAGGTTCTCAAGTTATATTTGCTACATCAATATTATGGGCAACAGGAATATTACAGGCATTCATCACTCGAAGTTCATTGGAAACTTCATCCCTAGACTATACCAATTCTTATCTAATCTTTGCCTTTCAGTAAGATGACATGTAGTTCTTATTAAAGAGGGTGGAGGCCATGCTATCATAAGTCAAGTGAATGGTCACAGTGTGCCAAATTATAATTCTTGAGGAACAGTGTCTGAAAATCTGCAAAGAACGGATCTCAGGGAGCTCAGTCAGGCTGGGGGTCTACAATCCCTCCCCTGCCCAGGGTCCTGAGCTTGGCTCCAGAACCCTCCCACATACCACCCACGCACATGCACAATCTCAACTGTAGAAAAGCCTGATTTTATTATATTAAAAGAAATTATACTTACTGGCAAATTACATAGTCTGTTTTCTATTTTTGGTTAATTTTGAAGCACACCAATTATGTACATCATTATATTGTGTCATAAATTTTTTGTAAATTTTGTGACTATGAAGCTCCAAGGAGAGTTCATTCATTCCTTATTTAAATTACATTGATTAAGGACCTACTATGTTCCGGGCACTATTCTAGGCAATGGGTTCATACACGGTGAGCAAAGCTCCAGCCCCATCCATCCCTCACAGATGTTAGACAAGTCAAACTGCAGAGTTCATAGCCTGTTGCTCTCAAAACATGGTCAAGTCATCTCACAATTTTTTGATTGTGGAGAAAGCAGACACAAAGAATTAAGAAAAAATGGGAAGAATTAGTATGAATAAGAGTAATCACTGCATTAAAAGGGAGATTCTCCAGGTTACCATTAGCACAATGTTCATCATTTCATGGCAGTGTATCTATTGCATTTCAGATTTGTGGAGAAGCATCACAGACGCATGAGATAGCTGAGTTTTCCAACTAGATCTCTAATTAAGCTGATACATGTCAGACAATGCATGCTACTAGAATATTTTATTGATAAAACTTATGAACTGGAAAGGGGGGGGGTCAAAAGAATAAATCTAACTCCCAATTTTAGCTGGTTCATCTACATCATTGGATCCTATATTTGTTTCTTATCACTGTATTTTTAGTCAATTGTTTATAGCTCAAATGGAAATAAATTTAATCTGTTAACACCAAAAAGTGATTCAGACTGCCTTTTCTCCGGTCTCATTCTCCTTGACCTCCATGCAGCACTTGACAATGTCAACCAACAGGTACTTTTTAAGCTCTCTTGTCCCTAAATGCAGAAACTACATGAACTTCCTCTACTCTCTCGTTCTCTCTGACTTTGCTTTGTCCTACACGATCTCCTCCCTTTTCCCCTTTCATTCTTCCCCAGCAGTTCTCAAATGCCAAGCTTCAATTGCATCTTTCTGTAAGATTTTCTCCCTTACAATAACTGTTATTAAAAAGCTCTCCTTATAGTGTTTTGGAAGGGCATTGTCCATTTAATACTCAAAACAACTTTCTGTGCATTAGGTATTTTGTCTTCTATCTTTTCTCTACACCATACAGCCTCTGTTGAAGAGTTTATTTTCACAAAGGAAGGAGAGAGACAAGCGAAGTTAGGAATACGGTTTGACCTGGGTTCAAATTCTTCTACCACTTACCAATTATGTGACCTCTAGCAGAGCAGTTAAGTAGTTAAGTTGCTTGAGCCACAGATCCCTCTTCTGTACAATATGTACAGCTGACCCTTAAACATGGGATTGAGGTGCATGGGTACACTTATACACAGATTTCTTTTTCGGTAAGTACATATATGTACTGTAAATGTATTTCCTCTTATGATTTTCTTAAAACATTTTCTTTTCTCTAGCTTACTTTATTGTAAGAATACAATATTTAATACATACACAAAATATATGTTAATCGACTGTTTATGTTATCGGTAAGCCTTCCTGTCAGTAGTGGGCTATCAGTAGTTAATTTGGGGGAGGTGTCAAAAGTTATACGCAGATTTCTGACTGAGCAGGGGTTCAGTTCCCCTAACCTCTGCATTGTTCAAGGGTCAACTAGATAAAAATACCTTTCCAAGCAAATGATGGATTAACTTGTGATGACGATGATAACTAACTAGCATTTAAATATTAGTTATTATGTGCTGGACACTGTTAAGCACTTTACACATATTAACTCATTTAAACCTCACAAGAATGCTATTGTACCCCTTTTACAGATGAGAAAATTTAGGCTCACAGAGCATGTTCACATAGCCCTTATCACAGTAGCTAACAAGCATTCAATAAACAGGGGCTGCTATTATGATTACCTTTAGGCTGTGACTCTCAAACACACGTCCCACGAAATATATACCTTCATTCACTTAAACTCTGCTAGGGGACTTGCACACGGTGTCTCACCAACATAAACCTAAGAGTATCAAGAATCAAACTCCACATTCCACTCCCCTCCTCCCGGCCCAGCCCCACATAAAGCCCCCTTCTCCTGTCCATGCCTTTCACGTCGGCAGCTGCCGGGGCTCAACTCACAGTCGCCCTGACGCTCTGCTGTCCTGCTCTGTCTCAGTCCAGCGCCAGTCTGGGTTTCTCCCTACTTGTACTCCTCCTCTCCCCTCCATTTCAACTTCCTTCACCTCTGTCCTGCCAAAGTGCTAGATCCTGAAGCCAATCAAACTGTACTAAATGTATGCTGTGGAATTCCATAATTTATACAAAGTTTGATGAAAACAGGACGCGGCAACACCTCAAACCCCACCCACAAAGGATGCCTGAAAGGCAACGGCAGGAGAAGCAGAACGAGACCACCCACCTGACTGTACAGGCGACCAGACGGCACACGCAGGGCAAATATGTGATCAGATTACAACCTTGAATATTATTATAACACTCATGCTCTTGGAGTAACCATGAGTGTTATTCAAATGGCCTTGAATGCATCCAAAACAAACACATAATAAAATCTTAAAAGAGACCATCATATGGGAAAGGTGGGATGAAGGACATGAGGTTTGGTGAAACCTCAGCCAGGCAAAGAACTGGAAAACTACCAACCCACATTGAATGAAAAGGCCCATGTTAATCATGAGCAAAAGTGTCAGTTTACATTATCTGGTTCTGTTTTTATGTCATGAAAAGGAAAGCCAACTCATCTCTCAAGGGTAGGGAGGGAACGGAGCTAACCACGGGAATTCCATTCTTACAGGTTCCATTTTAGCAGCCTGACAAGCCAGCACTATGTGCCTCCAACTGCCACTAGGGCTGACAGAATCACTTAAGCTAATTAACTAGCTAGGTCTTGGAAATGCAATGGGAACTGTACATCAGCACTGCTTAATTATTTCAAAACTCGAAACTGCAAAATAAATATTGTAAAGCCTTGGTAAATAAATGGCACTGCCGTTCTATAATGCATTACTATTATCAAATGTTAGTGAATATAGTTGAGTATGCAAAAGCAAATAAAGTTCTAAAAGCAGAATTTAGAAATGCTATTAAAATAAAACTCACAATTCATAAATAGAGCAATACATAGTACTGTCTGTCCAACATATTAAATGTAAGCAGTTAATTCAAGTACAGGTCAAATTAATAAGCTTATACAAACAGGTGATTAAAAAGAATGATCAATTCAACATATAGGAAACAGAGTAATTGGCTAAAACCTCCTTGAATACCAAGATTAATGAGATACTCAAATATATTATTTAAATATTATTTTTTCAGTAATTTGTCAAATGGCATGCTGTATGGAATTTGTTCATAAATTCCTTTAGAAATAATAACCAGAGTGTACATATTTTTTAAAAATCAATAAAGCCAATGCTCATAATTAAAGACTGAGGATTGATAAGTAATAATATTAAATAGAGGAAAAGTAACATTTTAGTCATAAAGTGAATTTATTTGAGCCAAAACATGAACTACGGCATTCTCCAAGTCATCACAGTACACTGGCCTTTAGCTGATTCTTTGTAGGTTCTGTCTGTGCTTCCCATCCCCTTGCCTCTACCTTTCTCAGAACATTGATAGTGTTGGCTGAGAGCACAACTATGTCTGCCTCTTTCTCCAGAGCCTGGTACCATGCTTGGCCCATGGTAGTCACTCAATAAGGACTAGTTGTAGGATTTGTTACAATTATGCCACAAAAGTAGGAGCTCCTTGAAGGGAAGAACCAATTCTTACAGATCCCTGTATATCCAATGCTAGAACAGTGCCTGACATATAAACACCCAAGAAATGTTTGCTAAATGAAGAATCTTCATTTTCAATTTATATCCAGCTTGAAATTTTATAATATAGGTAAATAAATTATTATGATATACATCACTCACATAAAGCTGGTTTCCTGAAAATAAATCTCCTTTATTAAAGGAGACAGACTGACCAATGTCACACACTGGGATAAACTTATTTCTGTATGTAATCATACTGTTGCTATGTTTATTTTTTCCTCCATTTATCTGTTCTTTCATTCGCATCTTTTAATCACAGATACTTAAGCAGGTTGCTGAAGCCAATCAACCATGGCACTGGGCACAAAAAAATACCACTTAGCAGGATGCAAAAATCTGTGAAGACTGGCATTGTGCAAGAGGGCTCAAAGAAGCTTTGTTTTCAATCAGTCATTGAAAGAACAAGTGTTTGGTAATGGCTATCAGCAAAGATTATGCTGTTTGAAGATTCCTTCTGTGATCTACGAAAATTTTAATATGAAGTTCCAGGAAGCCCAGTGAATTCTGAGTAGGTCAAAAACTAAGGGAGAAACAAAAGCCAACTTGTAAGGACTTCTTTCACCCTGAGCGTCATTAGTGCAGACAGTATCCCTGTCTCTGTTCATTGTGTGTTTTGTTTTTGTTTTTTTCTACCCATATGGAGAGAGAGAGAGCAATTTCAGGTGAAAGGATAATCTCTGCCCTTTCCTCTAGGATTCTTGATCCTGTTGGCAACCAATTCTCTGTGCCTCACCAACTCTGCAGTTTACTCAATCTTGCCCACAAAGAGGTAAAATTAGAAGAGGGTATTTTCTGCTTTTCTGTGTTAGTATTACATTACAAATGTCCTGTTTGCTCTTATTCTACAAAATGGAAACTCCTCCATTCATTAACTTTCTAAATTCTTTTTGTGTTTATATCAATGTTTGTATTCATGCACACATAAATCTCCTTATGTTTCTGTGTGTGTGTTTATATGTGGATGTTGTGTGTGGTTTCTCAATCATTCAAAAAGTCTTTGATGACTTTCCCTTAAATATCCCTCCTTATGAAACACATCCATACACTAGGAGATTGGCTTATATCCTTGTTTAGTACCCTAGGCCGGATGGTAAAGCTGAATGTTTTTAGTACGACGTCCACAAAACGATCTATCAAGTAAGAAACCAAATCAAGTAAGAAACCAAAACTTAGGTACGTTAATGAACTGGCCCAAAGAAGAAAGAGAGGTAAGATTTGAACAAGGTCTGTCTGACTCCAGAGTATCTGATCTTGACTTGACAATAATACACCAAGGCAGTGCAGTAGGAGAGGAAAAAATAACCTAGCAAGTTCTCCTCAGAGACAAGCAGTACAGAGAGAGAGAAACACGTTTGCCACTTAAGTACAAATCTAGTGTTATTTATATTGTCTGGGCTATCTGAAAAGCTTTCCCACAGATATATCTATATAGATATATCTATACATATATCTATATCTAATAGAGATTTAAGCCAAGAGTTCAGTGTAATACACACATCCAAGTTCTATGCCAAGATAAGCAAAGTGAGATGGTAATTGACTGAGTTCGTATTTCAATGCATCAGCTTTTAAATGAGAGCAAAAAAATTTTGGATTAAATTGTTCTATATTTTGTTTAAAAATTTTAACATTCAAAACTATTCTGAGGAAAACAGTAATGAAACAAAATCAAAAATACTGCCATTAACTTTCTTACAGGGTTAGCTACCCAGCCACTACCCTTGAGTCTGCTCTACCAACCCTGCACTGTTTCGCTAAAGTAAGCTTTCCTATAAGCATATCTGATGATGTCATTCTCCTCTCAAAACCCTTCTATGTCTACATATTACCCCAACATGGGATAAACTCAAAAAATTTCAAAGGCAAAAGGCAGGTACAACAGTCTAGTATGAGACTAAGAAAAGGTAGAAATCGTGGGGAATGGAGAGGGTATACACCTGTAAGGGTGTTTTTGATACACAATGTTCAGGATAAGCATTAAAACCAGTGGTCAGCCCACTGGCTACTTGTTTCTAATTTGTGCACTTATGGCGTAAAATCTGTACAGCCTTGTCTAGCAATAAGGCTCTGGGTCCTCTGGATGTGGCATGTCCAAGTTTTATTCCCAATTACTCTACCCTCTCCCTCAAACTTCAAGCTCCCGTGATAGCAGAATACTCATACAGCCACTAATACCACACTTATTTCTTTCAAAAAGAAATTCCAGGACTAAGGAAAGTTTTACAAATGAGAGAGTTGGAACAGATCCTCTTTAACAGTGAGGATATTAAAACTTCCCAAAGTCATAAAGGTTGCTTATAGGTAGGCCATGATCAGAACCCAAGCCTTTTATCAACTAGTTCAATTTTTTAAATCCAACTGTTTTTGCTCAGAATCTTTCACATATAGACAATTCCTCTTATATAAAAGGCTCATTTGAATATTTTCATTTACTTAAGACAAACATTGAAACCTCAATCTTATTATATACATTACGGAACACTAAATTAACAAGTTACTTTATTTTAAATTTCTACCTTTGAAAATACTCCAAAATAGCTCTTCCATTCTTGTCCAGTCAAAACACATTATTTAAACACCAATTACAGCAGCATTTAAAAGGATCCTATATTGTACCACCAGGCAGAATTAAACCATTTACCAAGGCTGCAATTGTTCTAGCTCTGAAGTAACTGAACTCAGTCATGTAAAAACGCTGACAAGAATCAACTGGCTTTCAGCCCAGAGAAGCTTTCAAAACCAGTTCAGAAGTATTTAATAATTTTAATCATTTCAAACTCCTTTTCCACTGAATATTACTGTATCCCTGTAATAATGCCAAGCCTAAGAGCAGCCTAATCAGTTGTTTAGATAAACAAAGAAAAGTCAACAGACTCTGTTAACAGTAATGCTATCAATTCTCTATTACCTGAGATAAACAGGTAGATATAGATACACACACACACACACACACATATATCACCTTAATTCAACTTGAAATATACTCCTCCAGAACCCACACAGATGTGCAGTACTCCTGCTCTCTCAGAAAGAGCACACCAGGGAGCATCCCATATGGAAACACACAACAGTATCAGACTATTTTAACAGATAGTAACCACTGGGCTATTTTACATCAAAAAAACTGATATAATATTGAGTCTCCCTTTTTTAATATACCTGTGCTCTTTTCACACTTACTCAGAGAGTTAGGTGTCATCTGTCATTTTGCTCATAAGTACAAAGAAATTTTTGTTTACCTAAGTCATTTTGCTGTTACCTAAATAATTCCTCCTTATATTAGAACCAAAATACCTTTTTTCCAGTGGCATTTATGAGTCAGCACCACAAATCAAACAGAAAACACTGTCAAATAGTCATAAAATTAAAATAACCTACAGTAGGCAATAATAACTAAAAATTTTCCAGTATTAATTTCCAAACATTTGAAAGAAACAATCATTCATTACTATTATGGGGAAAAAAGTAAAATAAAATAAAATCACAAAATTTTAGACAGAGGGAATCTTAGGGATCTCCTAATGAGTAAGTTAATGACAGAGATACAGAAATGTTGGTTTACCTAATTTATAATAAACCGAAGTGTACATAATTAAATCTCTATCAATCAGAAGCCATCACATTTACATAAGAACAAAATAATTTTAGTAAGTTTCCACACAGAGTTATAATAAAATCTAGTATTGAATTTAGAATAAAGTTTATATTAACTATAAGACTCAATAATGTTGAAACTTAAACACATTGGTTTCTATTTTTAAGCTACACAAATAGTGAAGGGAAAATTGCAATCAAGAAGAAAACAACATAGTGATCTATTTAAACACCTCAAAATGTCATCATAAAATGGCCCATATAAAAAAAAAAACTACTTCAAATTATTTGCCTTTCACAATGCATATTCTTATTTCACTTGGAAAATTTAATTGTGTTTCATGTATGACCTTTAAAGCATCATTGTCACAGCTTGATAACAACCAAATAATTTCAATAAAACATCTACCACAGATGGGAAGTAATAAAATCATAATAGAAACACTCAAACTTTATAAGAGTATCTAGGAGAAATTTCTTTTCTAAAACTTACTCTTTGTCTCTTCAGAAATGAATATTGTGCTTCCAAGTAAATTTCTTGGGAAGACACAATAAAAACTCTCTGCATAGGCAGACTTCACCATCCTTTATGTCTGATCATTCAGTTCTTCAGTCCTCATTAAATCCTTTCCTAAGAATCTCAGTTAGACCTTACACATATCCCTTGCATATCCTACTGAGTGCAAGACACTAAGCCACATGGAGCTTTCCCTTCTTTAAGGTCTTTTTACATTTATTTTCTGAATATTATTTTCTGTAAATGACACAACTTTGTCATTTATGATTCACATAAAAGCAATAGATCATGAGCCAGACTGAGGTCCATGAGGGTAGGACCCAGTTTTCTGTTTCTTTATATCTCCCACAATAGCTGGTACAAGGTACATGTACAGCAGGTGTTCATACCTCCTAATTGACAAAAGCGGTAAAAACAGCCACACAAATATATGACAGCATCAATAACAATTCCTAGCAAATACCATGTACTGGTTTTCAAATCCAGATAGTTAAATAAAAATTGAATGGCTATGCATTTGTACAAATGCCATTTGCTCTGACTTTGGTCAATATTCAAATGTTATTTTACATTTTAAGTATTTGAGAAACTAAGGGGTAATTTTTATATTCTAAAACTAGTAGATACAAAATCATTACAAATTGGCAGAACTATTCCCATAGTTCAGATAGGTAAACTAAGGCTCAGAGGAGTAATGTAACTGTCCAAAGTATAGGAAGTAAATCCAGAAATCAAAGTTGGGTCTTCACAACCAGTGAACTGTGGCTGGTTCAAGCTATTGTGGCCCATAAGCAGCCTTGCTATTTTTCCCAACAAACCATAAAATTGCCATTTTCTATGCATCCCACATGAAAAGGTTTGGGAGTACCATCTGACTCTACCTATACTGCCTCTCAAAAAAGTTTTCCAGTAATATAAATTACCCAGCGGCGGTACTCCCATTATCAACACTCTGTGCTGACACTTCTATCTTAAAAAGTCATTCTTTAAAAGAGAAAAACTACAACTGTTTAAATTTTCATTTTCTTAGTTTCCTTTCCCTTCTGATCCTGTCTGCATGATATTATGCTCAAGTCATCTTGATGGCAGTTTTGGGTATTCTCCCAAAGTCTCCACTTGATTATTCTAAAAAATCTCTTGAATGCTTGAGCAACTGGAGAACATCATGCTTTAAATATGGATTTAGTGAGGGCAGAATTTCCTGTATATTTATCGGACTCTTGCTGACAGCTCCTGTATATTTATTAAAGCCCTCAGAGCACATTATGGAGATGAGGGCTGTGAGATTGCAGATGGTGGCAGGGACATAGGGAGGGGCAGTGTGAGACAACCATTTGTCTCAAAGCAGCAGTATGGCCATCAATTCTTTCATCATTACCCCATCTTGTCCTGATAATGGAGTCTGGGCAAGCTGAGGCAGCCCCATGTGGGACTGGGCAGAGATATCCTCCCTAAGTAATTCCTCTGGTCATAAAAATGGCTTTGAAAGCTGAGGTCAAACTCTTTCATAAAACTCTATTACATAATATTGATAGATTCCTCATCTCATGTGTTAGTGTGAAAGTAACCACAACCATAAAATTTTTTGTTTGTGTACATGTTTTTAATAATGTAATAAAACCCCATGAACTCATTACTCCAAAATAAAACTGGCCCTTATTTATAACATACATATTCTTATGTACCCCCATCCCATTCCTAGGCCTGCCTCCACCTTAGGAGACCACCATCTGGAACTACTCATGTATTTCTGGGTGATGCAAATATTTTATATATATATATGTGTGTGTGTGTGTGTATTACGTATATTATGTGCATTTATGTTCTTTTAGTTGTTTCTAAGTTTATAAAATGGGTACATGATATATGTAATATTCATGGACTTATTGTTTCACTTGTTATTAAAATTCACCCATATGGCAGGGGGGGAGGAATGGCAGTTTCATTGATGAAACTAAATGAAAACTCAAATCCAAGCAAAGAACACCAGTAAAGGAAACTACAAAGGTAAATATAAAAGATGATAATTATATTTTGGGGGGATAGAAGGTGTAATGACTTTCTTCTATTTGATTTGAAAGGCAACTGTATAAAACAACAATTATAAAGACTTTAATGGGCTTACAATGTATAAAGATGTAATTTGTAAAATAAAAATAGCATAAAGTTGGGAGAAAGGGTTAGAGCTACATTAGAGCAAGATTCTGTACTACTGAAATTATGTGAGGATTAATATGAACTGGATTGTTTTAAATTAAGATGTTAATTGTAATCCCCAAGATAACAACTAAGAAAATAACATATATATGGGAGAAAAAAAAATCTAACACAAAAGGCATGAGAGCAATGGATGAACCAAAAAGATGACATGTAGAAAACAAATAAAATGGCAGACATTTATCTTACCTTATCAGTAATTATAATAAATGTAAATGGATTAAACACTAAAATCAAAAAACAGATTAACAGTATGGATTTTTTAAAAAAATGACTCAACTACATGCTATCAAAAGAGACTCAAATTAGATTGAAAGACACAAGTAAGTCGAAAACAAAAGGATAACAATGAATCACACTAACAGTAAGCAAAGTAGAGCTATACTAATATCAGACAAAATAGACTTCAAGACAAAAATGTTACTAGAAAAAAAGAGGGAAATTTTGTGATAAAAGGGTCAATTCAGAAGGAAAGATAACAATTATAAATGTTTATGAACCTAATAACAGAGCTCCAAAATACATGAAACTGAAACTGACAAAACTAAAGAGAGAAATAGACAATTCAACAATAATAGTGGAACATGTCAATACTCCACTTTCAACAGTGGATAGAAACAAGCAGAAAGATCAACAAGGAAATGGAAGACTTGAAAAACACTACCAACCAACTTAACTTGAACAAACATCTATAGCACACTCCACTCAACAACAAAAAAAGAGACATTCTTCTCAAGTACACATAGAACATTATCCAAGATAAGCCACATGCTAGGCCAATTAAAAAAAAAAAGCATTAATAAATTTAAAAGGATTGAAATTATACAAAGTATATTCACCAACCATAATGGAGTTAAATTAGATATAAACAATAAAAGAAAATTTAGAAAACTCCACAAATATTTGGAAATTAAACAACACATTTCTAAATAACAATAGGTCAAAGAAAAAAATTACAATGGTAATTAGCAAGGATTTTGATATCAGCAGAAATAAAAACACATCAGGTCAAAATGCATGGGACACAGCTAATGCAAGATTTAAGGGAAACTTTATAGTGTTAAATGCCTATATTAGTAAAGAAGACGACCTCAAATCAATAATCTAAGCACTTCCCTTAAAAATGTAGGGGATTAAAAAAAAAAAAAAAAAGTAGGGGATAAAGCAATTATACTCCAATAAAGATGTTTAAAAAAAAAATGTAGGGGAAAAAAAAGGAAAACACATTGAAGGCAATCATAAAAAAGGAAATAATAAAGATGAGAGTGGAAATTAAAGAACTATAAAACAGAAAAATAAATTTTCTAAGAAATTTAAAGAACCAAAAGTAAGTTCTTTAAAAATATCAACAAAATTGACAAACCCTTAAGTATACAAACCCTTAGCAAGAAAAAGGAGAGAAAATACAGACCACAAAATTCAGGAATGAAAGATTACCTCTGACCCTTCAGAAATTAAAAGAATTATGAAGAAATACTATGAACAACTTTATGCCAACAAATGCAACAACTTAGATGAGAAAGTAAAAATAATACAAACAGGAAGAGAACATGGGCTGATCTCTTTGGATATGTCTTGTTTTACAACATTGACACTGAAACCATGTAATCCTATTATGTAATTTAAAAACAAAATTAAACAAAAACAAGCAAAAGGCAGTCACTGAATAGAAAATGAACTAAACTGCACAACAGGTTGGTGGCATAACCACACAGAGAAAATAATTCCTTCAAGTTACTTTAAAATGCTGAATTTGGGGAGTTCCCTGGTGGTCTAGTACCTAGGATGTGGCACTTTTAGTGCCGTGGCCCAGTTTCAATCCCTGGTCAGGGAACTGAGATCCTGCAAGCCACGCGATTGCAAGCAGTGTGATATGGCCAAAAAAATTGCTGAATGTTGATTACACATTTCTCCAGAGGGATACAGCCTAAGGCAGTGGTGGGGTGGGGGGTGGCGGGGTGGGGGGTGGATGGAGGAGAAGGAGCGGGTGTGGGGAAGAAGAGAACTGCAAAGAAATATCAAATAGCATTCTATAGTCTTTTTGTAAATAGAAATACTGTGGTATCATCATTTTTTAACTATCATAGTTATATCATAGGATAAATCAAATGAGTAGTATCAGACTTTCCAATATAAAATCAAAGAAGAGCTAGTACTCTTGCGTTTGATTTAGAAGCATAAGTTTTTCACTTTAAAATAAATATATGCTTATCATATTACTACAAATATGTATGTGTGTATATATGACCTCAGAGATAGGTATGTGTATATTTGTGTGTATTTCCTAGATCTAACCACTGTAAACACCAAAAAGCAATAACCCAAACTGTGGTTTCTAAATATTGTTTCCACTAAAGAGAACAAGGGCTACTTTCCAAAATGCTTGATTCCACAGTGAGGTGACGAAATGTACATGAGACTAAGACACTTGTTATTCCAGCGATCCACAAAACTACCAAAAACTAATGGGTGTCTCAAAATGAACACTAGCAAACCGAACCCAACAGCATATTAAGATTACACACCATGATCAAATTGGATTTATCCAGGAATGCAAGGGTGCTTCAACGCAAGAAAATCAATGTAATACCACATTAATAGAACAAAGGAATAAAACCACATGATCATCACAATTGACAAGAAAAGGCATTTGACAAAATTCAATATCCTTTCATGATAAAAAACACTTTAAAAGGTAGGAATAGAAGGAAACTTCCTCAAAATAATGAAGGGCATTTACAAAAAACCCATAGCTAACATTATTCCCGATGGTGAAAGACTGAAAGCTTTCCACGTTAAGATCAGGAATAAGAAAAGGATACCCACTCTCACCACAGTTATTCAACATTCTACTGGAAGTTCTAGCCAGGGCACTTAGACAAGAAAAAAAGGGATCCAAATTGGAAAGGAAGAAGTAAACTCTCTCTAGTCAAAGATGACATGATCCTGTATACAGAAAATCTCAAAGAATACATAAGAAAGTTACTGGAACTTAACAAATTAATTTGGGAAAGTTGTAGAGTACAAAATCAACATGGAAAAATCAGTTACATTCCTATACATCTGCAATAACCTATCTGAAAAGGAAATTAAGAAACCAATTCCATTTACAATAGCATCTAAAAGAATAAAATACCTAGGAATAAGTTTCATCAAGAAAGTGCAAGAATTGTACACTAAAAACTATAAAATATTGCTGAAATAAATTAAAGTAGACTTAAATAACAGGAAAGACATCTCATATTCATGGATCAAAAAGTTTAATATTGTTAAGATATCAAGACTACCTGAAGTGATCTGGAGAGTCAATGTAATCTCTATTAAATGCCAGGAGTCTTTTATAGAAATGGAAAAGTCAATCCTCAAATTCATAAGGAATTGCAAGGGGCCCAAAATAGCAAAACAATCTTGAAAAAGAAGAACTAAGTTGGAGGACTCACACTCCTAATTTTAAAACTTACTACAACACAACAACAATTAAAACAGTGTGGTAATGGCATGAGAACAGACATATAGACCAATGGGATAGAATTGAGAGTCCAGAAATAAATCCATACCTCCACAGCCAAGTTAGTTTTGACAAGGTTTCCACATCCTATTCAATGGGAAAAGAACTGTCTCTCCAACGAATGGTGCTGGCACAAATGGATGTCCACATGCAAAAGAATGAAGTTAGACCTCTCTCTCACATAACATACAAAAATTAACTCAAATGGATCAACAACCTAAATACTGTATAGGAGCTAAAACCATAAAACTCTTAGAAGAAAACATAAGGGTAAATCCTCATGACCTTAGATTTGACAATGGATTCTTAAACACGACACCAAAAGCACAAACAACAAAAGAAAAAACTGGACTTGATCAAAAATTTTTAAATTTGTGCTTCAAAAGATATTATCAAGAAAGCGAAAAAACTGCCTACAGAATGGGAGAAAATATTTGCAAATACACTATCTGATTAGGGTTTAATATCCACAATATCTAAACAACTCCTAAACAAGATGACAAACAACCTAATCTAAAAGTGGGCAAAGGACTTGAATAGACTTTTCTCCAAAGAAGATATGCAAATGGCTGATAAGCACATGAAATGATACTCAATATCATTAGTCATTAGGGAACTGCAAGTCAAAAACCACAATGAGATATCACTTCACCTACTAGAATGGCTATAGTTTAAAACAAAAGAAAGAAAATTAACAAGCGGAGAGGATGTGGAAAAATTGCTAGTAGGAGTGTACTACCATCATGCATCCACTGTGGAGAACAGTTTTGGCAGTTCTTTATAAAACTAAACATAAAATTAAAATATGAGTGGCCCCCACTTGCACAACTGGAGAAAGCCCTCGCACAGAAACGAAGACCCAACACAGCCATAAATAAATAAATAAATAAATAAATAAATTAAAATATGACTGAGCAATTTCACTTCTAGGTGTATACTCAAAAGAACTGAAAACAGACTCATATTTGTACACCAATATTCATTCACAGAATTATTCACAATAGTCAAAAGGCGATAACAACCCAATTATCCATCAACAGATGAATGAATACACAAAATGTGGTATATCCATTCAATGGAATATTATTCAGCCAAAGAAGGAACAAAATTTTGACATATGCTACAATATGGATGAACCTTGAAAACATTATGCTATGTCCAATCACAAAAGGACAAATACTGTATGATTCCACTTACATGAAATATCTAGAATAGGCAAATTTACAGAGACAGGAAATAGATAAGAGATTGCCAGAAGTTGAAGAAGGAGGGAATGGTGAGTTAGTGCTTACTGGCTATAGAGTTTCTGTTTGGAGTGATGAAAAAGTTTTGGAAATAGATAGTGGTGATGGTTGCACAACATTGTGAATATAAATTAATGCCAATGAATTACACACTTAAAAATGGTTAAGATGTCAAATTTTATATTTTATATATGTTTTTTAAACCATAAGATAATTTTTTAAAAAACTAATTGAGTCTTGCCAAAAGTTGGATCACAAGATCCAACTTAAAGGGGCCCAACTAGCCAAAAATGTGACAATTTGAGTGTCAGTAAAAACTAATGAGTGACATGGAATAAACACCAAGTACATAAAAATTCATGAATCAATAATCTTATTAAATTTTTTAAAATCATTGGTCACCAGTAGAATTTGCTAGGGTATTGTGGTAGATTAAGATGGCTGCAAATTCTTTCCTGCTCCTACCCTTAAATCCAGACTGGCCTTAGTGACTTACTTGACTGATAGAATGCAATAGAAGTAAAACTCTGAGACTTCAAGGTTAAAACATAAGAAGCTTTGCAGCTTACACAGGGGACTCTTGGAACATTCCCTCTGGGAACTCTGAGCTACCATGGAAAAAGCCCAACACTACCCTGGGACCATCATGCCTAAGGGGACATGTTTAGGCTCTCTGATAAGTAGTCCCAGGTGAGCCTACCCCTCTAACTATCCCCTCCAAGGTGCCAGACATGTGAGTGAATCGGTCTTGGACCCTCCAGATCAGCCCATCCACCTTCTTCCACATATAACAGTACTGCCAGCCAAGCCCTCCAAAATACCTGACCTATCAAATAACGATGTTAATAAAAGTTGTTGTTTTATGCCCCTTGAGTTTTGGGGTAATTTGTTATGCAGCAGCAGATAACCAAGCAGGTATCAGCTTATTACTCTGAAAACTGATAAAGGAAAAAAATCAAGCCATTTACCTGCCCTTCTAGTATAACTATTTCAGGGTAACTATATAGCTGATGAGGGAAGAATTCTAGCTAATAAAAGCATAAAGAATGATATCATTAGAAATGCACTGTTTTTCAACCCCTGAGGAAATCATGGTTCTAGGCAATAATCGGACTATAAAACCTCAGGTGGAAGGTTTTTAAGAGAAGGATTAGGCACATACCACCAGAACACGCACACCCGCCAAACACATCCCCACGACCCCACACACAAAAGCACACACAACAGATAAACTGCAGGAAATAAAAAGTGGGAAGCCATTATACAACCAAAGAGGCTTAAAGGACATAATCGAATACAATGTAAGGACTTTTGTTTACATGCTAATTCAAATAAGCCAAGTGGAAAAAGCCATCTTTGGATACAACCTGAGACATCTGAATGTGGATGGAAAATTAGATGATATTAAGGAGTTACTATTCATTTCTTTTGGTATGATAATGGAATAGTAGTTATGTTTTTTAAAAAATAAGTACTTAGTGATGAAAACTGAAGTAATTACAGGCAAAATGGCATGATGATTTCTAGTCCTGCTTTAAAATTCTCCAGGAAAATAAAACACACTCTTACCCTCAAATTCCTGCAATTATAACAATATTGCCAAAATGCTGGTAACTATCAAAGCTGGATGATAGGTACACGGGGGTTCACTATACTGTTCTCTTCTGTGAAGTTTGAAAATGTCTGCTATGAAAAATGTTGTAACTGCTCAGTTATCGATTAGAACTGAATTTAGGGGTTAATGTGGGGACAACTACCATCTTTGTAATATTTATACTTTCCATGGTGAATATGGTACATCAGTGCACTTACTGATGTCTCCTTTTATGTCTTTGTGAAGGCTTTGCAAGTTTTTCTTTTTAATTTAGCCTTAGGTAATATATATATTATGCTATCTTGAATATAGAATATTCTTTACAAAATAGTTCTGTTGTTTGTTTATTGGAGACATAACTGCTTTTAAATATTTTTGTAATACATATTGGGTGCAATTATTTCCTTGTGGGAAGAAATCTTTTACTCTACAATAGAAAAACTAAAAAGAAGAAAACATAGCTTCACTTCATAGAATGTACTTTAAAGCAGAATTTCAAGGGACAACTCTATTCCACAAAATGAGGCATCCTTTTAGTTCCAACATTGCTATAAGCAAACTGCTTCTATTCAAAGTGCATTTCTAAGTCCTGCACAAGGAATAAAGGTCATGCGGGAGTTGACAGGACAGAGGAAAAGAATGACAGGAAAGACATTTTAAGAGCTGACTTCCGTAGAGCCTGTTATTTCCCTGGCCGGCCCAGGGCAAAAATTACAAGAAACAAATTGCAAAAGACATGGTGCCACTTTATGCAACCTTCCTTCTAGTTCTTTCTTGTCCCTTTCTCAGTTTGATATTAAGTTTGATTTTGTGTTCATCAAGGTCTTTTCACTCCATTCTAAATCTCACCTGGTACAAAAGGTTTAAGAAGTACCCAAGGAGCTATCATAGCTAACTTAAACCTCCAGAATTCCAAATTTGGAAAACAGCCATCGTAGGCACTGGCTCTGTGGAAGAGTGACATTTTCTATTGGGTTTTTAAATTAATTTGCTAGAGTCCCTTATCTAATTTTTACTTGTTAGATGATGAGTTTGTTCCCTAGAGCTGCCATAACAAAATACCACAAACTGGATGGCTTAAAACAACAGAAATTTATTCTCTCACAGTTCTGGACACCAGAAGGCCAAGATCAAGACTGTTGGCAGGGTCAGTTCCTTCTTGGGGGCTCAGAAGAAGAATCTGCTCCATGCCTCTCTCCTAGCTCCTGGTGGTTGCCAACAATCCTTGGCTTGTGACAGCATAACTTCTCTCTCTGCTTCTGTCTTCATGTGGTATTCTCCCTGTGTGTCCCTGGGGTCCAAATTCCCCTCATTGTATAAGGGAATGTCACTAGATTGGGGCCCACCTAATCCTGTATGACCTCATCTCAACCTCATTATATTTGCAAAGACCCTATTTCCAAATAAGGTCACATTCACAGGTTCCAGGGTAAACATGAATTGGGGGGTGGGGGGAGGAGCGCTATTCAACCTAGTACAGGAGAGACGCCAAAAAGCTTCTCAAAATAAGAGAAGGCATAGTTTTTATATACTGGCTTAGATCACTGCAATTAGATCAGTTAAGTTACTGTCAGTGGTAAACATTTTGAAAACTGATGAGCAAATTCAAACTCTTGTACATATGACACGTTTGACACTCTAAATAAACAAACATGGTTCTCCACAACCTTGCTATTCAAAGTGTGGTCGTTAGGGCAGGCTGTCAGAAAGGGCAGGCTGGAACTCTAGGGCATGCACTGAAGCTGCAGTCCACAGGCAGAATTTCTTCTCGTATTTTTACCATAAGCAGCAAGAAAAAACCAAACAGCACTTCCAACACTTTGCTTGGAAATGTCCTCAGCTAGATATTCAAGTTCATCACAAGTTCTGCTTTCCATAAAACTGCAGGACATAATTCAGCTGAGCTTTCTGCCACTGTATAACCAGAATCTGCCTCCCCCAGTTTCCAAGAACAAGCTTCTCACTTCCTTCTGTGCACTCAGCAGCAGAGCCTTGAACATCCGTATTTCTACCAACAGCCTGTTCAAGGCAACCTAGGTTTCTTCAATCATGCACATCAAAATTCAATCCTCTAGCCACTGACCATTTCCAAAGTCACTTTTACATTTTTAAGTATATGTTACAGCAGCACCCCTCTTTCAGGTACCCAAATCTGTATTAATTTGTTATAGCAGCAGTGGAAAACTATCACAAACTGATGGCTTAAAACAACAGCAATTTATTCTCTTAACAGTCCTGGAGGCCAGAAGTCCAAAATATGAGTATAAAAGGGCAAAAGTCGGGCTTTCGTGGTGGCACAGTGGTTAAGAATCCGCCTGCCAATGCAGGGGACACGGGTTCGAGCCCTGGTCCAGGAAGATCCCACATGCCACGGAGCAACTAAGCCCATGCGCCACAACTACTGAGCCTGCGCTCTAGAGCCCACGAGCCACAACTACTGAGCCCACGTGCCACAACTACTGAGCCTGCGTGCCACAACTACTGAAGCCCTGGCGCCTATAGCCTGTGCTCTGCAACAAGAGAAGCCACCGCAACGAGAAGCCTGTGCACTGCAACGAAGACCCAACGCAGCCAAAAAATAAAAATTAAAATAAAATAATAAAATAAATAAATTTTTTAAAAAAGGGCAAAAGTCAGCCAGAGCCTCACTCTCTCTGGAGCCTCTTGGGGAGGATCCATTTCCCTGCCTTTTCCAGCTTCTAGATCTGCATTCTTTAGCTCCCCGCCCCTTTACTCATCTTCAGAGCTAGGGGTGTACCGTCTTCTCTCTCTGATTCTACTTCCCTCTGCTTCTGTCACGTGGCCTTTTTCTCTTTTGAAGTCAAATCTGCCTTTTATAAGGACACTATACTTGGGGCCCACCCAGATAATCCAGGATGATCTCCCCATTTCAAGATCCTCAACTTAATCACATATTCACACGTTCCAGGGGTTAGGACCGGGATACCCCTGGGAGCCATTATTCAGCCTTCCACACTCACCTAGCTCTTCTCCCCCGATCCGCTCCCTCTGCCCTCATTTCTCCTAGAGCTGGCTCCCCCCGTCCCTCTGTTAGCTTTTCACTGAAATGCCACTTCCTCTGAGAGGCCTTTCCACACTGCTTGATCTAAAAGCTGACCCATCTCTACCACAGCAGTGATTCTCTATCACAGCATGCTGCTATTGGTCTCCCAGGAGGTATCACACCTTCTACTGATTTTATTTACTCATTGGTTTACTTGTTGATTTTCTGCTTTCTCCACTGGAACATAAACTCCATTTGGGCAAGTTACCTTCTCTTTATCATTCTCTACTCCAGCATCCAGCACGGTGCCTGACACATAGTATGTATTCAATAATATTTGTTGAATGAATATATGATAGAATTCCCTTTAATTATATATTTATATTCCATAAATATTACATTATATTTATATGATATACAAATATATGTGTAGCATGCAAACTATTAAAAATTCTATATTTATAAACCTAAGTATCCATCGAGAGATGATGGATAAAGATGTGGTACATATATACAATGGAAGATTACTCAGCCATAAAAAATGAAATAATGCCATTTGCAGCAACATGGGTGGACTTGGAGATTATACTAAGTGTAGTAAGACAAATATCACATGACATCACTTATATGTGGAATCTAAAAAAAATGATACAAATGAACTTATATACAGAACAGAAATAGACCCGCAGCCACAGAAAACAAACTTATAAGGGAAAAGAATCTGAAAAAGAATAGATATATATATGTATAACTGAATCACTTTACTGTACACCTGAAGCTAACAACATTGTAAATCAACTATACTTCAATAAATTTTTTTTTTTTTTTTGTACAAAAGAGAAGTTTCTGTCATCAAGTTTAGGAAACACTTAATTCAACAGTGCTAAATTTATTTATTTATTTACTCTAGATTTTCTCAGATCTTTCAGTATGTTAATGTACCTTGTGACCTTTCTAAGGAGAGGATATAGTATGCAGTCTTTCCCAAAGTTACTAAAGCATGGAATCATTTCCGGAAAAGCATCTCTTAAAGGAATTAGTATTCTTCAGACTGTCCTTTAGGATATATTGCTATTGAAAATAAAAATACATTCCAGTTAACTCCTTTGGAACTGGCTAATGACTGCAAAACATTAAAAAGTATACGTTAAAAGGAAAGATTAACAGGCAAAGATTAAGAAACACATAATGAAGTTTGGCATTTTAAAATAAAATTAAAGTATTAACCATATAATATTAAAGTTTTCTTCTATAAATAACCGTAAAGGAAGTTTCATTTCAGATATCCACCTTAATAACTGTGCATTAATTCTATCTAATTCTTTAAGGCCTATGCTGAGTCTGCATAAAATAAATTTATTTATAAACATCAAGTAATAACTCAGTAGTTCTATGAAGTACAGTGTGGATAATAAATGATCATAATTACCTTTTGATATGTAAACTGTCTTAATTTGAAATATAAGAGTCTATTGTGGCTCATAAGATTGACTTAAGTTCTCTACCTGAAGAGTTTAAAAAATGTTTCTCTAAAACATAAAAAAAAGCACTATGTACTGTTGTCCTTTTGACTAAGACCATTTGCCCAAGAGGACTAGTCTAGCTACTTATTCAAATGATACTGGCATTTAATAGGTTCCATGCATCAAAGATATTTGACAATCATTAACCTTTTATGGCTACAGTAATTTGTGCAATTAACTTGGGGGAAATTATTTTTCTCAGTCACATAATTAATTCCCATGCCATCTTTTAAAAATTCTTGTACCTGAACTAAAAGTTATATGAAAATACTAAGACTATACAGTTTAAGATCAGGTCTCCAACATGGAGTACAAATAGTACCTTAAAGTGCTTCGATATGCATGCAATCTAACTGATTATGTATGGAAGCGGATAAAAGAGGTCGAATATCCTCCACTAGCTTGGTAAACCAAACACTGCCAACAAGCATAACTTTTTATCCTTTTGACTAAGACTTTAATTTGAAAAAAGTAATCATCCAATTTCTAAGCTCATAATTTTAAATTGGAATTTTTAACTGAAGTATAACAATACAATTTAAGAACTAATATTTTATTAGTATGAGAGAGTGGGTGATTTACTTTTAATTAGTATCATTGGTACCTGTGGGTGTTTGCAAATTGGAGATGAAGCGAGAAGTTAGGAAGGAATTCCTTCCCTTTACCCAAAACAAGCTTCATAAAGAATCAGGTTGATCAGTCAACAAATACACAGTAAGTCGGAAACCTACTGAATTAAAAACTAATCCACATTTCTTGAGTGACTGCCACTCACTGAATCAGATGTTGTGGAGAACACAAATATATAATTATTTGACTTTTATATATATATAATATCTGATTATATATACTTTATATGTATTTTATTATATATAATTTTTATATTTGATTTTTAACTTATTGAGTATGGATTGCTTTTATAATTAAAAACTCTTAAACTGATATTTATCCTGTGGTTTGGCTTATAATGATTTTATATGCATTCATATACAATATATAAATTATGGATATAGATAATAAATAGAAATGAATACTAAATAAGCAGGCTTACACCTATTCCAATTTAGTCAACTTTTATGTTGTGAGAAAGTAAACTTGTAATGTTTGTTTTCTTCTATATTTTTGCCAATATTCCCAGCAGATCCCCAACACCACCAAATACCATTTATGTAACATCACTATCAAAACGTACTCATTTAAAGTAAAACAAACTGGGGAGTTCCCTGGTGGTCCAGTGGTCAGGATTTGGTGTTTTCACTGCCGTGGCCCAGGTTCAATCCCTGGTCTGGTAACTGAGATCCCACAAGCCGTGTGCAGTGGCCAAAAAAAAAAAAAAAAGTAAAACTAAGGATGTTATTCAAAAATTAGCACTAATGTGATGATTTTAAAAATCAGGATAATTAAGATTATAAATAGTTCAGAATGTTACAGACTATGACAATTAAAATACTTAGGGCAATGCCTGGAACAAAGCAGTCCAGTGACCTTGGCAATTATTTGGGTAAGTACTGAGTACTGGGTTGAACCATAAAATTGCCAATCTTCTGTCATTTTTTAACCTACAAAACAGGCAATTTTATGTGGTTCAATCCACACAATAGTAGTTAATAACACCACTCTGGAGTCAATGAGATGCAGGTCAAACCCTGTTGTTACTACTAACTAGCCTTGTGATCTAGGACATGTTATTTAATTATCTGAGCCTAGGTTTTGTCATCTTTTAAATGGCGACAATAATATACCGGCTTCCTAGGTTTTTCTTGTGAAGTTTGCATAAATCATGCAGGTAACGTGCTTACCTTTTCATGTGGGACAGAGTGGAGCCCTCAATAAATGTTAGTTATTATTATTAAAAATTACTTGTCTTAGAGACAAAGAAAACTACTAAACATGTTCTAACAGCTTTTTGTACAAATCTATGGTTCTATACCTCTAAAGTGCTTGTAGGTTATCAGTCAGAAACGTCAGCTAGATTTTTAAAAATACTTTCCCTGTAAGATAACGGCACTGCACAGGTCAGTAGTGCTGAACTCAATTTAATTCAGGTTCCCTAACCATGACTGGGCTCTTAATGCAACCCACCTACCCACATTTCACTCTCCCAAATTCTCTACAACATTTATCAATGGTCTTGTCCATCCTCCTCAGTCTCCATGTCTGCCATCTCTCTCCTAACTCGGAGGATAATGTATTTTCTCATTTCCCAGAGAAGACAGAAGCCATCAGAAGGTTCTCTCGCATATCCCTGCCCCCAAACTATGAAAGTCCCTCTGTGTCCATATACCTTTCCTTCCTTCAAAGCTTACCCTTTCCCCTGGGCTCTGGATCTCAACACCTTCCACGTCCCTTGAGAAATATAATTCTTCCATGGAAAATATTTCTAAATATCTTCGACCTTTAACCATGCTCTAGGATCACATCACTTCTCGAACGCACATCTCCCTCCAATCACTCCTCTCCCTTCCCTGCCCCTCCATTTCACTTAGAACCCTTTGAGTGTCATTTACTTTCACTGTCACTACTTAATCCCTCTTCACTCCACAACCCACGGCCACCACTGAAACTGCTTTCTCCAAGGCCACCGATGGCTTGCTTTTGCCAAACCTCAAGTCCCTGCCTCAGTTCCTGGCATACTGGACTCACCAGCACACATGGCAATATAAGCTGTCTTCCTGCCTCTCCTCAGGCTTAGAAAACACCACACCCACCAGGTGATCACTCTCAGTCATCCCTTCTTAACATCTTCATGACACTGCAGTTGATGTTCCCTTGACCTATTCACAAACTGCATTTTTTTTTTTTTACATATCATTATAAGCCAAACTGTAAGTTAAACAGTTTCTTTTAAGAAAATTTTTTTCTGATTTTAAAAGCAATCCACACTCCTAGAAAATTTGAACATCAAATAGAAGTATAAAAAAGGTCATCAAATCATGCCATCCCACCTCCCAAGGATAACATTTTTGGTACTGGTATAGTGCCTTCATACTTATATATATATATATATGGCATAACACATATAATATGTAAGTTTTTTATGCTTTTTCATTTATTGCTTATATCATACATTTTTCCCAGGTTATTATTCTTTGAGGCTTCTTGGTTCAATCAAGACAGCTGATCTAACTTTTTCTCCCTCCCAAACTCCATGAAATAGGAGAATAAATATATAATGAAAACAAACCCGTAGCAACAGTAAACACCCAGCAGACCATGTTCCCCTTCATCTGTAAGGCCTCCTCCCCTCCTGTTCCCTCCACATGTCCTGACTCTCATCTCCTATCCTTCCTTCTCTTCCCATTGCTTAGGTCAACTGTCACTTACTCCAGGTAGAATTCCATAACAATCCCTCTTCCACTAAGTAGCCCTTCCATATGTTCCCAAAGCACAATGCAACTTTCCTCACAGAACATGACCTTTTCTGTGAGGCAGTTGTTTAATGTCTATGTTCCCCACATGACTATGTATAAACTCCATCATGATGCGCTCTGTTTCTCTTTTTGTTCACCTTTATTTTCTAATGCTCAGCACACTGCCCTCCACAATAAACATTTGCGGAATAGATGAGTGAACTTCTGGAAAAACTAAGATTGATGGTAGCACAGTGGCAAATCCAAGGAAATACAAGGAACCTGTGACAGTTGACAAGTTTCCCCAGCAGAAGCTCAGAATAATCCCATTATCAGTACAGCACAGGCTAGGAGAGGGAGCTGGCCACAGACAATTGGCCAAATAATTAACTAGAGGGTGGGAGTGCTGAGTTAGTCCCCCTACTTCAACTGCTGAACTCTGACGTCTGCTCCAGGGAAGGGGTGGGTGGGCGTGAGCACAGCTTTCTAACAGGGAAGACAGCCAGGTGCACAAAGGGACAAACAAAATGGAGCAGAGCCGCCTCACCCAGCAGGACAGCTAAGTGAATACCCTGCCCCAAAACATGCCCCTACCTGCCCCTGAAAAGTCATCTGAAGTCAAGCTCCTATACTAAACCTACATTGGCCAGTGGTATGGGGGGAATTCTCTCTTGAGCTGAAGAAATACACTCCATCATAGATCCTTACCTACAGATGTGAACAGAAATACAAGAAGCACCGGATGTTTGAGGTAATCAAATAGCATGAAAAAGAGGCACCTAACTAACACCCAGAAAAGACAGTGAAGCAGTTACAAGGATGGGCCTTGAAGTCAGCCAGCCTGGTCTGAATCCTAACCGTGACTTCAGTGTCTCCTCATGTGTAAGAGGGATACGTGCACACTCCTAACCCCTCACTAAACTGTTAATACAGTAAGCAGAAAAAGTTTTTAAATAATCACACTCAGACAACTTCAAGGAGATAACACACCCATAAAAAACCCCAAAAACCAGGGCATCTGAGCAAAAGTGTCTACTTCCCCTCCCACCCAAGGCCTCATGCACTGACAGAAAAGACTTTTGTTTTTAAAATTAAAGAATCCTGGACACAAAAAATGGTGCCATCAGGTTAAATATTTTATAGGATGCCTGGAAATCAGAAAAATTGCAGGACCAAAAATATGAGGGACTCCCGAAGACAGAGCAGTGTTCATTGTGGCCCCAAACAGAAGACTAGAGGATTCCCAAAGTATCCAAGAGAAGTTTCCAGCTCAGACTCAACAAGTACAGAAAAGCAAGAGTAGCTCGACAAATAAGTTGATTAAAAAGGAGACTTGAGGGGCTTCCCTGGTGGCGCAGTGGTTGAGAATCTGCCTGCCAATGCAGGGGACACGGGTTCGAGCCCTGGTCTGGGAAGATCCCACATGCCGCGGAGCAACTGGGCCCGTGAGCCACAACTACTGAGCCTGAGCGTCTGGAGCCTGTGCTCCGCAACAAGAGAGGCCGCGATAGTGAGAGGCCCGCGCACCGCGATGAAGAGTGGCCCCCACTCGCCGCAACTGGAGAAAGCCCTCACACGGAAACGAAGACCCAACACAGCCAAAAATAAAAATAATAAATAAATAATAAATTTAAAAATTTTTTAAAAAAAGGAGACTTGAGAATAGCTGGACTCGTAAGCACCCCACCCATAACCCCCCGTCCTCCGTGTGGCAGTGAAAGAGAAACTCAAAGTAGATGGTTTACCTGGGGAGGGATCCAAGTGTGGATGTTACAATGTAAGAGAGAAGAACAGAGAAAGAAAACTCCGAACCTCTGGAAAAGACAGGGACTGGCGGTGAGGAAAAGTGGGGAGGGAGAGCAGCAGCTCCGCCTCATAACATAAACACCGACACACCCCATGACACAGTGAAGCCCTTCCTACAGTGACAACTTGGAGGGGACCCAGCTTGCTGCCTGGTTCCCCACCCACACAGCACCCAACAGGGAAGCATGCCAAGCAGCACAGTCCCCACTCCACGTGGAGGCTGCAGTAAACCCTCCCACTCAAAAGGAAAACAGACCTATTCACCTGAAGAGGAAACCTGGAGCAGCTCCAGCACCAATTCACCTAGTCCTTTACTCGTAAGTACAAGTAGTTAGCCAAGAAGCACCAGGACTTGGAGATAGTCTAATAGCATGGGAAGAAAGGAGCAAGATGAATACACACAATTAACTCTGGAACAAACAGCCATAATCAAGAAATCTGAAGAGAACTTTAAAAAGTTTCTAATTGGCATCCTCAGAGACATTCAAGAACTATTGTACCCATCACAGAATAGATTCCTAGAAAAAAGAATTTATCAAGGACAATAAAGTATTTTTGGAAGATAAAACTAATTGCCAAAATAAAATTTTCAAAGCAGGGTTGAAAGTTACAATAGACATGGAAGAAAAAGGAGTTGGCAACATGGAAGTTAAAAGTTAAGGAAATTACTAATATAGAGAAGAAACATTTGAGAAATAAGAGCATAATGTTGAGAAACAGAGTAGATACAGGAGGGCTCAACAGGAATTTCTGAATAGGAAACAGAATTCATAGAGGTGGAAGACAGAGACAAAGGCAGAAGGAAATTTGACTAGGCCAAGAATCAGGCTTGGGGATTTCATAATATATACATCCTTCTGTACCTGAGGATAAACTCATGCAAGTAGAAAAGTTTTGTATTTCCATTTTGAGACACGTCAGGCTGCCCTCCAAAAAAGTCAGACAAATCTATATTCCCACCCACATTTTCTAACCTTCCTGCAGATAAAGGAATCTTTTCAATCTCAATCTTTTTAATCTCTACCAATCTGATAGGTAAAATGTGATTGTTCATTTTTCTTAATTATATTTCTCAGATAACTACTGCTCATGCATTAATTAGTATTTCTACTTTGTGAATTGCTCATTCATGTTATTGGCCAACCCATCTACAGAGAGAATCTTCTTACTGCTGATTTTCAAGAGCTGTCAATATTTAAGAGATAAAAACTTTCATAATACAGGTTGCTAACATGTTTCCCTAATTCATAGTTTACCTTTTACCCTTGCTTATAAGGTTTCTTTGTCATAAAAAAAAGTTCTGAATTTTACCTTATGGTTTGGAAACTTCATATTCATAATCAGGAAATGCTTTTCTGCCCCAGAAGTATAAAAATATTCAGCTTTATTTTCTCCTAAATACATTAATAGTTCCATTTTTTTTTCTTATATTTAGGTCTCTAATCCATTTTGAGTTTATTTTTGTGTATGGTGTTAGGGAGTATTCTAATTTCATTCTTTTACATGTAGCTGTCCAGTTTTCCCAGCACCACTTATTGAAGAGACTGTCTTTTCTCCATTGTATATCTTTGCCTCCTTTGTCATAGATTAGTTGACCATAGGTGCGTGGGTTAATCTCTGGGCTTTCTATCTTGTTCCATTGATCTGTATCTCTGTTTTTGTGCCAGTACCATATTGTCTTGATTACTGTAGCTTTGTAGTATAGTCTGAAGTCAGGGAGTCTGATTCCTCCAGCTCCATTTTTTTCCCTCAAGACTGCTTTGGCTATTCGGGGTCTTTTGTGTCTCCATACAAATTTTAAGATGATTTGTTCTAGTTCCGTAAAAAATGCCATTGGTAATTTGATAGGGATTGCACTGAATCTGTAGATTGCTTTGGGTAGTATACTCATTTTCACAATGTTGATTCTTCCAATCCAAGAACATGGTATATCTCTCCATCTGTTGGTATCATCTTTAATTTCTTTCATCAGTGTCTTATAGTTTTCTGCATACAGGTCTTTTGTCTCCCTAGGTAGGTTTATTCCTAGGTATTTTATTCTTTTTGTTGCAATGGTAAATGGGAGTGTTTCCATAATTTCTCTTTCAGATTTTTCATCATTAGTGTATAGGAATGCAAGAGATTTCTGTGCATTCATTTTGTATCCTGCAACGTTACCATATTCATTAATTAGCTCTAGCAGTTTTCTGGTGGCAGTTTTAGGATTCTCTATGTATAGTATCATGTCATCTGCAAACAGTGACAGTTTTACTTCTTCTTTTCCAATTTGTATTCCTTTTATTTCTTTTTCTTCTCTGATTGCTGTGGCTAGGACTTCCAGAACTATGTTGAATAATAGTGGTGAGAGCGGACATCCTTGTCTCATTCCTGATCTTAGAGGAAATGCTTTCAGTTTTTCACCATTGAGAATGATGTTTGCTGTGGGTTTGTCATATATGGCCTTTATTATGTTGAGGTAGGTTCCCTCTATGCCCACTTTCTGGAGAGTTTTTATCATAAATGGCTGTTGAATTTTGTCAAAAGCTTTTTCTGCATCTATTGAGATGATCATATGGTTTTTATTCTTCAATTTGTTAATATGGTGTATCACATTGATTGATTTGCGTATATTGAAGAATCCTTGCATCCCTGGGATAAATTCCACTTGATCGTGGTGTATGATCCTTTTAATGTGTTGTTGGATTCTGTTTGCTAGTATTTGGTTGAGGATTTTTGCATTTATATTCATCAGTGATATTGGTCTGTAATTTTCTTTTTTTGTAGTGTCTTTGTCTGGTTTTGGTATCAGGGTGATGGTGGCCTCATAGAATGAGTTTGGGAGTGTTCCTTCCTCTGCAATTTTTTGGAAGAGTTTGAGAAGGATAGGTGTTAGCTCTTTTCTAAATGTTTGATAGAATTCACCTGTGAAGCCATCTGGTCCTGGACTTTTGTTTGTTGGAAGATTTTTAATCACAGTTTCAATTTCATTACTTGTGATTGGTCTGTTCATATTTTCTGTTTCTTCCTGGTTCAGTCTTGGAAGGTTATACCTTTCTAAAAATTTGTCCATTTCTTCCAAGTTGTCCATTTTATTGGCATAAAGTTGCTTGTAGTAGTCTCTTAGGATGCTTTGTATTTCTGCGGTGTCTGTTGTAACTTCTCCTTTTTCATTTCTGATTTTATTGATTTGAGTCCTCTCCCTATTTTTCTTGATGAGTCTGGTTAATGGCTTATCAATTTTATCTTCTCAAAGAACCAGCTTTTAGTTTTATTGATCTTTGCTATTGTTTTCTTTGTTTCTATTTCATTTATTTCTGCTCTGATCTTTATGATTTCTTTCCTTCTGCTAACTTTGGGTTTTGTTTGTTCTTCTTTCTCTAGTTTCTTTAGGTGTAAGGTTAGATTGTTTACTTGAGATTTTTCTTGTTTCTTTAGGTAGGCTTGTATAGCTATAAACTTCCCTCTTAGAACTGCTTTCGCTGCATCCCATAGGCTTTGGGTCGTCGTGTTTTTATTGTCATTTGTCTCTAGGTATTTTTTTATTTCCTCTTTGATTTCTTCAGTGATCTCTTGGTTATTTAGTAATGTATTGTTTAGCCTCCATGTGTTTGTCTTTTTTACGTTTTTTTCCCTGTAATTCATTTCTAATCTCATAGCATTGTGGTCAGAAAAGATGCTTGATATGATTTCAATTTTCTTAAATTTACTGAGGCTTGATTTGTGACCCAAGATGTGATCTATCCTGGAGAATGTTCCGTGCGCACTTGAGAAGAACGTGTAATCTGCTGTTTTTGGATGGAATGTCCCATGTATATCAATTAAATCTATCTGGTCTATTGTGTCATTTAAAGCTTCTGTTTCCTTATTTATTTTCATTTTGGATGATTTGTCCATTGGTGTAAGTGAGGTGTTAAAGTCCCCCACTATGACTGTGTTACTGTCGATTTCCTCTTTTATAGCTGTTAGCAGTTGCCTTATGTATTGAGGTGCTCCTGTGTTGGGTGCATATATATTTATAATTGTTATATCTTCTTCTTGGATTGATCCCTTGATCATTATGTAGTGTCCTTCCTTGTCTCTTGTAACATTCTTTATTTTAAAGTCTATTTTATCTGATATGAGTATAGCTACTCCAGCTTTCTTTTGATTTCCATTTGCATGGAATATCTTTTTCCATCCCCTCACTTTCAGTCTGTATGTGTCCCTAGGTCTAAAGTGGGTCTCTTGTAGACAGCATATATATGGGTCTTGTTTTTGTATCCATTCAGCCAGTCTATGTCTTTTGGTTGGGGCATTTAATCCATTCACGTTTAAGGTAATTATCGATATGTATGTTCCTATGACCATTTTCTTAATTGTTTTGGGTTTGTTTTTGTAGGTCCTTTTCTTCTCTTGTGTTTCCCACTTAGAGAAGTTCCTTTAGCATTTGTTGTAGAGCTGGTTTGGTGGTGCTAAATTCTCTTAGCTTTTGCTTGTCTCTAAAGCTTTTGATTTCTCCATCAGATCTAAATGAGATCCTTGCCGGGTAGAGTAATCTTGGTTGTAGGTTCTTCTCTTTCATCACTTTAAGTATATCATGCCACTCCCTTCTGGCTTGCAGAGTTTCTGCTGAGAAATCAGCTGTTAACCTTATGGGAGTTCCCTTGTATGTTATTTGTCGTTTTTCCCATGCTGCTTTCAATAATTTTTCTTTGTCTTTAATTTTTGCCACTTTGATTACTATGTGTCTCGGCGTGTTTCTCCTTGGGTTTATCCTGTATGGGACTCTCTGTGCTTCCTGGACTTGGGTGGCTATTTCCTTTCCCATGTTAGGGAAGTTTTCGACTATAATCTCTTCAAATATTTTCTCTGGTCCTTTCTCTCTCTCTTCTCCTTCTGGGACCCCTATAATGCGAATGTTGTTGCATTTAATGTTGTCCCAGAGGTCTCTTAGGCTGTCTTCATTTCTTTTCATTCTTTTTTCTTTAGTCTGTTCCGCAGCAGTGAATTCCACCATTCTGTCTTCCAGGTCACTTATCCGTTCTTCTGCCTCAGTTATTCTGCTATTGATTCCTTCTAGTGTAGTTTTCATTTCAGTTATTGTATTGTTCATCTCTGTTTGTTTGTTCTTTAATTCTTCTAGGTCTTTGTTAATCATTTCTTGCATCTTCGCAATCTTTGCCTCCATTCTTATTCCAAGGTCCTGGATCATCTTCACTATCATTATTCTGAATTCTTTCTCTGGAAGGTTGCCGATCTCCATTTCATTTAGTTGTTTTTCTGGGGTTTTTTCTTGTTCCTTCATCTGGTACATAGCCCTCTGCCTTTTCATCTTGTCTATCTTTCTCTAACTGTGGTTTTTGGTCCACAGGCTGCAGGATTGTAGTTTTTCTTGCTTCTGCTGTCTAATAGTTCCATTTTTTACAATGAAATCTTTGATCCACTTGGAATTTTCTTGATAAAAAAAATATAGTAAGAATCCAGCTTATCTTTTTCCCCAAATACTGGCTGGCTGACTGGTTATCCCAACACCATTTATTTAAGAATCCATCTGATCAGTTACCTATTGCTGTATAACAAATTACCCCAATACTTAGTGGCTTAAAACAACAATAAACATTATCTCACACAGCTTCTTTAGATCAGGCATTCAGGAGCAGCTTAGCTCTGTGGTTCTGGTTTGGTGATCCTCATGAGGTTGCGGGCAAGATGTCACCCAGATCTGCAGTCATCTAAAGGCTTGACTGGGGCGGTGGGATCCACTTCCAAGAGAGCCCACTCATATGGCTGGCAAGTTGATGGTGGCTGTTGACCAAGGTCTCAGCTCCTCTCCACATGATCCTCCCATAGCACTGCTTGAGTGTTCTCATGACATGGTAGTTGGCTTCCCCCAGAGCAAATGATCCAAGGGAACACAAGACAGAAGTTGCAATGTCTTTTATGACCTAACCTTGGAAGTCACACACTGTCACTTTCATAATGTTCTTTAGGTTATGTAGGTCAGCCCTATCCAATGTCAGAGGGCCTAAGAAGGATGACAATACTAGGAGACAAGGATCACTGCGGGCCATCTTATAAGCTGGTTACCACCTTTCAGTTTTCCACTAATTTAAAATGAAATATGTTGGACCTATACTAAAACCCCATATATACTTGGGTTTACTTCTAGACTTTATTTCATTTTTCTGTCTATTCCTGGGCCAATATTGCAGTGATTTAATAATCGCAGCCTTATCATAATTTTATTACATGTAAAGGCAAGCCTGCCCTCATTACTGTTCATTTTCTAAAATTTTTTTCAACAACTCACAAATATCTATTCTTGAAAATGAACTTCCAATTTACTTTATTAGACATGAGAGACAGATTGGCCTCTGTGATAAATAGTGTTAAGAGTTGTTGTAGAAGCTGTGTCAAGAAAAATGCCTATACAGCATCATTAAACATGTTATGCTACTCAGAAAACACGTTTTAAGTTATTGTACACTTATTCATTCACCAAATATGTACTGAATGTCTACTACATGGCATGAACCATCTAGGTGCTGGACCTACAATGGTGAACTAAGCAGACATAGTCTCTGTCCTCTGATGAGCATGACAGACTATAAACAAAATAAACACATGATTAAGTGTTAAGTGCTATGAAAGAAAAGCTCAGGGGCCGAAACAGTGAGCGTAACAACAGGATCAAATCAATTTTAAAAGGTCAGGAGAAGTCTCTCTGCAGAGTTAATCAGAGACCTGAAGGGTGAATTAGAGTTGACCAGATGTGTGTGGGGGGAGTGGGGAGACAGGGAGAGGAGAATGGTCAGGAGTTGGTCCAGACAGAGGGAACACCGTAAGTAAAGGGCCTGGGATGAGGAGAGAACTTGACTTGTTCCAAGCACTGAAAATAAAGGCCAGTAAAGCTATAGTGTAGGGAGAGTGGGGTGACCTGAGAAGTATAGTGGCCAAGGAAGTAGGCGAGAGGAAGATCATATATTGCCTCAGGTAATATGTTGAGGCATACTGCCTCAACTTTCAGACAAAGAGTTAGACTGTATTGGTGCCAGGGCTATGACTGGCTAAGACATTAAAGTAAGGCAGCTAAACTCCCCAAAGAGAGTAGGATGAAGGTAGAAAGTCAATTGTGGAAAAAAATCTTTTGGGTAGCCACAGTAGCTGATGACAATCTGTCCTGTACACAACTAGGGGGGAAAAGGTCATACACCTTCCAGAGAGTTAACAAGTCCCAAGTAGAGAACTTAAGACCAGTTAATAGGTGGCCTTGCTCCTAAAGAGTGAACCACTTAAGGCAATAGTGGATTCTTGATACCAGACTCAGATAATCTCCCCCAATCATCCAGCCTCTAGTTATCGATAATAAGTGGACATGAATCTAAAGACTTCCATCATTCCAATTTCCATGGGTATCATAACATCAAGTTTTAAAAAAAAAATTCTACTACAATTTGAATTGGGGTTACACTGAATTTACAGACCAAGGGAAAACTGACATTTTACAAAGTTGGCTATTCTCATGTGAAAACAAGGTGTGACTTTTTTTTCCAAGTCTTTTTGTCCCTTTAAAAAGTTTTATGGTTTCCTTCACATAAATCATATACAATTCTTATCAAGTGTATTTCAAGTTTTGGGGTTTGTGACTGTGAATGGGGTTTTCTCTGTTATTTATTCTAAATGGTTATTGTTGGTGTAAAAGAAAGTTACTGAAATTTACACACTTAATTTGTAAATAAGCACCTTAGTAAAGTGCTTCTAATAGTTTGTCAGTTTACCTTTTTTTTCCTAATCATATCTTCAAAATTACAATAATTTTGCTTCCTCCTGTCATTTACCACTTATTTTTCAGTGTCAAATAACATTATGTCACACTTCCAAAAGGAAACATTTTTTAATGGAATTGATAACACCCTTAATTGGGTTTTTTAAATAAGTGTTTCTAGAATTTCCACTATAATAAATGATGTTAAACTATTACTTTGAGACATCTTTAAGTTAAGATCAGAAAGCACCCTTCAATCCTTCTTTTCCTATTACTAAAGATTTTCCTTTTTAAAATAAGGAATAAATGTGAAACTATCAAATAACTTCACAACATCTATTTAGACCATATGGTTTTCCTCCATTGATTTATTCATAACTTCAATTATATTCTTAATACCAATAAATTCCACTTGATATTTTTTAAATTAACTGCTGAATTCTAGTTTCTAAAATTTAATTTTCATCATCAAAATCCTGCAATTTTATTTTTCGTGTGTTTCCTTATTATAGTATTTTTCAATTGGGAATGTAACCAAAACATAAAAGGACATTTCCAGAATGTTAGAATTTAGGTAATTCTGTATTTTGAAATAAAATCCATCACCTTAATACATTTGCAATTCTGCCAATACAGCCTACAACGTATACTATCCTACATCATGTGCTATCTTTGGAGGTTAGTTTATTTCATTTCAGTGTTTATCACTTAGGATGTATTCAGCTGCAAGTAACAAAAACTCCAACTCAAACTTTCACGAAAAGTAAACTGACCATCTCCTATAATGATCACTACAGAGGCAGAGCTAGTTTTAGGGTTCTTTTGTTCAGGAGCCAAATGACGTTCTCAAGAACTCAGATTCTTGGAAAACAGTATGGAGATTTCTCAGAAAACTAAAAATAGAACTACCATATGACCCAGCAATTCCACTCCTGGGTATATGGGTGTATAATTCAAAAAGATACACGCACCCCAATGTTCACAGCAGCATTATTTACAATTGCCAAGATATGCACACAACCTAAGTTTGCATCAATATATGAATGGATAAAGATGTGATTACACACATATATACACACACACACACACACACACACACGCACAATGGAATACTACTCAGCCATAAAAAAGAATGAAATTTTGCCATTTGCAGAAACATGGATGGACTTGGAGGGCATTATGCTAAGTAAAGTAAGGCAGACAGAGAAAGACAAATACTGTATGATATCACTTATATGTGGAATCTAAAAAACATAAAACTAGTGAATATAACAAAACAGATTCACTCACAGATACAGAAAACAAACTAGTGGTTACCAGTTAGAAGGGGGAGGGGCAATACAGGGGTGGGGGAGTGGGAGGTACAAACCACAGGGTGTAAGAGGCTCAAGAATGTATTGTATAACACAGGAAATATAGCCAATATTTTGTAATAACTGTAAATGGAAAGTAATCTTTAAAAATTATATAAAATTTTTTAATTTTAAAAAATTTCCAGCAGAAAAAAAAACAACTCAGTTTCAAAATGGTAGTAAGACGCAACTGGGTGTGTTTCAAAGCATGAAAGTTTTCAATTTCTATGGAGTTCAATTTATCAATTTTTTTTTATCTCTTGTGCTTTTCATGACATAGGATTAGGCAAATGCTTTCTTAGCTATGTATTCTTCTAAGAGTTTTGTCATTTGAGCTCTTACATTTAGGTCTGTGATACATTTTGAGTTAACTTTTGTGTATGGTGTAAGGCACAGCTCTGGATTCATCTTTTTGCATGTGGATATCCAATCGTCCCTCTTGTTGAAAAGCCTATTTCTTTCCCACTGAACAATCTTTATAACAAATGGCACTGGGACAATTACTTTCCCATCAACTGGCTCTAACACTAATCACAGACCACCCCATGGAGCTGAAGATGGAATGGATCCCTGACAAAAATCAGAAAACTTTTTAGAAAGGCAGCAAGGACAAGTAGATGCTGAAAAGGCAACCAATAGGGCAGTAAAGAGGTTTAAAAAAAGTTTCCCATCTTTTTATGTTTAGGAACAATTTATGTACCATAAGTATGATTTGTTTGGAAGAATTCACCAGTGGAACTATTTGGGTATAGATTTCTGTGTTGGGAGCACATGGGGCTAGCTCTCCAACAACCCTCACTTACTGCTATTAATATTGTTATCCTTATGGTTCTTCTCCTCTACTTTAGTCAATTTGGGTAATTTACACTTTACTAGAAAAGCATCCATTTCATTTGGGCTTCAAATTTATGAATATAGTCATAATATATATATTTTTCCCCTTTTTCATATTTTGTTCTGTCTCAATTAGGTTACCTAAAGACTTACCTATATACTGGAGCATTTTTCCCAAAGAACTAACATAAATTTATCAATTGTCTGTTTTCTAGCGCATATTTTTTAATAACTTCTTTTTCTTTTATGTCTGTGCTGAAATGCTTTTTATTCCCTCTTGCTAAGAAATGTCACTATTTAAGGACATTAATTTTCCTCTATGTACTGCTTTGACCATATCTCAGTGTTAATATGCACTTTCCATTATACTTTTTTCTAGATATTTTTTAATCTTAGTTTTGCTTTTCTCTTTGACCCAATCAAGAGTTATTTACGAGATGGCTTGAAGTGGGGTGAGGGGAAATCAGCACTTTTTGTTTTAAATTTTCATGTACAACATTTTTGAAATTTCATTGTGGTTAGGGAATGCATTTTCTATTATATTCAGTTTGTTGGAAGTTTAGGTTTTATGATCTAAAAAAAAAAAAAATTCCCTGGGGCCCTGGGAAAAGAAGGAATCATCTCTATTTTCAGGGTAAAGCTCTCAACACGCATCTTAGATCACCCTTAGAATATTCATGCCCTCTATCATCCTGACTTCTTGTCTAACGATCTGTCAAAAAGAAACATTAGTGTCTCATTACTCTTTGCTTTCCTTTGCATTCCCAGTGATTAATGTTTATTGTGATGTAATTTATCCCATAAAAATTAATGTCATTACTTTATTGTGGCTTGTACTTTTCATCTTCATGATTACTTTTGTCCCATTTTAATGCTTTGTCTTAGGGTAACAGAACTTATATTCTCTTTGTTAGCATTTACCAAGTTCTTTCCTTAAAGCCTTTTAGTCATAGTCTTTGACACATAGGCTATGACTCAAAGCCTCTGACACATAGCTTTTACAAAGGAAATACAGCTGAATTGTTTTTGGTTTTGTGTTTGGTTGGTGGGTTTCCAGATGAGCTAGACTAGTCTGATGGCCTGTACTGCTAAACTCCAATCAAAGGACATGACACATAAATATATTCCAACTTCCCAAAAGGTCAGGAAGCTATACAACTCCATGCTCTCCTTTCAAAGTCAGAGAAATAAGCTAAAACCCAAGAGTGGTCTCCTCCATGGATGAAATATGTATCTAAGCAGCTCTTTAAGGGATGGAACATGAATGCTGTTGTTTTACATCTGAAAACAGTCATTTACAAACAAGATTATATATATATATAAACTCAGCTGAACACAATTACTGAGCCACAGACTTAGTATGTTCCTTTGTAGGTACCTGCTTTATTTCCTGGGTTTGCTTTATCCTTAAAGTTCAAATAGTTTGCCAGAATAGGCCTAAGTAAGAACCTTTAGTCATTATTGTTGGCTGGTTCTCAGGACACCCTTTTGATCTCTACTCACACTCTCTCTGGCATGGGAAAGTTCACTCATGATTTCCCTGCCTACTGCTTTAGTTTCCTGCTATGGAACACCTCTTGGGTTGAAGAGGTGTTATCTGTCCTCCATATCTACTTTTCATACTTACATACCTTTATCCTTTTCTTCTCTGCATTCTGTTCTCAAGCTTGTCATCCATGATACACTTCCTTGTTTTGGCATATCAAGTATTCTTTTGATTGCCTTAATTTTAAATTTTATTCCAATTCTGGTTTTCTTGCATTCTTTTATTTCAACCAGCTTTGACACTTCTGCTTTCATCTCATCCTGTTTCTCCTTAGGGCTCTCTGGTTTCCTTTTTGCCCGAGGCCATGATCTTTTAAGATCCCAGGAGACTTACACTAAATTTGTTGTAAATTTATACTAAATGTGTTTCTTAAATGCAATCATTTTTGGAGAGACACACTGTGTCTTCAAAGTCATTATTTCGTTTCCCTTATTTTCGAGAATCTTTTCAAAGCTACATGATAGACATCTTCCCTATACGTAGTTTTGTAGAGGAGAGGGCTATTTAAATCTAACGTTTTTGCAGACAAGGTAACTTGTCTTTAGTCTGCTCAATGTCCACTAAATGTTGGCAGGTTCTCCCTCTCAGAATGAAACTCAGATTGAAATGAGATGCGTTCTACTCTCAGCTCAACTGCTGATGTGTGACAGACATTCCTTCCAATGCGAGCATGTGGAGAGAGAAACTCTTCCTGCTCTGACAGGTACTCCTGTCAGCTGTCACACGCACCGTACATAATACATGAAACACATGGGCACCCACGGCTTTTCCTACTTAAAAAGCTTTTCTTTAAGTGACATGCATTCAAGGGTGTAGGGCACCCTCAGCCATCTCCCTCTAGCTCCTGCTACTGGGTTGCACATTGGGAGTTAGCTTTCAGAGGACAACGAACGGAAATGAACCAGTGGAGATGGAGAACGGGGCAGGTTAAGGACACTGATTGACTGGCTCATAGGTCTACCAATGAAGTAGCAGGATACAAAATTAATGCACAGAAATCTCTTGCATTCCTATACACTAATGATGAAAAATCTGAAAGTGAAATTAAGAAAACACTCCCATTTACCATTGCAACAAAAAGAATAAAATACCTAGGAATAAACATACTGAAGGAGACAAAAGACCTGTATGCAGAAAATTATAAGACACTGATGAAAGAAATTAAAGATGATACAAACAGATGTAGAGATATACCATGTTCTTGGATTGGAAGAATCAATATTGTGAAAATGACTCTACTACCCAAAGCAATCTACAGATTCAATGCAATCCCTATCAAACTACCACTGGCATTTCTCACAGACCTAGAACAAAAAATTTCACAATTTGTATGGAAACACAAAAGACCCCGAATAGCCAAAGCAATCTTGAGAAAGAAAAACGGAGCTGGAGGAGTCAGGCTCCTGGACTTCAGACTATACTACAAAGCTACAGTAATCAAGACCATATGGTACTGGCACAAAAACAGAAATATAGACCAATGGAACAGGATAGAAAGCCCAGAGATAAACCCACGCATATATGGTCACCTTATCTTTGATAAAGGAGGCAAGAATATACAGTGGAGAAAAGACAGCCTCTTCAATAAGTGGTGCTGGGAAAACTGGACAGCTACATGTAAAACAATGAAATGAGAACACTCCCTAACACCATACACAAAAATAAACTCAAAATGGATTAAAGACCTAAATGTAAGGCCAGAGACTATCATACTCTTTGAGGAAAACATAGGCAGAACACTCCATGACATAAATCACAGCAAGATCCTTTTTGACCCACCTCCTAGAGAAATGGAAATAAAAACAAAAATAAACAAATGGAACCTAATGAAACTTAAAAGCTTTTGCACAGCAAAGGAAACCATAAACAAGACGAAAAGACAACCCTCAGAATGGGAGAAAATAGTTGCAAATGAAGCAACTGACAAAGGATTAATCTCCAAAATCTACAAGCAGCTCATGCAGCTCAATATTAAAAAACAAACAACCCAATCCAAAAATGGGCAGAAGACCTAAATAGACATTTCTCCAAAGAAGATATACAGACTGCCAACAGACACATGAAAGAATGCTCAACATCATTAATCATTAGAGAAATGCAAATCAAAACTACAATGAGATATCATCTCACACCAGTCAGAATGGCCATCCTCAAAAAATCTACAAATAAATGCTGGAGAGGGTGTGGAGAAAAGGGAACCCTCTTGCACTGTTGATGGGAATGTAAATTGATACAGCCACTATGGAGAACAGTATGGAGGTTCCTTAAAAAACTAAAAATAGAACTACCATACGACCCAGCAATCCCACTACTGGGCATATACCCTGAGAAAACCATAATTCAAAAAGAGTCATGTACCAAAATGTTCATTGCAGCTCTATTTACAATAGTCAAGACATGGAAGCAACCTAAGTGTCCATTGACAGATGAACGGATAAAGAAGATGTGGCACATATATACAATGGAATATTACTCAGCCATAAAAAAGTAACAAAATTGAGTTATTTGTAGTGAGGTGGATGGACCTAGAGTCTGTCATACAGAGTGAAGTAAGTCAGAAAGAGAAAAACAAATACCATATGCTAACACACATATATGGAATCTTAAAAAAAAAAAAAAAAAAAATGGTCATGAAGAAGAACCTAGGGGCAAGATGGGAATAAAGACACAGACCTACTAGAGAATGGACTTGAGGACACGGGGAGGGGGAAGGGTAAGCTGGGACAAAGTGAGAGAGTGGCATGGACATATATACACTACCAAACGTAAAACAGATAGCTAGTGGGAAGCAGCTGCATAGCACAGGGAGATTAGCTCTGTGCTTTGTGACCACCTAGAGGGGTGGGATAAGAAGGGTGGGAGGGAGGGAGATGCAAGAGGGAAGAGATATGGGGACATATGTATATGTATAGCTGATTCACTTTGTTATAAAGCAGAAACTAACACCATTGTAAAGCAATTATACTCCAATAAAGACGTTAAACAAACAAAAAAAAAGAGGAGACTAAGGTTAAATAAGGTCATTCAGATGGGCCTTAATCCAGTATGATTGGTGTCCCTGTAAGAAAAGGAAATGAGGACACAGACATACAGAGGGAAGATCGTGTGAAGGCATAGGGAGAAAACAGCCACCTGCCCTGCCAACACCTTGATCTTAAACTTCTAGGCTCCAGAGTTGTGAGAAAATAAATTTCTCTTTTTTAAGGCAAAAAAAAAAAAAAAAAAAAGTCTACCAATGGCAAACTTTTGCCACTCAGCGTAACCCACATGCTTCCTGAAGTTAGGCATGCTGTGCAAATCAGCCTTTACACTGTGTCCTACGTTGGGTGGGGCCATATGCCCTATTCTAGTTCAGAAGCAGAACACGTGCTATATAATCCCTAACTAGTCTCAATCCATCCCACCAACCACATTTAGGAAGCTTCTACCCAGATCTTAGTATATGGCATTTGCTTTATAGCGCCATTGCCCGTGTTTGCCATCTGCATGGATGTTTTAACAGGAATCGGGAAGCGATCCATCAGGCCCAAGTAGTATGCCACCACATTATCTCAGAAACGTCAGACCTACGAGTTTGTTTCCTTTTTAAATTACATCATCTTCCACTGTTTTGGTGAGAACTGAGATTACAGGCTGCACTTGTGCATCTAATGCCTACTTTGCTTAAAAGGTTTCTTTTCCCACATCATTCTGAAGTCAAGCTACAGACTTATAAAGAACAACTGACAGCAACTGTTTTCTCACTCCCTCAGGGGTTAACACTCGTGTAGCTGTCTCCTTTGGTTGGCACACCCTGTACTGAAGAAAAAGAGCCATCTGCCTTGCTGTCTGAAAAACACCACTTGTCTGATATTCCCCTGCCAGTAAGGAGACTGCTCTGAAAACCCACATATTCAAGAAGCAGATTCACTTTTGAGAAATTAATGATCACACTATCAAAACCATACTCTCTAAAGTCATATACACATTTCAATTTAAAGTCAGATCTAAATTCAAATTTTGTCTTAGGCCTATGTTCGTACTCTTTATTATGGCTTGAATCTAAGTGATTCAGGTAATAGTAAAGACACATTTTAAAACAAAGGTTGGTTTTAAAAGTCCTTCTCAATGGGTAGCAACATGCTGTCTCCTGTGGATGAAGGTGATACCACTGACTCCCCATGTTTAGAGTAATGTTTTGAGTTGGTACTGTGAGCTGATGAGGCTCAGTGCTGCCTTGAAATACTAATTCTTAGGAAAGCAAACTACTGAACAGCATAAATATAAGTATTTATTCTTAGTAAGTGGAAAGAAATGTACCACAAATTTTATAGGTTCAGGTTTTCATCTATTATGGAAAAAAAAGGAACTTCAAGCATTTAAATTAATTCACATAGTTTACTGCAATTGGTAATGTTTCAATAATTTACAGTAATTCAAGACCAGCTCTTTGATAGCAACATAAATGAAAACCTGAATAAACATCTTACTTTGTGCTATCCTCTTTTATACAACATCATTTGTTTCAATATGAGATTAAGAGAAATGAAGACTAAATGCTGGTTTCAGAAAGCTGTTCTATAATTGAGTTCTTTCTATTTACTCTTACTTTGGATCAGAATACCCTATGTATCACGTGTTGGCAAGCTTTTCCTGTAACGCACAGAGAGTAAATAATTTTTGTTTTGCAAACCACATAACCTCTGTCTCATCTATTCAACTCTGCCACTGTAGAGTGAAAGCAGATGTAGACAATACATAAATAAATGAGCATCAGTGTGCTTCAATCAAACTATTTACATTATTAAAGGAGGCAGGAGGTAGTGCAATGACGTATAAAAATGTGGGACAACACGATTTCAAAGAATTACAGACTTCTTGACTTTTATATACAAAATAGAGAAAGCAAGGGGCAATATTTATATTATTTATTATTTATTCAAATTTTACGTGTAATAGCTAACTTTTATTCAGCTCTTACTACGTGTCAAGTACTGTTCTAAGTGCTTTGCATTAACTGTCTCATTTGGTTCTCATAAAAACACGAAGAAGTTTGAATCAGGGTGTTATGATATAGAGGAGATGCCAGGTCATACCAGGCTCCTTTTCACTTCTAGGAGTGGAAATGAATGGAAGGGAAGATTGGGATGGCAAGGTCCAAATGCCACATGCTTTGGGTTCAAATAACAGACTGTCAAAGTCCTAGAGAGTTTCCAGTGGGTCTTCTCTCCTGCCGTCCTTACTGCTTTATCCCTTCAACTCTACCATCCCATGATCCAAACCCTTACATACTGCTTTTAATTCTCAAATTATCAATTTCACTCAATCCCCTAATACCCTATTACTGACCGTGCTTCTGCAACACCATGAAAATTGGATGGAAACATGGTAGTAAGAGACACCGGATTTGCAATCCCTCTGATAAGACTTGGAACTGAATAAATGTTTCCCACAAAAGTGAGTTGGGAAGTAGGTGATTTTAAATGTTCATTTAAACACTAGCCTAACAAGAGGACAAATATCTTTGTCAAGAGCAGGTACACAAGACACTCTTTCAGGAAAGGAGAGGCTTGGGAACACTTTCTTCTTTGTAATACCTAGAAATGATCAGGACTTACACAACTGACTCAACAGTTAACTAACTTTTATGTATTTTATCTGTTTCAGATTTTTTTTTTTACTCATAGAAGCCATTATTATTAAGTTTACTTTTAGTTGAGGACAATAACGCTGGCAATAATGTGACAGGACTCCTTCCCGATGCAGATCATTTCCTCTTAGAATTATCACTTCTACAGAGAGATCTGACAGTGTGATGGTATCACTGTTTGTCTTTCTACAAAGTTCATCCTCAAAGGGAGTACTGTCAGCAACATTAGCGTCCAATAAATAGGAATTAAAGCATCTTCTAGTTATTCTGATTTTCTTTAAAAATTTTTCTGCATATTTGTCCTGTAATAATAGTGTATCAAAAATAAATAAAATCTTATCACCATCATCATCCAAACACTATACTAAATTCCCTGGAGGTTGATGACTCTACTATCTGATTTTATAGTTAAGTTTTTTTAATAGCTTTTCACTTACTCAAAATGATGGCAAGGAAGTGAGCAGTTAAACACGTTGAAGGGGAGTTTAATTATAATGGCCTAGAGCAGGGGTCAGCAGAATGTAATCCATGGGCCAAATCTGCCCACTCTTCTCCCTCTCCCTCCACCATCACCTGTTTTTGCAAATAAAAATTTGCTAGAACACAGCCACGACATTCATTTACGTATTGTCTAAGGTTGCCTTTACATAACAAAAACAAATTTGAGTAATTGTGACCAAGACTATATAGTCTGCAAAGCTTAAAACACTTACTTCTGGCCCTTTGCAGAAAGGTATTGTAAACCCCTGTTTTAGGCAAGAGATGTAAGGAACAAGACTATGGAAATGTATAACAAATATAAAGGGGGAAAAGGGCATGAATGTCGTTCCACAAAAAGAATTAACATCACTAGGCAAATGTTTCACAAATGACAAGTTTATGATAGAAAAAAGCCAGTAGAGGCTTTCTGTGGTTTTCTGGTATATGGTGAGAAGATTAATCAACAAAGGAGCTGGAATAATGCATTGTTATTGACAAGGTGGTTTGAAATATACCCCCAAAAGGTGAGCAGCTAGAGAATGCAGACATGAAATTTCTAACTTCTCTATCCCATCTATGTAGAACATATGCATAAAGATCTAGAGCACATGAAATTACAACTTTAAAAAAGATATTTTTCAAAATTTATACATGGGACTTCCCTGGTGGTCCAGTGGTAAAGAATCCGCCTTGCAATGCAGGGGACATGGGTTCGATCCCTGGTCAGGGAACTAAGATCCCACGTGCCGTGGGGCAACTAAGTCCGCATGCCACAACTACTGAGCTTGCGGGCCTCAACTAGAGAGGCTGCATGCCACAAACTACAGAGCCCACGTGCTCTGGAACCCACGCGCCACAACTACAGAGCCCACGTGCCCTGGAGCCTACGTGCCACAACTAAAGAAGAGAAATCCCGCACGCCACAACTAGAGAAAAGCCCATGCACCGCAACGCCGCGCACCGCAACGAAAGATCCCACATGCCGCAACTAAGACCCGACGCAGCCGAAATAAATAAAATAAATAAATAAAAAGCCTTAAAAAAAACTTATACATCCAAAAAAAATCATCCTAAAACAAATGGAAAACCAGAATACAATAGTCACAATTCATCTCCCAAAGAGAGAATCTTTCTTTTTCTTCAAAAATAGAAGCAATAAGTACCAAAAATCTCATAGACAAATAGGCAAAACAGATGAACCAACAGTTTACAGAAAAGAAAGCTCTTAAATATTTTTAAAATGCTCAATTATACTCATAAGAGAAATGTAAAGTAAAACTACACTGAAACACTACTTCTCACCTACCTGGCAAAAACCTTCTCTCCTGGCAAGGTTGAGAAGTAACTGAAAATGGCAAACACTGCTGATAAAAGTACAAAATAAAATCCCCATAAAGGGGAATCCTACAATATCTAATAAAATTACACATGCAAAATTATCCAGTACTTACGCTGCCATAAAAAGGAGTAAGGAATATCTTTATGTACTATTATGGAGTAATCTGCAGGATATACTGTGAAATTAAAAAAAGATGGAGAACAGAGAGTATACAATACTACCTTTTGTATAAGAAAATATGTACTTATTTTTATGAAAAAAATTAATAAAAATGGAGGAGACACTGGGAATGGGTGAAGGGGTTAGAGATGGAAGTGAGCCATCTCTAAAGATAGCTTTTTATTTAATTTTGACTTTTGAACTTAATGTACTGATATATACGTGTGTATATATCTATACATACATATATACAAATACATATACATCTATGTACTTGGGTATATATGTATACATATAGATATATATATACAGAATTAAATCAAAACACATAATATGTAAAGAAATGGAATTAAATAAACCAACATTTATATCAAATTGGTAAAACATCTACACACAGAATTGTTTGAAGAAAATTTTCAACTCAGTACTCTCTCTGTACATCCTTGGTAGTATACATTGAAAGGACTCCAACCTTAAAAAAACACCTGCAAAAAATCTTGAACTTTATTCAGTAGTTTTATTCTTAATAATATTGGTACTGTAATTTTAAAATGTTTTATGTAGGGCTTCCCTGGTGGCGCAGTGGTTGAGAATCCGCCTGCCAATGCAGGGGACACGGGTTTGAGCCCTGGTCTGGGAGGATCCCACATGCCACGGAGCAACTAGGCCCGTGAGCCACAATTACTGAGCCTGCGCATCTGGAGCCTGTGCTCCGCAACAAGAGAGGCCACGATAGTGAGAGGCCCGTGCACTGCGATGAAGAGTGGCCCCCGCTTGCCACAACTAGAGAAAGCCCTCGCACAGAAACGAAGACCCAACACAGCCATAAATAAATAAATAAATATTTTTAAAAAAAATCTATAAAAAAAAATGTTTTATGTATATTGTAGGATAAAGCAAATAACTTATTATTAAGAAACAATTATTTTCAATGTAAGAGAAAAAGGACAGAAATATTAAAGTGAAAGGAGCTAAAAAGTTAAAAACCATCTGCTGTTAAATTTGACTTTGAAATATCAATGTGAACTCATAATTATTTTCATTTCCTAGCTCTGACCACTGTTTTTTCTAGCTATTTTGAAGCAATGGCCACCTGTCACAATAGAGCCCAGATCTTGGTTTCTAAATATCATTCTCCCCTAAAAGAAACCAGGGCTTCTTGGAGAGAAGGCTGGCTCTAGGTCTTGGAAAAGAACAAGATGAAAACAGAATATATCCAAACTGAAAATAAATGAAATATTTAAAGTCTTCAAAGGTCCTTAAAATCAAGAGGCATTTCTACTACCACCATTCTCTAGCAAACAATCTACTCATTTCTAAAATGAATTGGTGATATCTGGATGAATATTCAGAGAATTATGCTGAGTGAAAAAAGGCAATCCCGAAAGTTACATAGTGTATTATTCCATTTCTATAGTTCTCGAAATAAAATTATGGAAATGAACAAATTAGTGGTTGCCAGGGGTAGTACTGAGGTCAGCAGGAGGAAAATGGGTGTGGCTATAAAAGGGTAACAACAAGAGGGATCCTTGTGATGAAAATGTTCTGTATCTTGACTGTATCAATGCCAATATCCTGGATATGATATTGTTCTATAGTTGTCAAGATGCTACAATTGAGGGAAACCTGGTAAAAGGGGCAGAGGATCTCCCTTATACAGTATCTTAGAACAACATAGGAATCTATAATTATCTCAAAATAAAAAATTAAATAAATAAATGAGACACAAATGTTTATTTCCTAAAATTACCCAAGTTTTTCTTAGAAGTCTAGTAAAACAAGCATAGAGAACTGTAAAAGAAAAGTATAAACTATAAATAATCCCCTAAAGTACCTTTTAGACAGTACATGAAAATGTCTTCCATGCTGGAGAGGTATGGAGGGAAGGGAACCCTCCTACACTGTTGGTGGGAATGTAAATTGGTACAGCCACTATGGAGAACAGTATGGAGGTTCCTCAAAAAACTAAAAATAGAGCTACCATATGACCCAGCAATCCCACTCCTGGGCATATATCTGAAGAAAAACATGGTTTGAAAGGATACATGTACCCTAATGTTCACTGCAGCACTGTTTACACTAGCCAAGACATGGAAGCAAACTAAATGTCTGTTGACAGAGGAATGGATAAAGATGTGGCACATATATAGACAATGGAATATTACTCAGCCATAAAAAAGAATGAAATAATGTCATTTGCAGCAACATGGATGGACCTAGAGACTGCCATACTGAGTGAAGTAAGTCAGACAAAGACAAATATCATGATATTGCTTTTATGCGGAATCTAAAAAAAAAATGATACAAATGAACTTAGTTACAAAACAGAAAAATACTCACAGACTTGGAGAACGAACTTATGCTTACCAGTGGGAAAGGGTGGGAGGTTGGGGGAGGGATAGTTAGGTAGTTTGGGATTGACATGTACATATTGCTATATTTAAAACTGCTATATTTAAAATGGATAACCAACAAGGACCTACAGTATAGCACAGGGAACTCTGTTCAATATTCTGTAACAACCTAAATGGGAAAAGAATTTGAAAAAGAATAGATACATTTATATGTATAACTGAATCACTGTGCTGTACACCTGAAACTAACACAACATTGTTAATCAACTGTACTCCAATACAAAATGAAAAGTTAAAAAAAAAAAAAAAAGTCTCCCAGGGAGAAAAACCAGTGTATGCATATAATTGTTAATAAGTACTGTTTTTCTTAATTATATATTTCAACACTATAATTTACACTGCAGAGTGTTAGTTTAAAAAATAAATGCAAATTTTTTATTTTCTAAAAATTAATGAATTTTAAATCTTGTGTATTCCTTCAATAGTCTGAAAAGAAAAAAGTAATTATACTTAATTTTTTAAACCTTAGTATTCTAATGGAGTTTGTAAAGATACCAGAAAATATTAAAAAGGGCATTTCTTTAGATATAATAAATCCAAGAATGATTTTGAATTTGGTGTATAAATTTTCTACTGCTGTATATTTATGTTCAAACACAGTCACCAAAATCCTACTCAAATAAGATTACCACAATGACAAAAAGAGAAGATTCAAGCAGTGTTAGATAAATCCTCTCTAAAAGGAGTCACCATAGAGTCAAAAAAAAAAAAAAAAGGTAAAGGAAGGTTGCATTTACACTCAGCTCACACACATATTTATGTACTACGCTGTGTGAAAACAGATTATACAAAGTCATAATCAGCCACCTAATGCCTCAGGGGTATATAAGTTCTCTCAAGGTTAACTTCATCGAGGTTCTACAGTGAGAGTTATTTATCACAGTATAGTCCTCAGATCAAAAGGCTACTGTGAGAACTAGGTCCTTTCACTCAGGAAAATTATTTTTCTTTCCTTTCTATCCTGCTCTAAAATTACAATAATCAACTTTAAATCCTTTAGGTCTGAGAGTTTTGCAATAAAGCGTGGTACCAAGTCATAACTCAATGTAGAGAAAATGAGGCCTGCCATTGAAAAATTAATCTGCTCCAAGGGATAGATCTAGAATACGTAAAACAGATTTTTTAAGATGCCAGGTTGTGCATATGGCTTAGTTTCAGTATCTATTATCAGTATAGCACTTTAAATAATCACCCTGAAAAATTCACTAGTTATTTTTAATTGATTGAGATTAGAAACCTGCCCAGCTACATATCTTTCCTCTAATAAATATTAAGTAAAGGCCTAAATACTTTTCATGACCAAAGGAGAATTCTAGCCAACAGTTAATTCTAAGAAGGAAGCAACCACAGGGTAGGTGGTCAGGAAGCATAGCTAGCTCTTGGCCTATTTGAAACCTCCTACTGACACTCATGAATAACTTAAAAAATAAATAAATGAGAGATAGTCAAACTGTATATTTAAATGGAGTGAATCAAGCAAAAGATAAACAGAGAAGATGAGGAAATGAAGATGTGAGAGAAGTAACCTGAGGAAGAAAGAGATACATGGAAATGGAGAAAAGACCAGACCTGGACATTGAAGTAGAAAAAAAGAGAAGAGAACCTACTAGTAGGTGAGACATAAAACGGACTCAAAGAATAAGTAACACAGAGGTACAACAAGAGAAATACAAATATTCTTACCACAAACATCCAGAAAATTAGCACTAGTTTCAATAAAGGTTTTTTTAATTAAGTAATTATGGAAATAACGACGGTATCAGAGATACCTGACCACATATTTTTTCTAAGACTTTGGTATATGTTTAAGATTATCTTTTGATCCTATTAAATTTCTTAACATTTGTCACTTTAAAATTCAACCAGAGCGAGAAGATAGCAGATATGATTGCCAACCCATCATTTTGTTTCTTCAGTACATATGCTATAAATGGCAACTGCAGGTCTTACTATTCGAATGTGCTGAATTGCTACTCCGTGTAAGTAAGTACATGGAGTAACACATAGGCAGAACCATTTCCAGTACGGAAATTCCCCAAAGTAAAACTCGCCCCTCCTCCCAGTGGGCTCACAACTTGACAGCAGAGGACAGACTTCCCTTCCTCGGGGGCTTCTCATGTAGCTAACCTGGCAGCTTCTCCTCCCACTGCTCCAGAAACAGCAGCCTAGGTGACTGGGGCTGCGGAGGGAGCACTGGGCCAGGGTTACAAAACTTGGGACAATCAAGCCAACACTAACTTGTCACATACTCTTGACATGTTCTAAAACACATAGCAAAGAAAAGCTTATGTTTCAACAGGAATCTTCAGCAGTTATTCCCACTGAAGAATGTCAGTAACCCTAACGAGACCTAATATTGATAAAGAATCGAGAGTAAAATCTGTTTTGCCCCCAGAACACACCCCCCCTTCATTCACTGACATTATGGGCCTGGCATCTGAGTAGGCTACCCGGAGCTACACATTTGCATGACAGTGTTCCTCTAAGGTCTAACTGCTTTAAAATACCTGCTGTTTTCTGCACTGGTCTGATGAGAATCAGCCCCACCAGCCACTGAAATTTAGGTAACTGAGGAGCTTCATTCATTTATTCAGCAGATTGTATAATGAGCACCTGCTGTGCCAGGCACTCCACTGGGTCTAGTGAAGAACGTTATCGGGAACAAAACTAACTGGCCCCCTGTCCTCTTGAAGTTTACATTCTAACACTGAAGAAACAAACTAACAAGTGGTGGGAATGTTAAAGGGTGCTTCATTCTAAGAAGGCCATGAAAGAGGAAGGAACACCTCTCCTCCAGCCCCTGATGTTATGTGGCCTGCAAAGATGACAGCAGAATGGCAGAGCCAGAAGTAAAACGGAGAAAGTGTGGTAATATCTTGCTTATAAAATTTCTTTATGAAAGTATCTATTGCTCTAAATGAGGGCAATAACTCCAGAGGCAAAGCGGGAGCCTCAAGATTCATTCAGCCAAAGAGCCTTCCTCGATTTGCCCTAAGACCCAAAGAATCAGGGCTGCAGTAAAAATTCCTATCTCCAGGGCTTAATTACTGAGTATTATTCCTTTTTACAGTAACCTCCAGAATGCCCTGAATAGTAGCATCCCCCAAAGAGTTCCATGAAGCCTAAAGATACTGTCTTGAAATTGCTAAACTCCTGAAAGTGAGGTTCCTAAACTGAAGAGTGACAGCAGGAACTGCTGTGGAACTGGTGTCTCTTCTCTATGGTTCTCACAGTATTCCAAACAGGGAGCCCCCAAATCCTCTGGAGTAGAATGTCAGCACTAAGGGACCACATAGTAATCTTGTGTTGAGAAGGTATCCAAAATGTTTTATTTAAATGCATTCCTAGCCAGATGTAAAGTCACTCATTACGAGCAAGAAAAATATAATGATAAACTTAAAAATTAAAACCTAAAAGCCTAGACTATGATTCTTTTAATAACAATGGCCTGTAAAAAAAAAAAATGAAATAATGCCATCTGCAGCAACACAGATGGATCTAGAGATTATCATACTAAGTGAAGTAAGCCCTACAGAGAAAGACAAATGTCATATGATATCGCTTATAAGTGGAATCTAAAAAAAAGATACAAATGAACTTATATACAAAACAGAAATAGACTCACAGATATAGAAAACAAACTTCTGGCTACCAAAGGGGAAGAGGGGAGTGGGATAAATTAGGAGTTTGGGATTAACATATACACACTACTAAATATAAAGTAGATAACCAACAAGGACCTACTATATTGCACAGGGAACTATACTCAATATTTTGTAATACTCTATAAGGGAAAAGAACATGAAAAAATAGATATATGTATAACTGAATCACTTTGCTGTGCAGCTAAAACTAACACAACCTTGTAAATCAACCCCACTTCAAGAAAACGACAACAGCGGCCTGACAGTATCATTCCTAATTTGCCATCTTCCTTAAGGTAGTACTGCTCATAGTTCTCAATTCTAAGTGGAAAAAAATCCCACAGCTTAAACAAAAAAGAGAATGTACCCACAATGCAAGTAAGTAGCCCTGGAGTGGAAGGCTTTTACCTGTAAGGGACCCAGGCTCCTAGAGTGTCATCAGGGCTTGAGTCCCTGGGCTCTGCTCCCTCCAAGTGCTGCATTCCTCAGAGGAGCTCTCCCACAGAGCCAAGAAGGCAGCCTCTTGGCAGCCCACACACAAGCAGCAATCCAGAAAGAAAAGGCAGTCTTGCCTTGCTAGTCCCGCAGAAAAGTACCAAACGGGATGCCAATCGGCCTAGTTGATCCCATGCCCATCCCCTGAACTAACGCTGTTCTCCAAGATGATGCTGTAGAGTTCTGTGGGAGGAAGAGGGGGCCGGGGTGAGGGGACAGCAACTAACAGCTTCCCCCGAAGAACTGTGTTCCGGCATGTGCACGCAGTGTGGAAAAAAGGGGGGCTTGCAAAAAAACTAGACACAAGGAAAACCATTCCAGATAGCAAACTAGAGTTGCCATAGCCCACTGTACCAAATTTTTCAACTTTTCATCTTTACAAAAGTAAGCCTTTCTTTAAGTTAAATCTTACATTTTATTTTTGTACAGAGGGCAAACAAAGAGAGAAAAGCAGAGCTGGATGGAAAGTGGGGAGGAACAGTGTCTTCCCCCCACCACTACATACCTCCCTTACCCCCAAATTGATACCTGAGGGAACTCCCATAACTCCTGGAGTTCTGAGGAGCAGTCTTAAAACCAGGGCTCTAATTTAGATGTTTTTGGGGAAAAGCTGCACTAATGTCCCAAACCATGCCTTAGAAATGTTGCACCATATTCCTTTCTATAACGATCATTATTTAATCCTTATTTGCAATTGCAAAGAGAAATTAAATAGTTAAAATGTTTAATGATTTTATTAAATGCTTAAAACCCACCACATTTTGGCTCCATCTAGGATGCATTCTTATTTACTGTAGTGCAAGCACATATAAAGGTCTCAGAAATCAAGTCCTCCAGGGATGACTGCCAATTGGTTTAATTGTCAAGATCAATATCAATGCTCAGAGTTACTAAAACCTTCAAACCTACAGAAAATTCTAGCTGCATAGTATTTCCAGACAACATTTTGAGATTGCTTTTATAGAAAAAATTTTTATGAGTCATACCTTAGCTTATGCCATAAGCCTGAAAGAACATTTTAATGATCAGATTAGCTAATTGCTCCAAATGTCCTCCCTCATTAAAATAACTTAGTAATGAAACACATTGTCAAAAATTATCATTTCTAGCACCAGAAATGAATAGGTACAGCTTACACATCAATCCATGAACATCACTAATGATTTAAAGTTTTATTAAGCTACATTCTGTGTTACTATAGTTTTTTTTAAAACAAATATAATTGAGAAGTACATCTGTCCATAACTACAACAGAGTGTGAAAGAGGAAAAAAAGATACACTTAATTACAAATCATAAATACAGCAGCAGAGAAAGTTCAGCTCATCTATTTTGTTTTTAAGAAGGTACTGTCATCACAGAAGATATGCCCAGGGGTCAGATAATAGTATGTGCACCTCTCAGACCATCCTCAACATGCTAACACTTAACTCATTAATATCTGTTTGCTTTCTCTTCAGTCCCTCAGGTCATAGCTATGTGACACCTATGTCATCTGAGCACCTGTGCCACTATGTTTTAAAAATTGGTTCTGTGTTTTCTGGTTTCTGTATCATGTTGAAGTAAGAGGAAGAAAGAGGTAGGAGAGAAAAGTGGACAGACATGGAGGCAGGGAAAAAACAGAAAGAGGAAAGAGCCCGATAAAGAGGTGAAGCAAGAGAAAAAAACTTAAAAACATCACATTTTCTAAGACCACGAGTATCCACATATACATCAACTACAAGAGTGCCCCGAGTCTCTCAAAGAGAGACTACATTCTGACTACAAACACATGATTTCAAGGAGAAAGAAATGGAAGAGATACTTAAAGAGATTAACATGATCAAGCAGGTATTTTTCTGATAAGCTCAGAAATGTTCAAAAGACAAAGACAAGTCGTGTATAAAAGAATAGCATGAATCTCTAGAATTATTATCAGGAAACAATGTCAGAATAAAATGAGGTTTGTAAAAAATGAAGTTCCATTTAGTTATACTACACTGTTAACAATTACAGAAAACATAACTCTACAAATACTTTCTTGGTCAAAGAAAATAATCTTCAGAATACATACAGAAAACTAAACATTGGAAAAAGGTAAACTAAAATCCAAAGATTGGTGAAGACAGTGAATTAGTGAATCTTAGATACTCTAAATAAACTGCAGCCTCCTAACTTGCACAAATTACTACGTAGGAACTTATGGATGAGCTCATGGAATACCTGCCTTAATCTTTCAAGAGAGGTAACAAATATGAGTGCTTCTAGGAGCTGGCAATGTCCTACTTCTTGATCTCAGTGGTGACTACACAGGTGTTTATTTTACAGTTGGATGAACTGTACACATCAGCTTTATGCACTATTTTATGTGCTGTATTCCACACAAAATAAAGGTTAAAAAATTTAAGAGGTACCAGATGGCTGGGGAAGGGCAAATGTTTCAAGAACTATAGCCAGACATAATTAATATGAATCCCTACCAAGAGTCTTACAAACTAAGAGAATAGTTTGTAAAAGCTAATGAAGATGTCATGGGAATTCATACACTACAAGGCCATGAAACCCTCCTTTTTCAACAGTGTTACTTGTCAGCAACTATAGCTTGTAAGAGCTATGAGGTGTCCTACTCACACAGTGCAGCCCTCATGGTAAGGGAGTGGGGCAAGGTAAGATGGAGAAGTGCCCTGAATGTTAGAACTGTTGTGTAATTTCCTAAGTTTGAAGAACCAGACATAAAGGGAATTAATTACCGGATCAAATTCACTCTAGAGAGAGGACTCTGGGATGTGCTGCAAAGGTCTATGTCCTGTCCTCTCAAGATGTGTAGGTAAGAATATGGAAGGCATACAACAGCAGATTTCACGGATAATGAACTTGGGCATGATAGATGAATTCAGGGGATGGTTTCTGAAATTAGGACCAGAAGCCCTTAAAATTCAGATGGTAAGGATGCATGCCTAAAAGTATAAACATGTGGAGAGATGGGTAGGAAGTCGAGGGTGTTTCCACTAATGGCTTCTATTTCTTCTATGAAGGACACCTGTGAGGAGGGAGACACCAGGGGACTGAGAAGGACGGGGTAAAGTTGATGCAGAGAATGGAAGAGAAGGCTGACTGGAAACATAGTGGAAATTTTAAGATTTAAATTTGCAAATGGCAAAGAGTACATTTTCACCAATGGATGTCTATATTTTAAAAGTAACTCCAAATCCACTCTTTTTTGAGATTCTTTTCCCATATAGGACAGAGTATTGAGTGGAGTTCCCTGTGCTATACAGTAGGTCCTTATCAGTTATCTATTTTATATATAGTAATGTATATGTATAACAGATTCACTTTATTGTACACCTGAAACTAACACAACATTGTAAACCAACTATACCCCAATGAAAATTAAGAATAAAACTAAATTAAAAATTAAAAAATAACTCCATTATTGATATGAATGACTCATTTATATTTTAACAAAGATTTTTAGCCCTAATTTCAGAGAATATTCAAAATCAAATTTTAGATATGAGATATTCTGAAATCTTCAGTTACCTTAGTATTTTTAAAAACCTTATATCTTAATAAAATGCATCAATGGATTTATCACATAACATGACTGATAAAGGACTAGATTTGGCCAGATAGGTCCCTTCCAATTTAAATCAGAGAAAATGAGGAAATAAACGAACTGAAACTTAGTTATAATCATATAATTAGAACTTCCCAATGGATACAAGAAAGTAAACCACTACCACATACATTAAGTGTTGCTTGGTTAATTATTTTAAGCATCTATAGTTACATAGCAGAGAGAATTCCTTAACGTAGTCAACTAAATATAGTTAAGTTCAACAGTTTCTTCATTTAACTTTGCTTCATTCTATTTCATTTTGAGATATTTAAGCACAATATAGTCAATAACATTTTGCCCTTATCCTTCAGGATATGTTTTTCATAAGAGCAAGGGTTAATGCCTTAGCTAGCAGAGCTAAACAGTGTACGCCAGCCTTACAAAGCCAATATGAAAGCCAATGAAATGTAATTAACTGTATGCGATTTAATAAATGTGTGGTTTTGATATGCATGAAAAAATACAGATTGATCATTTGAGTTAATTCTTTTCAGGAGCTTTTAAAGCATTAAATGATACAAAAAATGTTCCTGCAAATGAAATGTGAGGACTGTTAAATTTAACTTTTCTGATGTTGCTTTTACCAACATTTTCCCCAGAAAATTAATTTCTAAAATGATAATTACCAATGAAAAACATTGTTTTAAAAGATCTCTTCCTTATATTCATTTATGCAGGCATAAACATAAGACCTAAAATGAAGTCATACCTTCCCGATTTGTTCACAGCTCTGGTTTTTTGTCTTAAAAAAATAATCTGAACCTTGGTGAAATGGACAGTGGTCTAAAATGTTGATTCAGAACCCAATTCTACCGCAAAATGTGTTACTTGGGCAACTGGTCAACCTCGCTGTGGGCTGGTTCCCTATCTTCAACCTCATGGGATCAATGTGAGGACTACACAGGCACCCTATGCCCTTTCCACCCTACGGAAAGCACTCTGCACAGAGGCTGACACAGGATCTGCTCAAGCACATTAGACTGATGCTTCCATTCATCATTTGTATGGAGTCCACTGTGAATGGTCCTTCACCCAACAATGACAAACATGGCCCCTGTAACTACAAATCACATGGTCTGTGTATGCTAACCTAGTTATTGTGGTTTCTATTCATGACAGAGTGATAATATTTACAATAGGTCTGGGAGTGGTGGGCAGCCCCACTGGGCATTCAGAAATGGACTATAGCCAATTCTTGTGTGAACCATTAAGGAAACTACACAAAGGGCACAACTAATTAGAGCTACATACTTTTTGAATTTTATGGAGTAGAAACAGAATATGGGTTAAGCTGTTAATTCCAAGTAGTAGTAAAATTTAACTTCTCTCAATTTGTGTTTTTTTTAAATTATGGGTATTTCAAAAATTGGGAGTCATGGTCAGTACATTTTATAAATCCAAATGTGGTCTAAGTTTATATCAGTTTTTATTCTAAATGCCAGCAATTTTCAAAACAACCCCCAAATGAAAGATATTCACTAAAATGTGTAAGCACCAATCCGAGGTTAAGCCAGGCACCTTAAGAAGAGTAAAAGAGGATATACAGCTGACCCTTAAACAATGCAGGGATTAGGGGTACCAACCCCAAACAGTTGAAAATTTGCATTTAACTTTACAGTCTAGTTGGCCCTCTATGTGGTTCTGCATCTGTGATTCAACCAACCACAGGTTGTGTAGTACTGTAGTATGTATTTAGTGAAAAATATCTGCATATAAGTGGACCCGCACTGTTCAAACCAGTGTTGTTCAAGGATCAACTGTAATCTACGTCATGGTCTTGAATTTTTCCATGCCATCATCTGCATCACTTAGATATCCAGCCTCTACTCAAAAAAGGTAACAATAACAGGATCCAAATTAGAGAAACTGCCTCAGGAAAAGAAACTGTAAATTGGGATAATGTGGAAGTTTTTTAAAAAACAAAAAACTAATGAGCCAATGGGATATGATCACCAGAAAAACACATGTATCCACCTGACACTTAACCTACCCTTCTATGCCTTGTTCTTCAAGGCAAATCCTATTTCAACAAGCTATTTCCATATATAGTGTGCTCCTGCATCCATGACATGACAAATTAGTTCTTCAGCCTGGTGTCTGTCTTACTTCAGATCCTTACTCTCTCAAAACATAGGCCAGAACTCATTTCCTTTTAAGAAGTAGTGAATGCCTGAATCTTTTCATGCTACTCTTTTTCTTTTTAAAAAGAAAAGGGGGGATGGGGGAGTTTCTCCAGATCACCAACAATCAGTAATAATCTGAAATGCCTCTTCTCTCTTATCCTCAGAAATGGACATGGGAAGGGATGGTTAAATCCCAAACTCGTGCATCTGTGAAGGCCTACAGGTGCCTCTGCTACCATCGTTTAAATATGGAACTAGAAATAATCTACTTCAGCCTGTCTGAGCCTCAAATTTCCTTCAATGTCCAGCCCACAGTCACACTATAGGCTCAGCTGGTCTCCAGAGCTCTAAGTAAATGAAAACAGGGACCACGGCCTGTGAACTTAAACCTTCATGTAAATACCCTGTTTCTGGTAAATCCACAGATTTCTTGGTCAAGGTACACTCTCCTGCCACCAGCAGGAATGATCTTTTCCCCCTTTAGCTCAGAGACTTACTTCCTAATCCCATTTAGAGGATCACTAGCCTCTAGGGAAAGGAAAATTTTCAAAAATACTGGAGATCTCTGGAATACAGGATTATAAAAAAATTGGACATTAAGAAAACTACGCACAGATGCTAACAACTTTTAGTCTCTAGGCTCAGCGTCCACTGCTGAACGCCCATTCTTCCCTTTACGGCGCACTCATCCTGTTACTACTTTTAGATCACGCTATTTGCCAGGCTGGGGGTCTCTCACTCTCCCCTTTGATCCGTTATATACTGGTTGACTCAAATAGTTCACTCCTCGCAAACCAAACTTACTGTTATTGGGGCACCTCACCCATATAGCACCAACATCATGAACTTACGTTGTTGTGCTACATAAAAAAATGGCATAAACACGAGACATAAAGGACAAAAAGTCGAACTTCATCCTCTTCCTGCTGCTTTATCAGCAGCCTGGCAATGCTCAAGAAGTAAATTCCTTAGCTCTACCAACAGGGTGCTCTCTAAGATCCCAAAGGGCAGGTAAACCTTCACAGGCTGTGTACCCATATTCCTCACTTCTTAGTCCTCTATCTGCCTCCACGTAGCTAGTCCCTTCCAGACACACACCAGGGCAGCTCCCTCCTGGACATCTTGGTCAGTCACACTCAGGTCCAAGAGTCAAGCAGAGTTTCAACCTGGAGGAAACCCAGAATTCCTCCTACCGCCCTGCTCTCCAGCCCCTGTGCCACTCTCCCGTCTGGGAAGCTAGCCTCTTTTTCAGATGCGCAACTCCAAGAATGACTTTCCCCTTAAGTGATAATGAGCCACAGTCTGATAAGAGTGAGCCCACACCCTTATCACAGAACCACAGCCCTCATGAAGTCAAAGTCACACACATACAAATGGGATCTTCTTTTTTTTTAACTGCAATCACAGGGCAGCTGAAGACTGAGGAAAGAGGCAGCAGAAGTAGTGGAGGCACAAGGATACAGAAGGGAAATGAAGAAAATGCCAGAACTAAAGTTCACTTTCAAGTTACTTCTGCCTAGGGGGCAAAAAGGAGGTGGAAGAGCAAGCCAGCCACAAACTCTACAGTGACGTGTACAAAACTGTGAGAAGTGCATTCCAGAGATAGGACAGAGGCTAACAACATGAGAAACAAGGGGCAGAGCATCAAAATGTTCTGTTCTGTGAGTGGCTTACTCCATCTGTACCTTAAAACTGGAACTCTCTGCAGATGAACCTTCTGCAATCAATAATACTAACAGCAAAAGCTATCCTCTATTCAGTGTTTGCTACCATGTCCCAGGCACAGGACTTGGCGCTTTTTATCACTTACCAAGTCATGATGATGAGTAATAAAAATAGCAGATCACATTTACCGAGTTGTTAATCTTCATAACAACTCTATGAGTTAGACACTAGTATTATTCCAGTTTATGAGTGAAAAAGGCTGAGTTGGAGATTAATTGGCCTAAGGTCACACAGTTATCAAGTAGTAAAGCCAGGAACTGAACTCAGTGCACCTGGGTTATACACTAAAACCTAAGTGCTTAACAACTGCCCTATGCTGTCCCTGACACAGCATCATCCCCCACTTTAAAGGTGAGAAAAAAGTAGACAGGTTAATCTACCAAAGTCTCACAGAAGTACAGTGCTGAACTACAATATGAACTTGCTTCATCTTTATTATTATAATATACCCCTTCTCTCACTGAAACATTACACATGTTTAGCTACTTATAAAGCAGGATTCCTAGATTTAAACTCAATCTCCATTTGTTTTCAAGGACTTAAATCTACTTTCCAAAACGGGAAAAAAATTCCATAGTGTGTGTGTAACTGGCTAGATACTAAGCTACACTCTAATGCATAAATTGTTCCCTAGGAATTAATACAGTACTTAAGAAACTTGTATTAACTCTTTCAGGTCGTATCATTCAGTGAACTGAATTCTTAATTTACTAATATGGTACCCAAGAGGTTCAGAAAAACATAACTTCCTCTGAGGGTATGGGGAGAAAAAAACCTGTAAAGCCATTTAGAAATATAAGCTAAATTTAGAATACAATTAAAAAAACAAGCTACAGGGAAATATTGTTCTAGTGAATTGACCCCTGGCCCTCAAGAATTTGGCAGAAATGAAACTAAAGGGAGGTTGGAAATATCTATGTCTTTTGGATAGGAAACCACCTTGGACACAGTATCTGGGCCCAATGGCTAGACTTGACTATAGTCACCAGAGAGCAGATGACAGAAAAAGTTATCTTGCTCCTGTTTCATCAGGTACTTTTGGGAGAGACAGAGTGAGAGCAGTGGCTTTAGGAAGAATCGCCAGGTCTCCAACTGGCCCCACTATCTTCCCATTCTCTCTCACAGCTTCCTCATTTGGGGGTTCTAACCTATCACAGTCTGTCTTCCAGCAATAGTTCTCCTTGTCACTGTCTCACGGTAACAGCACATCAGCATTAAGTCTCCAGCAATTTAAATCTCACTGTATATACTGTATACTCAAGACAAAATAAACACTACTAATGTCACATTAAATACACTCTTTAACCTACAAAGTGATTGCTCCATATACTATAGAACATCAGACTACTTACTTCATATGTTATCAGAGTAGTACAAAACAGCTATAAGAAAAACAAGAACATAAAAAATCAGTTTTGTTTTGTGCAACTGGAGAGGAATTCTTGGAGGGAGTGGGTCCATAAGGACAAGTAAAACTTAAAAAAAAACAGGCTAACATCTAGATGATGGAGATAACAAAAAGAGAGCAGAAGCAATGGCACAAGCAAATGAACAGAATGAGAAGACAGTCTTTCAGGGAGTAGCAAGTAAAAAATTTAACTGTAGACTTCGGTATCTAAAGTGAAACTTTCTCCAGTTTCTTCAGTAAAGAAGAACAAAGATTTCTCTCAGCTTCACCCCTAATTCTTTCCATGTATGGTCTCACCAGCTTTCTTCTTTTTACTGATTCTGATGTTCTTATCAATGTTCTCCTTTAATATTTTTGCCATATGTAATCTCTAACAAAGATATAACTAGCCTTACTTAGTATGGCTTGGTTGTTCTTTACCAGTACTCACTATTCTTAGGTTTCTTTCTTTGAAGACAGTCTCTTACTTCAATAATATTGCTGCTCTTCTATGATGCATGTTTTTAGTTCTTCTACTCCCATTGAAAGACCAGAATGTTGCCATGGACAAGCAATTGCTCACAGTCCACATTCCACGTGTTATGGGAAGCCCAGTCTTACCAAACCTCTAAGAATGTTTATCTTCCAGAAACCCAGTACTCTGACATCCCTAAAGACCTACAGAAAACAATCTAGAAGGGCAACACTTCTTCCAGTGGGGGAATTGGGAGGAAAGCCCTTGGCTTTTACTATGCGAAACAGTTTGGCTCCACATTCCAGTATGAGATCTTGTGTTCTTCTATGTAACCAGAAGACCTACTTAAGTGAATTTCCCAAAGCAGCATTTTGTCCTCAAAGGTGACCTCGGGCTCCATCTCTAGAAATGCAGAACTTCCACAAATTTTAATATTATTAATTTTTAAATTCTGATTGAGGTTTCAAAAGCTAATTGGGTCAGTAATCAAAAAATCTCCCAACAAACAAAAGTCCAGGACCAGATGGCTTCACTGGAGATTTCTACCATTTGAAGGAGAACACCAATCCTTCTCAAACTCTTCCAAAAAACAGAAGAACAGGAACACTTCCAAATTCATTTCATGAGGCCAGCATTACCCTAATACAGTACCAAAATCAGACAAGGACACTACAAGAAAATTATACAATATCCCTAATGAGCATAGATGTAAAAATACTCAACAAAATATTACCAAACCAAATTCGACAATACGTTAAAAGCACGATCAAGTGGAGTTTATTCCAGGGATGCAAAGACGGTTCAACATCTGCAAATCAATGTGATTCATCACATTAACAAAATCAAGGATAAAAATCACATGATCATCTAATAGATGCAGAAAAAGCATATGACAAAATTTAGCATCCACTTATGATAAAAACTCTCAAACTGGGTATATAGGAAACATAATAAAAGCCATATATTACATGCCCACAGCTAACAATATACTCAACAGTGAAAAGCTGAAAGTTTTTTCCTCTGAGATGGAGAGTGAGACAAGTGCCTACTCTCACCTCCTTCATTCACTATAGTAATGGAAGTCCCAGATGGAGCAATGAGGCAAGGAAAATAAAAAGCATCCAAATCAGAAAGGGAGAAATAAAACTGTCTCTATTTGCAGATGACATTATATACAGAAAATCCTAAAGATTCCACCAAAAACTGTTAGAACTAATAAATTCAGTAAAGTCACAGGGTACAAAAATATTAAAATTCTGTCCCATTTCTATATACTAATCAACTACAGTATGACAAAGAGAAATTAAAAAACAATCCCATCTACAATTGCATCAAAAAATTAAAATACCTATGAATACATTTAACCAAGGAGGTAAAAGCCATGTATGCTGAAAATTCTAAGATATCGATGAAAGAAACTGAAGACACAAATAAACGGAAAGGTATTCCATGCTTATGGACTGGAAGGATGTTGTTAAACTGTCCATAATACCCAAAGCAATCTACAGATTCAACACAACCCCTACCCAAATTCCAGTGGCATTTTTCACTGAAATAGAATAATCCTAAAAGTTGTACAGAACTACAAAAGAACCCAAATAACCAAAGCAATCTTGAGAAAGAACAACAAAGCTGGAAGCATCATGAATCCTGATTTCAAACTATATTACAAAGCTACAGTAATCACAACAGTATGGTACTGGCACAAAAACAGACACATAGATCTATGGAACAGAATAGAAAGCCCAGATGTAAACCTGCACATATATGGACAATTAATTTACGACAAAGGAGCCAAGAATACACAATGGGGAAAGGACAGTCTCTTCAATAAATGATATTGGGAAAACTAGACAGCCATATGCAAAAGAATAAAACTGGACCACTATCTTACATCATACACAAAAATCAACTCAAAATGGATTAAAGACTTAAACATAAGACCTAAAATTGTAAATCTCCTAGAAAACATAGGTGGTAAGCTCCTTGACATTGGTCTTAATGATGGCTTTTTAAATTTGACACCAACAGCAAAGGCAACAAAAGCAAAAATGAGTAAGTGGGATATCATCAAACCAAAAAGCTTTTGCACAGCAAAGGAAACCATCAACAAAATGAAAAGACAACCTATGGAATGGTAGAAAATATCTGCAAATCATGTATCTGACAAGGGGTTAATATCCAAAATATATAAAGAACTCATTTAACTCAACAAAAACACCAAACAATTAGATTGAAAAACAGGCAGAAGTCTTGAATAGACATATCCAAAGAAGACAACCAGACAGCCAACAGGTACATGAAAAAGGTGCTCAACATCACTTATCATTAGGGAAATGCAAATAAAACCACAATTAGATATAACCTCACACTTATTAGAATGGCTATTATCAAAAAGATAAGAAATAAATGTTGGTAGGGATGTGGAAAAAGCGGAATCCCTGTGCACTACTGGCAAGAATGTAAATTGGTGCAGCCACTATGGAAAAAAGTATAGAGGTTCCTCAATAAATTAAAAATAGAACCATCATATGATCCACAAATTCCACTTCTGGATATTTACCTGAAGGAAATGAAAACACTAACTCAAAAAGATATCTGCACACCCATGTTCACTGCAGCATTACTTACAATAGGCAAGACATGGAAACAATCTAAGTGTTCATCAATGGATGAATGGATAAAGAAAATGTGGTATATATACAATACTACTCAGCCATTAAAAAAAGGAAATCCTGCCGTTCGCGACAGCATGGATGGACCTTGAGGGCATTACGTCCAAGTGAAGTAAGTCAGAGAAGGACAAATACCGTATACGGAATCTCACACACACACACCAAAAAAACACATCTATGAGAATAAGGAGTAGATGAAAGGCATGAGGGTGGTCAAAAGATACAAAATGCCAGTCAAAAGTCCTGGAGTTGTAATGTATGGCATGGTGACTATATTTAATGATACTGTATTGCATATTTGAAAGTTTCAATAGTAGGGTCAATTACAAGTGGCCAGGGACTTCCCTGGTGGCACAGTGGTTAAGAATCCGCCTGCCAATGCAAGGGACACAGGTTCGATCCCTGATCTGGGAAGATCCCACATGCTACAGAGCAACTAAGCCCATGCGCCACAACTACTGAGCCTGTGTTCTAGAGCCCGTGAGCCACAACTACTGAGCCCACGTGTCACAACTACTGAACCCCATGCACCTAGAGCCCGTGCTCCGCAACAAGAGAAGCCACCACAATGAGAAGCCTGTGCACCACAACGAAGAGTAGCCCCCGCTCGCCACAACTAGAGAAAGCCCGTGTGCAGCAACAAAGACCCAATGCAACCAAAAATTAATTAATTAATTAATTAATTTAAAAAAAAACAAGTGGTCAGTTTCAGGATTTAGTTTGAAGGTAGAGCCAACAGAATTTGTTAATGGACTGAATGTGAAAGAGAAGACAAAGGATAATGCCAAGGTTCTGGGCCTGAGTTACTGGGTAAATTATAATGTCATTTACTAAGATAGAGGACACTGGGTATAGGGCAGAGCTGGAGAAGGAAAAAAAGTTTGGTCTTAGACCGATTTGAGAAGCCTATTAAATGTCTAAGAGGAGATCGGTGTAGGCCACTGAAATTATAAATCTAGACCTCTGGGGAAGATTGAGGCTAGAGACAAATTAGGCAGGTGATTACCCACAAAGAGAGAAGAAAAGAAAGAAAGGACTGAGCCCTGAGGCAAGGAGAGGATTCAACAAAGGGAAGAGAAATGGTTTCAGTCAGTGAGACAGGAGAGTGGAATGTCCTAGACTCTGAAGACAGGTTTTCAAGAAGCAAAGAGTAATCTGATGGTATCAAATGCTCCTGAGAGGCTGTTTTTGGAGTCTCTAGAATGTTTTTATTTTCTTCCTCATACTTACTCTTCTCACTTCCTGGACCCCAATTCCAAGAGTCTCTGTGTCCCTAGGAACTTTGCTGACTCTTGCTTCCTTTTCCCTACATTCCTTAAGTACTGCAAGCTACTCACAGTAATTTGAAAGGGACAGGAAAGAAGGTATAAGAATGATTAAGTAGAGTTCACACCACAGCTTCTTTTTCTTTCATGCCTGGGCTGTAGTATCTGCTAAGATTAAAAGGGACCAGAGTGAAGTAGAGTAGGAATTGCCACTTTAAGGAACAGAAGAATCACCCAATCAAGGACAAGTGAGAGGACAGTACAGCAATTTTGAAGAACCAGCTATGGTTAGAAACCAAACACCTACGGAGAATACTGTAGATTGACTCACTCAAAGCTACTCCAGTCTTCTTACTAACAATTCAGAAAGACATTGAATTCCCTGTAATAAATCCCTTTCTGTTTAAAGTAGAAAGAATTAGATTCTATTTTCTACAACTGAACCCTGACCAACACAGTCTTCAAAGTTGTTCTAATTCACCCCAAAGTGCTGAGCACTGTGGCCAGAAGAGCGGATAACGTGAGTTTATGTTGGGTTAGGGATTTGCATGACAGGAGAGATTTAAAAATAAGAAATTCCAGACATCTCACAAGTAGTTTCTGAGCATCATGATTCTGCCAGTAACTGGCCCCATCGGCTCAGTGCATTTTGACCTTCATTAGGAATCAGCCACCCTCAGAGCAACAGAACCAAGGCTCCCAATTTCTTAAGCAAGAAATCTGAACTCATTCACAGAGAGCCCACCCCTGAGAATGACACAGTCAAATACACTGCCTGAAGTAGGAGCCTCTTCTTCTCTTCTTATAAAAGATTATGACATACTGACAAGGAGAAATATAAGAGCCTTTTCTGGACAATGAAACCCAGTCCCCAGCCTCAATTTAGCCTTCAGTTCTAATCAGTGGTAATGTCAAAGTGGTAAGCTGAATTAACTGTTTAACTTAAAATGTTATTATTATCTAGGCACCTTCAATGATATAATGAGTACCACAAAAAAGCTTCACAGATTTACCAAAAATACTTCTTACCTATTTAGGGGAGCGGGAGTTATTTGGAAATACAAACAACTTATTGGCTAAATGTCAGAATCTTTAAAAGTATTACTGTCTCTACAGAATATTATGACATTCCCAGAAACTGTTCCAGCTTCTACTAACTTTAATTATGAAATGCAGAGTCTTTCTAGGGCCTAGAAATATATTATTTCTAAAATAAATGGTAAGCCATTTACATTTATTATAAAATTTGTTTCTCCAAGTAGGTAACAGATGCCATTATCATCCTTTATAATTACTCTAACTTCACTTTAAAAGAGTAATTACTTATTAGAAATGTGAAGGAGGGCAATTTTTAATTTCTTGAATCCTATTGACCCATATCCCTTTACACCCACAAAATAAGAATTTATATCTACATAAGATATAACGCCAGAATAACAGGAAGAATGTGAGAACAATTTACAGCACTGACATTAAGGATGGAACCCTGCTAGCATTAACTTGTACAACTTTAGTCATACTTATCAGTAAGCCATGCCCTGTACGTTAATTATCCAGAAGAAAGAGATTTAAAACTACAATAAAGAAAAAAATTTTTTAACTTTCTGTGGATGACCAAAAATAACAACTTAAAATCTCAAACAATTTCAATATCAATTAGTGTTACTCAAAAAAGTTAGAGATATTAACTTTAAACGTAATAGTTTGGATAAAGTGGTTTTTAATCTGCAATAAATTAATCACCATCTTCTTAGCTTAAAAAAGAGGCTTACTGCTAATCAAAACAAGGTGCGAGAAAGCCACATTCTTAAGCTGAAAATAGATTTTTTTAGTACCTATAAAAGTAAGTAACAACAAGTGTTTTACCATAAATATGCAGAACTACATTGCAAGGTCACATATTATAAAACCTAGATTAATTTTCTTATGAAAATGCCTTTAAAATACTGCCAAGTAAAATATCTAAGTCAACTTAGTTGATGCCACCTTAAAATAGCCTGCACCTGAGATGTTCAAGGAATGTTTGAGATAACACATTGCACCAGTATCCAAAGGAAAGGTGTTTCATCAAGCAAATTCATCATCTAAAAATGTATGTTGAGATATGACACCAAAAGCACATGCAACAAAAGAAAAAGAAATTGGACATCAAAGTGCAAAACTTTTGTGCTTCAAAGAACACCATCAAGAAAGGGAAAAGAGGACTTCCCTGGTGGCGCAGTGGTTAAGAATCCACCTGCCAATGCAGGGGACTCGGGTTCAAGCTCTGGTCCGGGAAGATCCCACATGGCACAGAGCAACTAAGCCCATGCGCCACAGCTACTGAGCCTGCACTCTAGAGCCCGCAAACCACAACTACTGAGCCCATGTGACACAACTACTGAAGCCCGCACGCCTAGAGCCTGTGCTCCACAACAAGAGAAGCCACCGCAATGAGAAGCCCACGCACCACAACGAAGAGTAGCCCCCACTCTCTGCAACTAAAGAAAGCCCGTGCACAGCAACAAAGACCCAACACAGCCAAAAATAAATAAATAAATTTATTTTTAAAAAAAGGTGAAAACAAACCCAAAGAATGAGAAAAAATATTTTGAAATCATATACTAGTTAAGAAACATTACAATTCAAAACTAAATAACTTTAAAATGTGCAAAGAATCTGAATACACATTCCTCTAAAGATATGTAAATGGCCAATAAGCACATGAAAAGATGCTCAACCTTATTAGCAATCAAGGAAACACACGTCAAAACCACAATGAGACACTTCCCACTTACTAGGATGGCTATAATTTAATTTTTTAAAAATGGAAAATAACAAGTATTAGCAAAGATTTGGAGAAGTTAGTACCCTCATACACTGTTGGTGGGAATATAAAATGATGCAGCCACTTTGGAAACAGTCTGACAGTTCCTCAGAGTCATATGACCCAGCAATTCCACTTCTAGGTATATACCCAAGAGAAACAAAAACATAGCCATACAAAAAGTTGTATGGCAGCATTATTCATAACCACCAAAAGATAAAAACAATCCAAATATTTGTCCATCAACTGATGAATGGATAAATAAAATGTGGCATATCCATACAATGGAATACTATTCAGCTATAAAAAAAGAATAAAGTACTGATACAGGCTACAAGGTACGTGAACCTTGAAAATATGATGCTAAATGAAAGAAGCCAAACACAAACGGCCAAACATATACTGCATGACTCCTTTTATATTAAATGTCCAGAATAGGCAAATCTAGAGACAGAAAGTAGATTAGTGGCTAATCTAACTGCTAATTAGATGAGATTGGGGTTAAAACAATTAACCCCACCCCCATCCCAGGACTCAAAGGATGAAGGGATTATAGCTAAGTAGTGTGAGGTTTCTTTTAAGGGTGATGAAAATGTTCTAAGATTGACTGTTGATTGGTTGCACAACTCTGAATATACTAAAAAGCTGTTGAATTTTACACTTTAAATGAGTGAATTATGTGGTATGTGAATTATATCTCAATAAAGCTGTTTAATTTTAGAAGTATATGAACAAGGAGCTCAAAACGAAGAGAGGACAAAGAATCTGTTTCTCCCCAATGTCATAAGAGTGCCTCAAGAAGGTAGTCCAAAGGCATGGGAGCTGAGAACCTACATGAGTACCAACCATTGTCTGCAACATGGCTCATAATGTAAATTTTTTCAAATTGGCATTAATATGAATTAATTTAAATGAAAAAAGTAAAACATACCTACATAAATAATACCTAGCAGTTGGGGCTTCCCTGGTGGCGCAGTGGTTGAGAGTCTGCCTGCTAATGCAGGGGACACGGGTCCGAGCCCTGGTCTGGGAAGATCCCACATGCCGCGGAGCAACTACGCCCGTGAACCACAACTACTGAGCCTGTGCTCCGCAAGAAGAGAGGCCACAATAGTGAGAGGCCCGCACACCACAATGAAGAGTGGCCCCCTCTTGCCACAACTAGAGAAAGCCCTCGCACAGAAACGAAGACCCAACACAGCCAAAAATAAATTAATTAATTAATTAATTTTAAAAAAAAAAAAGAAAAGAAAAAATACAGTTCGAGTACTTTTTAAAAAAAAAAAAATAACACCTAGCAGCAGCAAGAGAGGGGATAAATAGCATTCATGAACACAGTAAGAAGATACATCAGTGCGACATTTTGTTTGGGTAATTCAACACTATCAGTATGTTTAAATGTACATATCTAGCATTTCCATGGTAGGAGTCAACTTTTTGGATTTTCTTGCAAAAAAAATATGTTGAACTACACATATAGCCAGTGCATGATCACGTCTAATAACAAAAAAGAAACAACCTAAAGGTCCCTCAAGAACTGGTCATGGAAGTTATGATAGACACGGAACACTACACAGTGACTACAAAATCAGTGTGTGCACTTATAGAAAGATCTTAAAAGACACATGTGAAAAAGCGATGGTCAGTATAGAGAATATATAATCCTATTTGTATCTTTTTTTTTTTTTAAGTTTTTTTTTTTTTTTAAGGATTTTCTTTTTAATTAATTAATTAATTTATTTTTGTCTGTATTGGGTCTTCGGTTCGTGCGAGGGCCTTCTCCAGTTGCGGCAAGCGGGGGCCACTCTTCATCGCGGTGCGGGGACCGCTCTTCATCGCGGTGCGCGGGCCTCTCTCCATCGCGGCCCCTCCCGTTGCGGGGCACAGGCTCCAGACGCGCAGGCTCAGCAATTGTGGCTCACGGGCCCAGCCGCTCCGCGGCATGTGGGATCCTCCCAGACCAGGGCTCGAACCCGCGTCCCCCGCATTAGCAGGCAGACTCTCAACCACTGCGCCACCAGGGAAGCCCTGTATCATTTTTTAAAAAATACACATATATACTAACATGAATAAAGATTTTGGGGGCTAAAAATACACAAAATATTTTAGTAGCAGTTACCTTTGGGTAGAAAGATTAGAGTAAGGAGATATTTTTTTACGTAATACGTTTTTTGGCTGTTTGATTTTTTTTTTACCAAGTGAGCTGTTGTTTTTATAAATAAATTTTTAAACCATACTGCCTTGCTGTGTGACATTGGGATGTGGCTTACAATACAAGCAAGCTAGATTACTTGAACTACGATGTTAGCACGATCTAAAATGAAATCATCATCATCATTTACAAGTAACTTCAATATATATGCCTAAAAGCAAATTCAAAGAGCTCATAAATGTAGACCTTAAAATAGGCCTGATTCTGTTTTATGATACATTACTTCATTTCAAACAATTCAAAATAACATTATAATGCACTAATCAAATAAGACGAAGTGAAAACATTTTGAAATATGTCATTTGCCTCTAGAAGACATCTCTTTGCTCAACACCTGTAATATTTCAACTATACATTTTAACTTTATTCTTCCCATTTTCAGAAGGAATGTTAAACATGTACAGAATAATAATACTATATTTATAACATGTTATTTTTAGGTAATGCTATTCTGAATGTTCTATCTACATCTTAACCTTATTTTCACAGCCTCCAAAGGGATAAATGGGGGAAACTATTATCCTCTTTTTATATATGCATAGTGATCAGGTATCAAAATACACAGTATATCATTCAATATATGAAAAAAACAACCATTATATTATAGGTACGAAAACTCTTTGGGCCAAAAGTGTTTGAGAATTCAGACTTCTTTGGGTTTTAGAACAGTAATAATACAGCACTACATAACACCCCCCAGGGTATGGCAAAGCACAATATACCCTAACACATTACTATTTCTGCAAAGAAATGTATGAATATTCACACCAAGTGGGGTAAAGACACATCTGTGCAGGTCAAGTTTTGCCTCCAATGAGTTATAAAAAACATTTTAGAACTTTTATTCTGAAGTGATATGATATTAAATTCTGGGCCTATACTGGGCAGTTTTCTAGCTGGAAAATTATTTTTTTCTACTCAAGTGTATTTTCTTGTATGGCAAAATCACTTTAAATCTCAAAGTTAAATCCTTTTTTGGAGAGATGGGTGTGTGGAGTAAAACCTGACAAAGATCATCTCAGGTTTTCCGGGAAACACAAAAGCATCATTTGCGCCACATAACTAATCACTTGCTTTCATCAGCTGTATATAAACAAAATCAGTAAAATTCAAGTATGAGAGCCAGAGAGGAGATATAATTTATTGCTACTTAATTAGCAGCTTCTTCCTCTTTATCTCCCTGAAATCCTTCCACATGACACATCTTGCCCCCATTCATCACCTTCTTTCTTCAGTTTTGCCTTCTCCAAACTAAAGATCCCCACCAGGCTCCTTCAACCATCCTCTGTGTGACACTACTCCCTAATTTTCCCACACTGATCACTCTCCTGTGGATATACTCATTTGTCAATATCCTTCTGAAAATGTCACGCCCAGGACCAAATGCTGGTGTTATCTGACCAGCACAAAATCTAGTTACTTTCCTGGAACTGAGTATTATCGTTACATCTAACATCTTAAGATTATTAAACCTAAGTGCTAAATCACACTAATGCAATTGGTATAAAATCAGAGAGAAGATCAACTAATTCACTACTAAATTAAAATGTATAAACACTTTGTACCCAATATGTATATAAAAGGATACTCATTCTCAGTAACAGAGAGATGTAAATAAAAATGAGGTACTATATAATAATTTGATACAGATTAAATGATAATGTCTGGAACTTGCTTCAAATGAATGGACAGAAGGGAAACAGGTGGGATGTAGACGAAACAAGATTAGCCATGAGCTGAAATCACTAGGTGAAAAAACTGGGTGATGGGTGCATATTCTAATGTTGCACATGTTTACATTTTTCATGATAAGAAGTTAAAGCAATAAAAAAAGAAAGAAAAAGTGTAAAAGAAGAAGCCGTCAGTTTGCCTATTTCTGATTTGTAATTTTAAAAGACCACAAAGCAGTGTTGGTGAGAAGATGTGGAAATGAGGACTTCACTTAGTGACGTATAAATTAACACTACCTTTTTCAAGAGCAACCAGGTGATAGGGAACAAAATGGAAATATTCTGGGGTGCAGCAAACCTACTCCAAGGTATTTACCCTAAGTAAGGTGATTATCAGACAAGTAGGAAGAGATGTATACCTAACCATATTCATCACATCATGATTTAAAATGAAGAACTATAACAACTTCAACGTCTATTAATCAGAGAGTTAAGGAAAATCTGACTCACACTGGAAGAGTATGCATCCATCCACTGAAAATAACGGTTGCATATCTATATTTACAGATTTGAAAATAGATTGATGGGTGAAAGGTAACAAAAAAGGACACAACTTGATCCCACTTCATTGGGGATATGTATACTTTTACATATGAATGGAAGTACAGAGAGATTTCTAGAAACCAGTTCATCAAAATGTTAACAACGATTATCTGTGCGGAGGAAGATTTCTGTTGATGTCTACATTCATTTCTTTCCCAGTTTATTTTTTTTTTGAATGTTAGAATTTTATTTTTTTATACAGCAGGTTCTTATTAGTTATCCATTTTATACATATTAGTGTATACATGTCAATCCCAATCTCCCAGTTCATCCCACCACCCCCTCGCCACTTCCCCCCTTGGTGTCCATACAGTTGTTCTCTACATCTGTGTCTCTATTTCTGCCCTGCAAACCGGTTCACCTGTACCATTTTCTAGGTTCCACATATATGTGTTAATATACAATATTTGTTTTTCTCTTTCTGACTTACTTCACTCTATATGACAGTCTCTAGATCCATCCACATCTCTACAAATGACCCAATTTCGTTCCTTTTTATGGCTGAGCAATATTCTATTGTATATATGTACCACACTTCTTCTTTACCCATTCATCTGTCAATGGGTATTTAGGTTGTTTCCATGACCTGGCTATTGTAAATAGTGCTGCAATGAACATTCGGGTGCATGTGTCTTTTTGAATTATGGTTTTCTCTGGGTATATGCCCAGTAGTGGGATTGCTGGGTCATATGGTAATTCTATTTTTAGTTTTTTAAGGAACCTCCATACTGCTCTCCATAGTGGCTGCATCAATTTACATTCCCACCAACAGTACAAGGGGTTCCCTTTTCTCCAGCCTTTGTTTTTTGTAGATTTTCTGATGATGCCCATTCTAACTGGTGTGAGGTGATACCTCACTGTAGTTTAGATTTGCATTTCTCTAATAATTAGTGATGTTGAGCAGCTTTTCATGTGCTTCTTGGCCATCTGTATGTCTTCTTTGGAGAAATGTCTATTCAGGTCTTCTACCCATTTTTTGATTGGGTTGTTTGTTTTTTTAACCTTGAGCTGCATGAGCTGTTTATATAATTTGGAGATTAATCCTTTGACCGTTGATTCATTTGCAAATATTTTCTCCCATTCTGAGGGTTGTCTTTTCGTCTCGTTTATGGTTTCCTTTGCTTTGCAAAAGCTTTTAAGTTTCATTAGGTCCCATTTGTTTATTTTTGTTTTTATTTCCATTACTCTAGGAGGTGGATCAAAAAAGATCTTGCTGTGATTTTTATCAACCAGTGTTCTTCCTACGTTTTCCTCTAAGAGTTTTATAGTGTCCGGTCTTACATTTAGGTCTCTAATCTATTTTTGTGTTTGGAGTTAGGGAGTGTTCTAATTTCATTCTTTTACATGTAGCTGTCCAGTTTTCCCACCACCACTTATTGAAGAGACTGTCTTTTCTCCATTGTATATCCTTGCCTCCTTTGTCATAGATTAGCTGACAATAGGTGCATGGGTTTATCTCTGGGCTTTCTATCCTGTTCCATTGATCTATATTTCTGTTTTTGTGCCAGTACCTTATTGTCTTGATTACCTTAGCTTTGCAGTGTAATCTGAAGTCAGGGAGTCTGATTCCTCCAGTTCCATTGTTTTCCCTCAAGACCGCTTTGGCTATTTGGGGTCTTTTGTGTTTCCACACAAATTTTAACACTTTTTGTTCTAGTTCTGTAAAAAATTCCAGTGGTAGTTTGATAGGGATTGCATTGAATCTGTAGATTGCTTTGGGTAGTATAGTCATTTTCTCAATATTGACTATTCCAATCCAAGAACACGGTATACCTCTCCATCTGTTGGTATCATCTTTAATTTCTTTCATCAGTGTCTTATAGTTTTTTGCATACAGGTCTTTTGTCTCCCTAGGTAGGTTTATTCCTAGGTATTTTATTCTTGTTGTTGCAATGGTAAATGGGAGTGTTTTCCTTAATTTCTCTTTCAGATTTTCCATCATTAGTGTATAGGAATGCAACGGATTTCTGTGCATTTATTTTGCATCCTGCAACTTTACCAAATTCATTGATTAGCTCTAGCGGTTTTCTGGTGGCATCTTTAGGATTCTCTATGTATACTATCATGTCATCTGCAAACAGTGACAGTTTTATTTCTTCTTTTCCAATTTGTATTCCTTTTATTTCTTTTTCTTCTCTGATTGCCGTGGCTAGGACTTCCAAAACTATGTTGAATAATAGTGGCGAGAGTGGACTTCCTTGTCCTGTTCCTGATCTTAGAGGAAATGCTTTCAGTTTTTCACCATTGAGAATGATGTTTGCTGTGGGTTTGTCGTATATGGCCTTTATTATGTTGAGGTAAGTTCCCTCTATGCCCACTTTCTGAGAGTTTTTATCATAAATGGGTGTTGAATTTTCTCAAAAGCTTTTTCTGCATCTATTGAGATGATCACATTGTTTTTCTTCTTCCATTTGTTAATATGGTGTATCACATTGATTGATTTGCGTATATTGAAGAACCCTTGCATCCCTGGGATAAATGCCACTTGATCGTGGTGTATGATCCTTTTCATGTGTTGTTGGATTCTGTTTGCTAGTATTTGGTTGAGGATTTTTGCATCTATATTCATCAGTGATATTGGTTGGTAATTTTCTTTTTTTGTAGTATCTTTGTCTGGTTTTGGTATCAGGGTGATGGTGGCCTCATAGAATGAGTTTGGGAGTGTTCCTTCCTCTGCAATTTTTTGGAAGACTTTGAGAAGGATGGGTGTTAGCTCTTCTCTAAATGTTTGATAGAATTCACCTGTGAAGCCATCGGGTCCTGGACTTTTGTTTGTTGGAAGATTTTTAATCACAGTTTCAATTTCATTACTTGTGATTGGTCTGTTCATATTTTTTATTTCTTCCTGGTTCAGTCTTGGAAAGTTATACCTTTCTAAGAATTTGTCCATTTCTTCCAGGTTGTCCATTTTATTGGCATAGAGTTGCTTGTAGTAGAATGCTTTGTATTTCTGCAGTGTCTGCTGTAACTTTTCCTTTTTCATTTCTAATTTTATTGATTTGAGTCCTCTCCCTCTTTTTCTTGATGAGTCTGGCTAATGGTTTATCAATTTGTTTATCTACTCAAAGAACCAGCTTTTAGTTTTATTCATCTTTGCTATTGTTTTCTTTGTTTCTATTTCATTTATTTCCGCTCTGACCTTTATGATTTCTTTCCTTCTGCTAACTTTGGGTTTTGTTTGTTCTTCTTTCTCTAGTTCCTTTAGGTGTAAGGTTAGATTGTTTGAGATTTTTCTTGTTTCTTGAGGTAGGCTTGTATTGCTATAAACTTCCCTCTTAGAACTGCTTTTGCTGAATCCCATAGGTTTTGGATCATTTTGTTTTCACTGTAATTTGTCTGTAGATATTTTTTGATTTCCTCTTTGATTTCTTCAGTCATCTCTTGGTTATTTAGTAACATACTGTTTAGCCTCCATGTGTTTGTGTTTTTTACATTTTTTCCCCCTGTAATCGATTTCTAATCTCATAGCATTGTGGTCAGAAAAGACGCTTGATATGATTTCAATTTTATTAAATTTACTGAGGCATGATTTGTTACCCAAGATGTGATCTATCCTGGAGAATGTTCCATGCGCACTTGAGAAGAAAGTGTAATCTGCTGTTTTTGGATGGAATGTCCTATAAATATCAATTAAATCTAACTGGTCTATTCTGTCATTTAAAAATTGTGTTTCCTTATTAATTTTCTGTCTGGATGATCTGTCCATCAGTGTAAGTGAGGTGTTAAAGTCCCCCACTATGATTGTGTTACTGTCAATTTCCTCTTTTATAGCTGTTAGCAGTTGCCTTATGTATTGCAGTGCTCCTATGTTGGCTACGTATATATTTATAATTATTATATCTTCTTCTTGGATTGATCCCTTGATCATTATGTAGTGTCCTTCCTTGTCTCTTGCAACATTCTTTATTTTAAAGTCTAGATTATCTGACATGAGTATTGCTACTCCAGCTTTCTTTTGACTTCCATTTGCATGGAATATCTTTTTCCATCCCCTCACTTTCAGCCTATATGTGTCCCTAGGTCTGAAGTGGGTCTCTTGTAGACAGCTTATATATGGGTCTTGTTTTTGTATCCATTCAGCGAGCCTGTGTCTTTTGGTTGGAGCATTTAATCCATGCACGTTTAAGGTAATTATTGATATGTATGTTCCTATGACCATTTTCTTAATTGTTTTGGGTTTGTTTTTGTAGGTCCTTTTCTTCTCTTGTGTTTCCCACTTAGAGAAGTTCCTTTAGTATTTGCTGTAGAGCTGGTTTGGTGGTGCTGAATTCTCTTAGCTTTTGCTTGTCTGTAAAGCTTTTGATTTCTCCATCGAATCTGAAGGAGATCCCTGCTGGGTAGAGTAATCTTGGTTGTAGGTTCTTCCCTTTCATCACTTTAAATATGTCATGCCCTCCCTTCTGGCTTGTAGAGTTTCTGCTGAGAATTCAGCTGTTAACCTTATGGGAGTTCCCTTATATGTTATTTGTCGTTTTTCCCTTCCTGCTTTCAATAATATTTCTTTGTCTTTAATTTTTGCCAATTTGATTACTATGTGTCTCGGCGTGTTTCTCCTTGGGTTTCTCTTGCCTGGGACTCTCTGCACTTCCTGGACTTGGGTGGCTATTTCCTTTCCCATGTTAGGGAAGTTTTTGACTATAATTTCTTCAAATATTTTCTCTGGTCCTTTCTCTCTCTCTTCTCCTTCTGGGACCCCTATAATGTGAACATTGTTGCGTTTAACGTTGTCCCAGAGGTCTCTTAGGCTGTCTTCATTTCTTTTCATTCTTTTTTCTTTATTCTGTTCCACAGCAGTCAATTCCACCATTCTGTCTTCCAGGTCACTTATCCGTTCTTCTGCCTCAGTTATTCTGCTATTGATTCCTTCTAGTGTAGTTTTCATTCCAGTTATTGTATTGTTCATCTGTTTGTTTGTTCTTTAATCCTTCTAGGTCTTTGTTAAACATTTCTGGCATCTTCTTGATCTTTGCCTCCATTCTTTTTCTGAGGTCCTGGATCATCTTCACTATCATCATTCTAAATTCTTTTTCTGGAAGGTTTCCTATCTCCACTTCATTTAGTTGTTTTCCTTGGGTTTTATCTTGCTCCTTCATCTGGTACATAGCCCTCTGCCTTTTCATCTTGTCTATCTTTCTGTGAATGTGTGGGGTTTCCACACACCCCCCCCCCCGCCACAGCAGGCTGCAGGATTGTAGTTCTTCTTGATTCTGCTGTCTGCCCTCTGGTGGATAAGGCTATCTAAGAGGCTTGTGCAAGTTTCCTGATGGGAGGGACTGGTGGTGGGTAGAGCTGGTTGTTGCTCTGGTGGACAGAGCTCAGTAAAACTTTAATCCACTTGTCTGTTGATAGGCGGGGCTGGGGTCCCTCTGTGTTGGTTGTTTGGCCTGAGGCGAACCAACACTGGAGCCTACCCGGCTCTTTGGTGGGGCTAATGGTGGACTCTGGGAGGGCTCATGCCAAGGAGTACTTCCCAGAACTTCTGCTGCCAGTGTCCTTGTCCTCACAGTGAGCCACAGCCATCCCCCGCCTCTGCAGGAGACCCTCCCACACTAGCAAGTAGGTCTGGTTCAGACTCCTACGGGGTCACTGCTCCTTCCCCTAGGTCCCAATGTGCACACTACTTTGTGTGTGCCCTCCAAGAGTGGAGACTCTGTTTCCCTCAGTCCTGTCGAAGTCCTGCAATCAAATCCCACTAGCCTTCAAAGTCTGATTCTCTAGGAATTCCTCCTCCCATTGCCGGACCCCCAGGTTGGGAAGCCTGACGTGGGGCTCGGAACCTTCACTCCAGTGGGTGGACTTCTGTGGTATAAGTGTTCTCCAGTTTGTGAGTCACCCACCCAGCAGTTATGGGAATTGATTTTATTGTGATTGTGCCCCTCCTACCGTCTCATTGTGGCTTCTCCTTTGTCTCTGGATGTGGGGTATCTTTTTTGGTGAGTTCCAGTGTCTTCCTGTCGATGATTGTTCAGCACTAATTGTGATTCCGGTGCTCTCGCAAGAGGGAGTGAGCGCATGTCCTTCTTCTACGCCATCTTGAACCAATCACCACCCATTTCTTTCCCAGTTTAGTTTTTACTTTCTTTATAGTTTTCTACACTCTACATTTTTTAATGAACGAGTAACATTTTCACAAATCCTAAGCCACCGGGAGGGAAAAACTAATCACCTTATTGGAATTATATTAAGAGACATTTAACAACATATATAAATGCCTAAGTATGTAACTTTTTCTTTGGCTGGCTCTCTCTCACGATGAGAATGTGTACGGATACAACCAAGTGAGGTGGCCTTTCCTAGGTCTCTCAAAGGGGATATACTTGACTCATGCAATCTAGTCATGATTTCTAAAAGCCTGCCACTTTTATTATAACCACCAATCTCTAAGATCTTCCTGCTCACGAAAAATTAGTTGAACAAAACATGAGAAATTCAAGCAGTCTGAAGACTATTCGTGTAGTTTTTTAAAAAATGTGTAAGACTTTACTCAGCAATGGTTCTAGTACACTTTCAAAGATATATAAAACTATATTATTTAGCAATATTAATAATTTTACGAGAAGCTGGTTTATTTTGTTGATATGCACTTTAATCTCTTAAGACGGTTTTGTGATGGAAATAGTTACTTTCACATTCATATCATCTACAATAAAAATCATTTTGGTACCTGGGAACGAGGATTACATAAAAAGAGCTTCTTCGTATGATATTAATAAAGAGTTTTAAGTGTAATGTTGAAATTCACATTTTAAAATGTATCCATATTCTTCTTTTAACGTTAGTATTCTTTGAATATTAATGAAAATAAGTAAAGTTACTTATGTATAGATATATGCAATAATTCATGAGGTTAGAGAAATACAGAGTAATAGGTTAAGATGATACATACAAAGGTTAGGATATTATACATAAGATTAGGAGTGCTATAATATATGTAATTAGAAAAATAGGCTATTGATGCTCAGATCATGAACCCTCGAGTATCAGTATTTATGATATGGTCTACTGCTTTAAGTTGTCAAATTTCTACATAAGAATACATCAGAATCTGTGTTTTAAGACGGACCCGTAAGACTCAAGCATCACCCAACTGTGGATAGGTAGAGAAGTTTAAGAAGCTGTCCTTCCCAAAGGGTGTAGGATTCTTTTGGTAATGGTGATGATAATTCTTTTGGTAATGGTGTCTAGGGACACAAACGAATAGGTATCCCATTAGCAAAGTCTACCACATCATATGGGGCTTAAATACAGCTTCCTAAAGCTTGTTCTCTTAAAAAAGAAAAGTTCAACATGGAAAACTTGCCGTATATTAAAATACAAAAATTAAGAATGGAAAAAGGACTTCCTTTTGAACGCTGGCCCCCAAGAACTTTCAAACATATAAATTCTGTAATCTTGCCCTTTACTATTTTCTGGGCACAGGTTTAACAAAATTATAGAAGGGAAAAACTAAAATCTCTGGTCTTAAAAATAAAATATAAAACCAACCACCACTTCAAACTGACCCCATTATGTTGACTTTCCTAAAGAACAGTTTTCCAGTTTCTATTTTAACAGCAAAAGAGCCTACTACTGCTTTGAGTGCAAAATCCATTTCTATAACTAAAAGTTAGTTATACAATGAGAGTTTATTTCCTATTACTGAGAAGATAAGGAACCTAGCTCCACATCACCTTTGGTCACTAAGTCCCATCCTCTGTAGCAAACAAACTTACAAGAGCTACCTCCTAACTACTCATATTCCATGCTCCAAACAGTTTAAGGATTATCTTTTATACCTGCTTCTTTAATAAGATTTTTAAAGGATTAAATAGACAAAAAGCTCATCAAATTAATAGGCAAATAAAACACTGCTTTCAAAGGGGCCATAGGATAGTCAGGCTTACTGGAATACTGATACATGTTCTAATGCTTTGATTTGGGTATTAATTACATGTGTTCCATTTGTGAAAATTTATCAAGTGATATATTTATTATCTGTGTACCTTTCTGTATGTCTATTTCAATAAGAAGCTTACTTTAGAAAAACCGTGTTATGCTTATAGTCAATATTATGCATATAATCAAAACAATCTCAATGATTTCAAATGCTAAGATAAAAGAGGAGAAGAAAGGCAAGAAAAACAATCTGAACCTAAAACTGCAATTGGAAGAAGGAGAGAAACATGAATCACATTTCCCCAGAACAATACATACTAGATTTCATTACGGGGACCAACAGTCCATTTAAACTCACTTCTCTCGAGCTTATTTCCACATTATGAGATACATCACATGATTAAAATCCTTATGCAGCAATATGAGACCAAGGGCTTGAAGAAATGGAAACAGGTCATATAAACCCTTAAGTTAAAAGGCAGGGAAAGACGTATTTTACTGGCTAAAGCAGAACCTTTACCCAATCTGTCAAAACATCACAAAACTTTGAGCATTGCAGGAGGCAGAATTCCAAAAATGTCCCACCCCAATCTCTGGAACCTGTGAGTACTGTGACATACGGCACATTTAAACCTTCAGACAGGGAGACTATCCCTGCAAGGAGGCAGTGATCTGGGCACATGAGCCCTTAGAAACAGAGAGTTTCTCTGGCTAAAAACAGTAGTCAAAGATTTTCAGAGCATTAGAAGGATGTGGGGTGCTGTTACTGGTTTGAAGATGGAGGGGCTCTGTGAGAAGGCAGGCCTCTAGAAGCAGAGTGGCCCCAGCCAACATGGAAAAGGGACCTCAGTCCTACAAATGCAAGGACATGAACCTGATCAACAGATGAATGAACTTGGAAGTGGGTTTTCCTCTAGAATCTCCAACTATATTATGAGCCACCCAAACGCTGGCCCATGTTAACCATATTTTTTCTTCTTATCTTTTATAGCAAGCTCTGGAAATTCAATAAGCACAGGCATAAATGGTGATAAAGGAAAAATTACACAATGTATTCATTCATTCAACAGGTATCTATCAGGTTCCTATTATACACTGGGCACTGTGCCAGGTGCAAGGAATATAACAATGAATAAAATAAAACAATCATATCTTTTGAGGTTCTCAGACTGGTGAAAGAGACTGACATAATAAACAATAATGAGGAAGATACAAAGATAGGGAGATGCACAGGATACTGTGGAAATCAAGATGATTCTTTGTGTGGAGGACACAGAAATCCAAAAGGCTACAAGGAGGCCGTGATACCTGAGCTGAGACTCAAGGAATAAGCTGAAGTTTGCCTGGCCAAAGGTGGGATGAGAGAGGGGGCTTAGGGGACAGCATTCAGGGCTAAAGGGACTTGCAAAATAAAGGCAAGGAGGTAAAAACAACACAGTGTGTTGGGGAGAAGGGAGCAAAGGAGTGGAACTACTGGCAATTCAGTACTCTGAGAGTGCCAAATGAAACCCAGGAAGAGATTACACAGCAGAGGAAAACAAGGCTCAGATTATGATCTCCAAATGCCTCAATAAGAGCCACTGTAAGCAGAGACTCATGGTGAGATTCATGTTTTGGAAGCTATGTGGAGGATGGATTCGACAAAGAATTGGGCAGAAAATTCAGTAAGAATGATGAAAGATTTTAGAAATATTAGAGAAGTAAAACCCTCAGGATTTCAAAACTGACTAACTGGATATAGCAAGGGAAGGGTCAGGAAGTTAGAGGTAGACTCAAGATGAGTCTCAGGTTTCTAGCTGAGGTGACTCAGTGGATGATGGTGACACCAAAACACAGAAGATACTGGCTGAAACACAGACTAGGTTACAGAAGAATAAGAGAACAGGCTGGAAAGGTGTTTAGTGACATCTAGAGGCAGGTGAAGAGCTTTTAATGCTAGGCTCAAGTTGGTCAGCTTTGGAGAGCCGAATAAAGTTTCGAAGACTAAAAAGTAATCCCCAAGGTATTCACTGAAAAAATTCTTAGTCATTATAATAGCCCAGACAGTAGGTGGAGTCCACATTCAGGCTGAGGCAGTAGAAAAACAGGGGATGTATATGAAATATTTCCATGTAGAAACAGTGGTATTATTTTTTGTATATGGCGTGAGGAAACATTCCGATCTCATTCTTTTACATGTAGTTGTACAGTTTTCCCAGCACCACTTACTGAAGAGACTGTCTTTTCTCCATTGTATAATCTTGCCTCCTCTGTCATAGATTAATTGACCATAAGTGCGTGGATTTATTTCTGGGTTCTCTATTCTGTTCCATTGATCTACATGTTTTTGTGCCAGTACCATGCTGTTTTGATTACTGTAGCTTTGCAGTATAGTTTGATGTCAGGAAGCATGACACCTCCAGCTTTGTTGTTTTTCTCAAGACTGTTTTGGCTATTTGGGGTCTTCTATGGGTCCACATAAATTTTAGGATTATTTGTTCTAGCTCTGTGAAAAATGTCATAGATATTTTATAGGAACTGCGTTAAATCTGTAGATTGCTTTGGGTAGTGTAGATATTAATTCTTCCAATCCAAGAACATCTTTCCATTTCTTTTTATCATCTTTAGTTTCCTTCAATGTTTTATAGTTTTCAGAATATAGGTCTTTCACCTCCTTGGTTAAGTTTATCCCTAGGTATTTTATTCTTTTTTAATGCAATCTTAAATGGGATTGTTTTGTTTCCTCTGATAGTTCATTATTAGTGTATATAAAAAGCAACAGGGGCTTCCCTGGTGGCACGGTGGTTGAGAATCTGCCTGCCAATGCGGGAGACACGGGTTCGAGCCCTGGTCTGGGAGGATCCCACATGCCGCGGAGCAACTGGGCCCGTGAGCCACAATTACTGAGCCTGCGCATCTGGAGCCTGTGCCCCACAACAGGAGAGGTCCGCCCACCGCAATGAAGAGTGGCCCCCACTTGCCACAACTGGAGAAAGCCCTCGCACAGAAACGAAGACCCAACACAGCCAAAAATAAATAAATAAATAAAAATTTTTTTTTTAAAAAAGCAACAGATTTCTGTATGTTAGTTTTGTATACTGCAACTTTACCTAATTAGTTCTAATAGCTTTTTGGTGGAAACTCTAGGGTTTTTTACATATAGTATGTCACCTGCAAAGAGCGACAATTTTCACTCTTCCCTTCCAATTTGGATGCCTTTTCTTTCTTTTTCTTGTCTGATTGCTGTGGCTATGAATTCCAATATTATGTTATACAGAAGTGGTAAGAGTAGGCATCCTTGCCTTATTCCTGATTTTAGAGGAAAAATTTTCAGCTTTTCAGCACTGAAAATGTGAATGATGTTAGCTGTGGTTTTGTCATAACTGGCCTTTATTATGCTGAGATATGCTCCCTCAATACCAAATTCAATGAGAGTTTTTAATCTTAAATGGATGTTGAATTTTGTCAAATGCTTTTCTGCATCTGTCAAGATGATCATGTGATTTTTATCCTTCCTTTTGTTAATGTGATGTATCACATTGATTGATTTGTGAATACTGAACCATCCTTCCAACTGTGGAATAAATCCCACTTGATCATGGTGTATGATCCTTTTTCTATATTGTTGAATTCTGTTTGCTAACATTTTGAGGATTTTTGTATCTATATTCAGAGATATTGGCCTATAATTTTCTTTTTCATAGTGTCTTTGTCTGGTTTTGGTATCATGGTATGGTGGCCTCATAGGATGAATTTGCGAGTGTTCCAGCCTCTTCAATTTTTTGGAATAGTTTGAGAAGGGCAGATATTAGCTCTTCTTCATATGTCTGGTAGAATTCCCTTGTGAAGCTATCCAATCCTGGACTTCTGTTTGCTGGGAGTTTTTTTAACTACAAATTCATTAATACTGCTAGTAATCAGTCTGCTCAGACTGTCTATTTCTTCATGATTCAGTCTTGTAAGGTTGTATGTGTCCGGAAATTTGTCTATTTCTAGGTTGTCCAATTTGTTGGCATACAACTGCTCATAGTATTCTCTTGTGATTTTTTATATCTCTGTGGTATCAGTTGTTATTTCTCTTTCACTTTTATTTTGTTTATAGATAGGCAAAGCAAGGTCTGGGTAACATTTTTTAAAAGGAAGTCAGGAAAAGATGAAAAAATGTGTTCATTTATGCTTTTATTCCAAAACTACAAATGCTTACTATATACAGGTCAGATATGGTGCTAGATAATGCGATGTCAACTCTGGCTTGAAGGATTACTGTATTTGAGGTTCTGGTGGGATGAATCAGACCCAAAGCTCAGATCAGAGGCTGGAATGGGGAGATACAGATGAAGTCATTTGTTTAGGAATGACAGCTGACAAAGAGTAGATAAGATGAAAAGGAAGAAAAAGCCAAAGATGAAACCCTGGGGACATCTACACTTATGCAGTTAAGAAGGAAGGAGAGGAAACAGCATAAAACCTTACACATTAATTCACTCAAAATGCTCAGCTACAATTGATTCAGCATGATGTAAGTTCAAAGTTCTGAAAGATACACTCTCCAGTCTCAAGGAGTCTACATAATACAATACGAATTTATATGTACAATAACTACAATACTAGATGGATGGAACTTATGGGTACTATAGGGAAGTTGCCAAAAATGCTATGAAAGTTGGGGTACTATTCTAAATTGGGTAAATTAGGGAAGATTTCATCAAGGAGAATGCATCTTAGTTGACCCTTCAAAGATGGAAAGGAACAAAGAAAAGAAAGAATAATAAGGATTGGCAAGGATGTGGGAAAACTCATACATTGCTGGTGAGAATGTAAAATGGTTCAGCCACTCTGGAAAACAATTTGGCAAATATTCAAAAAGTTAAACATAGGATTATCACATGATCCAACAATTCCACTCCTAGGAATATACACAAAAGAAATGAAAGTTAAGTACTCAAACGCATGTACATGCATTTTCATAGCTACATTATTCACAATAGCCAGAAGGTGGAAACAATGCAAATGTCCATCAATGGAAGAATGGATAAACAAATCATGGCACATGCATACCACAGATTCCTATTTAGCCATAAAAAGAAATGGAGTACCCTGAAAACACTGTTAAGAGAAATAAGCCATATGTAAAAGTTCTCATATTGTATGACTCCATTTCCATGAAACACCCAGAACAGATAAATGCATACAGATAGAATGCGGATTAATGGGGAGGGGACAGCTGGGGGGCCCGGGGGTTTGCTACTGCTAATGGGTATGGGTTTCCTTTGGGGGTGATGAAAATGTTTCGGAACTAGGTAGAGGTGGTGACTGCCCAACACTGTGAATGCACTAAATGCCGCTGAATTGTTCACTTTTAAATGGTTAATTTTATGTTATGTAAATTTTACCTCAATGTTTAAAATTATCTTTAACAGAAAGAAGCTAATATGGTTTCCTGTGACAGGGGGAGGGGGCAAACAGGCTGGGGGGCAAGAGTATAAGCAAGACCTCTCTATATACACTCCTACACGGTTTGACCTTTGAATCCTGTAAATATGCTCACAAAGTAGTCAAAAACAACTCCACATTCGTTTTATTAAATCTAAGGTTTAAAAAATAACCTTTGTCACAACATGAAGGGTATTTCTTTGCATAAACTTCTTCAGATACCATAGATCTTTATAATACCTTTTTAAAAAACGGCTTTTTTGAGTTCTTCTTAACAACAGGTTCTGATATCCTCACCCAATCGATTCACATTCCTGGGCTGAGCCTCCAGAGCCAGGGGTAGCAGAACAGGCCAAAGCTCACTGCCTGCAGCCTAACCACCCAGGACCCCATCATTAGAACTGCACTCTAAGAAAGCTTACATGTGACAAAGAAATCAACACAAATTAAATGACCCAGGAAAATCAAAGATGATTTTCTAATTCATTTTGACTTTGATTTTGAGGCTTCTAAGCAATCTGTCAAAAAATTCTGTAGTATCATCTTTCTTCTGGATTTTTTTTAAGATTTTTGAGTTTTATAAAAGATTTTTTATGTACAATAAATACTTAATAGTTTTCAAGAGCCTTCAGTAGACATGCTCTGATATACCTGAAAATATTAGCACAGCAAGATATCCCTATACCCTATGTTACATTAGCAAAAGTTACATTTCAGAAGAAAAATACAGAAACTTCAAGAACTTTGTGATCTTCTCTGTCAAAGTCTATAGGCTACATTCAATTTTTATCAAGTACAAGGTTTAAAGTAAGATTGCTTAGCCTTGGCTGATATTTTTAAGCCACACTGTTCCTTCAGTACCAAGGTACTCATTTTTCTAATTCCTGAGATCAAAATTATTTTAAACATATTTTGTCAAGCTCAATACCATATATAAAGTTTGGTCTTATTCTATAAGCAGCAAAAGATATATGAAAGGTCTTATTTCCTCTCTTAACAAAGATAAGAAGTTGAAGAAATTCTGTACCTCAAGAAGGACTTATTCTGGGACGGTTGTAATTATTATTTAAACAGAAATTGCTTAAAATATGTAAAATATTTGACAAAAATCTACAAAAACCATAGACTGGCACCACAGATTCGGTTAGATTTCTGATGACTTATTTGTAAAGAACAAAAATTAGTCAAAAGGCTTCCTCTATCTTTAGGGTGTTCATACACCAACCGAGACCCCCCCCCCCAAAAAAATCAATATTAAACAAGGCCAGTTTGGGACTTCCCTGGTGGTCCAGTGGTTAAGACTCCATGCTCCCAATGCAGGGAGCATAGGGTCGATCCCGGGTCGGGGAGCTAAGATCCCTCATGCCGCACCGCGTGGCCAGAAAAACAAGGCCAGTTTTTTTAAAGAAGGAACTCTGACACTGAATGCTAAGCAGCAACCTACAGGAACATGAGTTCTTATTCTGTGTACCAAAAATACCTATTTTCAATTTTACTTGTAGCTTTCTCTATAGAGTCCAAGGTACTGTGTGTAAAGTAAGAAGGTGGGATAGGAGAAAACTTCCAACTGCAAAGGAGGGCAAAGATGTCTGGAGCTAGAACGCCTACCTCTTCCAGTGTACACGTGCAACTATGAGGGGTGAGGAGGGAGAGAGGGGAAACTGTGTATGAAGCAGAACCTTCTGGCGCTTCTTAAGCCCACATCTCAGAACAGAATGGGGCGGCAGGGAAAATGAAGCCGGAGGAACTGCCTCAAAAGGCAGAAGAGTTGTGGCTCTGCCACATCACACCCTCCACCACTTCTGAGCGAGTCTGAGGTGGGATTCATTTCCTCACTTTCTCAGGAAACACTGGTGTGGAGTTGAGCCCTCATCTCTCTAAACGTTCAAATTTTCAGAAAATTAAATGAAAAGAAAAAAAAGGACTTCTAAGAACGCGAGATATCTAGACAAATGGAGGAAATCAGATTTACAATATAAAGAAACAGTAACAAAAACGAACTCCTTGAACGGAACATCTCAAACGTATTCTCATGTGCCACATTTCTATATATTTCCTTCAGTGATTACAGTTCTACGGCAGAAAGGCTGAGTTGGCAATACACAGACCAAGGACATGCAGACCATCACCAGACACCTTGGGAGAAGGTAACAGATCCTCACTCGTCACCACAGCATGTGATAGAAACTCAGTAGGGACGAAAACATTCAGGAGATCAAACAGTACACATATGTATCATCCAAGTAGTGAAAACCTAGCAAGGCCAAGAAGCCAGAAAACACAATCTTGAAGAGAGGATAAAAGAAACCTCTCAAATGTAAGCAGCTTGCTTAGGCCACACCAGCCAGTAGGTATAGATGACATCACACTGACATGAACCTTCAAGTAGCCAGCTAAGCCCCCAGATGCTCTTCAAGATGCTCAACCCCCTGGAAAGGCCCTACACCAGAATTCCCAGGTGCACCAACCCTGAGTCCTCCACGCATCACAGCTTGGCAGACCGCGTCAAGTGAGACTCACGCCTCCCCTGTGGGAAAGGGTGGGGCTTCCCACAGCTAGACTGCTTGTACCCTGAAGCAGAACATTAAAACCGCTCAGTAGGGCTTCCCTGGTGGCGCAGTGGTTGAGAGTCTGCCTGCTAATGCAGGGGACGCGGGTTCGAGCCCTGGTCTGGGAAGATCCCACGTGCCACGGAGCAGCTGGGCCCGTGAGCCACAATTGCTGAGCCTGCGCGTCTGGAGCCTGTGCCCCGCAACGGGAGGGGCCGCGATAGAGAAAGGCCCGCGCACCGCGATGAAGAGCGGTCCCCGCACCGCGATGAAGAGTGGCCCCCGCTTGCCGCAACTGGAGAAAGCCCTCGCACGAACCGAAGACCCAACACAGCCAATAAATAAATAAATAAATAAATAAATAAATAAGAAAATCCTTTAAAAAAAAAAAAAAAAAACCGCTCAGTAAGATAGCTCATCTAGTTTATGCACACCAAATTTTTTAATTTATTTTTTAAACACACCACACCCCGCGTACTATTCCCCATGAAGACCCACCGCCTCTGACTTATCCTGACAGTTTTTAATGAACAATGTGTCAATGCACACCCTCCACCCACGCACCCACACGCCCCCTCATAATTAGCCCCGTGGACCAACCTCCTAGGGCCGCTTCCAGACAGGCCCACAGTTGAAGTGCTCCTGTGGCATCTTGGGCCCACACTTAATACTCTCTGACAATTGCCATCTGTATCCAGATCTCATTTCTATCCCAGCTGAAATCCCAACCACAAAAAGAATAATCCTGTCTAGTGACTTGACTAAATTTGATTGCCAATATTTAATTCATTCCAGAGTATCATCAACAGAAATATTCCTTCTCTGTTGAGGTTTATACTAAACCACAACTGATGGTACCCAATGCAATGGCAGGAGGATATCATCGGTCAGTAAAGTCATCAACAAGCCAAGAAACCTCAAAAGTAAAAGAATATTATTTATTGGGGAGAGGGTGAGGAGGAAAGGAGGAGAGACTATAAACAATAGACTGGAAGAAAAGGACAACCAAGGTAAGATATGAGGTCAAGAAACATGTAATGCCTTCTGTGTATTTTATTTTAGCTGAAGAAGGAGAAACACATCAGGGGTTCATTTGATCTGATAAATTCATGAACCTAATAGCAGCTATGATTTATTAAGCAAGACACTGTGCTAAATGTTTTACATAGTTATCTCTTCTAATCCTTACAAAAACCTTGTGAAGAGATATTAACTTTTCATTTTATAAATGAGCAACTGAAACAGACAGGTTCTGTAACTTGCCCAAGGTCACACAGCTTATAAATGGCAGAGCCAGGATTTGAATCCAGCTCTAAGACTCAAGACACCATCATGTTATAATGCCAATACACCACAGCCAATGACTTAAAAGCGCATTTTCTATGTACGTATTTAAAAACGAGATATATCTGTATTTGCCAATACAAAATGATATCTAAGATACATTGTTAAGTGAAAAAAGAACTGTGCTGAGGCCAGTCTCCAAAGTATGTAACAGTATGCTACCATCTATATAAAGCTAAAGGATACACGTATATGGTTGCATTACACATATCACTGAAAGAATACTCAAAACAGCGAACAGTGATGACCTCAAGTAGAAAGGACCAGGGGAATGAGGATCAGGAAAGCAGATCTTTTTCATACATATACTTCGGTATGATACAACTTTTTAACCCACTCATGTATTTTTTCATAGAGAATAAGTGCTACATAATAAAATATAACTGTAGACTAAAATCCTGTCATGAAAGGATACCTTAAGCCTTCCTGTTTACCAAAGCTAAATAAAATAAAGAGGCTTAAGAACCACAAAGGCACATCGATTTTAATAAAGCATCTTTTCTAGATGTTTCCACAAGCAAAGGGTACCTATTAACACTGCTCACATCCTAAATGTGGACCACACATGTTGCCACCCATAGAAAGAAATGCTGGTGAACATGGGAGGAGAGACTGCAGGTAGGAAACCTTGGTGAGGAAGGGAAGAACAACGGCCACTCAAAAACAGTAAGCCAAGAGAGACAGGAATAGGCGGAGGCAAGCCCACTCCTGACGGGCCCAAGGAAGCACTGCCAGTGAACGAAGCCAAGCCATAGGAATGGGCAAAGAAGATAAAGGCACATAAGCACCTTAAGCAAGGTAAGGGAAAGGCATTCTCACTTCCCAATCAGTCTGGAAAGTGGTAAGATGAAAACAAGATCAAAACACGCAGAGACCCATCCCCTTCATTGTAATTCAAAGAATAATACTCCCATTCAGAATCAATATATGTTTCTTTACTTGTCTTGAAATATTTACTTTTGGAACTTCTACAATTTTTTTTAATTTATAATACAATTCAAAATTATTGGCAGCGCTTATTAAGCCCTCCCATTTTAAAAGGTTTGGATATCGTTTGCTCGAAGAAAAAGCTAGTCTGGCTAGCCTAAGCAAAAGGGAGACATACTGGAAAACAGACTTGAGGAAAGCTGCACGTCCACACTTCGGGATGGGCGAGAACCAGAGAAGCTCTGAGGCTGCAGGATTTGCAGAATTCCACGAAAACAAGTCAAGAGATGACACAGCAGAGAAATGGCCAATGGGGGCCCCTGCTGTGTAGCAGGGTCATTCTCAGAAAATGGAACCTTCTGTACACTACTGCATTCATTCATACATAATACTCTCCTAATTTGCATTTACATTATATTTAATATAAATTTATTAATAATTCATAATTTATGTAAAACACAAATTTAAAATCACTAATTTTCATTTATAAACTACATGCTTCAAAGTTTTTGTACATAATATATCATTAAAACTTGAACTTATTAAATTTATTTGATATCAGAGTTGTTATTGGGAGAATGTGACACCAGAATCATAAAACAAAGATTAAACAGCACTAACTAAAAATCGATGGTACAAATGTGTTTATCAACCCATCTTTCAAAGGATTTTTTGTGCTTACAATGAGCCTGTATTTTAGATACTGCATGCCGTTTTCCAAGTAGATGAACAAAATAAGGCCCAAAACAGTAACTTAAGTTTCCTCAAACAGAAAAAAACCACCAAAATCTCAAGTCCCCATTACTGCAATCTCAGCATGAACCACTAAACTACTTTAATACCATATTCCTCCTAAAATCCACTAATATCACATTATGGTAAATAACAATTGCTTTCACAATTTTTTTAAAGTTATAAATGCTTGTTGTTTGAAACTTAGAACTTTCAGAAAAAAAGAAAAATTTCCCATAACAGAGATAAGCACTTTAAGCAGGCTCGTCTATTCCTTCAACCATACTTGCTGCATATATTATAAAACAGTAATTTCTTATCCATTTCTGACTTAAAATTATATCCCCAATACTTTTTTAGTCTATTACACTTTTCAAAAGCAATCTAAGCCCATTACAGAAAATCAGAAATTAGAGAAAAGGAAAAGGAAAAAAAGTCACCAAGAAACGGCTGCTATCAATATCCTGGTGCATTGCCTCCCAGACCCTTTCCTATTGACCTATATATGGATGACCCTATGTCAGAAACTTCCCACCACATGTGCTCATGTCACACACAATGGGCAGCACAGTGTAAGGACCAAGAGCAGAGGCTCTGGAGTCAGCCAGCACTGCACTGAAAGCCCAGCTGCACCACTTACTAAGTAGGTGACCTTAAACTCTCTGTACCACAATTTCCTCATCTATAAAATAGGGTTGTCACAAGATTATAAGATACTGCATAGCAAGACCCTAGCACATTGCCTGATGCATGAGAAGCACTCAATAAAGACACACTATTACACTGTACAAACCGTGCTATAACCTCATTTTTCACCTAATATATTCTGAACAGCCTTCCATGTCAATTAGATCCACTTCTATCTACAACATCTTTTTAATACCAGCATAGTACAGTAGTTTTCTCATGTGCTCCATCAGCCACTAGAAAAGATGTCAGAAAAATTCAGACCCTCACCATTTTGGTCAGCGTCACCTGCCGCTAACTCACACACAGGGCAGAGGACTCCAACCAAACCAGCTTGCCCCCTAAAAGGGGGGAATGGGCGTCACAGAGGTTAAGACTCCCAATGTTTCCTCAAGAGCTGATTTGGGAGAAGTCACAGGGCAAACGGGGTTTGGCTGTTTGTGGTTTTTTTTTTAATGTTTTTTATCGTCAATAGTATCTATGATGAAATTCAGTTTATTTACCCAAGAAAGAGCAAGTTTTAACGCAAAGAACTGCAGTTTTAAAAAAACCCTCTTAAGCTGTATTTTCAGATAATAAAATGCTAAACTGTAGATTTTAAATTGCTACAAAGTATCCATCTAAATAGAGGCATACCACAACTTACATTTCACACTTTTGATCCCACAGAGAACAGCAAAGTTAGAGATGCAGATGACTGTTGTCTAACTATACTACTGTGATACTAGGTTTAAGTAATTTTCAAAGTCCAGGAGTTGGTCAAAAACAACTAGCCAGTCATATCAAGTTGACACAAAACGGCAAACGTCTACATTCTCATCTGCCATTTACCCTCATCCGTTGAGCTTTTTCGTGTCTTAACCACTGTCCTCCCTCAATATGTATGCTTTCCCTCAAATGTTGTTAAACGTAGTTTACCCTTGTGCACTGAATCTCTGATAGCTAAGATCCAAGTCCTATTTTTCCACAGCTAAGACCCCAATTCGGAATGTAAAGGAGGTCATTTTGGAATGTGTTGGCTAAACATGAAGGTCTTGATATTTGGTTCTATCTGGCAAGAATCTTGCTATTATCCAGACAATGAATTCCTCACTCCTATTGCTTAGTTTCTTTTACCTGAATCCTTCATCTTTGCGTTCCCAAGTGCTAAGCTGAATGCCCAGACTCTAACGTGGCCTGCCTACTTGCAGCCCTACTAGGATTCTGTTTAAGCTGATCTCCTAGGTTCTGAACCCTCTGTCAGCACTTCACTATTTGTATTCCACTCCTTCCTTCGACTTTCAATTTCTTTCGTCTTGAAATACATCTTTTAGTAGTTCCATCAGCAAAAGTCTACAAGTGATCAATTTTGTCTTTATCTACAAAGCTTTCATTTCACTTTTACTCTTGAATATTACTTCATATGGATACAGAATGCCAGGCTGATGTTTGTTTCTCCCCCAAAGCATTTTGAAGATATTATTCTATCATCTTCTGCTACCAACAAAATGTCTTCCAGATATTTAGACAATGACTTTCTTCGGGTTGTTTCTGTCTTGTTTCTAATGTTTCATGTACAATGTGTCTAGGTGTGGATTTGTTTTTATTTATCCTACTTGGGTTCACTATGCTTCATGGACCTAAGAACTCAAGCCTTGCATTTATTATGGAAAACTGTCAACCATTGTATCTTTGGAGAGTTTCTCTCCTCCACTCTATTTCCTCTTTCAAGAAGCTCACAGAAATCGGTAATGGTGAACTTTCTCATACTAAAGTTCATGGGTCTTATCCACTCATTTTCCACCTCTATCTCTCGGTACTGAATTACAAGCAATTTCCTTGGAACTCCTCAAAGATCAATAGTTTTCTCTTCATTTATATCCACTCAGCTGTTTAACCTGTCCATTGAGGTTACTTGAGGTTTCTAGAAATTCTATTTGGTTCCTTTCCAAATCCATGTGTTCTTTTTACAACCTGTGATGTTTTTTCATTGCAGTCTTACCCCCTTTATCTCTAGTAATTTTAACCAAGTGATTTCTGTCCTATGTCCCAGGAGCACCTTTCTCCTATTTACAACATCTGCCAAAGCTCCTCCATAGTGATTCATTTCCTCATGTGGCTGCGATGTTTTATTGCAAGTTCACCCTCAGCATGAGCTGTTTCTTCTATCAGAGTCCCCAGACTCATCTGCTCTGCAGGACAGTTGTACACTTACGTCTGAGGGCTCCACTGGCTCCCACAGTTCTGGACCAGATTTTGTGCTAACTTCTTAGCTTGAGGATTAGTTGCACTGCAAGAAGTGTTAAATTTTAACCTACCGCCAGTGTGAGGTACAGCTTTTCTCTTTTCTTATTCCTAATTATGCACAGCCCCAGGAGGATAGCACGTTTCTTTGCACTCCCTCAGACCAGTGGGCAAGGCTTTTCTAGTCTTCTTTTCACAGATGGGACAGCTTCAAGATTTTGTACAGGAGGACACCAACTCCACCTTCCTTCTTTACACAGACCTAAGACCACGTTTCCTGTTTCTCCATGAGACCCTCAGGTCCATGCCCTTGGGGCCTATACTCAGATCTGAAACCACGACAGGCCTTGAGTTCCCAATTACAGCCTCGCTTTGAATTCTCTTTTCACCTGTGGCACCTGGGATTTCCTGGTTTACCAGGCTCAGGAATGCTTTTGCTTTTCCTTGTTCTGTTTTGTCCGCAGTTTCGATGCGTCTGCAGCAGGGAGGGAGTGGAAGTCCTCTCTAACAGTTCTGGCAGCAGTGTCACCAGAAGGCTCCAGGAGTTGCAGAATAGGAAACTGTGAAATGATCACTTCAGAGAATCGTGATGATTACTCACAATTTTGCCAGATGACAACAGCCCATATTTTTTTTCAGCCTCAAGAACAGTTTTTAAATTGGAAAAAATAAATATTCCCAAGGTACTTCAAGATCATTTTGTCACTACACACTTCAAATGCCTTCATAGTTCTTTTCTTGAGAATTTTAACAGTATGAGAAAAACGCCTGTTGACTGACTCCATTTTCTCACTGCCCATTCATTCTCTAATCAACTTCAATCTGCTTTATAGTCCTACAACTCTAGTGAAATTATACTAAAAAGGATCAACATTTACCACCTTATCAACAAATCCAATGGCCTTTCCTTGGTCTTCATATCAAATTCACTCTCATCAATCCAATCTCTTCCTCCTTCAATTTATCCAGTAAGTCACTGCCACATTAACATGACTACACATCAACTGTTCACACTCCTCATTCTGTCCTAGTGGCTTATTAATACCTAGTACTACGAGAAAAGATGAAATGAATGAGGCATGATTCCTGTTCACAAAAGTGTAAACAACGATACCACCACCTAACACTTACTAGATACATACTATGTACGTGGCAAGGTGCTACATACCTTACCTGTGATCGTATCAACTGATCCTCAGAATAGCTATATGAAATAGGTACAATTATTAAGAAGGTAAAATTGGACAATTACACTTCAGGGATGAGAAATAATGCCTAAAGAAGATTAAGTAGCCCACCCAAGGAAGCACAGCTAGCTTTTATGACTCAGTTTTATTTTATGCCAAGCCCATCCTTGTAAACATGCTATACTATCTCCACAAGTATTTATACCAAAAGCCCAGATTGCAAAATGCATATATCCAAACATCTTCTTGACAGGTCTCTCTGGATGCCTCAAAGGTACCTCACATTAATACATTCAAAACCAAAATCATGACCTTGCTGCCCAAACTGAGGTGGTCTAACCTCAGTGAATGACTCCCCTAATCAACCAGTCATGCAGGTCAGAAGCCTGGGTACCACCCGTGACATATTCTCACTCACCCTCCATATCCAACCTACTGCCAAGTCCTGTCCATCTTTTCCCCTGTCTCTCTCCCTACCCATCCGCCCTCCTCTCTCCACCTCCAACCCTACCACCCTGGCTCAAGCTACTACTTTCTCTCAACAGATGACACAGTTTAACTTGTCTATAGTCATTCTGGCTTCTCCCAACCCCTTCTCGATTTTGCAACCAAAGTGCTCTTTTCTTCTCAAGATAATGCTTTTAAAATGCAAACCTAACCATTTCACAAATTTCACAACCAAAGCTTTAAGTCAATCTTTATTTCAGGATCTGAAGCAACAGGAATGTAAAGACTGGCAATAGCCCCATTTTAGTCACAAAGAGAAAGGCAATTTCAGTGAGAGTCAGGAAGGACCCCAACACAGAAACAGAAGCAGAGATGATGACAAAGAGGACAGCACCTGAGAGGTTTCAAATACTTGGCTCTAGTTATCCCTGAGATGGAGCTGAATCCTACATCTGCCAAGTTTCAAAGTATTCTTCTTGTTACACTGATACCCCAAGATGCCTCCAATAAAGTCTTTTTTTTTTAAAACGTCATTCAGACTAAGTTTCTAGTTTGCAACCAAGAGAGTCTTAGCAAAGGGGAAAAAAAAAAACCAAAAAACCTTAGAAGAGCCAAGAAGACACACTTAGAAAAAGGGGACATACCTACACGGCAAAAATAAAACAAATTCCACATAAAGTAAAAATACCTTTGGCCAGAAAATATATAAATATGTTCAATGTTTGTAATCTCATGTATCTCTGCCTTTTAAAGGTGTTACATAAAATGCTGGAGGGTAAGAGCCATGTTTTCTTTTATGTTCTGCAAATCATCACAGCTTACTGTAGAGCTAAATACTGAATTAAAAATTAGTAGTAAAAGCATGACTGTACGATAATATAAATCATAAATTTGCATCCTTGGAAACCCACTCCCTCTGGGAACAGTTTATATATGCACTCATGTAAATAAAATGTCTTTTTCTAGTAATACTTTACCACTACTTTATTTCCTGGTTGTGATTTCCATTGTAAGGTATTACAAACTCACCTTGCTCATACACAAGAATTTTATATATTGCATGAAGTGCCGAAAAGCAGTGTACCATGGAAGGGGGAAAAAAATAGCTATGGAAACTAGAGATTACATCCTATATAAATACTTTTTCTGTTGCCATCTGGTGGTTCATGTATTAAATCAACACTGACACTCATTGTACAGAAGGGCTCAGTCCACAAAATCAAAACCTCCTATTCTTTTTGCATCACGTTTAACACCTAGGGGGAAGGCAAGAAAGAACTGACCTTCGCTTTGAAAATAGTCCCTCTTTCACGAAACCATAAATACACACACAAAATTAAGGATCACACTAAAGAGAAAAACCCACAGACACCTGTGGATATAATCATCCTTATCTACATATGAATAGGTTATACCTATGTTATATAAGCTATGATATCCCTCCTTACCCCAAATCTAACTTCTTCCTTACTAGCCTGCTTGGTTTGGTAAAATTCTTAATAAAGGCAACTAACGGCACTCTGAGTAGCCATACTCCTCTTCCAGTTGCCATAGTCATTCTTTAGTTACCTCCCTGTATTCTTTTTCTTGGAGAGATCATTCATCTTCATAAAAATCAAGCTTACATATTTGAGAGCTTCCAAAACTCTCACAATAAAGAATCATGTCTAGAATACAGAGTAGAGTTCTGAAAGGGAGAAAAAGCAACAAAACATTGCACCAAAGGCTGAATTTATCTATGTAATAATATGGGCCCAGGAGTCCAATTCTCTAAAGTCCACATCTCCAAAGTTAAACACACACATGCGCACACACACCAAACCCAAAAACACTGCAGAAACTACAGTCTTAGCTCATGTTCAACAAGCTAATCTCCAAAGATCAGTAAGTTAATAGATTTACCTGGCTGCCATATTTGTTATCAAGAAATTGGATCATTTAATTGATAGTTGTTACCTTCACTAGACATTGTCTGTATATCAACAGAGTGCCAGCTAAGCCTGTTAAAGTGAAAAGTAATTACTTTGTTAATTTTGAGGACCTTCTGATTTACTGAAAGTCCCTAATGAAGACAATTAACCAACATAACATTAGGTTGCCTCCAGAAACATCAAGAGAACACCACCTACTAATCTCTTCGATTGCTGATGGTCACTGTCCGGTAAACATAAACATTCTCATATCACTATTTCATATGTTCTAAAATTTCTCACTGCATTAAGTACCTCCTAGATTTCAATTAGCCTTGCCCTTTCCCTTCCAGCCGTTTAAATAAATAAGCATCTCGCATTTTAAAGAAATTTATTCCCCCAAACTTCAGGCTTACACTGATAAATTACGGCACTAATTCATTTTACAGAACCTAACATTTTGAGCATGAACCACTTTCAGGCTAGAGTAAATATATCGTGTGTAAGATGGCAGCCCCTAAGGAGAAATGTTATACTGTATCTTCGTTGTTTTCGACATTGTAAATACCACGGTAAAAGTAAAATGAAGAGAATCAGGTTCTAAGAGCCAAGACATATGGAGTTATAGAATCACCAGGTAGAAGACACAGAGAGTTTGGTGAAGGGCAGAAAGGATATGACAAAATACAGATCAAAGAATCAGAGCAGAACGATTTTGAAGATCTAGTCTAACCCCCAACTTTTACAGGTGAGAAAAATCAACTCAGAAGCTAACAGACCTGCTTATATTGCAAGTTAGTTACAGAATAAAATCGAAACCAGGTCTAGTAACACTTATCCCAATGCTTCTTCCATTCACCTCATCCCTGTTTCTAGAAAAGCTTTGTAAACATTCTCATTCCCACAACACCTACAGGAGACCCTGGGGATGGGACGCCTGGAGCCAGGCTAAGGCAGTGAATCTCTGGCTTTAGAAGCTGCCTGCCAGAAGTCGTACCACCTAAATACTAGAAGAGCAAACAGAAACAAGAGTTTCCTGAAGCAGTGCTCCCCTACATTTTTAATTTTTGTATTTGGATATGGTAAGAATAGTGTTAAAATAATGAAGCTGTAAGACTAATAATAATGTATTTCTCCAGAACAGGTCTCAGGTATGGGATCAATAACTGGCAGGTAGGTATCTATCAAACTATGACAGACTTTTGTAGTTCAGGGAATCATCAAAAGACATAAGACTAATTTCTATGCGTTACCACAAAAGGATGACACGAGGGGCCATCACTGTAGTCCCAGCTGACAAAATATATTCTCTCTTGGGATCATAGGTACAAATATTTATGATCTGTTTTGTTAAAAGAGATTTCCAAATTGAGGAGAAATTTTAAGAAAATGCCTTATAGAACTGATGAAGTCAAATTACTAATTAGAATGAAAGAGACTACACGTATTAAAACGATCAGTTACATTAGGTAAATATGTACCATCGCTTACGGTATTCACCAGATCATAAAACTTACATCGACACCTTTACTTTTTTTTTTTTTTTAAAGATAATTCTACTTTAACTCCTCTTTACACTATACCTTTCAACCTGATTTTCATTCCCCACCCTCAGTTTTACTCAACTTCCATTGATTTGGACTTAAACGGTGTACTCTTAAAACTGCTGCTTTTCTTACTTCTTACAGAAATTTAAGTCATGACCTAGGCAAAATCCAGCTTCTGAGTTTTCACTCTGTGTCTGTTCTATCCTCTAGATTTAGTCAGCAGACATTATGGTCTCTGACCTCAGGGACACCTGGAGGAAGGTCCTGAGTCTCCCAACAAAAACAATACAAGGACTCTTAAGAAAGGATAGAACATAAAGGCAACTGGGAGATAGAATTTAACTACGATGTCTTGTTTGATTCCACTCCATCACCCACTTAACTTTTCAGAATGACTTTGTTTTACTCCAATATTTGACGACAAAGGAAACTTCCTGGCTAGATATAATCCCAACATATAGCTACACTTAACTCTCGTTAGATAAAATGCATGTTAACAAAAGATCAGTACCTTACAAACCCCACCTCTCTTTCCATTTAAAGGACTTATGCATGTACTTGAGTGAGAATAAAAGAATTTTCCAAGTGTTCTTCAAAGAAATGGTTAGTATGCTCCTAGTGGTCAATTCTGGGGAGTTCAAATCTGCCAACTGACTGCCACAACCCCATTCTCAATTGGAATTTGACATTTACATTATGAGAAAAAAAAAAATTCTTCAAAAAGAAAAACCAAAATGGCAAGTCATTTTCTTACGGGAGAGGGATAGTTATATACAGGGGGCTATGCATATTCTTCTGTATTTTCCAAATCGTTTAACGTAATTTTTATTGTTTTACGGTAACAGTAAATTAGGTAACCCGAATCTTGAGGTCATGTAACTCAATACAGCATTTGGAAAACGTCAGCTGCCATCTTCCCTCTGGTACTGACCAGATTGCTCTCCCTCCCCATATGAAGCCACAGGCTGCACGGGAGACACTCCAGCCCACCGGTTATGAGCATAAACTGTGGATTCGGCAGCCTGCTTTCCAGTCTGCTTCCACCACTAGTCCTGAGACCTTAAGCAAATTAGTTAACAGTTCAGTACCTCAGTTTCCTCACAGGTAAAATGAGGACAAAATGCTACTTGCCTCTCAGGGGTTGCTGTGACGAGTAAATGAGCCTACCTGTAACGCACTTAGTGCGTGGCACGTAATAAGGGCTCAGTAAAGGTGAGGTACAGGTGGCCATACATAAGACTGCAGAGAGGATGATCGCTTATTGTCAGATTTACAAGATGGTTACCAACCAAGCGGCCAGTTGCCACCTGTTAAACATGCAATGGTCTAATAAAATTTAATCAGTAAGTACCTGAACACTTACTAAGTGTAGTACTCTCTATGAAGACTCTCTAGTGAAGCTGCCAGCCTGGAACTCAAGTTCCACTTGAAACTCAAATTACAAAGATGTGAGGAGAAGGGGGTCTAGGGGTACGAGGAACAGGGGAAACAAACCACTGCAGGGAGAATGGGAAGCAACCAGGGCCCAAAAGGAAGCCAGATTTGTACTGAACCCAATTAGCACTGTTTTGAGATTTCTCCAGCAAACCAGTGGCAGAGAAGCCTGATTAGTAGACCTTACTCAAGGCTGAGATCGGCCCAAGAAGAACGATCCAGGTAGGAGTCCAGGTCACAGCAAGTCAGGCTAAGGATGACAGAGAATTGGGTGCGATTATGGGATTGGCCAACAAGGATAAAACTGTAACACAAAGATACAAGAATCACATGTGGAGTTTTTAAATGCACAAATTCTCCCTCCAACGACCTCCAGGTTGGAGGTAGAGCCCAGATGAGTGTATTTTTAAATTGCACTGGTGATGCTGATGCAAACCCCAGACTAGCACGAAGCAGGAGCTCAACAATGTCAGTAGGAATAAACAGAATGAGCGACTGAAAAGCTAATTAAGTCTGGAAGAAATTTCAAAGTTTGAGATCATGAACATGGAACAAGTGAAAATCAGCTCAAAGTGCAGAAAGCTCACTGGAATTGGGGGGAGGGGGGGAGGTACACACACTATAGAACCACAAGACCAGCCAGAAACAAGGTTAAAAGAAAAATCAAGTCATGTGATCTTACGTAAAAAGGATTACAGCAATGGTTCTCAAACTTGGCTGAACACTGGAACCACCTGAGGAGTTTTTAAATCTCCTGATGCCCAGGTCAAACCTCAAGTCAATTAAAACAAATTCTGGGAATGAGATCCAAGCTTCAGTATTGCTCCCAGGTGATTCAAATGTGCAAATATGTTTGAGAAACACTGGGAAAGAGAGGGTCCAGGAAATCAGCAGGTGAAGGGAATGAGGAAAATCCAGGCAATCCAAGTTGGTGGTTCTCAAACTCTTGGTGTGTATCAGAATCACCTGGAAGCAAGCTCATTTCTTCCATGTGGCTCACTGAAGAACAGAAGGAGCTGGCCCTCTACAGGTTCCCCCAATTCCCCAGGTAATTCTGATACACACCAAAGTTGGAGAACCATGGTTCCAAGTGGCTAGAAATAACACCAAAGGAGAAACTAAGAACTATGAACCACCCCAAGCAGTAACTGAGAGCGTTCCTACCCCTCTGCACCTGATGAATACAACTTAACATGAGGCTGTACTGAACACTACCAGAATCAATACACCTGTAAAGGTCCAGCAGTAAAGCTAAGGCACCACAGGTCTCACACACATGACACTTGCAATCCCGCCATCCTCCGCCTCAAAAGGCACCCTTCTACAACACTCACGTCTGGCTCCTAGTGGACAACATACCGAAAGTATGCATTGCCACCTGCCTTTCACAATTAGAAAGCAATCTAGAAAAGTTACAAACACACTAATAAGCAGAGTATATAATTCAAATTCCCATTACCATGTAGAAAGAAACCCAGGACTATTAAAGTTACATTGGGAAGATGTGAACCTGTTTCACATAATGGTCAATTACGCACTCTGCTTATAACTTGGGCTATGTAACTCTATGTAACTTTTACTGGTTAATATTGCACTTATTTTCTCCCAAGATATCATGACCAAACCTAGCCACATGAAATGCCATTAGAAGGAAACAAAGAGAAATTAGTAATTGCTTCACCTAGCTACATAGTAATATAGTACTTATGACCAGTTCCAACCAAGTGGTAGGTATTCCATTTAGAATGTTACATTTTATCTGATAAGATTCAAGAGAATACTTCCCCATGCATATGACCAACTCATCATCCCATCAGAAATCTCTATAGCAGCACCAGAATTTTCATTTTCAAGATACATGAGCTTTTGTGAAATGGTGACATCTCCCCTGTAATATGAATTTTCAATATAATATAAAAAATGATGGATATATTACACATTTCACAGAGCACAGAGAACAGAAACCTGTCAATGAATTCAGAATTTGTTACAACCTATTTGAAATTTTACACTAAAAGATCTGTTCACTCTATAAACCATGTAAATGTAAAATAGGTACCCATGTTTTATACTGGTAACGAGGAATAAAATACTCCTGCCTAACAAAGTTTGTTGCCTTAGTACTTTTTTAAAATTTTCATTAACACAATTGTAAAAAGCAACACGCCAGACAGCCTTCAAACTGATAAAAAGTTGAAATCTGCATAATATACTTCAAAACAAAGCCAGATTTTTTCCCCACCATTTGAATTTGTGCACTAATCTTTAGATGTATAAATGTACAGGGCTTATTGCAAAGTGCAAGTCACTGTTTTAGAAAAAAACAAAAAAGTAAAACTTAACACCCTTTTCTATCTTAAAGGTCATCCCTAAGTGATTTAGATTTCTTCATTTGAACCTGGCTTCTCTGGCAATCTACAGATCCCATTTTACAAAACGACTTAATGCTTTTCTACCAAAGTCTGTCATTAAGCAAAAAAGCACAAACAAGCGAAACGAAAATTTTCCAAGTAATGGAGGAGAGTTAAATTAACCAGAAATACGGCAATTTGCTTCCATGTAGCAAAACATGAAAGCGGGCACTTAGGAAAGCCTTTGGGAGAGGGCGGGGAGGACCTCAGTGCACATCGATTAGGTTAACACTAACAAAAGAAGGATGAGTTATCTGTTAAACTATCGATGACAGTTCTGAGCTCAGACCTTTAAGATGTGATTCCATTTAAATCATTATCCGTCGCCACACACACATCACCTTCCCTGGACACTGAACACGGCTAATTTAAGTTTAGGGCTCCCATCTGCCGTCCACCTGTCTCCTTCCATATCCCACGACGCTAAGGACCACCAAAGCCAATTCCCCTGAAGCTGCCCACGCAGGTACACGGATCTTAAAAGACCGCACCAAAAGGACGCGTGGAGCTAGCTACTTCCACCTTTCGCTGCTTGCTTTCACCTTTATTCTTTCCAGACAAGCAAACTTCAGCGAGGAGGTATGCTCAGAGGCAGGGGGTACGTGCCGGGTCGTTAAAAGAACCCAGATTTCGGGGACAGCTCGGCTCGGGAGAGATGCCACCTCCCTTTTCAAACGGCCATTTGGCACCGGTAGACGGACAGCATCTACTCAGAGACCAGCACCGACGCAACAAAAACCACGGCGGGGGCGGGGGGACAAAGCCGAGGGGAGAGGCCGCGGGCACCCAAAGTTCTGCTCTAGCAACTGCCGGGCTCCCCCTGGGGTCAGGCACCGGACCGGAGAGATGCGGGGTCTGGGACAGCGGCTCCAGGTGCCCAGCACCTGGAACCCGACGAGAGTCAGCCACTGAGCCCGCAGAGGAGCGGCGGGCTCCCAACTCGGAGGCTCGGCGCCCGGCTCCACTCAGGTCCAGCGAGCGGCACTCGGGCGCGCCTCCCCGCGTCCGCCCAGCTCCCGGGCCCCGTCCGCCCCGCTCCCCGGCCCGCGTCCGCCCAGCTCCCGGCCCCGGTCCGCCCCGCTCCCCGGCCCGCGCCTACCTTGAGCCAGCGCCCGGAGCAAGTGCAGCTGCAGCGTCGCGAGCGCCCACCATCCGCGCCGCCGGCCCGCGCTCAACTTTGTCGCTGGCCTCCCGGCGCGCTCCCCCTCGTCCTCGCCGAGGCTCCCGGGCGCCGCGCGGGCTCCCCGGGGCCGCCGCCGCCGCCGCTCGGGGCCAGGCAGGGACCCCCGCGGCCGCCCCGGGCCCGCCGTGCCGCCGCCGGCCGCCAGCCGCACGCCCCCGGCCATGCTGAGGAGCCGCCGCCCCCGGCCTCGGGCCCCGTGAGCGGGACGGCGGGCGGTGGCCTCCCGGCCGGGCGGCCAGGTACGAGGGGCGCCGGGCGCTGAGGGGAGCGGCGGGGGAGAAGTTGTCAGCGGGGAGATGACAACCTGTCACGCCGCCCCCGCGGCCTGAGCGCCCTGGCCGCGCCGCCTCTCAAGAAGGGTCGGGCGGGCGCTGAGGAGACGCCGCCGCCCCCGCCGCGCGCGGAGGAGAAAGTGCGCCCTCCCGCCCGCGCGCCGCCGCTCGCCCGCCGCCGCCGCGCCCCATTCACAGCCCGGCCGCACGCGCCGCCCGCCCGCGCCCGCCGCCGCCGCTGATTGGCCGAGGGGAGGCGGCCGGCGGTGCCCACGTCCCGCCCCCACTCCCTCGACTGTTTTCAAACTCGCCGCGCCCGCCCGCCTGGAATTTCGCGCCGGGCCCCGGCCTCGACTCGGGCGGCTTCCCGCGCCGGCTGCGCCCCCTAGGGACGCACGGCGGGCACTGCAGGCCGGCGCCGGCTCGGCACGCGAGCCCCTAGCTGCTCCCGCTGGGGCGGCTCCGGCGTCGCCCCGCCCAGCAGTGCCTGCGGGCAGGTGGGCTCGCACGTGCGGCCGAGGGCCCGGCGGAAGGCAGGCTGCAGGCCGGGACCACTGGGCGAGCCCCTCCCGGCGCCCGGGCCCGCCCTCCCCGCCGCCCGCGGGAGGCGCCCCTCCCACCGGCAGGCTCCGTGTTCGCCTGCTTACGCGCCAAGTTGCGGGGATTGCAAACGAGAAACACGCCTGATCGGGTTCTCAATTCCCAACAACAAAAGGCACCTGTGGGTGCAGACCCGCAGCCTGTTGAGAGGAGTGGACGCAGGCTTTGTAGGGGTGTCCAAGGTCATGGGTGGCCTGCGGGGAGCACAGCGCCGGCCGCTTCATACCGTGGGGTGGGCCGGTCCCCTAGGGGATGGGTCCACTAGGGGAAGCGTCCCCTAGGGGGAGGGTCTCATAGAGGGAGGGTCTCCTAAGGGGGGGTCCCCTAGGGGAAGGGTCTCCTAGGAGAAGGGTCCCCTAGGGGGAGGGTCTTCTAGAGGAAGGGTCCCCTAGGGGGAGGGTCTTCTAGAGGAAGGGTCCCCCTAAGGGGGAGGGTCTCCTAGGGGGAGGGTCTCCTAGGGGGAGGGTCTTCTAGAGGAAGGGTCCCCTAGGGGGAGGGTCTTCTAGAGGAAGGGTCCCCCTAAGGGGGAGGGTCTCCTAGGGGGAGGGTCTCCTAGGGGGAGGGTCCCCTGGGGGAGGGTCTTCTAGGGGGTGGATCTCCCGGTGGGAAGAGTCTCCTGGCGCAGGGCCTGGGGCCCCCGCGAAGGGCAGTGGGGGCGGTCCCCGGAGCTCAGCAGCATGTGGTAAGCATTAGCGGAGTTTATGGGGTGAACTAAGCGCTCTGGAGGCTGGGAGGCCAGCATTTTTGTGGGAGGAGGGCCTGGAAGGTGACACACAGTCTGACCCTGGGGCGTGTGATAATTGAGTGAGATCACTAAGTGGTGATGGCAGCGGGTCAGGGCGTGCGCCTCGCTCGGTGCTGGCTCCCCAGGAAGCACTGGGTGCCGGTTTGCTGTTACTCCGTTTATTGCCCCAGGCGGGAGAGTGGACAGCGGGTCACTGTGGCCCGAGGTTCCTGAGTGGGAGCCAGCTCCCGCTTCCAGAGCACCTACTGTGCGCTACCCAACCTCTGCTAAGTCTGAACAATGACCCTGTGAAGGAAAGATGAGGAAAGATAGGGAAACTGAGCACCGAGGACAGCAGCCAGTTGGAGGAGGTGGATTCTGAACTGGATCTGACCCCAGGGCCTGCCCTCTGCCTGCTTCCCACACCATGCCAGGAGGGCGGGAAGTGACATGCAACCCAAAGCCAGCGTGTTTTCTGGGACCGTATTGCACCAACTCCAACAACACAGCAGAGCCCTGTGGGCCAGTGGTGTCCTAAGGACATGTGGACGAGGGGGATGGGGGGAGGGGTCTTCTTGCAGTTTCCACGGCAGCAGCCCTTGGCCTCTTCTAACTCGCAGGGTTATATGAGAGTCTAGAGGAGGAAATGAGCCATGCCTACGGTGTGTTGAACCCTCCTGTGGGCCAGCCCTGTGCGGTAGCGTCACACTCATCCCCACCCCACCCCTGCTGTGTGAAAGGGGCTGTCCCAGGTGCAGTGGGGGAAACAGGACAAAAGAGGTGAAGTGGCTTCACTGCTGAGCACCTCTGCTTTGGTCAGAGACGGGGGTGAGGCACCAGTGGAGCGGGTGAGGGTTTTGACGTCTTAGCTCCACTCTTTCTAGTAGTGAAATCTGGGCAAATTGCTGGCTCTATGTTCCTGTAAAAAGTTAGGAATAATTCCCATCTCACAGGGTACTTGCAAAGGAGTGAGGTAATTCACACTCAGTAGATGCTAGTTTCCCTTTCCTCATACCACCTTGTTATGAAGCAAACCACCCTTGCTATGCCCACCAGTTGAGTCCAGTCCACATTTAACCTTTTCCTTTCATCGAGAAACATATGCCCATTACTTTCCTTGCAAATGGCAACCCATGCCCACATACCCTTACAGCATAGGCATGGATATGGCTCAGGCAACTTCTTGACATCAGGACACTCAAAAAATGCCCAGAGCCTCTTTTGCTGGGATTGATTTTGCAGTTCAGAGAAACCTTTATGGAAACTTGCTTGGAAATTGGAAAGCCAAGCCAGTATGCTGTAGGTTGTCACAGAAGCATTGACATCACCGTTACTCCAAAAGGTCTGGAGACACCTCTGGGAAATTTTTTATTCCAATATCATCCTGGGTAAGTGAGGCTCTAATGGTGTCTCATTTTACAGTTGAAGGAACCAAGCCAGGGAAGTTTAATAGATGCAAAGTAGATGTGATAAAAGCCAGAGCAGGAATCCGGCTCTCCTGAGTCCAATTCTAAGACTTCTTCCACACCAGATGGTGTTGCCTCTTACATGACCCATTAGGTCTTAGGGAGTATGTGTAGACTGTAGGTATTCTTTCTCAAAAAAATAATACAGAGAAACCCCTTTATAATGCTGGGGAGAGGAGGTAGCCAGCGCAGAGCTGGAATATTTCTGCCCAAAAGGGCCAATTAATTTCTCAGTTTAATTTTATCCAGCCCAACGAGAAGGTCTCAAGAAGTGAACATTTTATACGTGTTTAAAAATCTTGAGCCGTATACGTATTTTAAAGGACCATGAAGTGGAGGCATGTTACGCCATGAAAGCAGAGTTATTTTTCTTTCAAAAAAGAGCTATGGTGGTTTACTATTTTCCAGAACAAGAAGTTAGGGTTTTCCCTGCTTGCTTAGAGAAGGGGTTTTCAAAACAAATGATAATTTAAGTGGAGTTAGGACTGTTCACTGAGATGGCCGATGTTTTCCACTCGTCATAAATAAAAGCTCCTCCAGGTGTGGTCCATGGTCCATCAGCCTCACCTGGGAGCTGGTGAGAAATGCAGAATCTCAGTCCCTTCCTGGACCTACTGCATCAGAACCTACAGTTTTACAAGATCTCCAAGTGATTCACATGTAAATTAAAGTTTGAGAATCACTCCCTGTCTCCTGGGAATTTAATAAACATGATGAATACAGCTCTCTTTTCTTTATCTGCCTCCCTATATTCCTTCCTTGCTTCCTCTGTCCTTTCTCTTCCTTCTTCTTTTGCCCATAATGGGCCATGAAATAAAAGGGAAGCTTTTTTAAAGATGGAATTATAATTTTACTTTTTATTTTAAAAGGAAAATATGCATCTTCCTAGAACATTAATAGCCTCAACTGTATACAAATTAAAAACCAAAAAACACTCATGACACCGTGAAAAAAAAAGTCAAGGGAAACAAGCAACAAACTCTATACAAATGGCTTTTATAAGTCAGTATGAAAAATTGATGAACAATTCCTAATATAAAGATGGGCAAAGCACATGAACAGGCAAGTCTGGGAGAAATACAAAGTGAAAATCAATTTTTGAAGAGTGCCCAAAGAAATGAAAAATTAAAGTAATAGGGCTTATTAAAATGTTAAAGGACTGATAACGGCAAGTGTTGGTGAAGGTATGTGAAAATGGGTACTCATGTTATGGGTGGAAATATAAATTAAACAGTCTTTCTGGAGAGAAACCTGCAATCTGTAGCTAAACTTTAAATAAGAATTGTCTTTAGTCTAGACATTCCACCTCACAAATGCACAAGTGTGTGTTTAAGGTTGTCCATTGCAGCATTGCTAATAATAGCAAAACTGGAAAGCAACCTAATCCCCATCCAAGAAGGTTAAGTACAATGCGGTGCATCCACACAATAAAATCCCACGTGACTGTTAAAAAAATGAAGAAAAGTATCAATACAGAAATGTCCACAATATTCAGTTAAGTGTTCTCTTATAAAGTTATAAAACAAGTATAAATAGAATAATCCCTTTTATGTTCATTTTATTTTTTTTCTGAAAGGATGAATGCCAAACTTTAATAAGTTTCCTTTAGGGGTTATGGAATTATATGATTTTCTCTACTTTAAAATTTTTCAAATGTGAATATATATTTCATAATAAATAAAGAGCTTATTTTTAAAAAGCAGATGGTGATGAGCCCAAGTCATTTCTTTCCTATCATTCATTAAGAAATGTCCCTCATGGGTTCTCAGTGGCTCTTCTGAGAAAAATATTCCCCGATCCTATTAGAGGCTGTAACATACAGCACGAACTTCTCCGCACGGGGATACCGGGCCCATCCACATGCAAATCAAGGCAAAGATCAAGGGGATTCCTTACATCTGGTTTCCATGGTCTTCCGATAGACACCCTCTGAATGTCTTAGTATCACTGGAAAATCTCCACCACCTGCTTATCCTACCCTCACCCTCACCTTTGTTCTGTTGCCTAGCAACCCATTAACAAACCACCAGGTGCTGCCTTTGATCCCTACAGGGCGTGTGCTTTGGTTACCTTAGAGCCTACCCAGTTTCCTGAGAATCTGTTCAGAGACTAAACTCTCTCATGAAATGCTCCTATTAAGAAAGCAGCAAAGAAGAGAGGTACCAGAAATGTACCAAGCCTCCAAAAACTTCTACCAGCCTTCTTTAAGAGTAATTGTCCTTCACCTTTCAGACTGCTTTAAATTGTATGAAGCAGAAGTTCTTAATGTGTGGTCCTAAACCAGCATCATTATCGTCACCTGCTTGGAAATGCAAATTCTGGGGCATCACCCCAGACTACAAGATCAAACTCCAATCAGAATCTCTGGGGGTGAGCCCAGCAGGCTGTGTTTTCACAAGCTCTCCAGGTGATTCTGGTGCATGCTCAAGTTGGAGACCCATTGGAAAGTAATTCCATCCATTCTTACTTCTCAACAAGTATTTATTAAATTCCTGATTTGTGCCAGCCCCAGTGCTAGGCAAGAGAGAAACAAACAATTACAGTAATTACATGATAAGCGAAAGCACTTAAGGGAACAGCTGAGAAAAGAAGAGCTCACCACCTTGGAGAATCAGGGAAATTTTTCCAGGGGAAGTCAAGTCTAAATGTAGACCTGAAGAAAAAAAAGATAAAGAAAAAAAAATGACAAAAAAAAACAAAACAAATAAATGTAGACCTGAAGGATAAGTGGGAATTGAATCAACAACCAGGAGAAGAAGGAAGGGCGTTCCAGGCAGAGGGAGTACCACATGCAGAAGCCCAGAGTGTGAACTTTAGCATGAGAACAACGAACATCTACTGAAGGTTTTTAACAGGCAACTACATAATCAGACACATTTTTAGAAACATCATTCAGGTGGTGGGTTGGATTGGAGTGGGGCAAGATTGGAAGCCAGGAGACCTGCAAGGAGACAGTTGCAGCAATTGAAATAGGAAGTGACGGTGACAGTTGGGATGGGAGAGAAGAGGCAGATTAAGGAGCTTTTTAGAAGGTAGGATCCGTACTTGAGAAAGGGAGGTGTCAAAGATGACACCTGTTTTCTGGCTTTGGCAGCTAGAAAAACAGCCTTTTGCTTCTTAAGAGAGTGACGAACACAGGTAGAGGAACAGAATTGCAGGGATGAAGGTGGGAGGAACACCTGATTCAGTTTTGAATCTGTTAGATATGAGATGTCTGTGGGACATCTTCACACAGATATGATCACTAGACACGTGGATTTGGGGGGTAAAACTGAGAAGGAGGCAACAGAGGTAAGGGGAAAGGCAGGAGAAGATGGTGGTGTCCGAGTGATGGGGAGACGGGTGACTTCACAGAATCAACAATGGCAAAGACGACAGTGTCCAGAAGCTCAGGACTGAAAAGTGATCCCTGGATTTACTGACAAGGATGTTCTCCCAGACCTGTGACAGCAGTTTCATTGGGAGCCCATGCCAGCCCCAGGTGGTAGAGGAGTGAGTGGGAGATGGAGGTGACATTTTCAACGGGTTTAGTGTGAAGGTGCGGGCAGAAGATGGCAAGAAGATTTGGGCTTGGGGGAAGTTTCTTTTCTGTAGAAAGGGAGACCCAGGAGGAGAGAGTGGTAATCAATAGCTCAGGGCCCTGAAGACCCCTGGGAATGTTCTGGCAAGTGAAGACTTGATCTTATACAGGGAAGGGACATCCAGTCCTCTGTAAAGAGAGACTGGGGACGGGGCAGTGGGCACAGCCTATTTGGTGAGCAGTTGGAGAAAGTTAAGGAAGATACAGTTGATATTTTCTCTCTCTCTCTCTCTCTCATCACTCTCTTCAACAGGGGACCTAGTTATTTTAGGGATGGAAAGAGGAGGGGAATTGGCTGACTTTGAGAGTATAGAGTGTAGGAATTTTGAGATATTTACCTTGGAGAAAGGGAGAGACTTTAGCAACAGATTCAATAGATATCTTTCCACCTGGTTTTCACATAAGCACTATATTTAATGCTCACAACAATCCCTGTGTGATAGGAAATGTGTTTCTGCACTTTACTGAGGCCAAGTAAACTTAAATCATTTGCCCGGGGTACCCAGCCATGAGTGGTAGATCTGGAATTTGAACCTATGTCCTGATGCTGTCTCCTGCTTTGGGGGCAGGCAGGACAAATACTGTACAGACAGCATCATGAAAACTGATTAGAGGGGACCTTAAAGAACATCTTGTTTAAAAGAGGAAGTTTTAAGTCAAATAAAAGAAAGCTCTAAATCCCTCTGGGAATAAGGCATGGAAGTGATGGAATCTCAGAGCTGAATGGGAGAGTTGTAACTGACCTTAACACATATTAAGTCCAGTCGTCTGCCCAAGGGACTCAGTGCCTCTCTGTCAACCCACAAGATCATTCCATTTGGAGAAAGCTCTGGTTACTAGTCTCACTTGCACTGAATTGTAATCAGCCTTTCTGTGATGTCCATCTGCTGGTCCTTGTTCTGCACCCAGGAGCTATATGCAAGTGTCACTGTTTTCTCTCCCTGGTGCCCCAAGATGTGTGTGGTTCACGTAAACAATAAACATTTGTTAAAGAGTAAATCGTGGAAGGAGCTCTGGACTGAAAATTGTGAAGGCTGGATTTTAGTCGAGTTCCATCATTTACCAGTGGAATAACTTCGAATATGTCACAGCCCCTCTTTTGGCTTCAGTGTCATTGTCCCAAAATGTGGTATAAAAAAATCACTTTGCTCACAGGTTCTGAGGGTCAGGAAGTTAATCAGGGTACAGCCGGGAAATGGCTGGGGACTGGAACTTCTTCACTCAGTGTCTGGTACCTGAGTCGGGATTACATGCAGGCTGCGCTCGGTTGGGACTGTTAACCAGACTGCATACATGTGGCTCCTCTGTAGGACTTGGGCTTCCTCACAACATGGCGGCTGGGTTCCAAGAGGGAGCATCTGAGAGCACGTGTCTGGAAGCTGCATGACCTCTTATGACCTAGCCTTGGAAGGCATGCAGCGTCACTTCCTTGCAGTCTGTTGGCTGAGATTCACTAAGCCCGGTCCAGATTCAAGAGGAGGGGGAATTAGATGCTCCCTCTTGATGGTGGTGGTGGGGGGCAAAGTCACATTGCAGAAGAGCAGGCAAGATGGGAAATACTGGTGTAGCCATTTTGGACAATACAGTCTGCCAGAGATAATCCCTGAGGACTCTGGGAGATACCTGGAAAACAGGTACTTTGCAGGGCCGGAAGTCCTGCCTTAGAAAGCCGTGCTTCGGATTAGAAATACACAGCCCTCCACATCAACCATTCCTTCTACTACTAGGCATTATGTGTCCCCCCAAAATTCATACGTGAAGCCCTAACATCCAGTACCTTAGAATGTGACCATACTTGAGAATAAGGCTTTTAAAGAGGTAATTAAGTTAAAATGAGGTCGTTAGGGCAGGCCCTATTCCAATCTGACTGGTGTCCTTATAAGATGGAGAAATTTGGACACACAAAGAGAAACCTGGGATGCACACACAGAAGGAAGACCATGTGAAGAGGTAGCAAGTGGGCAGCCGTTTGCAAGCCAAGGAGAGAGACTTCAGAAGGAGCATGCCAACACCATGATCTTGGACTTCTGGCCTCCAGAACTGTGAGAAGATTAAATTCTGTTGTCTAAGCCACCCAACCTGGTATTTTGTTATGGCAGTCCTAGCAAATTGATACAATGAATGACTAGGTATCATGGTTACGGGCACAGTCTTGCTTCAGGGACATCATTGACCACCTGTGCTCCTCGACATCTCAGCCCCAAATGGGACATTTATTATGTGTTTTTACCTTTCACTCTCCTGTGTTCTATTCAATTAGGAAGTGAAGCTCAGAGTTGATCAACTCCATCATTCTGAAAAGTTATTAAATGAAGGAGGTGCATGACTGCAGCGTCACATAGAGATTGCAGAAAGTACTTTGGTAATACATGTATATGAAAATCCTTGAGAGAGTTCATATTCTTTGGCCCAAGATTACATTCCAGTAAATATATCTTTAAAATAATTGAAAATGCTAAGATTCATGCACAAAGAATGCTTATCTTGGCATTGTTTGTAATAGGGAAAAAAATCAGAAGCATCCTAAATGTCTGAAAGTAGAAATTATTATACATTATGGCTTATCTACTTCGTGGGATACTGTGAAATTGTTAGATCTATATTTTCAAAGAATATTTAATGACATGGGAAAATGGTCAGGAAAAGTGGGGGAAATTGTTTATGTCATTTTTCTTTTCTTTTTTTTTTTTAAATGTGGAAAACACGGGTATACTTTGGACGGATGGCTGGCTGGCTGTAAAGACAGATAAATACTAAAAAACGATTGGAAGAAAATGCCCCAAAATATTAATGGTGGTCATTCCTGTAGAGGATTATAGGTGACTTTTTCATTAAAAATGCTAGGAATTCTAGACTGAATACATTTCTCTTTATAATAAATAATAAGTAAATGAAAATAAGTTGTGTTTTAATGTGGAGATGGTACCCGCAACTCTCTCCTACCACATGAGGGGCGGACAGCATTTGTCCAACTCACACTGGGAGATGTTTGGAATTTTTAGTAATGCTGCTTTTTCCTACCTCTGCATCTTTTCTCTTTCCTCTCCCTTCTTTTCCTTTCAAAAACCATTACAACTGAGTCAGCTTCCTGGCCCAGTCGGCTTCATTCTGGGGCCAACAGTGGCACCGAAGAACGTTTGGTGGGAGGACCAAGAATCACAGAATTTGAGAGCTGGAAGGGGCCTCAGAAACCATCTAGTTCAACACAGTTATTTATCCTGTTGTCAGCTGGAAAAGCATGAAATGTGCAACAGAACATCCCAGTTTGCCATAATAAGCCATTATGAGTCTCTCAGCCATGAAGTTGTCCGAATCATTTTCAAAGCTATTTGTAGTTTCAAGTGTATGGTTTCCATAAATCTGCTCCCCACTGGAGAGGATGGGGAGGACGGGTTTAACAGCAACACGTGTGAGGCAAGGCTGCAGGCTGCTCTCTGGGTGCCTGTGAGCATTATGGGGGAGGTGGGCAACATGTGGTGGTGGTCCTGGGCTAGTGTGGGGTCAGTGTGGTGTGCAGAGAGCAGGACGAGCTGGCCAGAGCTGGGTCAGCCTGGCCACGGCTGCAGCAATGTGTTCGTTTCTTGGTGATGCAGCTGAAGAGGGATGGCCGCAAGCTAGAGCCATAAATCTCAAGTGAAAATGTTGGCAGAACAAAGGACATGTAGACTAAAACGGGAGGACTTGACGTGGATCTGGTGGCTGTTTTTAAATATCCGACTGTATGGACAAGTTATTGGACTTAATTTCAGCACCCGTTGTGGGGGGCCAATCCAATGGTGAGTCGAAATTCAGTTAAGGGAGGACTTCCTAGCAATTGGAGCTCTCCCCACACTGAATAAGCTGCCTTGAAAGGTAGTGAGTTCCCTGTCAATGGAGCAAGTGAAGACCAAGCAGGTGGATTTCAGGAATGTGACAGAGAAGGAAAAGCGGCAGGCAGAGGGTTGGATCCAGCAACAGTTAAGATTCCTATCAACTTTCCCTCCCAACTGTGGGATTCTGTCTCTTTTATTTTACTTATGAACGCTGTGTCTTATCCACAAAAAGACTTGGACACAAATGTTTACGGCAGTTTTGTGCAAAATAGACCCAAACTAGAAGCAACTCAAATGTCCTCAATACCTAAATGGATAAACAAACTGTACCGTAGCCCCACAATGAAATACTATACAGCGATGGAAAATGTGCAACTACTGATACAGGCAACAGCAGGGATGAATCCCAAAAACACACAGCTGGGGGAAAGAAGCTAGACACTAAAATATACATATGAGGTTCTAGAACAGGCAAGCTAGTCTACAGTGATAGAAAGCAGGTAGGTTACATGGTTGTATACATTTGTCAAAACTCACTGAACTGTGTCATCACAATGGGTGTATTTAATTGTATGCAAATTTTACCAAAACAAAGTTGATTTTTAAAAAATAGGATGCTTCGTTAGCCAGAAAGATTTAAGGCAGCTTTCTTTTATGTGAAAAAAAAATTTTTAAGATTTTCTTAAACATCAAGGGTTGCCTCCCCTTTCCAATATTCTGTGATCTGGTGAGCAGGGCCCTGTTGATCTTCTGTATACTTTTCAAGGATTTCGACGTGTTACTGGTGTCCACTTTTGCCGTCATCTTTCCAGGCTGAAGACACCTGCCTCCCTACCGCGGCCCCTCCCTCCCGAGGGTCAGAGTGGCTGACTTGGGACGTCTCCCATCTCCATGTGTCTGTCTTGAGATACACAGCATAGGTCTGCTCTCCTTTTGTGCACCCCATAAATAGTCACTGAGCACCTACTATATAAAACATTTCTCACTTGTAAGGAGCTCACCTTGCAAGAGGCCAACGTTCAGCAGATCATCTTTACACACTTTCAACAGGGGTCTGAGCAGAGAATGGAATGAACACAGAGAAGGCAAGATTAACTCTGAGCAGTGACAGGGGGACCCATAGTCGGGGGAGGTCTCAAGGCATCTGCGTCAGGATTACAGGGGTACTAGGAACTCACAAGATGGTGTTACACTCTCTGCGGAGGGCAACACAACGTTCCAAAGCATGGAGTTATGAAAGAGGAGCAAGGAAAGTTAAAAGGAACCCCCAGCAAAGGTGGGTAGGGCACAGCGGGGGAGAACGGCGGGAAATGAGGGGTTTCATGAAGCAGTGGGATAATGAACTATGTCCTTCAACGACCTGATGCCCTTCCTGGGAAGATCCAGTATTCTGTTTGTGTCTTGCCTGATGTGTTTCAGAAATAGTGCACAGTGCCTGCCTGGACCTTTCCCTGGGCCCTGGCTGACAGCTCCACGTTACTTTTCCCTGGATGCATGACCAGGGTTTGCCCCGCTGAAGCTCATTTGCCACTTCCCTGCCCACGCACTCAGCCCTGAAGACCTCCCACCGTTCAACTCCATTGGCCTGACATTCTACCACCCAGGAAGGTCCAAGGTCACCTGCCAAGAGCTGACTTCACTGGGCATGTCTTCTTCCAGATCGTTTGCAAAAACACCACAAGGGACCATTTCCAGGGCTCCTCACTGGGGTCCCAGCAGGTGACACTGTTCCTGCCAGAGCTGCCTCTTCATTACTGTTCTTTCCTCCCTGTCTCTAAGTCACTTTCTCATCCCACACTGCCCACCCCATCCTACGCTAACTAAAGATTTAAGAATAGATGTTGGTGCCGAAACTTGTCAAGGGCTCTTTGAAAATCTAAAATATTATTTCCACGTGTACCCTCTTCTACTCATTTACTCCCTAACCGAGATGTCAACAGCTCGATTTCCTACATCAAAATAATGACGCTTTTCCCCCAGGATCTTTCATTTCCTTTGGTTGGTGTTCGAAGATTATTACTATTTATAACTGAGACACCATCTTGCCCAGAGCAGAAGTGACATTCTCCTGGCTGTCCTCAAAGTCCTGGCTAGAAGACCACCCCCTACCTTGACATTTTAACAAACACCCTTTACCCCTGCCCTGCAGATCCAGGGGGTTCTCAGTCTGAAGATGGTCAAAGAGATCCAGGCAAGTCATTTGACAACTCTTTTAATTAAGGAAGTTTGTGCAACAAAATCTTAGGTGGAAATGTATTCATTCAACGAATAATCATTTTAGTGCCTTCTCGGTGCCATGCCCTTTCCTGAGTCCTCGGAATAGATCAAGGAAGCCAGCAGAGCTCTGGTCTGCGGGGCTGACACGCAGAAGGGTAGGGAGGGGAGGAGAGGAGAGACAAAGCAGGAAGCATAATAAATTACATCTTATATTCAAGGGTAGTAAGTGTGACGGGGGGAAAAAGGTAGAACGGAGAAGACAGGGTATCCCCCCTGAAGATGGCATTTCAGCAAAGACTGCAGGGAGGGAGGGCTTAGCTGTGGGGATTATCCGGGGAAAAGTGTTCCAGGCAGAGGGAACTGCTATAAAGAGGGAGCCTGCCTGGAGGGTTCCAGGAGCAGCCAAGAGGCCAGTTTGGTGGAAGAGATTGAGCCAGGGCGAGGTCAGCTGGTCCACAGGGCGAGGGGGCCATAACAACTGTGGCTCTGAGGAGTCGTGGCAGTGTTTTGACCCAGAGAGAGCCATGACCTGAATGATGTTAGAAAAGGTTACTCTGTAAACTAGATAATAGGGAAGCCACTCTGTCTGGAGGGAAGAGGAAGAAGAGACCTCTCAATGGGGTGATCCCCAGCTCCCGGGGATCTGCAAAGCCCTTATTGGTTCCGTTCCTTATATCACCGTTCTTAAAATATAGGAGATGTTTCTATTATTTAGGTATGGCAAGGCTATCAGATCCAGAGACAACTGCTATTGGAGAGACAGTTTTTTATACTCACAGTTCCCAAGAGAAGGGGTACACCAACGCCAAGGGGGGATGGGGGAGCCCAGGGAAGCACCAGAGCCGTTCAGGAGGCAGAGGGAGAAGGGGAAAACGTAGCAAAGGCCTTTATCGTTATTGTCTAGGAAAGAAACAGGTGAGGCAGGGTGGGCAGGCTTAGGATCGGCTGGTCTGGATCATTCCAGCAGGCTCTGGGGCACAGGGCCCATCCCTGGTTGTCTGGTACCTGCCCTGGGTGATGAGGGCAGGGGGACGGTGGTCCAGAGTGGGGGAGCCCCATGGAGGAGGGGGTGGGGTGTGGGCTCTGGGTTGGCTGGTTTGCACATGAAAGGCACGCTCACAGGGGAGTTGTTTACCATCGCTAGGAATTGGTTAACCTTGGGAGAGCAGTCCCTCCAGGGTCTGCAAGCTCCCAAGATAGCAAAGCATCAAAAAGACAGAATAAAATATATGATTAATACACAATGGTTCTCATTAGTATCACTCAGGGAGCTTTTGAAACACAATGACCCCAGGCCAACTGAGTCAGACTGTGGGAGAAAGAGGTGAGTCTACTGTGAACCAGCACCTCACACCAGTTCCTCAGAGATAAATGAGGAAAAGCAGTGGCAGAGGTCCAAGCTCGGCCACCCCCTGGCTGGGAGATCTGGGCCAGGTCACTGTTCCTCCGTGAGCCTTGGTTTCCTCCTCTACGAAATGAGGAATTGTTTCATGCTTCATGGTAGATGAGAATCTACATCTTGTCAAAATGCTCTGTAATTACAACCACCACCAATATTGTTGTTCTTACTGTTTTGCCGATTTCTTATCCCGAGAGCTTTTGAAATCATTTCAGAAGCGGGACTCTGGGTCATGTTTTCATCTTTCTTCTCGTGGCACTTATTTCTCTTTGTCTTGTCCGATTAGCATTTGTGTACTTCGGTCCTCCTTCCCTAAGATACTGGGAGCTCCTTAAGAGCAGTCAATGGCTCTTCATCTTTTTTTCATTGGTCCTCACGAGTTCCTGGAACACTGGCTCCCAATAGGGTTTATTGAATGAAAGCAGAGGCCTTGGGCAGTAGCAGGTCAATAAATATACGTTGTATTGAATCCTTCACTCTTCTTTCCCAAGCCCTGAGCCCAGAAAAATCCCCTGCAAACACTCCCTTTGCTTAACGATGGTGTTGAAGACTCAAAAGGCAGAGAGGTCTTTCTGAATTGTTAGCCTTTTGATGTCTAAGGGAAAATGGCTTGTTCCTTCTGAATGACTGTCCAGTTAACAAGGGGTTATGATTATAGCTATAGGAATGTTTCTTTTATTGAACAGACATTTGTTGAGTTCCTACTATGTACCAGACACAATTTGAGGGTTGGGGTTAGGGAATAAGACACAGCCCCTGCCCTCAAGGAACTTATAGCTTAGAGTAGGATACGTACAGAGAAACAATTAATTATAATACAAATGATTCTCCTGCTATCACAGCTCAACTAATACAGGTTCTATTACAGGAGTTTTAAAAGGTCCACCATTTCCTTTACTGGATTTTCCAAACTGAAAATAAAATGGGAGGAAGCCAGAAAGTGATAAAGATTGACGAGGCTTCTGTTATAGAGGCCAGGAGCAAAGCCTTGTAACCTTCTTAAAAAGAATAAATGGAAGAGACAGAAGCTGACCCATCGAATGAGACATTATATAGGCAGAAGGCAGCCAAATAAACAAAGCCAGATTATATATCCCAATGCCAGGAGCCTACATAACAAGACAGCTCATATGGATCCTTGGCAGAAAATGGAGATCTTAATGTAGCTGGCATCTCGGAGACCCAGTGGCAGGGAAACAATTGATGAGATGGGCTTCCAGGACAAAAATGATACAAGAAGGAGAGAGACAGCAGAGGGGAGGAGAAAAGCTGCTTGGAGAAGGATGACGCAGATAGCAGCGGGGCCCCTTGACTCACCTGGAAAAGGGTGTGCTAGGGAATCCCAGTGAGTGGAAACTCCATCTCACGTGATAACGCTTTGGGACACTCACCACCCACACACAGCCATGCCCTGGATGGGGATGACCACGATTAGAGAGCAACATTAACAGTATTAGCAAAGAAGCCAATTTAGACCTGGTATTGATGGAAACCTTCCATTGCCCTGCATAGGTAGGCCAAATATCTTATTGAACAGAAAGTAAAGGTCAATGGCTTTGAAGGTCAGCGGCTTTACTTTTTGGGGAAAAAATTCAAATTTACAGCAAAGTTGAAAAACTAGTACAATGAACACACACATGTAGCTTTCTGCTAGATTTATCTGTGTTAACTCTCTCTCCCTTGCCCTCCCTCCTTCTCTCACTCTCTCTCTCCCTCCCCATCTCATCTCTGTCTTTCTCCTTGAGCAACCATTCCTATCACCCTGCCCCCCATCAGTTACTTCATCATGCGTCTCTTAAAAATAAAGACATTCTCCTATTTTTTTTTTTCAGTTTTATACACATCAGTGTATACATGTCAATCCCAATCGCCCAATTCAGCACACCACCATCCCCACCCCACCGCAGTTTTCCCCCCTTGGTGTCCATATGTCCATTCTCTACATCTGTGTCTCAACTTCTGCCCTGTAAACTGGCTCATCTGTACCATTTTTCTAGGTTCCACATACATGCATTAATATACGGTATTTGTTTTTCTCTTTCTGACTTACTTCACTCTGTATGACAGTCTCTAGATCCATCCACGTCTCAACAAATGACTCAATTTCGTTCCTTTTTATGGCTGAGTAATATTCCATTGTATATATGTACCGCATCTTCTTTATCCATTCGTCTGTCAGTGGACATTTAGGTTGCTTCCATGACCTGGCTATTGTAAATAGTGCTGCAATGAACATTCGGGTGCATGTGTCTTTTTGAATTACGGTTTTCTCTGGGTATATGCCCAGTAGTGGGATTGCTGGGTCATATGGTAATTCTATTTTTAGTTTTTTAAGGAACCTCCATATTGTTCTCCATAGTGGCTGTATCAATTTACATTCCCACCAACAGTGCAAGAGGATTCGCTTTTCTCCACACCCTCTCCAGCATTTGTTGTTTGTAGATTTTCTGATGATGCCCATTCTAACAGGAGTGAGGTGATACCTCATTGTAGTTTTGATTTGCATTTCTCTAATAATTAGTGATGTTGAGCATCTTTTCATGTGCTTCGTGGCCGTCTGTATGTCTTCTTTGGAGAAATGTCTATTTAGGTCTTCTGCCCATTTTTGGATTGGGGTGTTTGTTTCTTTGATACTGAGCTGAATGAGCTGTTTATATATTTTGGAGATTAATCCTTTGTCCGTTGATTCATTTGCAAATATTTTCTCCCATTCTGAGGGTTGTCTTTTGGTCTTGTTTATGGTTTCCTTTGCTGTGCAAAAGCTTTGAAGTTTCATTAGGTCCCACTTGTTTATTTTTGTTTTTATTTCCATTACTCTAGGAGGTGGATCAAAAAAGATCTTGCTGTGATTTATGTCAAAGAGTGTTCTTCCTATGTTTTCCTCTAAGAGTTTTATAGTGTCTAGTCTTATATTTAGGTCTCTAATCCATTTTGAGTTTATTTTTGTGTATGGTGTTAGGGAGTATTCTAATTTCATTCTTTTACATGTAGCTGTCCAGTTTTCCCAGCACCACCTATTGAAGAGACTGTCTTTTCTCCATTGTATATCTTTCCCTCCTTTGTCATAGATTAGTTGACCATAGGTGCATGGGTTAATCTCTGGGCTTTCTATCTTGTTCCATTGATCTATGTTTCTGTTTTTGTGCCAGTACCATATTGTCTTGATTACTGTAGCTTTGTAGTATAGTCTGAAGTCAGGGAGTCTGATTCCTCCAGCTCCATTTTTTTGCCTCAAGACTGCTTTGGCTATTCGGGGTCTTTTGTGTCTCCATACAAATTTTAAGATGATTTGTTCTAGCTCTGTAAAAAATGCCATTGGTAATTTGATAGGGATTGCATTGAATCTGTAGATTGCTTTGGGTAGTATAGTCATTTTCACAATGTTGATTCTTCCAATCCAAGAACATGGTATATCTCTCCATCTGTTGGTATCATCTTTAATTTCTTTCATCAGTGTCTTATAGTTTTCTGCATACAGGTCTTTTGTCTCCCTAGGTAGGTTTATTCCTAGGTATTTTATTCTTTTTGTTGCAATGGTAAATGGGAGTGTTTCCATAATTTCTCTTTCAGATTTTTCGTCATTAGTGTATAGGAATGCAAGAGATTTCTGTGCATTAATTTTGTAACCTGCAACTTTACCATATTCATTAATTAGCTCTAGCAGTTTTCTGGTGGCAGTTTTAGGATTCTCTATGTATAGTATCATGTCATCCGCAAACAGTGACAGTTTTACTTCTTCTTTTCCAATTTGTATTCCTTTTATTTCTTTTTCTTCTCTGATTGCCGTGGCTAGGACTTCCAGAACTATGTTGAATAATAGTGGTGAGAGTGGACATCCTTGTCTCGTTCCTGATCTTAGAGGAAATGCTTTCAGTTTTTCACCATTGAGAATGATGTTTGCTGTGGGTTTGTCATATATGGCCTTTATTATGTTGAGGTAGTTTCCCTCTATGCCCACTTTCTGGAGAGTTTTTATCAGAAATGGGTGTTGAATTTTGTCAAAAGCTTTTTCTGCATCTATTGAGATGATCATATGGTTTTTATTCTTCAATTTGTTAATATGGTGTATCACATTGATTGATTTGCGTATATTGAAGAATCCTTGCATCCCTGGGATAAATCCCACTTGATCGTGGTGTATGATCCTTTTAATGTGTTGTTGGATTCTGTTTGCTAGTATTTTGTTGAGGATTTTTGCATCTATATTCATCAGTGATATTGGTCTGTAATTTTCTTTTTTTGTAGTGTCTTTGTCTGGTTTTGGTATCAGGGTGATGGTGGCCTCATAGAATGAGTTTGGGAGAGTTCCTTCCTCTGCAATTTTTTGGAAGAGTTTGAGAAGGATGGGTGTTAGCTCTTCTCTAAATGTTTGATAGAATTCACCTGTGAAGCCATCTGGTCCTGGACTTTTGTTTGTTGGAAGATTTTTAATCACAGTTTCAATTTCATTACTTGTGATTGGTCTGTTCATATTTTCTGTTTCTTCCTGATTCAGTCTTGGAAGGTTATACCTTTCTAAGAATTTGTCCATTTCTTCCAGGTTGTCCATTTTATTGGCATAAAGTTGCTTGTAGTAGTCTCTTAGGATGTTTTGTATTTCTGCGGTGTCTGTTGTAACTTCTCCTTTTTCATTTCTGATTTTATTGATTTGAGTCCTCTCCCTCTTTTTCTTGATGAGTCTGGCTAATGGCTTATCAATTTTGTTTATCTTCTCAAAGAACCAACTTTTAGTTTTATTGATCTTTGCTATTGTTTTCTTTGTTTCTATTTCATTTATTTTTGCTCTGATCTTTATGATATCTTTCCTTCTGCTAACTTTGGGTTTTGTTTGTTCTTCTTTCTCTAGTTTCTTTAGGTGTAAGGTTAGATTGTTTACTTGAGATTTTTCTTGTTTCTTTAGGTAGGCCTGTATAGCTATAAACTTCCCTCTTAGAACCGCTTTTGCTGCATCCCATCGGTTTTGGGTCGTCGTGTTTTCATTGTCATTTGTCTCTAGGTATTTTTTTATTTCCTGTTTGATTTCTTCAGTGATCTCTTGGTTATTTAGTAACGTATTGTTTAGCCTCCATGTGTTTGTCTTTTTTACGTTTTTTTCCCTGTAATTCATTTCTAATCTCATAGCGTTGTGGTCAGAAAAGATGCTTGATATGATTTCAATTTTCTTAAATTTACTAAGGCTTGATTTGTGACCCAAGATGTGATCTATCCTGGAGAATGTTCCGTGCGCACTTGAGAAGAACGTGTAATCTGCCGTTTTTGGATGGAATGTCCTATATATATCAATTAAATCTATCTGGTCTATTGTGTCATTTAAAGCTTCTGTTTCCTTATTTATTTTCATTTTGGATGATCTGTCCATTGGTGTAAGTGAGGTGTTAAAGTCCCCCACTATGATTGTGTTACTGTCGATTTCCTCTTTTATAGCTGTTAGCAGTTGCCTTATGTATTGAGGTGCTCCGATGTTGGGTGCATATATATTTATAATTGTTATATCTTCTTCTTGGATTGATCCCTTGATCATTATGTAGTGTCCTTCCTTGTCTCTTGTAACATTCTTTATTTTAAAGTCTATTTTATCTGATATGAGTATAGCTACTCCAGCTTTCTTTTGATTTCCATTTGCATGGAATATCTTTTTCCATCCCCTCACTTTCAGTCTGTATGTGTCCCTAGGTCTGAAGTGGGTCTCTTGTAGACAGCATATATATGGGTCTTGTTTTTGTATCCATTCAGCCAGTCTATGTCTTTTGGTTGGGGCATTTAATCCATTCACGTTTAAGGTAATTATCGATATGTATGTTCCTATGACCATTTTCTTAATTGTTTTGGGTTTGTTTTTGTAGGTCCTTTTCTTCTCTTGTGTTTCCCACTTAGAGAAGCTCCTTTAGCATTTGTTGTAGAGCTGGTTTGGTGGTGCTGAATTCTCTTAGCTTTTGCTTGTCTGTAAAGCTTTTGATTTCTCCATCAAATCTAAATGAGATCCTTGCTGGGTAGAGTAATCTTGGTTGTAGGTTCTTCCCTTTCATCACTTTAAGTATATCATGCCACTCCCTTCTGGCTTGCAGAGTTTCTGCTGAGAAATCAGCTGTTAACCTTATGGGAGTTCCCTTGTATGTTATTTGTCGTTTTTCCCTTGCTGCTTTCAGTAATTTTTCTTTGTCTTTAATTTTTGCCACTTTGATAACTATGTGTCTCGGCGTGTTTCTCCTTGGGTTTATTCTGTATGGGACTCTCTGCGCTTCCTGGACTTGGGTGGTTATTTCCTTTCCCATGTTAGGGAAGTTTTCGACTATAATCTCTTCAAATATTTTCTCTGGTCCTTTCTCTCTCTCTTCTCCTTCTGGGACCCCTATAATGCGAATGTTGTTGCGTTTAATGTTGTCCCAGAGGTCTCTTAGGCTGTCTTCATTTCTTTTCATTCTTTTTTCTTTAGTCTGTTCCGCAGCAGTGAATTCCACCATTCTGTCTTCCAGGTCACTTATCCGTTCTTCTGCCTCAGTTATTCTGCTATTGATTCCTTCTAGTGTAGTTTTCATTTCAGTTATTGTATTGGTCATCTCTGTTTGTTTGTTCTTTAATTCTTCTAGGTCTTTGTTAATCATTTCTGGCATCTTCTCGATCTTTGCCTCCATTCTTTTTCTGAGGTCCTGGATCATCTTCACTATCATTATTCTGAATTCTTTTTCTGGAAGGTTGCCTATCTCCACTTCATTTAGTTGTTTTTCTGGGGTTTTTTCTTGTTCCTTCATCTGGTACATAGCCCTCTGCCTTTTCATCTTCTCTGTCTTTCTGTAACTTCTCCTATTTTTTTTACATGGAGTATCTCATTTAATCCTCTCCACCACCCTGTACAGGAGGTATTCCTGTCCATGTTTTACTGGTAATAGCCCTGATCCCAATTCACACCTATAAGAACTAACATTAATTCAGTTACCTAGTACATTTCCCCATTTGTTCCCTGAATGTTTTCTTGTAGCTGTTTTGTTTCACCTGAACCTGGACCAATCAGGGTTAGCCTATGGTACGTGGTTCTTCTGTGTCTCCAGACTTTTTCAATTTAGAATAGTCCCCCACCTCTTTTTGTTTGTTTCTCATGACATAAACTGTTTGGAAAAGTTCAGGCCGGTTGTCCTTTAGAACTTTCTGGATTTGCTGATTGTTTCCTCATGATGACATTCAGGTTAAACACTTTGACAAGAACACAGATGATATAGGTGTCTCAGTGCATCTCATCAGGGCACACAACATCAAGCTCTCCCACCGCTGGTGATGCAAAGTTTGACCACTTGGTTAAGGTGGTGCAAAGATCAAGTTTTTATAAGGAATGACGGGCTGACTGGCTCTTTTCTGGTACAGGTGGGTTAGGACCCTGGCCTTGATTACAGTGACTGGACCAGGAAGCCATGGAGGAAAGGCACCAAAAGATAGACTAATAAAAACAGTAATAATAATAGCAGCAATTAACTACTGAGTACACTGCCTGTAAGGCAAATGGCTACTGTTTTACATGGAGCATCTCATTTAACCCTCATAACTACCCCGTACAGTAGGTGCCACCATCCATGTTTTACCATCATGAGGCTCAGAGAGGGACAGTGATTTGCCCAGGGTCACACAGTGAGGTAGCAGTAGAGTCAGGGTTCAAACACCTGGCACCTGACTGCAAATCCCATTTTAGCCATCAGGTTAGACCACTTCCTAATCATAGAACAAATTCATTGTCTGAGGGAAAGTGGGGGGAGCACATACCCAAGAATTAGCTTGCCTACTTACCTGCTCCTTTCAGAAAGATGATACAGATCATACGGTCAAAAGTGGGCTTTCAGAAAATTTGAAGGGAACATTAAAAAGAATGAATAACTCTATAAATCCAGAGCATTGTCTTAAGTCAACTTACTGGAGGAAAAGTGCCTCATTACAGGAAAACATGCAATCAGAGCTGATCAATTTGCTTTAGTCAAGTCACTTTTACCTCTTCAAGGCTCAGTTTGCTCATCTTCAAAATGGGCTAGTACATCCTAGAGCGGAGGCTGATCCAGGTCTTAATGGATTTGAAGCTTATTCAATCCGGAATAAGAAAAAAAAAAAGATTATTAATAAAATCAGGAACAAAGGTGAATATTTATTTAGAATGAGAAAAAATAAATCATCACAAATTAGCACATTTGAAAAAGTTGACAAATACCACACACAGCACAAAACCCGAACCTTGGAGAGAAGCCCACATAAGTGAGGGCTCCTGAAGGCTGAGCTTCATCAATATCCCAGAATGTCTGCCCTGCAGTCGTTCTTCATCTCTCCCTGTGATGACTATGAGCCCAACCTTCGGAATGTATTCCAAACCTGCCCATTCTCACCACCACCTTTCCACCTTCGAGCAAGGCTCCCTCATCCGCCACCTGGACGGTTACAGCTGGTCTCCCAGTTTCCATTCTAGGCCCTTTACAAGGCTGTTCTTCACATAGCTTCCAGAAAGATCCTTCTTAAAGGTCAGGAAGTTCATGTCCCTGCCTGTTGTCCAGCCTACAGTGGTTTCCAGAGCACTTAGACCTACCTTGTCCAGTATGGCAGCCACTAGCCACAGGCGGCTGTTGAGCACGTGAAGTGTGGTTCATGCAACTGAGAAAGTCAATTTTTAATTTAATCTAATTAATTTAAGCTTAAAAACTGATGCCCAATTCAGATATTAGAGAACATTTTCAGCGTGTTTGGGACAACCTGGGTATGTGCATCTACTTTCTCACTGTACGCATATGAAATCTAAACACTGATCAAGTATTTATGATAAAAATTCAGCACCTGAGTTGAGACATGCAAGTATAAGTGTAAAACGTATACTGGATTTTTAAAAATAGTATGAAAAAAGAACTTCAAATAGCTCATTATTTTTTTATATTGATTGCATGTTGAAAGGTTAATATTCTGTATGATTGGTTAAATAAAACGTTATTAAAGTGATTTCACCTGTTTCTTTTTTGTTTTTTTAATGTGATTATGGGAAAGTTTTGAATTAAATATGTGGCTCATGTTTTATTTCTCTTGAGTAGTGCTGACTTGGAGTAAAATTCAATGTATCGAGATATCCTACATGATCTGGTTCCTGTTTCTCTGTGACCTTATCTCCTAAGACTTCCTTCATGACTGCCAGGTACAGTTGTCCAGGTTGTGTCCTACACAATGACGGCTGGTGTTAGGCTACCCAGAAGAGGATGCCTTTTTCTAATTAACATGAAGGTACTATATGGGCTAATAAATGCCCAGACTTGCCCCCCACTTTCACACCATTGGCCTTGCATTCTTAGATTATTAGGAATCTCATTCCTGCTTCAGGGTCGATGGACATGCTGTACACAGCCCTGGAATCCTCTTCCCAGTGGCTTGCTCCCTGAGTTCATTCGTGTCTTTGGTTTAATGTCAACTCTTCAGAAAGGCCTTCTACAATCACCTAGGAACACCTTGTCTAAAATGGCATCCAAGCCCCCAGTCGCTCTCTGACTTGATCTATTTTGTCTTCATAGGACTTACTGCCACCTGAAATCATATTGTGTATTTATTCACTTGTTTGTCTCTCCCACTGGAATGGAAGTTCATGAAGGTGAGAGCTTTGTCTTATCCACCTGTGTATTCCCAGTGCCAAGAACAATGACTGAACGTAGTAGGTTTGTTGACCTAATGAGTAGATTTCTATCTCAAAAAGTGGCTGACAGCCTTTAAGGAGGCATAAAGTACAAAAGTGCTTTGTAAGTAGTTTGGATCACTGAAAGAAAAAGAAGAAAGAGAAAGAAAAGCTTGCCCAGGTGGAAGTAGAGAATCCCCTGAGGCATAGCCAGGCACAGTTGGGCCTCCAGGATTTTGTTGTGTAGTTTGCAATAGACTCTCATACCAGTCCCATGAAAAGTGGCCTTTTAATGATATTAAAGAGGAAAGACTTCTAGAGACTCAGTAGGAAACTCATTTGGGGGCTGGATTAGTCTGGACACATTGGCTGCAATCAGCAGGACCCCAACACATACCAGCTCAAGAGGGGAAGAAGGACCCATTGACTCATGTAACTGAAAGGCAGGTGACGCTGCTGCCTCTGGAGACCTCAGAAACTGAGCTCTAGGGGGGCCAGACTCTCCTACTCACTCCCTGTTTCCCAGTTCCTCCCCATCTCTTGATTCTCATTCTCTGAGCTTGTCGGCAGCACACTTACCTGCTTCAAACAGACGCCTACAGGAGAAATGAGAGGAGGACCTTAGCAGCTCTAGATTATATGTGTAGAAATGGCCTCCCCAGCAGGCTCTACTTGGAAAACTTCAGGGAAGGATTCTGGTTGACCCATCGCTGGACCAATCACTGCAGCCAAGGAGACTGTGTATTGTGATTGGCGACCCCAGCACAGCCACCACGATGGAGTGTGGAGGTGTAGCTCCCTAAAGGGAGAGAAGTGGTACTAGCCAGGCAAGCTCCCCAGATGGGAAGTGATGGGACCAGGGCTTCAGCCCCGGTCAGTATGACTCCGTAGTTGATACTCTCAGTCACTAGGCAACACAACTTCCTGATCACAGATAAGGACAGCACCCTGCTAGGAGGGCGGTGCAAACCACCAACCCCGTTGCTCGCTTCGTTTCTGAAAATGATGGAATGACTAATAGATGTTCTCGACAGGGGAAAGGATGAAAAGAAAATAACTAACGGGTTGAATGAACTTCCAGCCTTGGTCTACAGAGGCTATTAGAATGGCTTCTACAGCAGACAGGTACTAGATCAAACCGTGGTCAATACCAGGATTGAACCAGGAGTTCTAAGCCAGATTGGAGGGAAGTAAGGGCAGATGAATGACTGCAAGCAGATGCCATCCACCTGAGAGAGCTGCAGGAGCTCATGGATGAAATCGCAGTGGTTGGTTGGCAGGAGTGTGGGACCGCTGAGCTGGAGAGGATGGCCGCTCACAGATGTGACCCCAGCCGTCAGAGCGGCACGGCAGGGCCCGGGGAATTACAGCACAGAGGAGTCAGCCCTCAGCCTCCATCTGGACCAAGCTGGTGGCGACTGGAATAAAGAAGAGAAGGCTGTGGACTCGGAAATAACCCACAGGGGAAGGAATGAACGGGGTGTGGGAGAAAGGGCAGCCAACCGGGTGTTGCCCAGAGAAATCACACCTGAGGGCTGTGCTGCAGACCTCCGGGGCCGAGGGGGTGAGTTGGCGCATGCGCAAAGAGAGCCGAAGGCTCTCATTTCCATTCGGTGATGCACAGCCAGCAGCCCACTTAGCCGGGGGAGAGTACGTTTTCTGAGTCTCGTCGTCCTGGCTCCAACCCCAGCTCTGCCACCAATTTAGACCAGGTGAACTTGGGCTGGTTGCACTGAGCCTCAGTTTCCTTACCTATAACATGAGGATAATCACACCTCACTCCAAAAGCAGCGTTGAGGATTTAAATTGATTCCTTTAACATCCAAAGAAAATTTACTGCAACTTCCGTAGAATTGAATTTGTGCTACAAGACACGTTGCATTTTTTAAAAAGTACCTGGCAGGGCTTCCCTGGTGGAGCAGTGGTTGAGAATCTGCCTGCCAATGCAGGGGACACGGGTTCGAGCCCTGGTCTGGGAGGATCCCACATGCCGCGGAGCGGCTCGGCCCGTGAGCCACAATTGCTGAGCCTGCGCGTCTGGAGCCTGTGCTCGGCAACGAGAGGCCGTGATAGTGAGAGGCCCGCGCACCGCGATGAAGAGTGGCCCCCGCTTGCCACAACTGGAGAAAACCCTCGCACAGAAACGAAGACCCAACACAGCCATACATACATACATACATACATAAAAAGAATGTAAGCAGACAAGAATAGCATTAAAAATATTAAAAAAAAAATTAAAAAAAAAAAAAAAAAAAAAAAAGTACCTGGCAGGTAGCAGGTAGGTAATAAGCAGTGGCCAGTATATTGACTACACCTGGAACCAAGGGATTTTTCATCTGAGTTCTACAGCATCTAGTATATCTGGGGGCAAAGACTTCAGAGCCACTTTGGAGGGTCTTTGGGAAGGTCTTTAACAAGACTCCAGGCCTCCTTACCTGTTCTTCCCAAACAGCTCTGCTTGTATTTATTTTCTACCTAAGGTTCTTTCTGAGAAAATGTGTGGCATAGTGGGATTCTCTGTCCCCTCTCCTCACATCTCATCCTCACTGCTTGTGGGGTCATTTAACATAATTAATGATAGCTCAACATAATACTAATACAAGTTCATTTGCTTCTAGATTTACCACCCCAAAGTCTGAAGCGTCTGTACCTTTTGTACAGTGGCTGAAAGCAGGAGCTCTGGAGCAGACTGCCTAGGTCTAAATCCTAGCTCTGCCTTTACTGGCTGTTGTCACCTTAAGCAAGTTACTTAACAACACTGTGCCTCAATTTGCTCACCTGTAAAATGGGATCGATCATAAAAAATACTTGGCTCGGGGCTTCCCTGGTGGCGCAGTGGTTGAGAGTCTGCCTGCTAATGCAGGGGACACGGGTTCGAGCCCTGGTCTGGGAAGATCCCACATGCCATGGAGCTGCTGGGCCCGTGAGCCACAACTGCTGAGCCTGCGCATCTGGAGCCCGTGCTCCGCAACAAGAGAGGCCACGATGGTGAAGAGGCCCGCGCACCGCGATGAAGAGTGGCCCCCGCTTGCCACAACTAGAGAAAGCCCTCGCACAGAAATGAAGACCCAACACAGTCAAAAATAATAATAATAATAATAAATAAAAATACTTGGCTCATACGGGTGTCCTGAGGATTGAATGAGTTAATAAATACAAACTGCTAAGAACAGTGCCTTGCGTTCTTAGCTACTGATGCCATCATCACATCATCAGCAGCATCAACATCATCTCCACCACCACCACCACCGTCATTATCATCATCGTCACCACCATCGTTATCTTCATTATCACAAGCACCAGCATCTCCATCATCACTGTCCCCACCACCATCATCACCATCACCACCATCTTCATCATGATCTTCATTATCACCATCATCTTCCTCATTATCACCACCATCATCACTACACCCACAGAAAACTGTGATGCTCTCTTTTGCCCTACAGGATAGAACAGATATTCCCTGACTTTGAGCAGGGAGCCAGAAGCTGGAGATCAGGACTCTGGACAGGGGAGTGGGTTGAAAAGAGAAGATGGAGGGTGACCTATGAAAAAGATAGGCTCCCCTATAGCCTATATCTGAGGCCAATTCTGCAAAGACTGAAAGGTGACCCAGGCAGGAAAGGGCTGTTTTCTGTGTTGCACCGTTCCCTGGGCTCCTTGTTACTATTCATAATCAGCTACCCATTGACTGAGTGCCTTTTCTGGTCTTGATCAATACACTCACACCCTTCTAGATGTCCAGTGGTGGCACAACAGTAGGGTAATTAAGGATTTTGCTGCTACAAAGGTTCGAAAAACACCTACATAAACTTTCAAGACTTCAAGGAATTTTATTCACTAAAGACCTTTTGAAATAATTGAGCCACTGACCAGTTGAGATGGGGGCTATATTGACACAGTCAGGGAATGATAGAGAGTAGGGAACATATGCCAATAATAAAGGGACAGAGGCTTTTCTCCACAGGGAGGTGTAAACAGCAAGACTCCTGAAAGATCAGCACCAGCCCCAGTTGTGTTTAATATTCTTTTGCAAGGCCTGCAGGAAGTGGGTAGGGTGTACGGCAGAGAAAGCTCAGGGTTAGCAGATAAAAGGAAAAGGGCTGGAAATTGATGGCAGGAAAACAGGAAGATCTCAAGACTCTGTGCAGGTGAGCAGGAAGGAAGGAGGTGAGATGGAACGTGAGCACATTCAAGGTGATACTCTTAATAAAATGGGAGGTCTTGGACTGCTCTAGAAAAGTCACCATGCTTCAGACATCACCAAGAGGAACCTTACAAACAGCATGGGAAGGTTGCCCGTCACTTACACGTTAATTTCATATCCACGTTTCCCCCACATTCCCTATGCTTGGGGGACGTTCTGAGCTCCAGCACAGTAATGCCAAGGCTGGGAACAGCTGAACTGGGGGACTGGGTCAAGGGGGGAGTCCGCTATCTGCTGAGTGGGCCATCTGGCTTGTTCAAGTGCTAACAGCCTTGTTACCTTCCAGAGGATGACCTACAGAGAGGAAAAGGCCGTAATGCTGCTATCACTCCTCAAAATGCCCTACCAACTCAAGTGGTAGATGACGGTGTTTTTCTCTCCAGGATGCTTGTGTGCGATCAGCGATCTCCCAGGCCCGGTGGCAATATTTGTGAGCCGCAAATGCTTTGGATAAGCTGGCTACAAAGCTACTTCCTCTAGCTTGTGCCCTGGAGTTCAGTACCCAGCGTCGAGTTCCCTGTTGTTTAGATCTCCAGTGTGAGCTCATTGCATGAATGGCCCGAGAGGACTCTCCAGCCAGCTGGCTCTCCCAAATGAGCTCTTTCTGCCTTTTTCACTCCTCCGTTCTCTTCCATAAGGCTGAGTGTAAGAGCAAAGCAGGCTGGGCTTTTCAACAGTATTATGTGTCATCTAAATAAATACATTTCACTGGGGAAAACATGCTAAATATGATATTCCCATGAGTCACAAAACAGCTGTGCTAGCTCTGCAGCGTGAATCTGCTCCCCTATCAGTGCTAACGATTGGAGATCACATTTCAGAACGGGCGATCCCCAGAGCCGCAGGAAGGGGTCAACTCCTGGCATTCTGAGGGGGCTCTCAGAACTGCTATGGAAAGTTCATTAGCCATAAAGACTAACACCCAAATAAAATATGATGTGGGTCTGAAGAGCTGGACACAGATCTGAAGTTCATGGAGAGGACGAGAGATGGGCAGAGACAGTTCTACAAAGCGAAATGATTAGATCTCCCTTTGCTTCAATTCCTGTTACAGTGGAAAAAAATAAGTCAAGCCCAGCATGCCTCCCACCCACCCTCCACCACCACTGCCAACTGCTAAGGATCTCGGTCACAAACAAATGAGCTAATATTTACAAAGACACTTTGTAAAATTTAGAGTACTGTTGGTGGACAGGGGAAACAGGCTTTAGAATAAAGTTAAACCCCAGATTTCTTACTTTCAAATGTCAGAGTGTCTTAAAGGATGGCTTTGGCTGTGGCCATGTTCAATGCATTCAAAATACAGGATGTAGGAAAAAATGGAGTATTTCGTTTTATTCTCCCCAAATGGCAGTTTGGTTCTGCATTTCTGTAACCTAATTAATGGGAGACCACTCGTGTCACAGTGGAGGAAGGCTCACTGTGACATCACCATAGTTTCCCGATGCGCTGTACGGAGGGGAGAATTCGGGAAGTAATCTCCAAATCACACTAACAGATTGCTTATTTTCTTGAAACACTTTTTTTCAAGAAAGTTTTGAGACCACTCCCAGGAGAGAGCCGACGGGCAAAAGGTTTGAGGATATTACTGTCAACTGTTTAGAGAGTTTTGAGGGAGGTTATCCTAACAGGGCTTTCACCTTCAAATTTAATCCTTTTTGGACCTCTGCAAACAGCCCTACCAGGCTCCTTTTTCTGAAGTCTGAGAATGCCTCTGGCAAAGGTAGACTAAGGACATTTCAGAGGGAAGGAGCAATAAAGAGAACAGGTCTAAGATGCTAGGAAGCTCTTCGTGGGTCCAATTCTTCCCATTGCCCTGGCTTTGATTTTTAATGTTCATTCCAACTGCTTGGGAATCTCTGAAGCCTGTCGGTCCCGATCCTGTGCCGAGAATCACATGTGGAACCACTGCCTTCTAATAAAATATCTGAAATTAAATCCTTGTGTCCTTTGATAGCATCTTTCAAAAACAAAATTGCCTGCCCAGTTGTTCAGATAGCGCTTTCTGCCTATGCAGAGCAACAGGATACACAACAGAGTTAATATGCTTAATATTCTATTTTCAGAGGCCTATACCATAGAATATCTTTGTTAGTATAATTAATTTAATTCAGTCGTGCCTACCAAGTAATTTTTTAAATTGTATTGCTATTTGAATAGGTGATGTGATTATAATAAACTAACATTCTTTTTTTTTTTAAATGCATATTTATTGTCAGATGATAGGAAGAAATTGAGAGAGACCTGGAAACCGTTACTGTGAAGGCTTGAACAACCACAATTTACTGCAAAGAGATAAAAACCAAACACCTCAGCCATATTATCACCATAATTGTCTGCTGTTTACCCATCTTGTAAAATAAATGGATCATGAAATGTGAGAGCACGTTTCAAAACATACATAGAAGGTGTTAGAGTGATTATGCCTAGGCCGCCTGACTTAATTGTGAATTGTTTTGCTTTCAGCTGGAAGTGAGACGGTATTAATTAGTAGTGGTTTTGACAAGATTGGAAGTCCATGGACTTCCTTCAGAGGGAACTCTGCAAAGGTGCCTGCATCCCTCCAAGGGTTTAAAAAGAAATTTTTTTTTTTAGCTTGTAATGGCATTTTGTTGTTTGTTGATCCCTGGTGTGGGCACAAACCAGAAGATCCGAGATGTGATAAATGTACAAGTGGCTCAAGTTTTAACAAGGAGCTTTTCTCTCTGAACTCCAGGTGGCAAAGACAAAAGCTGGACTGCATCGGGTGGCCCCAGGGAACTGCCAACGAGGATTCGTGCACAGCCTCCGCGCCAGCTATCTCCTACAACTTTAGAGGTGTTGGCACCAAAGTGAAATCTAACTCGACACTCTTTTCCTTCCTTCCCAGTCACTCGGTTTTGTGCTTTTTCCACCAACAGATTTTTATTCTCAGCAGCCAAAATAATTTATTGGTTTCCACTGTTCTCCTTGGCTGAATCCTCAAGCACGCCAACTCCCCGCTTTTCTGGACAGACTCTCTGTAATTCAGCTGGCATCTCATCAGCGCCTCGCTGATCCTCCATCCTTCCTTCCTCCAGAGTCCTGGTTCTTTCCTGTCCCTCGAGTCGAAGAGGAATAACAAGCCAATAGACACCATCCAGTTTGGGTTAAACCGAATGGGGAATGAACTCTACCACGTTTTTGCTTTGTTGAAATAAGCTCAATATCGCCCTTGTACAGATAGCAAATCGGCTTCACCAAGGCAGCAAATGTTGCCCTTTTTCTCCTGGTCCACATCACAGTTCGGCATTTCCCACTCACAGATGAGGCTCTTAAATCTGTCCTCACCGGGAGAGTTTTCTGAGCTTGAAGATGCCCTGTTTTACCTAGATAATCAGTGCCATGCTCTTGTTTGGTGCAAAAACAAAACCATTATGGTATAGATTCTTTAGGTGAGTTAGGAATGGGGTCTAAACATGTAGGTAACGGGTCTGGTGATCAAATTCAGACTGTCATCTTGGCGATCCATCTTCCAGGGAAATCACACAGAGTGTACGTAACTCTGATTAACCTCCCTGCTGCAGACAAAGCAAAGTGATAATACGGAAGTGAAAAATGACTCCTTTAAAATAGAAGTAGAATTCTGCTGGGCTCTTTGTAGTGCGTGCATGCACGCGCACGAGTGTGTGTGTACGTGTGTTTCACACCAACCTCCATTATTTTTCTAGTTTTAAGGAGAGACTTCCATCAGTCCATTAATTTCCATGACAGATTCCAGTGAACCGAACAGTCAGTGGGAGCATCTGGATGGTCCTCGCACACCTGGAAGCAGGTAGATGGAGCACAGCCCGCCAACGTGCAACACCAGGAAACAGATCACGTGTCAGGAAACTTCAAAGTGCTGCATCCCTCCAGGCCAGCTGCGAGACCCCACCAGCATGCATCTGAAGCCTCTCCCTTTTAAAATAACATACCTCCGAGTTCTGTTGTGTAAGTTAACATTTTTGACAAAAATGACGTGAAGGGTTAACGTTTAAAAACTCTGGCTGCGAGTGAGGGATCTGATTGGGGCACTGAAGAGAGGCAAACCTTGGACATATGTCTAAAAATAACATCTACGTCTCCCTTTGCAGCTTTAATTATTTTTACATCCCTGGTGAGCTGTCTGAAGGCTGAGATGGGAAGCTCTCCCAAGCCTCTCCCTCAGTCCTTGACACTTGGTTGTTACTTTATTTAAAGCAGACATCAGGCAAGGGGAACAGGAAACGGAGGGCCGGGAGGGGGTTTGGGAGCATGGTCAAATCCACCTACAGCCTTTGGCGGGACACCAGCTCCCTAAACACCACAGGTACAGAAGGATTCTGAAAACCACCCCAAACTTAGATCTACCTCCCGCTGCTTTGCAGGGCCCAGGAAGGGAACAGTGGCGTTCTTCCTCACGTTAACACGGAGGCCCTGCCTTCTGATTGGATCAGCACCGAGGAATTTTAGAAAACAACGCCTCAGGATGAACCTCACAGATAACGCTGAGAAAATGAAGTCAGCCGTTAAAGAGAATATCCCGTAGGATTCGGCATGATTCCTTGATACAAACGTAAAAAATCAAACACAACTTACTGATGGTGATGGAAATGACAACAGTGGTTATTCTTTGAGGTGGTCTATCATTGGGAGGACCTTCTGCAGTGCTGGATTCTATACTGTGCTCTGGCTGTATTTACCTTGTAAAGATTTATCAAGCTGTAAACTTGAGATGGGTTAATTCACTGTATGTTAGTTACACCTCATTAGTTATGCCTTTATATAATCTCTCTCTCCTTCTAGTTCATATACAATGAAAAACGTCACACATACAGAATTGTATGGGGAACGATAGCTCAAATGCTGTGTATTCACAATTTAACAAGACTTAATATTCTGTTGTTTCCTCCAAATCTTTTTCTTTTCTTTTTGAAGAAATAAAGCAATACAGGTAGAACTGAAGTCCCTGATATGTCTGTTTCTAATCCCCCTGTCTCCCTCCCTCTCCAGAGGTAAGCACCATCCTGCCTGTAGTGTTATTCATTATATCTTCCCAACATAAGTATTTTGTATAGCCATAAAAGATGCATTGTATTGTTCTGTAGGCTTTTAAACTTTACATAAATGTTATCACATAGTTTGAATCATTTTGCAATCTTTTTTTTTCAGGCAAGAGGTTTTGTTTGGGGGATTATCCGTATGGATTCATGTAGCTCTAATTCCTTCATTTTAACCACTATATAGTACTCCATTGTGAAAATATACTGCAATGTATTTGTCCATTCTCCTAAAGATAGACATTTGAGTGACAAAGGCTGATGGTTGCTTCCCAACGCCCCTTCTTCCTTTCTTAGTAACAGACCCCACATTTATTCAGAGTAGCAATGTGCCCAGTTAAAAGGATAGATTTCCCCATGTTTCTTGCTCCCAGGTCTGGCCACTAGAATATAAGCAGGGGTTCCTGGGTGGTACTTAAGAGAAGACTCCTTTAAAGAGGGACAAGCTGGGGCATGCCCTTTTGCTCTTCCTCCCCTTCCCTTTTCTTGTTGCTTGGAATGTGAACTTAATAGCCGGAGCTCCAGCAGCCACCTTAAACCATGTGGTGATGGTGAGGATTGAAACCACTTGCTAAGTCTGACAAAGCAGGAAGACACAAGAGAACTGGGTCGCTGGTGACTTTGTGTAGCCTTCACCCCAACCCTGAGCTTTTCTTTCAATCTGAGAAAATGAACCCTTACATAGATAGGTCTCTATTGCTACCAGCTGAACATTTCATTGTCATTACTAACTGGTAGAATTTGGGGGGTTATTATAAGCAATAATGCAATGAATAATCTTGGACCTGTCTTACTGTGCTCTTGTGTGAGAGTTTCAGTAAGGCATTGTGATACAGTAAAAAATACATATTTGGTCTTCGTTCCAGGTTCTTGATGCAGAACTTCTAAAATCCTTAGAATTTCCTGAGTGACAGGGATGATAGGAGCATCTAACAGGCCCCTTTCAACCATACCTGAGTTTACACTAATAAGGGGACTCAGGGTGGGTCCCTCGATAACTCCAGGATGGGGGCTGGTTGCCAGAGGGACCAATCAAGTAATTAGAAGGGTTGGAGTTTTCACCCCTACGTACAGACCTCCCGGAAGGGAAGAGGGGCTAGAGATTGAGTCAAATCACCAATAGCCATGATTTAATCAGTCATGACTATGTAATGAAACCTCCATAAAACCCCTAAATGATGGGGTTCAGAGAGCTTCGGAGAACACACTGAGGAGGGTAGTGCACCGAGAGAGAGGGGACATGGAAGCTCTGCTCCCCTTCCCCCATACGCTGCCTTGTGCATCTCTTCCATCTGGCTGTTCTGAGTTGTATCCTTTATAACAAACAGTTACAGTAAGTAAAGCTGTTATCTGAGTTCTGTGAGTCATTCTGGTGAATTATTGAACCTGAGGAGGGGATCACGGGAACCTCCGGTTTATAGACAGTGGGTCAGAAGTACAGGTGGTAACCTGGAACTTGTGACTGGCATCTGAAGTGGGTGGGGGCCGTCTTGAGGGACTCAGCCCTTCACCGGTGGGGTTCTGCACTAACTCTGGGTAGTTGGTGTCAGAACTGAATTGAATTGTAGGACACCCAGTTGGTATCAGAGAGTTGGAGAACTGATTGGTGTGAGGGAAAAAACCACACATTTGGTGAAAACATTTCAGGCACACACCTGGAAACAGACCTGGAGGGAGGTAGGGCATGCCCGTATCCAGTTTTACAAGACACTGCCAAATGTTCTTTCAAAGCTTATGCCAAGTTATATTTGCACAGCATATATAAGAGTTTGTGTTTCTCTCCATTCTTGACACTCTGAGTATTGTCAAACTTTAAAATTTTTGCCTATCTAATGGGTATGAAACATTGTCTTATATATATATATTTTTAGTATCTTGTTTAATTTGCATTTCACTGATTCCTAGTGAGACTGACCTTTTCTTTCCCCATATATTTATTTGCTATTCAGTTTTCCTTGTCAGTGAATTATCTGTTCATTTTCTTTGTCCATCCTTCTATTGAGTTTTTTGTTTTCTTGTAGGAATTTTTCATATATTCTGGAAACCTCATCTTAATCAGTTATCACTTCTCCTCATCCGTGTCTTATATTTTCACTTTGTCTCTTGTTGTCCAGAGATTTTGTTTTATTGTAGTCAAATTTATCCATCCATATTTTCCCTTACAGTTTATACTTTTCTGTGTCTTGCTTAAGAAATCCTTTCCTACATGGAGGCCATAAAAATATTTTTCTATATTTTCTATTAAGAGTTTTCTAATATTGTTTTTTACATATCAGTCTTTAGTCCATCAGGATTTTATTTTTGTATACATTGTGGAGAGGCAACTAATTTTTATGTGGATTATCAACTGGCCTGCATTCTTTCCCCACTGATGTGAACATTAGTTAGTTTCCACATATGCTGGTTTGTCTCTATTCTTCCTTTCTATTCTGTTGCCCGATCAGTTTATTTTTGTGTTACTGTTGCACTATTTTAAACCCCAAAGCTCTGTTTGATACCTAGTAGGACAAGTTCCACGTTATTTGTTTCCTTTCATCAACAAATTTGTAGACTATTCTTGGCCTTTTCTCCTTCACATGACATTTTGAATAAGTTTGGGAAAGTTCTTTGAGAATTCCTGTTTGGATTGAATTCAATTTATAAATTAAATTGGAGGAGAATTAATGTCTTTATTACATTAAATATTCCCAACCTTTTATATGATTTATCCATGCTTTTAAAAAAAATTTTCCTCTGGTCATGTTTTGTACTTCCTTCATAAAGTTTTTGTAAAATTTATCTATTCACAGTTGGTGTAAGTCATTTGTTTGCTGTTGTATTTTCCTTCTATTACTTTTCTTTTTAATTAATTAATTTATTTTTGGCTGCCTTGGGTCTTCGTTGCTGCACGTGGGCTTTCTCTAATTGCGGCACGGAGGCTACTCTTAGGTGTGGTGCCCGGGCTTCTTACTGCGGTGGCTTCTCTTGTTACAGAGCATGGGCTCTAGGCGCACGGGCTTCAGTAGTTGTGGCTCACGGGCTCAGTAGTTGTGGCTCGCGGGCTCTAGAGCGCAGGCTCAGTAGTTGTGGTGCACAGGCTTAGTTGCTCCGGGGCATGTGGGATTTTCCTGGACCAGGGCTCAAACCCGTGTCCCGTGGCAGGCAGATTCTTAAGCACTGCGCCACCAGGGAAGTCCCTTCTATTACATTTTGTGTGTCTTTTCCTTCTATGACATTTTCTAACTGGTTTCTATCGTTATAGAAAAATGCTATTGATTTTGCATTTTGATTTTATATCCCAAACATTACTGATCTCTTATTAGTATGGAATCTAAGTTTTCTGGTTTATACCTGTTGTCCTGGGATCCCATCGGGTTTAGCATTAGTCTCAGGTCCCTCATTTTTTTTTTTTTTTTTTTTTTTTTTTTTTTTTTTTTTTTTTCCACACACACACACTGTATTTTATTTTTACAAGAGATAGATAGACTGTCAGGTCCCTCATTTTTAATGTGATATTATTAGCAATTGCATTTACATGAACCAGAATGGACACGGTAGACCTCATCTTTGTAATTCCAGCTTCTGCAATGGTCTTGCCTACATCTCGTCTGAGAAATCCGGGTCTTTCTGCAGTAAACACAATTCTCACTTTAACACATGGTTTAGCGTGAGCGACAACCAATGATAACCCACCTTTTTTTTCCTGACTCTTTTTACACACCAGGTAACTGACACCTCCCTTTATAGGATAACAAACAGGGCACTGGCTGGTAGAACAAAAGTGCTTGAACCTTCTTTGCTTGTGACATCATGAGGATCTTGTTTGCCTATCATGATTACTCTATGTTTATAAAATTGTTTCAGTAGCTAACCTTCTTTTCCTAGTCTCTGTAATAGCTTTTATGAGATGAGGGCTCTCTCTTCTTTGAAGTTTTGTTAGAACTCACCTGTAAAACAGAATCCAGGCCTTTTGCCTGTGTGTACGGTGTCTGGGGTATGGTTTGTGGGAGTATTCTTGATTGTCGATTCCATTTCTTTAATAGTTTTGGTGTATTTAAACCTTCTTGAATCAATTTTGGTAGTCTATATTTTTCTAGAAAATGATTCACTTCATTTCAGTTTTTAAATTTGTTGGCATAAGTTATTCATTGTATCCTCCTGATTAAAAAAATATCTCAACTGTATCTGTGTTTGTTTACCCCTTTCTATACCTATTGTTTATTTATGCCTTTTTGATCCACTTTTAAATCTTGCTAGGGGCTTGTCTATTTTGTTTGATTAAAAAGGCAGCTTAAAAAAAATACTTTCTCCTTGATCCCAGTTTTCTATTTCACTTATTTTCATTAAAACATTTATTAATTTTTCTCTGTTAAAACAAAAAAATAGCATTTTTAAAAAAGCAGTAGTTCATTGCATTTTCCAATGTATTTCATGAATTTTTGTGCTGTTTCTCATTTTCATGCCTTTCTTCTTTGTTTGCTTCCTCTGGTATTGAGACTCTGCTGATAACAAACTCTCTTATTTGTTGTATGTCTGAAAATGTCTCTGTTTAGCCTTGACTGCTGGATAGTAGTTTAGCTGGGTATAGAATCCCAAGGAAGGCATTTTAAAGAAATTTTCTTTATTGTGTTCATTACATTTTATAATTATACACATTGTGTGATTATTTGAAAAATGTCTATCTCCCACCAGAATGATTTTTGTTTGTTTTGTCCGCCACTGTGTATCCTAGTCTCTAGAGCAATGCCAGACACATAGTAGGCACTCAATAAACAGTGTGCAATGAGTGAATGAGTGAATGAATGAATCCTTCACTGGGTCCTCTGTTCTCTGACAGCAAGGTGGGTGTCTTCTTCTTCAGGGCTGAGTCCCAGTGCCTTGCTTAGTGCCTGACACAGTAGTAACTAAATAAACGTTTGTTGAAGGAATAAATGAATTCACCCTAGTTCTAAAACAAGAGCCTAAGGACAGTAGTCTTAGAAATCAGTGCCTTTTGAAAGGCAATCTTTGGAATCCCCTGGGTTCACATTTTCTTTTTGAAATTTCTTCTCTGGGGTTAGCTGCAAGGGAACTGGGAGTAGACAGGAGCTTTCATGAAAGCGAAACCCTCCTCCGAAAGGGAGTGTTCCCTTTTACCAAATCTGCACAAACTTTCAAAGATCTATTCACAGAAAGGAGAATGTTCTCCAGCTTAGCTGGGAGCCCGGCTGAGTCCTCTTTTCTAGATGGACTTCAATGCATCATCACTGGTGGCTCCTTTAAAGGAAAAGGGTGTCACACCAGGAAAGATGACATCCAGATGCAGACGGCACGGACTCGCACAGCAACTGATAAAATATTCAGCAGCTGCTGCTGTGGTGTCAGTGAGGACAGTGCACTAGGATTCTGCAGAAAGGCCCATTTAGGAAGGAGGTAGGGGCCTTTGAGGCCATGGTACAGGAGGCATTTAAAGACTTAGCCCCCTGAGAGCCCTAATGCGCTTCGATTTAGCCATTTATAAAATAGAAGGAACTATTAGGACTCGGAAAAGACGCCTGGTCTGCACCATTTGAGGATGAAGGGGTCACCTGTGTGTCAACAGTGTAAGAGGGTCATTCATAAAGCCTTTAGTCCGTTCATCGGCCCTAAAACCCTGCTCACCACACCCAAGTAGGCTGCTGTGTTTCGCCACGCTCTGGTCAAGTCTAACAATTCTCAAACATCCGGTCTCACACACGTAGAGTCCCAACTGCAGGCGGTTTCTCTAGACACAGGCAGCCCCCCGTCCAACTCAAACCACCCCCTTTAGATCGGAGGGCAGTCATCTTGTAACAGACACCCTCTAGCAGCGGGTGGCAGGGCTCCAGGGCCCATCTCTGCCCCGGTCACTCTTAAGACCACACAGGTCACGGACAGCCATGTTGGAGAAAGACAAAAAGAGGAGAAAAATGAGTTTTAAAGATGCCAAAGCTAATGTGTTAGCGAGATTTTAAAGACTTGTTTTCCTTGGCTCGTGAACAGGCCTTTTCTCAAACTGCGTCTCCTTCAGCCATGACGTCTTCTCTGAAACATGGGAGTGTAAACAGAGGAAAACACCCCTTCCAAATAGTGGTGCAGATGCAGGCAGGACACAGCTGCCAAAGGAAAAGAACAAAATCAGAATCAGAAAAGCGAATTGGTTTTCGAGGCATCAAAGTAGGTTTTCCAAACAAAGGAGAGTGGCTATTTCTTTGTTAGGAGGGAAAAAAGCCATCCTGGGACATACTTGACAGTCACCCTTTAATGTTGATATATGACAAAAATGTTGTTTTGATCTGCAGCCCGCCATTAGGCCTTGCCTTGCAGAGACTCTCCAGCTTCTGCGTCCTCGAGAAAGGGACTTACTGAGTGGCTTAACACATCTTTCAAGTGAAGATTAACAACAATGATAATAATAAAGTGACAAATTGGCTTTGAATCTTGGCAAAACGGAAAACCATATGTTCTGAGAGTTGCTTCATTCACTGGTAATTAAGTTTTCTCTTCGCCCACAAAAATTAGACTTTTTTGGACCCAACACATAGCTTGAAGCATGTAAGCCTCTTAATAGGGACCTGTCTCCTCTTTTGAAGATCAAATCCTGGCTAGTTTTGTTTGAAGTTCAGAGCCCTGTATGGGATCCAAGGCTCGTTAATAAGATAGTAGTACATATTTGGAGTATTTCTACAACCCCAAAGACTTCATCCCAGGAGGGAAATGTAATAAGGACTCACTGACTTTAACCAAAAAAAAAAAAAAAAAAAAGATGGTCTCCAAGTTCCTCTGACATTATGGAATTGAACATATGTCTTCATGCCCTGGGCCACCCAAAGACTCAGGCATGAGGATGCCAGAGTATTATCTGCATCTCTTCTAATCAACACCCAGCCCAGACGGTCATCAACCCTCTCCTCAGCAAAAGTCACTGAGCATTTGGGTATATACACAGCTTGTTTGTCTTGAGTTAGAGCAGCCTTGCAAAACACAGATGTTTTCCTTTTAATCCTGTTTGCACTTTGCAGTGGTCACACTCGAAGTTATTTGGCTGCAGGAAGCCCCTCCAAGACTGATCCTGCAAGAGAAATGGCGTGTGCGCAGAGCCGTCTGATTTGGGGCTGCTCCCTGCCTCTCTGCATTGCTGAGCACAGTTAATTAATCTGAACAGAATGGCTTATGAGGGTGAGGATGAACATATAAATACCTCTTTTTTTTCTAATGGTGACGCTATAGAATCTCATCATCGGGCCCTTCAAGGTCAGTTTATGACTGTGCTTTATGTACTTTTGGATATTCACTCCTCCACCAGGATTTGCAAAGAGCCTTCCTGGCTTTCCTGAGAGAGATGATTCAAGAGCTCAGACTGATGGCAAACAGTCTGGACTCAGCAAGTCTTGGACCTGCTGCTTCCTTGGCTGTGTGACCTTGGGCAAATTACTTTACCTCTCTGGGCTGCTTCTTTATCAGTAAAGAGGAGCTGAAACAAATATCTACGTCATAGGGCTATGGCAAAAATTAAGGGAAATACTGTGCAGAGACACGTAAACATGCAGAACATATTTGCTATTCTTTTATTTAATCTCTGTCCCTTGGGCCTTTTGTTCCTCGTTTCAGGCCCTTGATCTCATAAAGAGCCAGCTCAAGGATCAGAGCCTTGGAATGAAATAGACCGTGTGTGTATTTCTCCTCTGCCCGCGAAAATGTCCAGTTTGCTCCCTCTTTTGGATCAAGGAGCAAAGGCTGCTATGAAACATGATATTACCACGTTACTCACACCCTGTGGATACCGTGATCCAAGATTTGGAACAGCTCTAGAGAGAGGGTTGGTCTTAGATGAATAGGACGTAGGGCAGATAAAGGTCCAGATTCAATAAGCATTAATAGAGAACCTACTATGTGCCAGGAAATTTGTTAGGTCTATTCTTATGTGTGGTTTTGTATAGTACCCAAAACAAAACTCTAGGACAGGTATCATTATGATCTCCATTTTACAGAAGAAGTAATGTCTTTAGGGGAAATAAATAATTGGTCCAAGACCAAAAAGTCTCCCTCTGCCACCGGGATAAAGACCCAAAAGATGACCCAAGAGGGTCATGGTGTGACCCTCTATCCATCCACCTCATCTCCATCCCCTACCTTGTACCTCACTGTAACCCAAGGCAAATCCAGCCTTCTATTTCCTGCCTTAAGGGAGCCTAAGCTCCAACAGCCAGCAGCACAACCAACAGAAAATCCAACCTCCCAAAAGCACAGAACTCTAATGACAGTCTTTACTGGCAATATCTTATGGACGGTCTTAACACACGGAGGAATGTCCTAAAAACCCACTTTCCCTTCCTCTCACCACAAGCCCTCATCCTTATGGGAGCTGCTCATCTCATTTCCTTTTCTCCCTCATTAATTCTCAAATGTCACCCCCTTATTCTCCTCTCCCTACAATGCACCTGCTCTCCTTTCTCCAGGGAAGAGTGTGGCCAGCCCTGGCGTCCTACCCTGTCCTCTCTACTCCTTGCCAGGTTAGCACGGCAAAGCCCAGTGGGGAGGGAGGTCTGAAGATTGCAAACACGGATGATGACAGTTTTTTTCTTTATCCCATTCACACTGCATTTCCAGCAAAGCCGAACTGCTGATAACTTCCCTGCAGAGGCCACGCCACTTAAGGTCTTTTCTCACACAGTCCTCTCTGCCCCAAACAGCCTCCTTCTCCCATGACTCTCCTCCTCAAGCCCTACTGCCCACTCAGGCCCAGGGAGGAGGCCTTCCCTGATTGACCCACCCCTTCACCTGGGCGAGAGGCTCAGGGACCTCTTCTCTGGGCTTCTGAGCATCCCCGACCATAACTCACGTATAGTGGTTACCACGCGATACTGCCACCCAGCTGTCCCTTCTTCTCCTTGGTTTCGCTTTCCTTGGCTTCAACTGCATGGTCAACTACGATCCAAAAATACCAAATGGGGGCTTCCCTGGTGGCGCAGTGGTTGAGAATCTGCCTGCCAATGCAGGGGACACGGGTTCGAGCCCTGGTCTGGGAAGATCCCACATGCCACGGAGCAACTGGGCCCGTGAGCCACAACTACTGAGCCTGGGCGTCTGGAGCCCGTGCTCCGCAACAAGAGAGGCCGCAATAGTGAGAGGCCCGCACACCGCGATGAAGAGTGGCCCCCGCTCGCCGCAACTAGAGAAAGCCCTCACACAGAAACGAAGACCCAACACAGCCAAAAATAAATAAATAAATAAATAAAAACAAAACAAAAGAAAAAAACACAAAAACACCAAATGGAAAATTCCAGAAATAAACGATTCCTAAGTTTTCATTCGCGTCCTGTTCTCTGTAGCGTGATGAAATCTCTCGCCGTCCTGCTCAGTTCCTCCTGGGATGCGAATCATCTCTTTGTCCAGCGTATCCTGCTGTTAGTCACTTAGTAGCCATCTCTGTTATCAGAGCTACCGTCACAGCATCACGGTGCTTGTGTTCAAGTCACCCTTATTTTATTTAATAATCGCCCCAAAACGCAAGAGTAGCAATGCTGGCAATTTGGATATTCTCTTACTGTGCTTAATTTATAAATTAAACTTTATCATAGGTATGTATGTATAGGAAAAAACATAGTCTATATAATGTTCAGTACTATCCACAGTTTCAGGCATCACTGGGGGTCTTGGAACATATCCCCCTCGGATAAGGGGGGGACCTCAGTCAGTTTTCATTTATAGATCCATCTCCTGCCATATTGTGAGTTTCTTGAGGGCCCAACAGCAAGCTCTCTCCAGATGATTGCTTCTGTTGTTTTTTAAGAGTGCCTTAAACAAATAAGAATTGATTCTTCTCAACAACAAAAAGACAAGAGGTGTCCTTACTAGCATTGATTCAGCAGCACAGAGGCAGGGCCAGCCTCCCCGAGGTCCTATCGGGCTTTCCCTCGTGCTGAAGCCCCATCACCACATAATGGCTCCAGTGACTCTAGACAGTGCAGCCATGTTCAAGGCAGGAAGAAATAGGGAGCAGATGTAAGGTCAGCTGTCTGAACCTTGACCGGGGATGCAATGGCTTCCCTAGAACCCAGCCCCGGTCTTGAACCTGAACCAAGGTGTCTTACTGGCCATTGCTGGGAGACAAAACACTTCCCCAGCTTGTTTAATGGATTGTTATGATCTGATTTGTTTTGCTTTTTTCTTTTTTGGATTAAAAGTCATATAACACAAAATAACCATTTTAAAGTGAGAAATTCAGTGGCCTTTAGTACATTACCGCTGTTGTGCAACCCTCACTTCTATCTAGTTCCAAAACATTTTCGTCACCCCAAAAGGAAACCCCACACCCACCAAGCAGTCATTCCTGATTGCCCCCACCCCCTGCGCCTGGTAACACCAGTCTGCTTTCTGTCTCTATGGATTTCCCTATTCTACACATTTCATATAAATGGACATACACAATACATGACTTTTTGCATCTTGCATCTTTCACTTAGCATAAAGTTTTTGAGGTTCACCCACGCAGTAGCATGTACCAGAACTTCATTCCTTTTTGTGATGAATAATTTTCTGTTGTGTGGATATACCACAATTAGTTTGTCCATTCATCCATTGCTGGGCATTTGGGTTATTTATCATGTGATTTGAGCCCAGGCATCCTGGCTCCAAGTCCCTGCCGTGGACTCCTGTAGAATGCCAGGGCTTGGTCCTTGGGGTGAATAAGGGCTTCAGGGTTACCCTTGTTGCCTGGAGGGAGTGAGCTTGCTCCTGAGATGGGGAGGGGCCACTTGGGGACCCACTGGAAACCATCTTTGTCTGCTTCCCAGCCTTGCATGTCCCTGTGAACATCCGCCTTTGGGGAGCCTCTGCCTTCCATGCCCGCTTAGGGCCGCCACCGAGGAAAGCAGTAGCTGTCTTCACCTGGGGTCATCCAACCCACAACTGCATTGGCTGGTGCCCAACCAAGAACATTCCTCAGCACTGGGGTCATTTAGGTAGTTCTTATTAGTCATCGGGTAGGATTCATAGCTGCTTGACTCTTTATTCTTGCCAGAGGCTGATAAATTGGCCAGACGCAGAAATCATTCTTCAATAATTAAAAGACTTTATGGCTTGCAGAAGGAAGCAAATTTGGGAGCACCAACCATGAGCCTGGGCAATACTCCTGCCAGCCGAAGACTACATCCACCATGGGCTGCTGACGGTTCACCAACGTGGTCTCTGGGATCTCAGTTCAGCCATCCAAAGGCACTGCTCTCTGCATTCAGGCACTTTCAGGTGTCCCCTGGGGTTTGAGTTGGACCGATTGGTCCAGGGAAGCAAAACGATGGCCCTGAATGGGCTCAGCATCCTGGAGGTTTGCATGGAGGTACCATTTCAGCCCCTTTTAATTTCTTGCTCTGGAGACATATAGGTATCCCCAGCGCAGGAAATAAAACCTGGCAGACTGTCCTCAGCCCCCAGGGAAGGACTGTGTCTTCCTAGAGAAGAACCTGGGAAGGAAATGCTCAGCCATTGGCTTTGGACAAGTGAAGGAAAGATTAAGGGATGATATACAAAGGCACTCAGTGGACAAGCACAGCCCAAGCCACCTTACTTTCCTCAAAAGCAGAGATTTTATTCCAGCATGAGCCTTTACAACATCATGCTTACGATCTCCAGCTGTTGAGTCAAAAAGACCTGAGTTTCACAGATTTAGAGAATGAGCTTAACCGGGGGAAAGAGTTGGGGGGAGGAATAGATTGGGAGTTTGGGATTGACATGTACACACTGCTATATTTAAAATAAAATGTCTTTCCATGAGAAAAAAAAAAAAAAAAAGACCTGAGTTTGAATCCAGGCTCTGCCAGTTAGTAGCTGGGTGTCCTTGGGTAAGTTACTTAACTGAGCCTCAGTTTCCTCATCCATATAACAAAAATAATGTCAACTTCATGAGGAGTAAATAGGATAATCCTGTGAAGTGAGTGTCTGGCACAAGGTGAGAGCTCAGTCAACCGTAGCTGTTAGATTACCTGTGACTCGATTCCCCACTTCACGTGCCCCTGTCCGTCCAGACAGAGCTACCAGGACCCCTACTTTCCCATACCTCCCCTATTTCAGTCCTTCAAATCCGAAGCTTTACAGACTCAAATCTTGCCAGGGCATCTTTCTTAGGGGGCCCTCTATGCCAGGGTGGGCTGAGGATTATAAAGTGTGGTTAAGAGTTTCAAGGTCAAACCTAGTACTTCCTATGAAAATAAAAAGAGAGCAGTACATTACATTGTCAAGTTAATACAGCGTGATGGAACATCTCCAGACTGCACATCCTGGAAGACTGTAAAAGTCTAATAGATTTAGGGAAACTGTACCTCGGGGAGCGTATTAGACAGCGCTCATCAGTGGATCAAAACTGTCTTGGAGGCTCCCTTCCCAGGGAACAGCAGTGCCCCTTAAATGATTGCTTTCTCTCAACAACCTGGAGATGAATTTTACTTCATACATTAACTATACGCAAATGGGGCACTTATTCTGAATGGAGAGTGCACCTTATTTTACCTCAAATGAAAAAGTATATCCTTTGAAAGCCAAATTCTGCTTTCTTCTAAATTACTGTAAAATGACATAATGCCATATTGATTTCCCTGGCTCCATCTCCGCTGATTTCAGATGTAGTCGGACCCATTTCTATGCCTCTACTGAAGTGTCTTTAATTATTCCAAAGGATGTCTTCATGCATTTAAGTTTTAATCGGATATAAAATTAGCAGAGTGTAAACTTTGCACATATGCTCCTAGGAAGGGATCATTTCCACGGGCTTTTATCCTGGGAAGAAATGCCATTTTACAATGAAAATGTTAATAACATAACTGGACTCTTCAGACTTTTTAAGAGTTACCACGTGAAATCATCAACTTATTTTACCCATTTTGTGCAGTTCTAAAACTGCACATGCTTTCACAATCTGAACAGTCACTTAAGAGGCATTGTTCTCATGAGCTGAGGGTTGATGAGGAACAGCACTGTTGACAGACGCTTGCCCCTGGCTTCTCATGTATCTTTCTGTTCGTTGGGATTTAATCTCTTCCATGGGGAGGACTGTTCAAGTTGAGCAATTTAAATACGCTCAGTGACTAGACAAGGCATCATGGCACCCTCAGGGACCAGGCCATCGGATGGAACATCAGTCACCGGAGTCTTGACTCCTTTTCAGGGGCAAGATGCTGCAGGAGGAAGTTATGCACATCACTTCTCCCGTAAATTGTTCGTCAGAACAGTCAAAGGCCAGCCTGGATCTCAGGAGAAGGGAAAGAGACCCCATCTCTCGATGAAAAGATTGTCAAAGAATGTGCAGCCATCTTTAACCACCCATGGCAATCAAGAACACGTGCAAGGTGGTGGCTGTTCTGGAGACTGAATGTTACTGTTTGAGGCACATTGTCACACTGCACTATGAAAAGTAGGTTAACAAAAAGACGCATGTTCAACTAAACCAAGAGCAACTTAAGGTCATTACCAGACTTTTTACAAAATACATTTGATTTGTTCGTGTTCCTCATTCTCCATTTCTAAGTGATTTCCAAGAATCACTAAATCTTGATCATTTTACCTTCTAAATATTGTGCACATGTCCATTTCTCTCCATCTCCACCAGCACAAACACTGTCACCACCACCACCATCACCATCAAAACCACCACCTCCACCACCACCATCACCACCACCATCACCTCCACCACCACCACCACCACTACCATCACCTCCATCACCATCACCTCCATCACCACCACCATCACCTCCACCACCTCCACCACCACCACCACCAAAATCACCTCCATCACCATCACCTCCATCACCTCCACCACCACCTCCACCACCACCACCATCACCTCCACCACCACCATCACCACCACCATCACCTCCACCACCTCCACCACCTCCACCACCTCCACCACCACCATCACCTCCCCCACCTCCACCACCATCACCTCCACCACCACCATCACCTCCACCATCACCTCCACCACCGTCACCTCCACCATCATCACCACCACCATCTCCATCACCACCACCACCACCATCACCTCCACCAGCTCCACCACCATCACCTCCACCACCATCAGCTCTATCTCCTACACCACCATCACCACCACCACCTCCATCCACCACCATCACCTCCATCACCACCACCACCATCACCTCCATCACCACCACCACCTCCACCACCATCACCTCCATCACCTCCACCTCCTCCATCACCACCACCACCTCCACCACCACCACCTCCATCACCACCACCACCTCCACCACCATCACCTCCACTGCATTTGTCCAACCTACCCTCATGTTACCCACAGTAGCCTCTGACTGTTCTAGCCACACCCACCCTGACTCCTTCCAGTTCAGCTGTTCCACTGCAGAGTGATCATTTCAACATCTGATCATGTCCCAGAGCCCACTTATAACTCTCCAGTGGCTTCCTGGCACTCTCAAGATGAGAACCAAGTTATTTATCGCAGCGCACAAGGCCCAGCCTACCTCTCTAGCTTCATCTCTCATCAGCTTCTCTTTTTGCTCCAAACCAATCTTTTCAGTTTTTTGTTCTTGCCATCTTTCCTCGACCCACATGCTGGCCTCCAGCCAAAAAGCTGTTTCCTCCTCTCTTTGAACAGGTAACTCTCAGTTCATGTTGCTCTAGGTAAGCTCAGCACTCCCACTGTAGAATCATAGAGCAGCTCCTTTACTTTGTTTGCCGTGCGTGTACTTTCCCGTTTGCTGGTGGGACTGTTTGGTCAGCAAGCATCCACCACCCTAAATGGTAAAAGCTCCATATTGGTAACAGGAATGCCACCAACATGGGCCCCCGAGCCTGGGGAGGGGCAGCCCAGAGGAGCCGCTCAATAAACATTTCTTGAAGGAAGGAAGGAATGAACCTTATGTTCACCAGGAACTGTCCCATTTACCTCTTTCAGGTTGTGAAGTTGGTTGGAGGGTTTAAAATTGGAACAAAGTAATGGCTATGATATACTGCATTTCAGGCTCGAAGCAGTCATAGACTCATATCTCAGTCCCCTTGCTGTATTCATATCTCCACTGAAAGACTTGTTATATATATTAACACTCAACTACTTTAAGCATGTAAAAAATTACTTTAAATTGTGATGCACTCCTAAAAACAACCCTTGAAGAAAGAATATTTTTATCAACTAAATAGGATAATCTAAATATTTTTATAATCCGTGTGTACTTAGCTGATCACAGAGATTAAGCAGCAATCCATTCTTAGCTGTATTTTTATCATTTTCTTCAAAATTTTAATAAAGAAAGAAAGCATTACAAGTGAAAATAAAGTTAGCTTTACCTCCTTTACTGGTTCCATTATTTCCCTCCCCTCTCTGGAGGCAGCCACCATCAAAAATTTGGTATAAATACATTAAATTCTTGATTTTATATTTTTCTACATATATGTGCAATCATAAATAATATAGGTATTGCTTTGTGTATCTTACAATTTTGTTCAAATGGCATCATATATTTCACATCATTCTGAAATATTTGTTTTATGAGATCTATTCATTCTGATAAGCATGGATCTATTTATTAACTGCTTATGATATTCCATTATATGCATATTCTACAATTTATTTATCTATTCTTGTACTGATGGTCATTTAGATTACTTCCAAGTTTTCACTAAGCAAACTCTGTTGGGATAGACATGGAACAGAGATACTAGAGTTTCTCTATATTCAGGTACAAATTATACTCAGTAGAGACTTTCTAATGACTAGAACTGTCCAGACATGAGATGGGCTGCTTCACATGGAATACACTCTACACTCCCCATGCCTGAGCAGAAGCTAGCCAATTACTCCTTAGAGATGTCTCAGAGACAATTTTTAAAAATTTATTGTTTTGAAGTATAGTTTATTTGCCATGTTGTGCTAATTTCTGCTATATATATATATATAACTGAGTCCATTATGGTTTATTACAGGATATTGAATATAGTTCCTTGTGCTATACAGTACGACCTTGTGTTTATCCATCCTATATATAATAGTTTGCATCTGCTAATCCCAAACTCCCAAGCCCTCCCTCCCCCACCCCCTTCCCCCTTGGCAACCATAAGTCTGTTCTCTACATCCATGAGTCTGTTTCTATTTCGTAGATAAGTTCATTTGTGTTACATTTTAGATTCCACACATAAGTGATATCATATGATATTTGTCTTTCCCTTTCTAACATACTTCACATAGTATGATAATCTCTAGGTCCATCCATGTTGCTGCAAATAGCATATTTCATTCTTTTTTATGGCCGAGTAGTATTCCATTGCATACACATATACACCACATCTTCTTTATCCATTCATCTGTTGATGGACATTTAGATTGTCTCCTTGTCTTGGCTATTGTAAACAGTGCTGCTATGAACATTGGGGTGCATGTATCTTTTTGAATTATAGTTTTGTCCAGATATATGCCCAGGAGTGGGATTGTTGGATCATATGGCAACTTAGAGACAATTACTATAGGGAGTTGAAGACTTATCTGGTTCCTTCTGATTCTGTATGTTCTAGGTACTGCGGGTATGATCTTTTTGAATCAGGTGTTGGCAAACTATAGCCAGAAGGCAAAATGCAGCCTGATGCCTGTTTTTGTAAATAATGTTGCACTGGAACACAGCCATGCTCATTCATTTATATACTGCGTGTGGTGGCTTTCATGCCAAAACAACCCAGTTGAGTAGTCGCAAAATCCACAACATTTACTATCTTTGTCCTTAAAAAAAGTTCTGGGGTGGACTTCCCGGGTGGTGCAGTGGTTAAGAATCTGCCTGCCAATGTAGCGGACAAGGGGTCAAGCCGTGGTCCAGGAAGATTCCACATGCCGCGGGGCAACTAATCCCGTGTGCCACAATTACTGAGCCTGCGCTCTAGAGTCCGTGAGCCACAACTACTGAGCCTGTGTGCCACAACTACTGAAGCCCACGCGCCTAGAGCCCATGCTCCACAACAAGAGAAGCCACCGCAATGAGAAGCCCACACACCACGTTGAAGAGTAGCCCCCGCTCGCTGCAACTAGAGAGAGCCCGCGTGCAGCAACGAAGACACAACGCAGCCAAAAATTAATTAATTAATTAATTTTTTTAAAGTTCTGGGAGATTTGGGCTTTGCATCTCACACTCCTTTAAATAAGTCACCCAGCCTCTCTTTGCTTTGGCAGTACACTCCAGTGCAATGCCTGGAACACAGCTGGTGCTCAATAAATACTGGTGTTACAAGCCAGAGGGTGACTGAACCACTGGCAAGGTAGCCTCTTACAGCAAGAACATTGGAAAAATCTGTAGGGTCTGTGAGGGCAGAGATCTTCTCTTTGACATTCCCGCCTAACACACCGCCCACCACAAGGTAGACCCTCACCAAGTATTGGTGGAATGGAATCAAACAGGTCTGCATTGGTGGCATTTCATTTGTTGAATAATGGACCTCCATTTCCTCAGTCTGTGCCCTGTCAGTAAACCAGCAGTCTTGGTTGGCTTGGAGAAGCTTGAGGGAAGAGGCAGTTCCTCTGTTGCCTTCAGACAGATGTCCCTGTTCTTAGTGTGTACGTCTGGCTGGTCCAACTCAGGAGCAGTGACACTGCCAGAGGCATGAGTGAGTTGGACTAACTGTTCCATCAGCAGAGCCATCATCTCTTTGTCAGGAGTTGGCAATGCGGAGCGGGCTGGCATGTTGTCTTCTCAGCACACAGCACTGAGGGCTTACCAAACCCACAATACTCAATGCCCATCTAAGGGCGATCCAGAGTTTCAGACTGTTTAAATGTATTGCATCCCATAGCTCGTAAACACATAGAGATCAAAATCAAGGTTTTCACCAGAGTTGGGCATGATGGATCTGCTCTGTAGGAACCAAGACTGTTTCTGTTCCCATGTCTCCTTTTGCTACCTCATCCTTCAAGAAGCAAGTCAGTGTCACCCCCTCCAGGAAGCCTTCCCTGAACTCATTTGTGAAACTACCTACCTCTCAAATTCATGATGATCCTACAAAGGACTTCTGACAAGCAAGCATGAAATTCTGAGCCATCCTCCATGCTTAATGACTATCTAGTCCTAAATCAGAGAAGGATGCACAAGGACTGAAAGATGAAAAAATCTAATCTCACCTCTTTTCCTAACTTAACACTCAGGACCTTCATCTGAGAAGGGGAAGAATTCCTGCCTCACCTTGACAGGGAGAGAATTCAGCTTCTCACCCCGTATAGCCTTCCTCGAAGCTTCCTGAATTCTAGCTTCTCATAACCCCCATTTCCATCATTGAAAAACCCCAGCTGCAATGAACTGAATGTTTATGTCACTCCAAAGTTCATATGTTGAAATCCCACCTCCCAAGGCAATGGTGTGAAAAGGTGGAGAATTTGGGAGGTGATGAGGTCATGAGGGTGGAGCCCACATGAATGGGATCAGTGCCCTTATAAAAAAGACCTCAGAGCTCCCTCACCCCTTCCACCATGTGAGGACACAGGGAGAAGACAGCCGTCTGTGAACCAGGAATTGGGTCCTCACCAGACCCTGAATCTGCCGGCACCTTGACCTTGGACTTTGCAGTCTCCACAACAGAAATAAACATTTGTTATTTAAGTTGCCCAGTCTACGGTAACTTTGTTTTAGCAGCCCGAATGGACTAAGTAAGACACCAGCCCAAAACAGTATTGAGTAGACATTCACTAATGATTGCTCACTAACAATTTCAGGTATTTCAGATTTCTTGTCCCAGAGGAATTTTAAAGCTTCCTGAGGACAAAGACTGCATCTTTCATTTCTCTTAAATAACAGTGACGTAAGAGAGCTTTCTGGTGGGCTGGCAAAATTCAACGCTTGATCAGGGCAGTGGTTACATAGGTGTGAACATGTGTGAACATTCACAGGGCTCTACTCTGAAGCTTTGTCCATTTTACTATCTCACACTTCACCTCAGTAAAAACTGAAGACAGTAACAATGAATGACCATTGATTAAACACTCACCATGTAAGGCACTAGGATAGGGACCTCACAGACATTATTTTCATCCTCACAACAAACGGGTGAGTTTGGTACCATCCTCCCCACTGAACAGCTAAGCAAACTGAGGCTCAAAGAGATAAGGCCATTTGTCCAGGGCCACATACCTTCTCACTTCTGCATTCAGGGGCCACACTCAAGCAGAGTGGATTGTGAACCTTGTGTTCTTCTCAGCTGAGGTCACCAGGACCTCAAGGGAAAAAGAAACACACACATATGCATGCACATAGGATGCTCACACATGCACATACACACACGTGTGTGTGCACACACTTATTCAAGATAAGCTTTCAACTGCAATTCCAAAATACATTTTATAAAAGACAATGAACAAATTTATGCCTCCCAAGGAAATGCAAATACAAGAGCATCGGAAAGGACTTGCCAAGGATGAACCCAGAATAGTGCTTCCCAAACCCTAATGTGCAGTGAACCACCTGGGCACCTTGTCAAAATGCAGGTGCTGAGTCAGGACAGCTGGAGTGGGACCAGGGCGTCTGCATTTCTCACAAGCTCCAGGTGATGCCAGCGCTGCTGATCTGTGATCAAACATCCGAGCATATTTCGATGCACATGGGATCGACTGGATCATTAACAAAACACAAGAACTTGCTTAGAAAGTTAGATAGTTCCTGCCAAGGGAAAATATTGGCATTGCCCCTGGTCAGGTTACAAACTTCATTTTCATCTAAAGTGATGCATTTGAAACCCTCCTCTGAAGGGCCCAACCTGAGGCCTGAAGCTCCCAGAGCCCACTTTGCTGCCAGGTGTCAGGTTCTGTCCCAGCCCTGCCCACCCCAGCTCCCAGGGACACCAGAGGCCATCAGCCACAATCTTGTTCTGTAGGAGGGAGACCCTGGGGTCTGTTTAATTTCCCTCCAATGGCTTTTACCCCTGCAGCTCCTGGTGTGTCATCGTCGTTATAACCAAACCCTGAGAGTCTGCAATTGAAATGAACAGGACTCACAACTTCTTGCTGCTTCCCTGCACCCCAGATTTTGATGAAGCCAATTCACGTGTCAGCAACACACCAGCAAGGGTACGGGAGCTGTCAATTTGCAAAGTCCCAGCCCTAAGTTCAGACAATGTGGGATTCTGCTCCCAGTTTACCAGCAGTGGTCGTCTCGTTTATTACTGAGAGAGCGAGATAGCTGATGGTAGAGACACATCTCACCTAGCTTTATGTACCTGCAGGCCATGACAAGAAAGTTCCTATTCAGCCAGCTCTTCTACCTTGATTGACAAATTTGCTCCCTGAAATCACACAGTGGCTCAACAAAAAGGAAAGCTCCCTCTGTGTGTGTGTGTGTGTGTGTGTGTGCGTGTGTGTGTGTGTGTGTGTGTATCTCCATCTATCTGTAGAGAGAGGCACATAAAGGTGTTTTGATTCTGGGCACTGGTGTCGTGCTACCACATTATCTGAAGCACACCCCTGAGACCTCATGGAGAATGTGATTCTTTGATTTTTGCTGCAGTTTGGTGAAATATATACAGAGGAGTTTTTGTTGTGTGTTTCTCTCTGTGTGTGCATTTTTAACTGTCCCAGGCAGGCCACAAGGGAATGGCGATCTGAAGCCTTTGTGCATGTGAGGAATGTAGGAGAAAGATGGGGTGCTGGGCCTCCGTTCAGAAATGCAGCAGCAGTATCAGCTGCAAGTTGGCTTTGGAGCTGCCAAGAAGCGTTCGCCCCGATAGCTGTCTCTTTTGTGAGTTGCTGATATGCAGGGTCTGCACGGCATTGCCAGCAGCTTTGTGTACAACCCTGTTATAAGCCCTCCACAAAGCTCCAGTTATTTGGCTGTTGTTATGGGAACAGTACAATTATGGCCAAATTGGAGTGGCGATGGGGGACAGAAAAGAAAGTGGATTGGGGGCGGGCAAAATTGCTATTTTTGTTCAAACGCATTTTGGCTGATCACCTTGACTGAAGGTGAACAGACAGGACGACCAGGGAGCAGAAACCCTGCCCGGCTTTGGGGATTACAGGCCTGAGGTTGTGCCGGAAAAAGAAGGTGCCTTTCAGAGAGAAATAGCACATCCTCTTACTTTCTTTGTAATTTTACAAAAATACTATAACCGTGCACCAGAGCAGGAACTTCAGTGGTGTTCAAAGACTCTATGTAGCCTCTTTACTTCTGTTTCCCAAGTTAATACATGCCTGAAATATGTCATCTTGCAATTTAAGGTTTTTGATTGAAAAAGCTAAAGTATCAGTCAATAATCTTTTAAAAGGATTGTTATCATTATTCAGGCTTAATATAGTTATCAAGCCAACGCCTGACTCCAAGCTAATTAAGACAGCAACTGAAACATCATGGCAATCCATGCTCCATGAAGCCGAGCTGCTTTTTCAAAGCTGTAGGTGGGGAGAGGAGGTTACCTCCCATAAAAATGGCAACATGAGTTCACACAACGCTTCCCCCTTCCATCTCCAAAATGACAGAAATAATGAGTAAAGTGTAAACATATGTTTTAAGACTTAACGTCCTTTGAAAAACACATAGATTCTTTGGGAGCTAAATCCTGCAAGGTAAAGAAAACAGCAAATTGTCTCCACCTATCCCAGGATGGGGTCCAGTCTGGGGAGGACTCTTCCACCCATGAATGGAGGCTAAAACATTGCAACCGTAGCCCAGGGTGATTGCCTGAGGTGGTAGGAATCAGCATAGGCACCTGCAGAACTTATGTCAAATCACACCTTGTCAATGTCCCTGTGGGACAAAAACCCCAAGCCCCCAATATAAGCCTTCTTGTTACTTAGAAACCCAGTGGGCTTGGTGGAGGCCCCTGCAAAACTGCTGGTCACAGTGGGGTGATCCCAGGGAGGGGAAATGTACCCATATACACACAGAACTTCTATTCAAGATGAGTTTTCAAACTAAAATTCCAAAGCACATCTTTTACAACAGGGTTCCCCAATCCTGGGGTCTGGACAGGTACCGGTCCGTGGCCTGTTAGGAACCGGGCTGCACAGCAGGAGGTGAGCGGTGAGAGAATGAAGCATCATCTGTATCTACAGCTGCTCCCCATCGCTCGCATTACCGCCTGAGCTCTGCCTCCTGTCAGCATTATTGTGAATTGTATAATTATTTCATTATATATTGCAATGTAATAATAATAGAAATAAAGTGCACAATACATGTAATGCACTTGAATCTTCCCAAAACCATCCCCACCCCAAGTCCATGGAAAAATTTTCTTCCACGAAACAGGTTCCTGGTGCCAAAAAGTTGGGGACCGCTGTTATATGAGATGACCAACAAATTCATCAATCCCAAGGAAATGAAAACATTAGGGTAATGCAAAATGGTTTTGAAATAAGTATGATTACAATTCTCAAAGATAAAAGGAGGAACAATACCCCTTGAACAAGACCAAGATAACAAACAAAAACAAAGCAGATAAGAATGAACAAAAAAGCAAGACTTTAAAAAATTAAAAATCCTGGAAATAAGAACTTCCACTCACAGAAAGATGGAATTCAGGTACTTTTTCCTAAAAACTCTGGAGATCATACATAAAACAAACACAAAAAATGTTGAGAGGTGCGGAGAAGATGGCAGTGTTCCTAGGAAAGAAGAAATGAGACAGAACTGAGTTCTTTAGTTTCCTTTTGCCTCATTTATTCCTCATACATCCCATCAGAAAAGCTAGCAATTTGGAAATACCAAGGGGCACAGACAAAAAAGAAAGTCTCAAGGAAAGCCTGCTTTCTCTAACTAATGAACCAAGAAAGCGCCAGCCTAGAAAGACGAAACTTTTAGACAATAGCCGCTCTGCTGCAGGCAAACATCACAGAAAATACTGTGACCCCACCTACACTCCCACCAGCAAAGGCTGAGTGAAAGTCAGAACTTTCATCCCCACTGAGTGGGTATGAGGCCTCACCCAACGGTGTCAGTGGAGACCATGGTGGGGGGGCTGGCGCTAGACTTCCACCCATGCCTGGTAGGATAACATGCCCATCCACCTCCTTGCTGGAGTGCGTCCGAAGAGCCAAGTGGAGTATCAGACCACGCAGCATTGTTCAGTGGAAACAAGGTAACCTTCACATGATGACAGTGGACACCATGTAGAAAGGAGTAAGGAAGTACCCATGTGCCCACCAGCCAGGGTGGTATCAGTGGTGGCTGGTAGGGAGCCTGAAGCCACCCCTCCACTCAGCACTAACGAGGAACATGGCTCTCTCTGATGTCCCTGGAGACCAAGTGGGGAACCTGCATCCCCTCCCCCAACCCCAACACCTGGAAGTAACAAGGGGAGGATCCCCTCCTTCAGCTGAAGAAATGTAGAAAAAAATGTTAAAACAGAAGGTTTAAATAAAATCCAAAATCTCATAACAAATACTCAAAACGTCATTTCAATCAAATATTACTAATCATATGAAGAACCAGCAAAACTCAGCTTGAATGAGGAAAGTGAATCAGCAGATGCTGTACTGTGTTGAAGGGCATCCCCCTAAAGTCCATGCCCACCTGGAACCTCAGAATGTGACCTTTTCTGGAAATAGGGTCTTTGCAGGTGTCATCAGTTAAGGAGGTCAAGATGAAATCACCATGGATTTAGGTGATTCCTCTCCTATTCTTATAGGAACAATGACACAGATAGATAGACCAAAAGAAAGCCAGAGGCTGAGATTGGAGTGGTGCACTGAGAAGCCAGGGAATGACAAGCAGGCTGGCAGCTCCCAGGAGCTGGGAGGGGGGCCTGGAGCAGACTCTTCCTCAAACCTCCAGAAGGAACCAACCCTGCTGACATCTTGATCTGAGACTTCTAGCCATCAGAACTGGGAGAGAATAAGTATTGTTGCTTTAAGTCACCCAGTGTAAGGTAATTTGTTATGGCAGTCCTAGAAAACTAAGACAGATGCCAACACAAAGATGACGCAGATGTTAGAATTATCTGACAAAGATTTTAAAGCACTCAACATAAAATGCTTCAGGGAACAATTATGAACACACCTGAAACAAATGAAAGTATAGAAAGTCTCAGCACAGAATAGAAAATATTTTTTAAAATAAAATAAAAATTTAAAAACTGAAAAATACAACAACCAAATTAAAAATCTCAATGGATGGGCTTAACAGCAGAATGGAGAGAAAAGAACAATAGTGAATGTGAAGAAAGAATAATAAAGATGACCCCGTCTGAACAACAGAGAGAAAATACACCCAAAAAAAAAAAAAAAAAAAAAAAAGAACAGGGCCTCAGGAACCTGCAGCACTATAACAAAATATCTAATATTCATGTTATCTGAGTTCCAGGAGAAGAGGAGGAAATGGGTGGGACTGAAAAAGTCTTCAAAGAAATAATGGCTAAAAAGTTCCTAAGTTTGACAAAAGACCCAAATTTACAGATTCAAGAAGATGAGTAAACCCTAAACAGGATACACTAAAAGAAATCCATATCACAATCAAATTTATGAAAACCCTTTGGTTGAAAAAGAAAATAGAAAAAGAAAAAAATCTTGAAAGCAGAGAGAAATGAGACCTTATTTAAAGGGGAAAAACAATTCGTACAACAGTGGGTTTCCCATCAGAAACCACAGAGGCCTGAAGGAGGTGACACAACATTTTTCAAGTGCCGAACTAAAAGAACTGCCAGTCCAGAATTCTATATACAGTGAAAATTCCTTCAGGAATGGAGGAAAACTCAAGACTTTTTGGAATGAATAGAAGCTCAGTGAATTTGTCACCAGTAGAAATATGCTAAAAGAATAGCTAACTGAAGTTTTATAAACAGAAAGGAAATGATAAAAGAAGGAACCTTGGAACACAAGGAAAGAAGAAAGAACACAATAGACTTTTCCTCTTGAAATCTGTAAATTATGTTTGATGGTTAAAGCACAAATTATAACACCGTCTGATGTGATTCTCAATGGTAATTATATTATAAATAGGGGAGGGTAAAGGGACATTAAAAAGAAATAAGGTTTTTACATTTTGCTCAATCTGCTAAAATATGGACACCAGTAGACTGTTAAATGTTTTGCAAAGACCCTAATATAATACCTAGAGCAACAACTAACAAATCTATAAAAGAGATGTATTCATCAAAGGCACTGGAAATAAATAGAAATGGCATTAGAAAAAAATGGTGAAAAGAAAGCAAGAAAAAGAAAATAGGAATCTGATTTCCAACTTTCAGCTCCCATCCTCCCAAGAAGAGAAAAAACTGAACAAACTGAAAATCAACAACTCTTCTTAGATTCCTCATAGAACTGAGGTCATAGGACAAACCTCTGCCTTGAAATTTGGAGAGATGGGTGAATACAGAGAATCACAGCTTGTGGAGAACAGAAGTCACTGGAGAATTTAAACTCCTGGGGGCCCAGTTTTGGGAGGCCCCCAATTTCACAGTTTTATCTCCAGGAGACTCACCAGGTTCTCCCAGTGAAGAAAGGAGAAAAATGCCCCCATGCTTCAGGAGGAAGCAGAAAGTAACAACTTTGAAATACACTGAGAACATTCAGTTCTCAGCAGCACAGGCCTGCTCTCAACAGAAACTTCCAGAACCTTCACCAATCTAGGGGAAAGGCAGTTAGACAACTGGATCCCATTCTAGCCTCCCTATCTTACAGAAGTTGAGGGGAAAAAGGCTGAGAAATTCTGAGAAGGTCATAGCTCAGGGACTCAGGTCCACTAAAAAACAAAAACAACCAAAACCCAAACTGAAAAAGCCCTGAGATTTAATATAAGATGATAGAATGTCTCTCCTCCCCCGTACCTCACCACCACATCAATAGGGCTCCAGCATAATCATAGGGAATTACAACTGAGAAATCTGCAAGACACAGACTCTATTTAAAAAGAAGTTTCCAGGGAAACCCAGAGACAACACGGAGAAAAAAACAAGGACACTAGAGGACATTGAAGCCTCTGACACTGAAGCTGCAGCATGCATTAACACAGCCTAACCTCCAGCCAGTAAACAGAAAACTCATAATAAAAGCCTACTCACTTCTGTTCTTATGGCCTGATACACCATGTCTGACTTTCAACAAAGAATTATAGGCATGAAAAAAGGCAAGGAAAAAACACAGTCTGAAGAGACAAAACAAGAGCCAGAATCAAACTCAGGTATGACACAGATGTTGAAATTATCAGGCTGGGGATTTAAAATAACTATGATTAATATGCTAAGGGATCTAATGGGAAAAGTGGATAACATGTAATAAAAGATGGGTAATGTAAGCAGAGAGATGAAAATGCTAATAATGAATCAAAAGGAAATGCTATAAAAAAAACTGTAACAGAAATGAAGGATGCTTTTGATGGGCAAATCAGTAGACTGAACATGGTTGAGGAAAGAACCATTGAGCTTAAAAAATGTCAATAGACACTTCCCAAACTGAAATGCAAAGAGAAAGAAGAATGAGGGGAAATGAGGAACAGAATACCCAAGAGCTGTGGAGCGATTACAAAAGGTACAACATTTGTGTAATGGGAATAACAGAAAAAGAAACAGAAAAAAAAAAGAAGGAATATTTAAAGTAATAATGACTGAGAATTTTTCAAAATTAATGATATACACCAAACTACAATTAGGAGAACACCAAGGAGGATAAATACCAAAACGTCTACACCTAAGCAAATCACATTCAAATTGCAGAAAATCAAAGACAAAGAGAAAAATCTTGAAAGATGACAGAGGAAGAAAGCACCTTACCTACAGAGGAGCAAGAATGAGAATTTACATCAGAGTTCTCTTCACAAACCATGCAAGCCAAAAGAGAGTGGAGTGGAATGTTTAATGTGTTGAAAGGAAAAAAAAAAGACTTCCAGCCTAGAAATTGTATCTAGCAAAGTTATCCTTCAAAGGTTAAGAAGAAATACTTTCTCAAACAAACAAGAAGTGAGGAACTTGTTGCCAGTAGACCTGCCTTGTAAAAAAATGCTAAAAAGAAATTCTTCAGAGAGAAAGGAAATGATGTAGAGCAGAAACTCAGATCTGCATAAAGAAGGGAAGAACAGTAGAGAAGGAATAAATGAAGATAAAATTTGAAAAAAATTTTTTAATTGATCTGATAGGTAACTGTTCAAGATAATAATAGCAACAAATGTACTGGGTGATTATATCTAATAGATAAGTGACATGCATGTCACCAACGTTATAACAGAAATTGGGAATACTTTGTTATAAGGAAGCAACGTGCTGTTATTTGAAAGTGGACTTGGACTAGTTGTAAGTACATATTGAAACCACTAAAACATTTCTTAAAAGAAATATAATTGACATACTAATAGAGGAGAGTAAATTGAATCACATAAAATGCTTAATTCAAGTCAGCGAAGGCAGAAAAAGAAACAAAGACTCAAAAAAAAGAAGAAGAAGAAGAAAAGAAAAAGAAAAAAAAGAAAGAGGGAAAGAAGAAGGGCTGTGAAAAGAAGACAATTATAAATAGGGTAGCTACATAACCCAATTGTAAAAAGTTATACTCAGAGAAGTCTCAGTTCCTATCCCAGTCCCCTAAACCCTTTAAGTAATTGCTTTCATGAATTTCTGGTTTATATTTCCTGTGTTGTCTTACAGGAAAAAAAAATCAAATACATACATACATACAAAACTAAGCATATTGTAACACTCTTGTGCACTTTGCTTTTTTTTACATAACAACATATTCTGGAAATCACTCTATCAGTTCTTGGGGGTTTTCCTCATTGTTTTTTCCAGCTGCCTAATAATCTATTGAATGGATGTATCCTAATTTATTCAATCAGCCTCCTGTGGATGGGTAAGTAGGTTGTCCCCAATATTAGAAACAAGACTGCAATAACTGGCTTTAAATCATATGTCATTTCATATTTGTGGAGATGTGTCTTCAGGGTGAATTCCTAGAAGTAGGATTGGTGGGTCAAAGAGTAGATGCTTGGTATTTGGTTGAATATAGTCCAATTCCTTTCTGGAGGGTTTAGTTATTTTGCACCCCACTGCATCTTCCCATAGAGTGTTGTTCAGTTGTTCTTGAATTTTTGTTAAAATGAAAGGTAAGAAATGGTACCTCAGTACCATTTCTCAGTGTAGTTTTAATTTCTGTTTCTCTTATTGAGGGTAAAGTTGAATACCTTTTCATATGTCTAAAAGGGCTAGTTGTGTATTGCTTTTTATGAAGTATGTGGTTATGACTTTTGCTCATTTTTCAGTCAAGTTTGTGGTCCTTCACCCCTCCCTTTAAAAAAGCTTTTTTATATATTTGGAATATTAGCCCTTTATCTGTTATACAGGTTATACTCCTGTTCCCTGGTTTCTCTTTGTTGTTTGTTTTTTACTTGGCTTACATTGATTTTTTAACCATAAAAAGTATATTTTTCATGCAATCAAATGTACCAGTCTTTTTATTTATTACATCTAGATTTTTTCATCATAGTTAGAAAGGGTTTCTCCACAGCCAGGTTGTAAAGGAATTCATCCATAATTTAAAGAAAAACACTTGTGTGGTTTCATTATTTAGATTAGACTTCTAATCCATTTTGAATTTATTCTAGTTTATGGTATGAGGAATGGATTAAATTTTGATTCTATGTCCAAATACCTATCACAAAACTATTTATTTAAAAGTCTGTCTTGACGCGGGTTCGAGCCCTGGTCTGGGAAGATCCCACATGCCGCAGAGTGGTTGGGCCCGTGAGCCACAATTGCTGAGCCTGCGCGTCTGGAGCCTGTGCTCCGCAACAAGAGAGGCCGCAATAGTGAGAGGCCCACGCACCGCGATGAAGAGTGGCCCCCGCCTGCTGCAACTAGAGAAAGCCCTCGCACAGAAATGAAGACCCAACACAGCCATGAATAGATAAATAAATAATAAATAAAAATTAAAAAAATAAAAAAATTATTAAAAGTCTGTCTTGAGAAAGACAAATACTTTATGATATCACTTAGATGTGAAATCTAAAAAATACAACAAACTAGTGAATATAACAAAAAACAAGCAGACTCATAGATCTAGAGAATAAATTAGTGGTTACCAGTTGGAAGAGGGAAAGGGGAAGGGACAGTATTAAGGTAGGGGAATAAAAAGTACAAACTATAAAGCTTAAGTATAAAATAAGCTACAAGGATATATTGTATAACACAAGGAATATATCCAATATTTTATAATAACTATAAGTGGAGTATAACCTTTAAAGATTATGAATCACTATATTGTACACCTGTAACTTATAAATTATTGTACAGCAACTATACTTCAAAAAAAAAAGAAGTCTTTCCTATCCCCAGTGATCTGAGATACCACTTTTATCACATAATAAATATTCATATGTTCTTGGGTCTATTTCCAGATTTCCCACTGATCTTTCTTCCTGTTTATGCACCAACACTACATTCTTAGTTATAGAGGCTGTATAATGTTTTAATATCTGGAAGAATAGTTAGCCTTTACTGCCCTTTTTGTGGTTTTCCTATTTTTTGCATGTTTATCTTTCTATTTGAACATTCAAATCAACTTGTCTAGCTGCAGAAAACAAAACAATTCTTGGTGTTTTTATGAAGAATTGACATCTTCGTAATGTTGAGCCATCCTGTACAAGAATAAGAAATGTCTTTCCATTTGCTCAAGTTTATTTTTGCAGAAAGATATTGGATCCTTAATTAGAAATTTCACATCTTGCGCTGAGTAGGATAAATACAAACGAATTCACACAGACAATTTTAGTGAAACCGCAGAGTATTAAGGATAAACAGAAAAAGATTCATAGCTGCCAGGGAGAAGATATTTATTGCCCACAAAGCAAACACAGTTAGGAAGACATCTCATCAGCAACATCAGATACCAAGAAACATAAAACTGCTGAGGGAAAAACATGTCAATTTAGAATAATACACCCTGATAAGCTATCATTCAAGCGTGAGGGCAAAACAAAGATATTTTCACACACCAAAATGATTAAAAGAGTTTATTTCCACAGATGGCCCCACCCTCCCATAAGAAAGCTACTGAAGGATGTACTTCAGAAGAAAGAAAATGACCTTCTGATGAAGGAGTGGGACACAGGAAACAAGAGCAAACAAAAACATCATTAAGTAATTTGATAAGTCTTGTTAACTATTGACTCTAAGAAAAGATATTTTTGTGTTTACAAAAGATAGATATGAACTTCTATAGAGCAGTAACATGGAAAATGGGAGGGAAGAGGCTGAATTTGCTAAAGCCCTTTTCTTGCTTGAGGGAAGAACAGAGACACTGTATACCTTTAGGCTTTTGAGAAAAATACACAAAGTATCTGTGTTAGAAATTTTTGTGAGTAACTTAGAAAGAACAGAAATATAAGCTATCATTTCCATCACAGTGAAAGAAACGAAAGAAAATAAAGAAAATTTATCAATCCATAGCAGAAAGGAAAGGAAGGGGCAGAAACAAGGCAAATAGAAAAGATACAAAATAAGATGACAGAATTAAATCCTGATGTATCAGTAATCACAATAAATGTGATTGGGTTAAACTCACATATTAAATATCAAATTGGATTTAAAATAGGGTTACATGCTGCTTATAAACAAGAGGCACACTTAAAACCAAACGACTCAGAAAGGTTAAGATCATAAGGTGGCTGTTAAGTTAATTCTTTGTACCCTGTAGTTGCTTTTATTTTTCTTACCCCCAGCACAGAATTTTATTTTGGAAAACAACAGTTTGTTCAATAGGCCTATCATTCCAGTCTGTTGGGGTTGATTGGTCTGATTCTGTCCTGCTTCATAACATGTCCCTCTTTGATCAGCCTTGAATGGTTTTAGAAAAAGGCTAAGAAAAAAGCCCTAAGGCACTCCACTAGAGATACCAACTCCCTACTAGTCCTTATTTGGACACTTTCATTCTAGAAGTTGCAAAGTCACCTGGTCATCTTCTCATTCATCCTGCTATTTCCCCAGCTTATCCAGATATCTTAATATGCCAGGGCTTTGACCACCAAGACACTGAGAAAACTTTCGCTAATAACAGACTTAACCACATCACAAGCTGTTTTGCTGTAAAACCCCAAACAACTCAAACCCCTTTCTTAAGGTGGAGAAGGAAAACATCAGCTGATGGAGGATACTGCATTCCTGCTGCTTAATTTAGCACATCCTGTACTTCAAAAATGCCTCTCGGGCTTCCCTGGTGGTGCAGTGGTTGAGACTCCGCCTGCCAATGCAGGGGACACAGGTTCAAGCCCTGGCCCAGGAAGATCCCACATGCCACGGAGCAACTAAGCCCATGCGCCACAACTACTGAGCCTGTGCTCTAGAGCCCGCGAGCCACAACTACTGAGCCCACGTGCCACAACTACTGAAGCCCGCACGCCTAGAGCCCATGCTCTGCAACAAGAGAAGCCACCACAATGAGAAGTCTGCGTGCCACAACGAAGAGTAGCCCCCGCTCACCGCAACTAGAGAAAGCACGCGCGCGGCAACGAAGACCCAACGCAGCCAAAAATAAATAAATAAAACAAATAAATTTATTTTTTTAAAAATGCCTCTGATGTCAGTTCTTCTGTTTTTCGTTTGCAGTATTTGAGAAGTGAAGGTTCCAAGTCAGGAAACAGTATCAGAACAAAAGCCATAGCTGCATACCAGTCATTTAGCATGTTTAAGTGTAACCTTCTTTAAAAGTTCATTGAGAAGTCCAGGCAAAGCAGGCCAGTGGTGCACCTGTCTCTTTCAGCTGATATAGGAATAATTAATTACGTGAAAATGACTTTTATTGGAGGTTAATTTATCTTGGCTGACAGTCACATACATACGCAGATATGTCTTATGCTGCAGTAGAGCAGAGATGTATTTAGAACATTTTATTTATATCTTGGGTGATTTCATTCCTAAGAAATTGAGGGCGAGAAAGAGGAGACGGTGCAGGAATGCAAGAAGGGAAGATTTCTCACCATTTTTTTTTAAACAAAAGGGAAAAGAGGCCAATGTCACAACTAAGAACTTGGCTTTCTCCCCGGGATGCAGTAGAATTCAGACACACCGAAGAGAGGGGTCAAATGTGTGTTGGGGGCAGGTAAGCAGGGGAGAGCAAGGGCAGGGGTGGTGGTTTGGCTGGTTGTCTGTGGGACCTGCCAGGTCTTCGTTTATTTACTTCCTCCTGAGAGATCGGGCGTGAGGCCAAAGTTGCCACCATGCTGTGCTCGAAGATAAGACAACACAAACACAGTGCCTCAGAATCAGCCCACCCCCCCACACAAATATGACCTCAGCCTCCCTGGGAACCGAGAAGGACCTGTCTTTCCAAATAATGGCTAAACTTTATCGTGGGCTTTGTTATGTACTGGGCACTTAACAAGCAGTAAGTCATTCCATCCTCACCCCAACTCTGAGTGGTAGTTACTTTTTATTGTCCCCATTTATGGATGGGGAAACTGAGGCTCAGAGAGGTTAGGGAACTTGCTCAAAGTTGCACAGCTAGCCAATGATGGAGCCAGGTTTTGAACCCAGGACTGGAGCTGACTCTCCCAGTCTATACTTGTAACCAGTGCACACACTGCCTCTCTGTCATTGTTGTTGTTATTATTATTATTATTATTATCAAGACAAGTGGTCCCACAACATCTCTGGAAGATCTAATGGATTCCTGACGTGTATCCCTGAGTACGTGTGCTGGGTTTTTAAATTTCAGGCGGGGAGGGCATCGTCACCTCTGAGGGGTCAAGTGAGCTTTAGCCTACCCTCTGGTTCACTGGCACATAAAGAGAACAAAGCAAGGCGTGAGGGGAAATTGTTTTTAATAATCACCTTGCAAGCCCCATCCCCATCAGAGCATCAATGGTGGTTGTTACCATCAGCCATAAGCCTCACTCTCCCAGGTTGTTAGTCACAGTGGGGTGTCAGCTCAGGTTCCGGGGACCCCAAGCCACCAGCTTGTCGTAATAATAATACTCACCATTACCACCAATACTCTCCTACTTGTGAATTGCTTACTGCGGCCAGAATTCGGATCCAGATCTGCCCATTTCATCTCCACCACCGACTAGCTTTGCGATGTGGGGAAATGTCATGTCATGTCCCTTCTCTGAACTTTGGTGTCCTCTGTGCACAGTCCTCTCTGCCCACTTAAAAAATAATGTTTATTTATTTAGTCATTACTTTATATGCATGATTTATTTATATGCATGATTTCATTAATTCTCACAAGAGCCCTGTTAGGCAGATTCTATCAGGATGCCCACCTTTAGATGAGGAAACTGAAATTTACAGAGGGTATTGTAACCTACAAAGGCCACAGCTTATTAAGTGGCAGAGCAGAGATTTAAACCAGTTTCGGGGTAACTCCAATGCAAGGCTTTTAATCATAATACATCTCCAGGGTTATTGTAAAAATTAGATGCAATGTATGTTGAAGGCTCAACCCAGTGCCCAGCACATAGTAGGACTCAATCATCAATATGTAACACTGCCATTATGATTACTGTCCTCGCGCTGGTCCTGCTCATCTCCAGGGCGAACCCCAAATCACGGCACTGCAGGCAACAGCCACAGTGACACCCCCTCCTAGCCAGGTTTAGGGGAGAGGTGAATCGCCTGCAGATAGAGGGTCACCCGACTGATACTCATCTTATTTTAAAATAGTACGCTAACACATATATATGGAATCTTAAAAAAAATGGTTCTGAAGAACCTAGGGGCAGGACGGGAATAAAGACGCAGACGTAGAGAATGGACTTGAGGACACGGGTAGGGGGGAAGGGTGAGCTGGGACGAAACGAGAGAGTGGCATGGACATATATACACTACCAAATGTAAAATAGATAGCTAGTGGGAAGCAGCCGCATAGCACAGGGAGATCAGCTCGGTGCTTTGTGACCACCTAGAGGGGTGGGATAGGGAGGGTGGGGTGGGAGGGAGGGAGATGCAAGAGGAAGGGCATATGGGGATATATGTATACGTCTAGCTGATTCACTTTGTCATACAGCAGAAACTAACACACCATTGTAAAGCAATTATACTCCAATAAAGATGTTTAAAAAAATGAAAAATAAAATAGGTACTTCTTTTAAACAAAACAAAACAAAACCAAAACCTGTTCAGCCAGACTGCCCGGTTTCCTTACGCAATAGCTATCTTAATGAAATCTCAAGTTCCTTTAACTCTATCCGAGAGCCTCTTGAAAGGAAAGGCACCCAGGTTCCCGACTCTGGTCTAGAAAGAGGGCATTGGGTAACCAAGCACTTCTGTCATCAGCCAGCTCTAGGGAACAGACCCGCCCACTTGCCTCGGCAGCAAACACCGGCCCTAACTTCACAGCAGGTAATCCTTTCGCTCCAGCTGCCAAGAAGTGGAAAATAATCATTTATGGGAAACCAGATGGTGCTGCCTTGGAGCCCTGAGCGTGGTGGAGGGTGGTGGTGAAAGGCCCACCGTGGGGTCAGGCTGCCTGGGTTGAAACCCTAGCTCAGTAGCAACCTCGCTGTGCCTCAGTCTCCTGCTCTGTAAAATGGGAATAACAAGACTCCCTACCTCTGCAGGGCTGTTGCTTGGATCTGATGAATCAATTCACATGTGTAATGTGCTTCCAGCAGCGCCTGGCATGTAGTCACGCCCATGGGACTTTCAGGAGTTATATTATTTGTCATAATAATGATAACAATGAATATTGGTTTTATTGAACTCTCCACCATTCTGTGGCCACCCAGCTCCTGGCAATATTTTTACAGGCAGATCTGCACAATCAAGAAGCTTTCAGGTTTGCAACAGAACCTGGCAGGGAGGGTCAGAGTCTGCTGTTGGGGAAAGAGCTGGTGGGAGGTTAGGATGAAAGAGGTCAGGAGAGGGGTAGAGACCGAGGGTCCCCTCCTAACAACAGGGCCTGAGATGGGGTTAGGGATGGACGGACTTCAGGAGGACCCTCCCTCAAACTCCCGGCAGCCCCTCTGCTCAGCCCTTGCTTCCTACTGCCAAACTCTTCCACAATTTGAGGGACCAGCTTGTTTGGTGGGACGGGGTAGAAGGGAAGGTTCTAGAAGGGGTAGGCCCAGGGGACCATCATGTGGCTTTAGGCAAAGGTGACAGTATTCTAAAGTATTCATAAGCCATGAAGTGTTTGAGGTAACCCCTGGGGGTGGAAATGTTGAATTTTATCTGAGCCCTGTGTTCTGGGAAAACAGCATGATTAAGAAATTCCCCACCCTCTTGTGTTCCGGAAACAGCTTACTGAAAAGAAACACCCTCCCCCAATACGACCTGGATTAGACTCAAAGATGCCGCTGCCTTATTTGCCAAACACAAGGCCAGACTCAGACCCTCCCCCCACAAATTCCCATCTTTTGCTTCATAAATGATTTGCTGGATTGCTCGTCCCCACTGATCAACCAGAACGAACCCCTGTTAACAGAACTCGGGTTAAGCGTCTCTCCTTCCTCAGGTCCCTGAACCCTGGCCCACCCGCAGGTGAGGGGGGCGGGGGGGGGGGGAGAGCGCCTGCTGAGAACAGGCTGGCCTTGGGGTAAGACGTTCTCTGATCTGCTGCCCGACCCTCTCCCTCCCACTCCCATTCAGACGACTTCCCCACACCCACTCTTCCTAGCCTTGTTTACTCTTTTCCATAAAAGAAGAACCCTGCGCCTAACCTTTCAACACTCACAGATCTATGGTCAGAGCGTTCCGCAAACTGCAAGGGTCCCTGAGCCCCACCTTCCTGCTCACAATAATCCTGCCAAATAAAGCCTCGCCTTACAAAATCTGGATTTGTTTCTTACTGGACAGAGGGGAAAACCTTTGCGTGGGACCTCCCGAGCCGTGGTTTTCTAGAAGGCTTAGTTCTTTCTCTGCTCCTGGTGGCTTTCTCAATCTTTAAGAAACAGAGGATCCCTCCCGCCCCCCAGTCTCCACGGAGGAGCCGTCTTTTTTTTTTTTTATAAATGTATTTATTTATTTTTGGCTGTGTTGGGTCTTTGTTGCTGTGCACGGGCTTTCTCTAGTTGCAGCGAGCAGGTTTTCTCTAGTTGCAGCGAGTGGGGGCTACTCTACCTTGCGGTGTGCGGGCTTCTCATTGCGGTGGCTTATCTAGTTGCGGAGCACGGGCTCTAGGCACGCGGGCTTCAGTAGTTGTGGCACGCAGGCTCAGTAGTTGTGGCTCGCGGGCTCTAGAGCGCAGGCTCAGTAGTTGTGGTGCATGAGCTTAGTTGCTCCGCGGCATGTGGGATCTTCCCGGACCACGGCTCGAACCCGTGTCCCCTGCATTGGCAGGCGGATTCTCAACCACTGTGCCACCAGGGAAGTCCCCACGGAGGAGGCTTCTGAGACGTGAGCAGCTGCTCTTCCCGTCTCTCTCTCCCGCATGGCTCCTCCATCCTCTCCTCCCGCCTCGCGCCGACTCTGCCTCTTTCCGCTCCAGCAGCTCCAGAACTTCAGCCAGAACCTGGTGGCCAGGCCGCCTACACGCCCCACGGCCTTGCAGCGCGGAGCCCTCGTCAGCTGTCAGCTTCCCTCTGGTCTGTCATCAACTTACACGACCTGGCAGATGGCTGGTCACCCTCTGGATTGGCTGCCTGCAGTCAAGTCCTCACCTCTGGTCCCACCTGCTAAGCCAGGTGAGGTCACCTGATGAAAACCACAGATGCTCAGACAGCCGTGCCCCAGGCAGCAGGAGGCGTTTCTCTTCAAAGGGGCCCAGGCGGGGCCAGCGATGATGGATATTTCCACTCCAGCTCCGCAAGGAGGCTTCAAGAAAGTCAACAGGCCTCTTATCAACTGAAAACCGACTATTCTTTGGAAGCGAGCATGAACTCAACCCCCAGTTGCTTAATTTGTTTATTTCTCCACTTTCCCAGGATATCACTTGTTTCGTCCTTTTCTCTTTTATGTGGTGCATTAAGAGTAACTGAAAGTGACTTCTCGCGGAACAGACCCCCCCCCTACAAAATTCCGCAGTTTCACCACGAGCCCAAACAAGAGGAAATCTGTCCACTGGCTTGCTTGGTCTGGAGTAATTATTTGTTTCACGTAAAAAAAAAAAAAAAATTCTGTTTTTCTTTTTCGCTGGTGCTGCAGCAGCACACAGAAGCCCCTTTTTTTCTTTTTTTAGTTTCAGCAGCTCAGGATGCTACACCGTGCACAGATGTGGAGGAGGTCCCACTCACTCTGATAGTGTCGGCGGTATGTCTGTTGAATAATATAAAGGCAGCCGCCAGAGTGAAATAACGGGGAGGAGCCCGTGTGAAGAAGTGGCCCTGGAGGGACCAAATCAGAGATTCCCAATTAGGGGTTCACAAACAATGGGAAATGCCACGTTCAGGATTGACTGCTGATAAGAATGTCCAGCTAATTAAAACTCCAGGGCTCCCCAGCTCCCCACGATTTATAATCAGCCCGGGAGGTAACACTTGTCCATTTGTCAGTTCCTGCTTGATAAGAAGTTCTGCTTGACAGTTACTGAGGTCTTTGATAAATAAAACATAGGAAAACAGATGGATTATGACTTAATAAATGCAGTGTTGCTGGGGAAGTTTTTAAGGTGCAGAGGTCGTGACCAGCATTGGCATCACCTGTGAGCTTGTCCGAAACGCAGAGCTTGGTCCCTGCCAAAGGCCCATTGGGTCAGAACCTGCACGTTCACAAGACCCCTGGGTGATTTGTGCACACATTACAGCTGGAGAAACCCTGGGACAGAGTACAGTTGAACGCGAGCGAAGGAGGCAGAGAACAAGGATGGGGAGGGACACAGCATCCCAAACATGCAGGGCCACCGCTGCAGAATGGGTGAGACGGCCCCCCACGTCCTTCGCGGCTGGTGTTCATTGATTCCAGTCACCCATAAAGTATTTATTGAGTGTGCCCTTTCAGCAAGGTACTATTGTAGGCATGGGGCACAGGGGTGTGCTGGTTAATGTTTAACAACTGGCTCTAGGGGAGGAATTCCATCATGATTGGTGTTAGTATCTTCGTTTGTGTTAAGACGAAAGTAAGACAACAAAGGCACATACTAGAACTTTACTTCTTCACCAATGACCTGAGCGACTTCTTTGCTGAGTCCGATAACAGTTACCAAATATTGGAAGAACATCTCTTTAATTCTTTGTGCTATTTACAATTTAACATGACATACATACATTCATAATTTAATCTACATTATTAACCTTTTCTCCACCTGTCTTAATCTAGGCAATCAACCAAACAGTAAATCAAGCTCTGATTTGTGGTGTTTGCTGATTCCTGCAGTGTAAATAACCCCACCGTGGCCACCATGCCAACACGATGTCACACAGCACACCACTACACGGTGTGTCCCCTCTACAGATAAATAGACACGAACGACCTCAAGAGCAGAGGTAATAGTACAATCATTAGAAAGCGATGAGTTTTGAGTATTCATTATCTTTGCAGCATAATTTGTTTTTGTAATCTAATTTTTAATAATGTCAGCTTACAATATTCCTTAAAACGTAACAGTTGGCTCTCCCAAGCTGGTAGGAGCTGCCTCCAATGCAGCACCGGGTAGGGTTTTAACCACGCACGGGGCAGACGTGGCCCCCATCTTCTGAGCTTACAGTTTAGTGAGGGATCTTGAGCTTCATTAAACCCAGCTTCCCTTAGACTAAAGGCAGAGGGTGGGAAATGAAATTGGCCCTCGGTTTGCTCTGGTGCCCACTCTGGCCTAGGAAAACCCCTTCCCCAGTTGCAGCCCCAGGGACTGGGCCTCCAGAGCCCCCCACAGAGTGAGGTCAGTGGAGACCCACCAGGAGAGGGGAGGAAGAGGAACCAGGAGTCTGGAACGAAGAGAATTTTGGAGAGGAGATTAGGGAAGGATGACCTTGGCTTGCCATTCAGAAATCTGGGCCACCCATGGAAGAAACAATGGCAGAGCAGGTAAGCTCTTGAAGAGGTGCCTCCAAGAGCTAGAGCCCAGCCTAGACTGAGGCGAAAACTCCTGGGCCTGGAGCCAGGAAGGGAACTACCTTCTACGTCGGTTCCCTACTACGGGCAGGTTGGATGACTCATACTCTCCCTCACATTTGACCCTCACACAACCTGGTGGAGTTGGCACCTTTGCCAACTTGAACTGATGGAAGGAGAAACTGAGGCTCAGAGAGGTTAAGGAACTTACCCCAAATCACACAGACACAAGGTGGCAGAGCTGAGACTCAAACACAGGAGGTCCACAGCTCTTCGCCTGCCTGGGACGGGGACCAAGGACACACGAGACCCAGGTCATCCTGGTTGATAATATTGCGGCCACTCCCACCCTTGTCCCATGCCCCTAAGTGAGGCAGGACCATTCCTGGCCATCCTGAATGGCTATCCCTACCCACTCTGGGTCCCCTTTATGACTTGTTTCTTCCCTCCCAGGTCCGGCGTTATTTCCCTTTTGTGACTGTTTTCCTGGTAACGGTGCTGCAGACACGGCCCTTGTCCCAGCCATGGTCCTTACTACATGCAGCTACCCTGGTTTATTAGGCTCTTTAAGCTACTTTGCTGCTCTCTCCTTGCCACACCCTTAATCTTCACTTTTCCTCTAGCTTCCTCCAGGGTTATTGATCGTCAAGACAAAGGTCGTCGCAGACTCAAAAGAAACAGGGAAATGGGCAAGAGAAGGCTGACTTCTGGCTGTCAAGTTTGCTCTCACCAACATTAAATTGAAAGATGGAGATGGAGGAAGCCCTACTGTGTATCCTGTCTCTTCTCAAGCTACATCTTACCAGAACCTAGAGTCAGAAATAACGATCATTATAATAACATTCTCTGCTAGCATCAGATTCACCAGTGTACTTGCATACACTTGTACATCTTCGTTAATTCTCAAAACAGTTCCGCAGTGCAGGTAGAGTAGGTATAATTACACCCATTTTACACATAAAGAAACAGAATAGAAGGGTCATGTCACACCTGAACTTCCAGCTCTGGACGAGATGGCATATGCCCATTCCTCCCAGGTCCTCCTCCTTACAACTGAAAATCCCTAGACATGACAGAACAAAGAAGCAGAAGACAGGAGTTCCCCTCTCCCCTTGCCTGGTGTGAGCAGGGCTTCTGCCCCCTACCCTGCAACAACAAAGCAGTGGGATTCAGAGCTCCACCTCTCCCGTCCCTGGGCCAGGGGAGCCTAGCCGGGGGGCTCAGAGACAACAAGGTGGTCCAAGGTGGTCCTCCACTTTCACTGGAAAGGTGTCAGCAGAGCCGAGGGGAAAGCTAACTGCTGCCTACGCGGCTGCAATGAGGAAGAGTCAGCACTCACTTCTGCTAGGATGGTGGCAGGGGCTCAGTGGGAAGTGATCATGCAACCCGTCCAGCCCTCATCCATAACATCTTATGGGAAAAGCCCAAATGAACTTTTTGGCCAACCCAATACATCTCAACAGGGAGACTGCCTGCTCAAAAAGAAAACTGGAATAGGATCCAGGGTCTCGTAATATAACACTCCCAATGTCCAGGATAGGATGGAAAAATCACCCCTCATATCAAGAACCAGGAAAATCACAATTTGGATGAAAAAAGACAGTCGACAGGCATCGTACAGAGATGAATCAGAGCTTGGAATGGTCAAGAATTTAAAAGCAGCCGTGGTAAAAATGCTTCAACAAGCAATTATGAATTCTTTTGTAACAAATAAAATAGAAACTCTCAGTAAAGAAATAGAAGTTATTAAAAAGAACCAAATGGAAATTTAAAAACTGAAAAATACAATAACCAGGAAAAAAAACCAAAACCTCACAGGATGGGCTCAGTAGAGTGGCAATGACAAAGGATAGAATTAGCAAACTTGAGGATAGAGCAATAGAATTTCCCAATCTCAATAACAGACAGAAAAATAAGCTGGAAAAAAAAGAAAAAAGAAAATATTTTCAGGGACCTTGAGACAAAAAGAAAAGAATTAACGTTTATATCTTCTGGGTCCCAATTAAGACAAAGCAAAAATTTGAAAGCATTCAAAAACAGCACACTACTTATTTGGGAAACATCATATGGGAATGATAGCAGATTTCTCATCTGAAACTATGGAGGCCAAAAAGAAGTGGTTCAACATTTTCCAAGTGCTGTGAAAAGAACTATCAACTGCAAATTCTATATTTGATAAAAATATTCTTCAGAAATGAAGGGAAAGAGAGACATTCTCAAATGAAGGCAAACCAAGAGAATTTATTGTTGGCAAACATATCCTTAAAGATTGGGTAAAAGAAGTGGTCTAAACAGAAGCTTTTAAAAATATAACTTCTGTTTCTTTACTGAGAATTTCTATTTTTTTCATTTGTTTCAAGAAAGCTTGGAACTTCAGAAAGGATAAAAAAAAGAACTTTGGAATGTATAGAAATAAGGATAAATATAATGACTATACTTCTCATGAGTATCTTAAATTGTATTTGATAATTGAAACATAATTATAACATCTGAAGTGATATTCATGTATGCAGAGAATATACTTAAGGCAATTATATATATATGAGTATATGTATATACACATATTATATATATATATATATATTTTTTTTTAATGAGGAGGTTAAAGGGACCTAAGTGGAAGTAAGGTTACATTTTACTCTAGTGGTAAAGCATCAATAGTACTAGACTGCAAAAAGTTGTTTACATATAGTGTAATCCCTACAGCAACCAATAATTTTACACAATCTCTCCCAGAAAATAGAAGAGAAAGTAACGCTTTCAGCTCATTTTATGAGGCTAATATTACCCTGACACCAAAACCAGATAAAGACAGTTAAAAGAAAGAAAAACACAAATCTGTATCTCTCATGAATTTAGACTCAAAAGTCCTCAACAAAAATTTTAGCAAATTGAATTCAGTAATATAGAAAAAAGAATTTTACACCATAATGAAATGGAATTTTATTCTAGGGATGCAAGACTGGTTCAATATATTCAAAAATCAATGTAATCTACCATATTGACAAGCTAAGGAAGAAAGATCATATGATCTTAACAATTTATGCAAAAAAAACCCCACCACATTTGGTAAAATCCAACACTCATTCATTATAAAAGCTCCTGGAAAACTAGGACTAGAGGGAACTTCCGCAACTTGATAAACAGCATCTACCAAAAGCTTTCAACTAACATCATGTTCAATGCTAAAATACTCAACGTTTTCCCCCTGAGGTTGGAAACAAAAGAAGGATATCTTCTCTCACCACTTATTCAACTTAGTACTGGAAGTTCTAGCCAGTACAATAAGGCAAGAAAAGGAAATAGATACATAGCTTGGAAGAGAAGAAATAAAACTGTCACCATTTACAAAAGGCATGATTGCCTTTATAGAAAATTCTAAGGAGTCTATCAAAAAACGCACAGAACTAATAAGGAAGTTCAGCAATGTTGCACAATGAAAGATCAATTCACAAAAATCGATCACATTTCAACGTACTAACAATGAACCTGTGAAAAGTGAAACTGAAAACATTTACAATTGCTTCAAAGAAAATGAAATACTTAGGTATAAACTAACAAAACATGTACAGGATCTGTATCTTGACCATTACAAAATACTAATAAAATAAATAGAAAAATACCTAAATAAATGGAGAAATATACCACATCCATGTACTGGAAGATTCCACATAGTAAAGATGCCAGTTCTTCCCAAACTGATCTAAATGTTTAATGCAAGTACTATTAATGTCCCAGCAAGATTTTCTTTTATAGATAAGCTTATTCTAAACTTTCTATGGAAGAGCACAGGACTTCAAATATCAATAGCCAAAAATATTCTTGAAAAAGATTAAATTGGGAGAAATTTCTCTAATATTGAGGCTTACTATATAGTTACAGTCATCAAAACAGTGTAGTTTTGCCAGAGGGATTAGACTCATATGTCAGTGGAACAGAATAGAGAACCCAGAAATAGACTCACACAAATGCCCAACTGATTTTAGAAAAAAGAGGAAAAGCAATCCAATGGAAGAAAAGACAGTTCATTCAGCAAACAGTACTGGAGCAACTGGGCACCCATAAATAACAACAACAAAATGAACCTCTATCTAAGCCTCACACTTTATACAAAAATTAACTCATAATGGGCCACAGACTTAAATGTAAAAATACAATTACAGTTGATCCTTGAACAATGCGGGGAGTTAGGGGCACCAGCCCTCCATGTATTTAAAAATCCATGTATAGAATATCCACCTACAGACAGCCCTTTGTATAGGAGTTTCCTCCCCATCTGTGGTTTTGTCATCCGAGGAGTCAACCAACTGAGGATGCGTAGTCCTGTAGTTTTTACCATTGAAAAAATCTGCTTGTAAGTGGACCCACGCAGTTCAAACCTGTGTTATCCAAGTGTCAACTGTATACAATTCTTAGGAAAAGAAATAGGAGAAAATCTTTGCGATACAGGGCTAGATAAAGAGTTTATTGGAAACACTTTTTTTTAAAGCTTCTTTTTTGTGTGTAATTTTTATTTATTTTTGGCTGCGTTGGGTCTTTGTTGTTGTGTGCAGGCTTTCTCTAGTTGCGGCCAGCGGGGGCTACTCGTCGTTGCAGTGTGTGGGCTTCTCATTGTGGTGGCTTCTCTTGTTGTGGAGCACGGGTTCTAGGCGCATGGGCTCGGCAGTTGTGGCACGTGGGCTCAGTAGTTGTGGCATGCGGGCTTAGTTGCTCCACGGCATGTGGGATCTTCCCAGACCAGGGATCGAACCCGTGTCCCCTGCATTGGCAGGCGGATTCTTAACCACTGCGCCACCAGGGAAGCCCCAGAAACACATTTAATGGAAGGAAAAATTGGTTCATTGGAGTTCATCAAAATTAAAAACTTTGCTCTGTGAAAGACTCTGTTAAGAGGGTGAAAAGGCAAGCTCTAGATGGGGGGGGGCGGATACTTACAAATCACATATCTGACAAAGGACTCATATCTAGAGTATAAAAACATCTCTCAAACTTCACAGGAAATAAACAATCCAATCAGAAAATTGGCAAAAGGCATAGACAAACATTTCACCAAAGACATACACAGAAGGCAGATAAGAACAGAAAAAATGCTCACCATGATTAGCCAGTAGGGAAATGCAATTAAAGCCACAATGACCTATCACTACATGCCTATCAGATGGCTCTAACGAAAAGTAGTGATAAGATGAAGTGCTGGTGAGGATGTGGAGATGATGAAGCACTCATACAACGCCAGTGGGAACGTAAAACAGTACAACCATTCCGGAAAAGAGTATGGCAGTTTCTTATAAAACTAAACACGTGCTTATCATTCGACCCAGCTATTGTACTCCTGGGCATTTATCCCAGAGAAATTAAAACTTATGTTCACACTAAAATCTATCCAGGAATGGTCGTAGCGGCTTATTCATAATAGCCCCAAATTGGAAAAAACCCCAGTGCCCTTCAAAGGGTGGATGATTAAACAAATGGCAATACCTCTATACCATGAAATACGACTCAGCAATTAAAAAAAAAGAACAATCTATTGATACATACGATAACTTGGATGGATCTCAAGAGAATTGTGCTGAGTGATAAAAGCCAAATCTCAAGAGATTACATAGCTTACGATTCCATTTTTATAACCCGCTTGAAATGATAAAATTAGAGGTGGAGAACAGATTAGTGGTTGCCAGGGACTTCCAGGGGAGGGGGGAAGGAGAGGTAGCTCTGGCTGTAAAAAGGCAGCACAAGAGGTTTTTTTTTTTTGGCTGTACTGTGTGGCTTGTGACGTCTTAAGTTCCCTGACCAGGGATTGAACCTGGGCCCTCAGGAGTGAGAACGCAGAGTCCTAACCACTGGACCGCCAGGGAAGTCCCATGAGAGATCCTTTTGATGGAACTGTGTCTACTGTGGCTGGTAGTGGTCACACAATCCACACGTTATAAAATCACATGGAGCTGAATACACACGTATACACACCCAAATGAGAGCCTGTGAAACTGGCAAAACTGAACAATGTTGGTGGATCGTACCAACGTCAATCTCCTGTTGGGATATTGTAATATAGTCACGCAAGTTGGTATCATTAGGGGAAAGTAAGTGAAGGGTATACAGGATCCTTCTGCTTGTTTCTTACAACGATCTGCATATTTACTATGACCTCAAAATAAGGTTTTTTTATAAGGTCACACCTGCGTAATACACAGAGGGAACCCAAAGTTACGTCATTCCCGATGTTCTTGCGAAATGGAAGATATGATTCTGGGTGAGCCAGCGGACGCAGAGTTGGAACAACGCCCAGAACTTGTGTTCCAGCGTCCTTCACGGGGAAGGCGGAGCTGGCCTGGTCGGTGAGGAAGATCTCACGGGAAGCAGAAGGAGCCACCGAGACCGGGCCATGCCAAACACAAGATCAGCTCTTCCTGGAGGGACGTGAGAGATGCCACGCGGTAGCACAGGCTCCGGATGCGATGGGGTCACACAAAGCGAGGTCTCCAAGGCAGGAGGTCCAAGGAAGCTTCATGGGAGAGGCAGTTCTCAACAAGTGTAAGAATGGGCTTGACCCACTGACTCACTTCTAATGACTAGATTACAGCAAAAGTGATGGATGTCACTTCTGAGATGAGGTTACAAAAGTCTGACTGCCATCTTGACCTCTCTCTCTTTTTTCTCACTTTCTCCTTCTGACAAAGCCAACTGCCATGCTGTGAAACCACCATATGGCAAAGTTACGTGGCCAGAACCTGGGGCCTGGCTCTGGCCAACAGCCCGAGAGGAACTGAATCTACCATTAACTGTTAACTGAGCTGGCAGCGGCTTCTGCCCCAGGTGAACTTCGTGATGACGTTGGCTTCCCTGACTTCTTGAGTGCAGCTGTACAAGACTCCAAGCCAAAGGACCAGCTCAGCCGAGCCTTCATTCCCCATCCACAGAAACTGCGAGATCAGAAATGTGTGTCGTCTTGCTTAGTTTGGGGGCCATTTGTCATGCAGCACGCGATAACGAATACAGGTGGTGACGTCTATCATCCAGCGGGCTAGCCCTGGCCTGTTCACACGGAGGCTGCAGAGCCCTGAGGGCAGAAGCATGCAAGACCTCACAGGCTCAGGTTTAGAGTCAGCACGTGTCACTTCCACCAAATTCTATTGGCCAACGCAAGTCCTGGAGGATTCAGGGGGTGGGGAAATGGATTCCCCCCGTGGTGGGAAGAGCCTGGAAGTCACATTGCAAAGAAGGGTGTATACAGTTTTGCAAACAATCAAACCCACCCCACCCCTGGGGTCAGAAGGTGGATGTCACACAACATAACAGCAGGCTCAGAACTGGAGCCCAGAGTCCAGCAGGTGGGGTGGGTGGGAACGGGCTACAGAGTTCCGCCAGGAAACTGCAAACTCTCCACACTCCCTCCATACCTTCCCCACCACGGCCTGAAATGAGCTTTCAGATAGGCCACCTTTGCACCCTCCGCGGCTCCCCAGGCAGACAGGACAAAGCTCTGCATCCAGCCTGCCACCAACACCACGGTCCGGCCCTTGCCAGCCTCTCCCACCTCCTACCAGCATCTTCCCACTCTCAACCCCCAGCTGTCCTGGACCCCTTGCAATGCTTTGGGGTCGCTCTCTGACCTCCAGCGGCGCCTGGACCGCCCTCATCTGTCCCAAGCACAGCAGCCTGATTTCCAAAGGCTAGAACCTCACCGCTGTTGGATAGTGGTTGGAAAATGGCAGCGAATTCCCAGGATTAGCCGGGAATCAATATCCCCCCAGGGGCAGCCTTTACGTCCATGTCGGGGTACAAGTACCCCAGCCCCTCTCTCCGCGCCCAGGACCATCTGAGGCAGGGGCTGTGCGTCATTTCCCGGATCTCCCTGCAGGGCTGGGAGGACAGAACCCCCCATGGGCAGGTTCCCGTCCACGTTGATAGCATGAGAAGCAGGCCCCCAGCGGAAGGCTGCTTGCCCGCTCTCAGCACAAAGGGTGGAAACATTCAGCAGCTTTTGGCCCAAGATGCCCAGTGTCAAGGCTCCCGCGCCCTCAGCCGCGTCTCTACACGCTGAAGAGTCCGGGGCTCCTTCTCTGCCCCCAGTCCCATCGCCCGGAGGCCCCGCCATCCAGCCTGTCAGATCAGCTACAGCTGGGCCCGTGCCTGTGAGTTAATATGTCCAGGATCCACCTCCCCACCCTGGGTCGGTGAAAACACGCGGGGCCTCTGACCTGGTCTCGCAGGGTGGAGAGAAGGCATGAGCCGAAATCACACATGCTGGCCTGGGTTTGTGGTGGCGTCAGAGCCTCTGATAAAATTACACCATGAGGGTTTGACCCAGGGCTGGGGGGTGGGACGTGGAAGGGGGTGGTCCTTGGACAACCCCAAGAAAGAGGTCGTCAGTGGAAGAAAGTCTTCGGTTCTCCGGGCACTTGCTCTCTGTGGAAATTCAGCAACTTTAACTGTGCGAAGGCTGGCCTGGGAGGACCGGCTGGACGAGGCCACAGCGTCCACACTTGGCGTCCACACCCTGTGGGCATCTCTCCTCCTCGCTGCTCTGTGATGAAGGCACCCTTGGAAGCCTTGCTTTCCTCTCCCTGTTCTCCTCCCCTCCAGCGGTCCCGTCCCCGACTCTCCCCCCAGCTTTGCTTCCTCCTCTGCCGCAGAAACAGACGGGGCTACCTCCCTTCTCTCTCCTTACGCTCTTTCCCCAGCTAGTCTCCACCCCTGGGGGTACCCTATTGGTCCCAGGATAGCGATGTCTGTTCCCACAAACCCTGAGCTCCCCCAGTAGGCCCCACGAGTCAAGTTCACGGAGCTCAGATCTGAACTCATCATGTCCCCCTCTCCCCCCCACCCCTCCCCCCTGCCCTTCCAGGTGCCCCGCCCCCCGCTCCCTGCTGCACTGTCCCTGCCTCGCCTGCTGACTGGGAAGGAGGGTGGGAGGTGGGAACCCCACCTCATTCCTCGCTGTGCTGGTAACTGTCTCACTCATTCATTCACAAGTGTTGATTGAGAGCATTCTCTGTGTTGGGTCAGGTCATGGGACGCTGAGCAGGGAAAATGACCCGTTACTGCTCTCGGGGCTCACGCTGGGGAACAGATGAACAAGTGTGTGAATCCCCAAGTGACCGAGGGGCCTCATGAGTCCTGAGTCGTGTGGCTTTTGAAAACTACGATCTTGCAGTCTGGGCTGTCATATGTTGGTTTCTTGGTAATCAATGCATCTCAGCACGGTATGGGGGTGAATTTTGTTTCCACTCGGCTTCCCTGAGGGCAGTAGACAAAATTGCAATTTAGATCCAATCAATAAATGTTTGTTGAGAGTCTATTGTTTGCTTGCAGATCGTGGGCATTGTGGAGACACAAAGGGAGACAATGTGAGAGGAGCTTACCATGGAAACGTGTCCTGTCTGCTCTGTGGTGTTCACCATGGCCAGGAAAACAAACAAAAGGAATCTTTTTGGTGACAATGGAGGCAGGAAAGTGAGAAAACAAAAAGGACATCCTCGGTTTCCACACAGGACAAAGTTCTGAGTGGGAGAGGCAAGTCTGATTTGATGGTATCGTGTAGACATCCCTTCTCTTCCCCAAACTTCTGCTGGCTAAAATTCTACCATTAGAGATTTATTCCTCTGATTAAACGTTGCCCTCCCTAGGCCAGTTCTTCTTTTTTTCCCAAATGAAAATACTTGCAGAAAGAGGATACCATGGCCTTAATCTCTTAAATGACACATAATTTGACATGCATGCCAATCTGTCAGGCCAATCTACCACCCATGGGTAGTAGTTGCCTGAAGCATTGTGTTGAGAAAACCTCTGAGGCTCTATCTGGCCTCTGATGCAAAGAATGTCGATTGATTAGTTATGTCTGCCATGGGTGCAAGAAGGGAGGAGAGTATTTACTTTCCCTGCCTTAGGGCAGAGGAGCTTAAGGGATTTTTTTCCCCTGCTGTAACAGGAGGGGCTGGACACACACTGAAAATCTGATGGGGGGTGGGGAGGTCCCTGGAGGAGGGATGTAAGAAGAAAGGGCTGAGACTGCTAATCTCATCATGTCACCTCCTGGTCTGTCCATGGCCCCAGGCTCTCAGAACCTGCAGCTGGAAGCCCAAAGCCCTGTCCCTGCTCTCAGAGCTGTCTCAGATGTCAACCCACCTGACCTTCCAGCCATGTGTTTGACCATACTCCTGGTGCTTTTCTGTTCCAACCTCATGGAACTCTTTTTTTCCGAGCTTTTCAATGTATTATGACACACACACCCAAAACTGTTAAATATTTAGGCTGTACAATGTGATTGTTAAAAGGTGTATAATGCAATGATTTGATATGTATATACAATGTGAATTGATTACCACAATCAAGTTAATGCATCCATCACCTTACATAGTTACCATTTTGTGTGTGGGGTGGTGAGAACACTTAAAATCTATTCTCTTAGCAACTTTCAAGTATTATTAACTATACTCACCATGCTGTGCATTAGAGCCCCAGAAACTACTCATCTTATAACTGGAAGTTTGTACCCTTTGACCAACTTCTCCCATTTCCCGTGGTAACCACTGTTCTACCCCCTGGTTCTGTGAGTTTGACTTTTTCAGATTCTATATATAAGTAAGTGAGACCCTACAGTAATTGTCTTTCTCTGTCTGGCTTATTTCACTCAGCACGGTGTCCTCCAGGTTCCTCCACGTTGTTGCAAATGGCAGGATTTCCTTCTTTTTAAAGGCTAAATGGTAGTCCACACTTTCTTTATACATTTATCTGTCAGTGGACACTTAGGGTATTTCCATATCTTGGCCATGGTGTGAATAACGCTGCAACGAACATGGGAGTGCAGATATCTCTTCAAGATACTAATTTCATTTCCTTTTGGTGTGTATACCCAAGAGTGGGATTGCTGGATCATATGGTAGTTCTATTTTGAAATTTTTGAGGAGCCTCCATACTGTTTTCCATAATGACTGTACCAATTTACATTCTTATCAACAGAATACAAGGGTTCCCTTTTTGCCACATCCTTGCCAACCCTGTTATTTCTTGTCTTTTTGATAATAGTCATCCTAACAGGTGTGAAGTGATATCTCATTGTGGTTTTGATTTGCATTTCCCTAATGATTAGTGAGGCTGAGCATCTTTTCACATACCTCTTGGCCATGTGTAGGTCTCTTTGGAAAAATATCTATTCAGGTTCTTTGCCCATTTTTAAACTGGGGTTTTTATTTTTTGCACCACTGAACTCTTTGCAAAGCCTGGATGTGCCTTTATCTATGCTTTTCCTAGACCACTTAGAACATCCTTGCCCATTGTCTCCGCAGGGGAACTCCTACGTAACTCCATCAAGACCTGAGGCAAACATCACTTCCTCTGAGAAGCCCTCCCTGATTCCTCCACCTGAATCATCACTCCCTCCTCTGTTTACTCACTGTGGACCCAGCCTCTGCCTGGCAGTCTTCACCCTCTATCACCCTATCCTTCAATGTGTCTCACTTTCTCATAAGGCTGAGAGTTCCACTGAGGGCAGGGCTACAGTTTGACTTCTGTCAGTCCAGACCCAGCACTGGACCTGACACACAGCTGGTGTGCAATGACCATTGGTTAAATATATGAATGAGTCAGTGAGTGAATGAACAAACCTCACAGATGTCATACTGGCGCTGAGACTCAGCTCCACAACCACGTTCCCGTGCTTCTCCTTGTGTTCCTACAACAGTGCACTGATGTGGTAAGTCAACCTCAGATCTCCATGGCTTAACATAATGCAGGTTAATTCCCTCCCACAAAGCCCAATGTGAGTTGTCTTTGTATTAACCGTGTCCTTTATTTTCTGTTCTGATGCTGTCACATCTGGGGCCTTGCTGACTCTCAAGGGACTGTCCCTCCCACGGTTACCTAGTTCCTGGAAATAGTAAACAACTCACCCGTGAGCACATCTTTCCAATGCAAACCAGCCATCCCAGAGCCCACCCCTCCCCCGGCTCCTCCATGGGGCTCCCACACTCCGGGCCACTGTCCACCTGCCCTCATCACCCAGGGAAGGTACCAGAAAACCAGGGACAGCCCCTGTGCCCCAGAGCCTGCTGGAATGATCCAGACTAGCCAGTCCTCAGCCTGACCACCCTGCCTTGTCCACTCCTTCAACAGAAACCACAGTGAGGTCTCTGGTCCACACCGCCCCTCCCTCTGACACCTCACCCACCCTGGTGCTTCCCCGTGTGGCCCTGCCCGGCATCACGTGCTCCCTCCCCTTGGGATCTGTGAGTAACAAACGATCTTTCCAAGGCAGTCATCTCCTGATCCGCTGACCTTCCTGTACCTCGAGTTTTCTATCAGTGCGCGACATTTTAGAACAGCCTTCCATCCAGTGACCCAGCCTTCCGGGGTGCTCCCAACACAGCTCCACCGCTTCACCACGTCACACGGCCCCCACGTTCTGTGGCAAGGAAAAGAGAGCAGGAACATTGCGCGCCAGCTCTTCACTACTCCTGCCGGAAGTGGCACAGGCCACCTCCGCTCACCACCCATTGGGCAGAGCCAGTCACACACGTGGTGTCCCTTGGGCACAGGGGGTGTGGCTGGGAAACCTGGGGGTGGGGGGCTGTTACTCTCTGCACTTCTGGTCTTGCTCTTCCCCTCCACATTAGGAATGAATCAGCAATCTGAGGTCAGTATGTATTCCGTTTAATGACGATGACATGATGTGATTGTAGAGTACCCTTTGCCATGGATATGACCTAGTTTGTCACCAGAAAATATGGAAGCTGAACGTTAAAAAAGCAGAGACTGCAAGGAGATGGGGCAAAGGACTGACTGGGCCATAAATGTGCTCCGGCATTAGGGCCGTGAGTGAGATTAACGGGCCGAGGCCCCGAGAGCTCACCCGCTCTCACCTCCGTGGGCCAGAAGCAGATGGGGGCCGTTTGGGGACGGCTGGCTTAGGCTGGGATGTGGTAAAGAGGAAATGTGTGTCTGTTACCACCCTGTCTTGTTGACATCCTCCGGATGTGGTGTCTCTGGGACCCATAAGCTAGTTTCCCCCAGATGTTTGCTTTAAGTGGTTGCATTAAACAACTTGACCATGGTCAGGCTCTCGAACATTCATGGCCGGGGAGGGCTCAGCAGAGGAGAGAGGCATTGGGAATACTTGAAAGCACAGATCTGCACGAGATGATAATTCCAGCTTCTTTCTCTCCCAAATATTAACTACAGCTGCCCAGAGGTTGTAAAATGATGAAGGTTTCACCCCTCCCTTCTCCTGCCCTGGGAGACACAGAGGTGATACACCGGGTGGAGGAGGAGGCCGACGAGAAGAGAGAGACTTTCTGGAGGCAGGAGAGGAACCGGACGTGCGGTTCAGACCCGGGCAGAGGCTCTAAGTGCATACTTGTATTTAGTCTTCGCAAATGGAAGGAGGTTCTCATCTTTACAAATGAGGATGCAAGATTCAAAAGGGGTAGGAAACCAGCCTGGAATCACAAAGGATTTGGGTGGGTGATTTTGAGCCAGGGCCCCTTCTCCTGCCGCAGTCCTACACAGACAGGCCCAGCCTGCAGCTCTGGGATCTTGAGATTAAGGCATCTCACTCCAGACCCATCGCCCACTTTCAAGATGGCCATTAACGAAGAACAATGGCTTTGACCTCATGGTGGATGCATTCTGGAGGCTGGTAAAAGCTGCACATTCTTTCTGCAGAAAAGTGCACATGCCCGCAGGCAGGCACACGCACCGTGGTTCCGCCCACAATTTCAGGGTGTTTGTGCGTGTCCGGGATGGAAGTATAGCTTGTGGGCTGCAGGTGAAGCGCTTTCTCCCCAGCCTGGTATACTGCAAACACCTTCAAGGTAATATGTTGACACACCTGTGGTTCGAGAGCTGATAGACCACTGTGAGAGGAAGCAGTGTGACCAAAGGACAGGGGACCCCGGACAAGGAATCGGAGAGTCACGTGTTTGTTTCATGTGCTTGCTCCCCACCTCCAGGTGTGCCCCCTCCCCACCCCATGTTAGACCTGGCCTCACCTTTGCTCGGTGAACCCCTGTGGGCCGAGGCTGTGTGTCACCCCCCAGCCTCGGGAGAGGACCTTTCCTCTTCGGTATCACACGACCGCTTCTCTTCTCTTCCCACAGACCCTCTCTCATGACCTTCCATTCTACAACTTGGTTGTCAACATCCTGGAGTCAGAAAACTGGTAAGGAAGATGAGCCACCAGCTGCAGAGGGGCCAGGACGTGGAAGACCCCACTTGGGTTTCGGCAAAAGGCCTTCTGCCTTCCACTAACAGGAGGAGAGAGCTGGGGCTTGGGGAGAAAGCAGCGGCATTGCTTGTGGTTACTTGGCCTCCCGTGCCTCAGTTTCCCCATCTGTAAAATGGGGGCAATGGTAATTCTACCCTCAGAGAGTCATTAACCTGCAAAGCACGGAGAACAGCACCTGGAGCACAGAACTCACAACATACGCGGGAGTTGTTGTCACTCCAGCCCCTGTGTCCACAGAGACCAGGTGACAGGGTCCTGGGGTTGCAAGGGAATACCTGTTAAATAACAGCCCCTCCTTCCCCTGGGCTCTAAACAAGTCGAGTGAGACCAGTGAGAGAGAAAAGCATCCCCTTCATTCTTCATGCACTTAAAGTGCGCCCCTCCACCTCCCCGGGGCGTGCGGAGGCCAGGAGGCCGGGATGGGGGAAGGGCAGTTCTCTCGGCCATGGTCAGGCACTGCTCTCCGTGACATCGTGCCAGCCACAGGTCTGCGTGGCTCCTGGTCGCGACCGTGGTCTGAGATGTGTCTGCATATTTGTGGCCAACCCCCTGGGAGTTGGCTTTGCCCTCTAGTGAACCTCATCAGCGGAACCTTCCACGTGGACCCCATATAGCAACACAATCTCAGCTGCACCTGGTTTTTCTCTTTTTCAATTAAAGTTCTTTAATGGTCTCCATTGAACTGGTTTGTTTGTGATCAATAAACTGGCAACACAAGGAGGGGCCAAGGGCGTACTCCCCCACCAGGTCCTGTGTTTGGGCTCAGGCAGGAGACACTGCCCCGGGGCAGGTGCAGGACAGGGTTCAGCCACCTGTGTCCCCAGGATGCAAGGAAAAGGCCCCTCACTTCTAGGAGAACCCCTGGGATGAAGACAGTGGCCAACAGGGCCGTTTCCTCTCCAGTGTTGCCCCCCTCGTGTGGCTGCAATGGCTCTGTCACCACACTGTCCTCCTGCATCAGCAGGTGACGCAGGAGTGCCAGGCTACCTGCAGCCCCCAAATGACTCAGCTCAGCTCTGGTGGGAAACATCTAAAGCCTGAAAGCCAATAACGAGGACCTCACGACCTCAGCTACCTCCAACTTTGATTTTCAGCAAGAGAAAAGCATCTGTATCATTAATGAAGTCAAGATTTGGGGAGAAAAAAAACATATAATACTTCCAGCTGAGTTCTGGCCTTACATATATACAATCCACTCAAAGAAAAGCAACAGACTAGGAAAAATATTGTTAACACCCATCACACAAAAAGGATTACTTTTGATAATATATAAAGAGCTCCTACCAATCAAAAACAAAAAGACAAATGACCCAGTAGAAAAATGGACAGCATTGTTGCAAGCGGTGCTGGTCGCCTGCTGGGACAGCCACCCCTGTGTCCCCATCCCAGGGCCCCAGGGCTGCTCAGGTCACCACCTGCACGTGGACATGTGCTTGGGGCAGGGCCCATCCCCAGTGCCCTGGAATCTGGGTTCATCATGGCCAGTCGCATTGGGCTAGGCTCCTTGCCTGTGACCCCCAGACAGGAGCAAAGGGCAGTTGATGTCACCTGTCCCATCTGCTGGGCACCGTGGGGAGGACGGGAAGGGGGCTTCCAGGAAAGGTCTTCCTCAACCTTAAAAAGAGATGCTGAAAGAGAGGCCCCCTTTCCCGCTTGCAGTCACTGTTGTGAAGATGTAAATCCTGAAGAGGCTGCAGAGGTCTTGGACTCGGAGAGGAAATGGCTGAAGGCGAGGATTTCTCTGAGGATGTCAGAGCAGAAAAAGGGAAAGAACCCTGATATCACTGGACTGCTGAGTTCACCAATCTGGGAGCTACTTTTAGTCTGTGCTTTTTTTTACTTAAAAAATTATTTTTAACTGTGGTAAATGCATGTAACATAAAATGTACTGTAGTAATTAAGTGTATCATTTTTACGTGTTTAGTTCAGTGGCGATAAGCACATTCACATTGTTGTGCAATCATCACTCACCATCATCTCCAGCACTTGTTCATCTTCCCAAACGGATACTCTGCCCCCATCACACACTAACTCCCCTCCAACCCACCCCCTCCCCCTCCCCAACTTCCTGTCTCCATGAATCTGACCCCTCCAAGGACCACGTGTAAGTGACATCATACAGTATTCGTCCCTTTACAACTGGCATATGTCACTTAACACAATGTCTTCCAGGTTCATCCATGTTGTATCACGTGTCAGAATTCCCTTCCTTTTTTTTTAATTTGTTTTATGTACTTATTTATTTATTTATTTGGCTGCTTCAGGTCTTAGTTGCAGCGCGTGGGATCTTTTGTTGCGGCGCGCCGGCTTCTCTCTAGTTGTGGCGTGCGGGTTTTCTCTTCTCTAGTTGTGGTGCACAGGCTCCAGGGTGCGTGGGCTCTGTAGTTGTGGCGCACGGGCTTAGTTGCCCCACAGCATGCAGGATCTTAGTTCCCTGACCAGGGATCGAACCCACGTCCCCTGCGTTGCAAGGTGGATTCTTTACCACTGGACCACCAGGGAAGTCCCTCCTTTCCTTTTTAAGGTTGAATAACATCCCATTGTATGGATGGACCCCATTGTGTTTACCCATTCATCCATTGATGGACACGTGAGTTGTTTCCACCTTTTGGCCGCGGGGAATAATGCTGCTATGAACGTGTGTGAACGAAGATCTCTGAATCCTTGCTTCAGTTCCTCTGGGTATAAACCCAGAAATGGAGTTGCTGCGTCATATAGTGATTCTCTGTTTATTTTTTTGAGGAACAGACATACTGCTTTCCAAAGAAGCTGCACCATTTTACATTCTCTCATCTCCAGCTCTTTTAATATGAGAAGATAAATTCCTTATCATCCAAGCCAGTTGAGTCATGGTTTTCTGTTCCTTGCTCCCGCAAGCACCCTGATTACTACAGATAGAAACAGGTACTTTTATAGATGAGGTATGATTGGCCAATAAACATAGGAAAATATGCTCGGCCTAAGTAGTTACATCAGGAAATGCAAATTGCAATAACTGATACATCGATAGTTTGTGCCCTTCAGATTGGTAAAGAGTAAAAAGATTGATACTTGGTAACGTCGGTGATGCTGTAGTGTAGGCGCTCTTATACACGAGTGGAGGAAGTGGCCCCTAGAACCGCGTTTGGGGAGGGCAATTCAGTGTCACTAAAATCTTTTTAAAAAAATTTTATTGAATAGATAGCTAGTGGGAAGAAGCCGCATAGCACAGGGAGATCAGCTCGGTGCTTTGTGTCCACCTAGAGGGGTGGGATAGGGAGGGTGGGAGGGAGACGCAAGAGGGAGGAGATATGGGGACATATATATATGTATAGCTGATTCACTTTGTTATACAGCAGAAACTAACACAACACTGTAAAGCAATTATACTCCAATAAAGATGTTAAAAAATTTTTATTGGAGTATAATTGATTTACAATGTTGTGTTAGTTTCAGGTGTACAGCAAAGTCAATCAGTTATACATAAACGTATATCCACTCTTTTTTTTAGATTCTTTTCCCATATAGGTCATTACAGAGTATTGAGAAAAGTTCCTTGTGCGCAGTATCACTAAAAATTTAAATGCACCTACGCTTTAATCTCACGATGCCAAGCCAACCTGTTTTGTAGGAACGCTAGCACAAATGCACAAAGAAGTAAGGAGAAACAAGCAGATGGTCTGGAGCAATGGTAATAGGAAAAAAAACAGGAAACCGTCCGATGGCTTCCAAGAACTTGGTTAAATAAATCATGACACAGTCACACTGTGGAAAACTATGCAGCTGTAGAAAGAATGAGTTTTGCCATGAACTGTGCAAGCACGGAAAAACCTCCAAGACAATCAATTTTAAAAGTCCAGTGAAAATCAAGTCACAGAATAATGCAAATAATATAGTTGCATTTAGGTCAAACCTTGTAGCTGAACGTGTATACGTATGTGTGTGTATACATACACAAATTCATAGAGAAAAGGCCATAAAGGAATAGGCTACAGGGTTAACAATGGTTCCTCTGTAGAGAGAACGTGGAGAGCTGGGAATGAGAAGAAACTTTAACTTCTCATTCTATGTTCTGTTTGAAAAACATTTATTACAATGTATTGCTGCATTGTGTGATTTTTTTAAAATGCAAGACACTCATGATGTTCAAAAGCAATATATAAAAGGGTTGTGTTATGGAAAGAAAGGGTTTCATTGTAAGAGGGGTGGTTCTGCCTGCCCCCTACTCCTCCGATGCTTGACCCCATTTCACAGATGCAGGCGTTTCCCTGCCAGTGAGGAAACTGCAGCAGCTCCGAGGCCACCAAAGCAAAGCCAGTGCCTCCAATTTCTCAGCCTGGGCCCCGAAGGAGCCTGAAAACAGAGTTGTTGTCTGCAGCCCCCAGGCCTCCACCTGGGCAAACGTCAGTCACTCCCCAACCCCCGATTTCTTCCTACCTGGTGTCTCCCATGGAGCTCTGGCCTCAGCCTGGAGCCAGCTGCCCCAGATCCAAAGGCTGCAGCCGCCTCAGCCACGTGTCTGAGCCACGTTCCTGGTTGGCTGCCTCGTGGCTGGAAATCCACCTTCTCACTGTCAGGTTTGCTTTTGGAGGCCCCTGACAGCTCTGGGGGGCATCTTACCTTGTGGGAGGGGTGCTGACTTCAGGGGGTGCTGTGGGCTTCATTCACCTCTGTCCGGGGTCCTTAACCAAGAGTTCCACAGGTACAAGTCAGAAGGTCCAGAACCTGGTACCGGGTAATCTCCTGTATTTTATTTTATGTATTTCCACATTTTGCACAGCCCCTCCAGCTGTAAGACCCGGCCCTGCTGTTTAGCAGCTGTGGACCTGGATAATGTCCCCTAACCTTCCAAGCTTCAGCTACCTCATCTGTAAAATGGGGCTGGTGAGACCTGGCTGTGAGGAGTTGCTGTGAGGATTAATGCACAGTGTAAGGGCTGTGATCAAGGAGCCTGGGGCAAGGGGGAGGGGGCACAGAAGAAGGATGATCTGACCTAGCCTGGGCATCCTGGAGGGCTTCTTGAGGGAGGGAGCAGGGAGTTGAGTTTTGAAGGCTGTCCAGTTACCACTGCTGTGTAATTAAAAAAACACCCCAACTTAGTGGCAGAAAAGAATCATTTCATTGTGTTCACAGATCCATGGGCCATCTCCGCTCCGCAGTGTCTGGGACCTCACCTGGGGATACGTGAAGGCTGGGCTCTATGGCTGGGATCGGGATCATCTGGAGGTGTCTTCACTCACATGCCTGGCAGTCGGTGCTGGCTGTCGGCTGGGACCTTGCTGTCCTGTCGGCTGGAACACTGACCCAGGACCTCTCTGTGGTCTCTCTACATGGGCTAGTTGGGCTTCCCCATAGCATGGCAGCTGGGTCCCAAGAGAGAGTCACCCAAGAGAACCAAGAGGGAGCTTTATCACCTTTGTCAACCTAGCCCCAGAAGTCACGTAGCGTCACCTCTGCCGTGGTCATACACTCTCCCAGATTCAAGGGCATGGAACATAGACTCCACCTCTTGATGAAAGAACTGTCATTATAAGATCATGTGAAATGGGAGATATCGTTGCTGCCATTTTGGGGGGGAATAGAATCTGTCACAAAGGCCAGAGCAAACAGGAAGTGTATCCTCTAGACTAAGGGGAAGGGAACATGTTTCCAGGAACATGTTTCCTGGGTCAACTGGGACTGTCGTGCAGGTTGTGCACTGCACAAAGGCGCCCAACTGAGAGGGCAAGTGGGAGCTGAAATCCATGCGGTCCTCCATTCAATGAGCTCTGTGTTCATGCACGAAGCTGCATCTGCTCAGGGGAAGGGCAGACTTTTCCTTTTCCAAGGGCATTGTCCACTGGCTAAGGTGAGCACCCACCGGGTTGTGTGCACCAGAGGGGTACACTTTCTTAATACCCATAAGATAACCATATGGACCGGCCGGGGTCCTGGGGAAGGTGAGCAGGAGAACGAGAGGCTGGAACAGGAGGTGAGGGGAGACCCAGGCTGAGACCAGGGGCTGTGCTCCTCTGCCATCATCCCCCGACCCTTCCCCAAACACACACACCCAGAAAGTCATTTTCCATCTTATTTTGTCATCCTCTGGCCAGGATTCTAGTTTTGTTGTGGTCCCAAATCCGGTGCACCTCAAGTTCACGGAGGAGGTCCGGATGTCACCAATGGGTCAACATGAACATGGAGCAAACCTTCAACTCAGAAGAGAAGCAGGAGGCAGGACTTGGGCCAGACTCCAGGCTTCAGTGAGGACGCAGCCTCTCCTGGAGAAGAGAAGGAAAGAATCAGGACATAGATGTCCCTCCTTAGAAGGTTTGGAAGAGCATCCTTCAGGGGCCGAGGTGCTGAAGCAGGAGGCAAGGACTCCAAGTTGGATACAGCAAATGCCCCTTTGCTTAGCGTTTAATCTCTTTTTTTCCAATTTCCCTTTATGGAGATGGGGCTATTTTGAAGAATGCTCAGCGCTATAAAAATAAAGCCAGAATTGCATATCTGGGCTTCCGGAGAGCCCGCGGTAGGAAATGTGGAAGGCGAAAGCTATTTATACAGTGAGGGAGCGTTTCAGCCAGAAACTTACAAGCGGTGTTTAGAATTAATTCAGCGCCTTGTCTGCTCCAAGGACATATGCTATGTGTCTAGAATGATGACACCTCCAACACCCCATGTGTCTGTTTGATGTGGCCGCGAAGGATCGTGGAGCTTCCTGGCACACAGGCTCCGTGTGTCGGCGATGATCACACCTCCCCACGCCCAGGTGTCTAGAATCCTAGAGTCTTCGGAAACTAGTGGACGTATGGCGTGTGTCTCAGGTTTTGGCCAGACAGAGAACATAAACGGTGTGTGCAGTCCAGGGTCAGGCAGGGGGTGACCTGCGCATCTTTGCTATCTCAACTTCACGTGATGTGGCGGGTTCCCAGCTCAGAGGGGGCGTCCCCAGGGTTTGCATCTGAACGTACTGGAGCCCACAGTGGGGCTGCTGGAATCAGACCGGGGAATGGGCACCCAGCAGTTCGGTAATTGGCAGTTCTCGGCAGTTTTCACCTTCGAAACGCTAAAAAGGTAACTGGTACATCTGGTGACACAGACCTAGAGTATCTGAATTAGCCAGAGACTCAGCCACTGCCCACAGGTGGAAGCAGGGAGACAGATTCATGGAAACAGATGTGGGGTCACAGGCCAGACCTCGAACACTGCTCAGGAAAGAATTGGGAAAAGCAGTGATTGTCACCAACCAGGTGTGGACTCACTGTCCCCATGGTGCCCAGACACACTCAGGAGCCCCAAGACCTGTCCCTACTTTCCCCGTAAGAGCCAGAAACAAACTCACTTATGCCCTCAAAGAGAAATATTTATTAAGCACCCATGCAGGAGTCATTCATACAAAAGAGACAGGAGATCCAAACTCCTGTCTTCACGGAGCTGACATTCTTACGGGGTGATGGGCATTATTAGTGACGTATTCGTCGGCTCCGGCTGCCATAACAAGAGACCACAGACTAGCGGCTTAAACAACAAACATTTATTTCTCACGGTTCTCAAGGCTTGGAGTGCAGGATCAAGGTGGCATCAGGGTTGGTTTCTGATGAAGCCTCTCTTCCTGGCTTGCAGACGGCTACCTTCTTGCTGTGTCCTCTGGGTGCCCTTTCCTCTGGGCAAGGAAAGAGAGAGAGATTTGGCATCTCTTCCTCTTCTTATAAGGCCACCAGTCCTATTGGATCAGGGCCCCACCCTTACGACCTCATTTAACCTTAATTACCCCCTGAAAGGCCCTATCTCCAGATACAGTCACATTGGGGGTTGGGGCTTCAACGTAAATTTTAGGGGGGACACAACCTAGTCCATAACAGGGGAAGAGAAACACACAAAAGAGTAAGTCCATTACATCAAATATTAGAAGGAAACTGCCATGAAGAAAAAGGAAGCAGGGGAGGGGAGCAGGGAGGGCAGGGTGGGTTTGCAAATTTAATGAAAGTGGTCATATGGGCCTGGCTGAGAAGCGACACCTAAATGGAACAAGCCACTCAGCCTTGCAGAGACCAGGAGCGCAGGTGCAGAGCACAGGTGCATGTCAAGGAGTGGCAGGGAGGCCAGTTGGCAGGAGAGGTGGACACACGGGCAAGTCAAGTTCAGAGAAGACAGATGAGGTCAGACCAACTATGGGGCACAGGTCGTGTGTGCCTGCAGAGCATGGGAGGACTTGGCTTTCAGTCCTGGCGACGAGGAACCTTTGGGGGAGGGGGTTCAGAGCAAAGCAGCAACATGACCTGACCTCCTTGGTGTCTGCCGTGTGGAGAATATTCTGTAACAGGGTAAAGCAACATTTAAAAAAAAAAAATCGAACTCAAAGAGTTCTTGCTGGAAAATCAGTCTTTGATTTTCCAATTTCATTTTGGACCCCGTAGAGAAAGCACAAAGTCATAGTCAGGGGACCCGGGTAGAAGCCCTCACTCTGTGATGTGGACACGCCACTTAAATTGCTCTGCCTCAGTTTCCCCATCTGTCAAATGGGGACAGTCTGGCAGCCCTCCCCACCTCACTAGTAACTGGCATGAGCTGAGATTACAGAAATGCAGACATGCAAAGCTGTGAAAGTAAAGATGCTCTTCAGCTTTTGGTGGGGGTGGGGCGGGGGGGGCAGGAGTGAAACCAACACTCCTTGCCCTTATGTTTCCTTGCTCGAGCCAAGACAGGGTGTGGTGTCAGAGCATCTGAATTAACCCCACATGAGGCTGTGTCTGGAACATGAGTTGAGCTGCAAGGAGAGTTGTCAAGCTAAACAGGGAAGGTCTCACAAGTAGGATGGCTTGCGTGGTGTTCTCTCTGTGGACTGTCCCCCTAAAGCACCCTAAACCCTCGCCCCAGCCCCTGCGGCTAGCAACTTGCAAGAAATAGCTTTTTCTTTTTCACTTAACAATCACCAAATTCATCTTCAAATTGTGCAAATTGAAAATCAGCTCATGAACCAAGAATAATATTACCAACCAGAGAGTGCAAGAACTTAAAAACAAAAAAGTCAGTTTAAAAAAATTAGGTACTACTCACAGAAAGGAAAGATTTCATCAGTACAAGGCAGGGGGGCGCGGTTCAGGGAGAGGTCAGTCATCACCCTTCCTGATACCCATTCCTCCTCCCCAGAGGCAGAGGCTGTTACCAATGCTCACGTGTCCTTCCAGAAGAGAGAGCCATACCTGTAACTCTGCCTTGAAATGCTTTTTATATGCACATGCATATATGTAATCCCTTTAATTCCAAAACCAACAGTGAATCATACTTCCTTTGGCACCTTGATTTTTTTTCATGTAACAATACGACTTGGATACTGTTCCAATTCGGCAGTTAAAGAACTTCCTCATTCATGGGCTTCCCTGATGGCGCAGTGGTTAAGAATCCACCTGCCAACGCAGGGGACATGGGTTCAAGCCCTGGTCCAGGAAGATCTCACATGCTGCAGAGCAACTAAGGCCATGTGCCACAACTACTGAGCCTGCGCTCTAGAGCCCGCAAGCCACAACTGCTGAAGCCTGCATGCCACAACTACTGAAGCCCACGCACCTAGAGCCCATGCTCCACAACAAGAGAAGCCACCGCAATGAGAAGTCCACGCACCGCAATGAAGAGTAGCCCCCACTCGCCGCAACTAGAGAAAGCCCGCACGCAGCAACGAAGACCCAGTGCAGCCAAAAATGAATAAATAAATTAATTAATTTATTAAAAAAAAAAAAGAACTTCCTCATTCTTTTTCGTTTTGTTTTGCACATTCTTTTTCATAGAGTGAAAGTACCATAATTTAGTCAAGCAGACTCCTATTGACTTGGGTTGTTTTCCATTTTTGGCTAATTTCTACAATGTTGGAAAGAATATGCTGTACAAATGCTCTGGTACCTATGTGAATACATCTGTGGGATAAATTCCTAGGAGAGGAAAAGCTGGGTCAGGAAGTAAGGGCTTTAGGCATTTGGATAGGTCTCCCCAAATCGCCTTCCCAAGAGCTTGTGTCTATGCCACGACTCCCAGGGTATGAGAGCCATCATTCCCCAGATGGAAGTTGTATCAGTTCCCTGGGGCTGCTGAAAAAAATGACTGTAAGCTGTGGCTTAAAACCATAGAGGTGCATTCTCTCACAGTCCTGGGGGCCAGAAGTCCAGATTCAAGGTGTCTGCAGGACTGGTTCCTTCTGGAAGCCCAGGGAGAATTGCTCCATATCTCTTTCCTAGTTTCTGGTGGCTGCTGGCGTTTCTAACATGCTGTAGCTTGTAGATGCATCGCCCCAATCTCTGCTTCTGTCTTCACAAGACCTCTCTCTCCTACGGGTCACGTGTCCAAATTTCCCTTGTCTTCTACGAACACCAGCTGATGGATTAAAGCCCACTCTAATCCAGTATGACCATGTCATAAACTGATTACATCTGCAAAGACCCTATTTCCAAATAAGGTCTCATCCACAGGTACCAGGGGTGAAGACTTCAACGTACCTTTTGGGAGGACAATCTGCAACAGAATTACGATGGAATGTTTCCATCTTGGACACTGTGAGAGACTCCCGGCAATTTTTACAGCAAAGAGTCAAGTCAGTGGTGGAAATCCCAACAAGTCAGCGGCTCCGCCTAACCCTACTGGCTGCCTTTTCAGCGCCATTGACACCTGAAGTCCTCTGTCTGCCTTTAGCAGAGGCGTCCCGAAGCTCGCTCATGGGTGGGGTGGGGTAGAGAGGTGGGAGGGGTGGGGGGATGGGGAGTGCTGTCCTACGATGTTCCCACACATCTCCCAAACCTGGGACCGCTTGGGGAGTTTCGCCAATACTGATGCCTGGTCCAGTGGAGTCACATTTAATTGGAGCTTAAATTCTAAAGTTCTGCAAAGTAAAAATGACATGTAGTCAAAGTTATGCTTGGAAAGGCCCCTTAGATGTTCAAAAGCCACTACCCAACTTTTGCTTGGCTTTGCGTTTGGCAATGCAGAATGGTCCACGGAGGCCAAGGTCTAGCTGGGAGCCCCTCTTGTGTCACCCCCTTATGCGTGACGGGGTGATGGGATGCTTCTTCTCTGTCCTCAGGGAAGGATGCTCCCGTCCAGGGAAGGCCTTGAATGAACTCTGCCTCCGGAGAGGAAGTGCACTATTCAGTCTCCCTCTTCCCTTCGGCTGAGCTTTGAAGGGAAAAAATCTGAAAGCGCTTAGTGCCTGGAGCACAGGCTCAGCCAACAGGGAATCCCCACCTGCAGTCTGTCAGCAAGATGAATGTTCCGGAAGAGGACTGGTGACCCCCAGGGGCACAGAGGGTGCCTCTGACCCTCTCGGCAGTCCTGCTAGCCCTCTTTCCATTTTCTCTGGGGCCAGCGCCCTGGTGATTAGCCTGGGTCCCTCAGCCTTGCCGGCACCTTCACGTCGAGGGAAAGTGAGGGCCAGGGTTGTGGGAATCCTGCCCCATCCCACCCTGCTTGCTAGTCCAGGAAGATGGCTGTGACTTGGGGAGTATAAAGGCAGGAAAAATGAGAGCCTCCCCGGGGCTCTGACAGAGATGCAGAGAACCCCGCGTCCAATCGAAGAAATAGGTAATGGACTGAGGGAATTTGCTTTGGGAAAATCCCCCGTCCTCTCCATCCGATTATCCTGTCTCCTAACGAGGATCCTAAGTGTTTGACTCCATTTAAATGATATTTAAAGACGCGCCTTTGTGATGGAGGAGCGGGGTGGGCTCCCCAGTGCACGTCAGCTTACATGGAGCAAATGCAAGCGTTGTGCACATTTCTTGATTTATTGACTTACTTCTCCCAGGCAGTCTCCCACCCGGAACGGCACGGGGCTGGAAGCCGTGTGAAAATCTTCCAAACGCTGCTCAGAAAACAGGGGGTCACCCCCCAAACACGTTGCCTGCTCCAGAGAGACGACCAGAGAGAAAAGTCCTCCCACCGCAGAATGTATTGCTGCGGGTTCAAGGTTCCTCCCAAACACCAAACGCGATCAAGGCTCACAACCAGTGCCTGATAAATGTACCAAGGTGAGGAATTCGATTTGCCAGAGTTTCCCATCAGGGAAGTTGTTTATTGATTTTCTTAAGGTTTTTTTTTTTTAAAAGAAGGCTATTACTGCTTACAATTTTATTTCCTTTAATATTTCAAGAGAAACGTGATCCAATATTGGAATTATTTGTAATTAGTGTTATTTGATGGCTTGTTTCTGCCAACATGACCCTATACTGAACAGAGCCTTGTGGGGCGGGTTACTTGAGTTACATTTTGCGGGTCACATCGGGATTCTGGTAAAAATGTGTCGTACGCAGTGTGGACCTGGGCAAAGAGAGTGTTTTCACCTCCTGGCTTCTGGACTTGTGAGGTCTGGAATTAAAGGCCCATCTGATTCGAGCCATTCTGGTTCTTGGAATACAACTGCAAATTCAGAGAGGCATTACAGAGAGGACCCTAAAAAAGAAACCATGCTTTCTGGGAAAATGCACATTGGGGGCAAGATATTTCACGTGGAGAGTCTGAGAGTAATAGGTGAGCTCACTGAAATTGCAGAAGCTTTAAAAACCTCTTCTGGGAAACTCTGAAGGTTTAAATTTGAAATTGGATTCGCATCCTCCGCCTCCTAATGTCCAAAGACACTGAGAGTTTTTTGGTTTTGTTTTTAAAATCAGAGTCCTTTTCAGACACTGAGGAAAGTTCACCATCAGATTAGCTAAAAATTGCTGTTCAAATTTTAAAATAGTTTAAAAATTGTCTTCCAGGCATCTCTTCCTTCGACCAGTTATAAACTTATGGAATTCCAAATGTTTGAGTGAATAAAGGAATGAGGAATTGTCTTCTCATTCCACAGGACCTGACACTAGAAGGTTCATAGTAAATATCTGCAGACCCCCTGAACCGCTGGCTGGTGGCGGCCCAGTGCAGAACCGGCCAGATGGAGGAAATCACTGAGTCCTGTCCTCAGAGAATTGGCAATCCGGTGACTGGAAAAAGAAAGAGAGGGTGAGGAAAGAAGGGACGGAGCTGACCAGGCAGGTCCACGCTCTGCTGGGGAGCCCTCAAGTCCTATTTCATACCTGCCTCTCTGCCACTCACCCACCACCGGCCCCTCACTGTATCCCTGCCCCTCACCGTGGGACGCTGAAGTTCCTGGCATCAAAGCGGGGGAGAATATTTCCCCACATCCTGTCCATGGGTTCACCCGTGGGACCTGCTTTGCCCAATAGAACGAGGAGTGTATGAGGCTTCCTTCCCAGCCAGCTCCCAGCCTGGGGCTCGAGTGTTTGCACGTTTGCGTTTGTCCTTTTATCCTTCTGCCAGCGTCATGAGAGGACGGGCCTGGCTAGCCTGCTGTCTCCAGAGGAGAATGAGAGACCTGTGGATTAGAGCCAACCTGACCAAGCCCAGTCTGGGTCATCCAATCCTCGGCTGACCCTCAGCCCCGTGAGCATGAATAATGATGGTTTTACGCCACTGAGCTTGGGGGCGTTTTTGTTATGCCACGATTTTATATCAACAGCTAATTGACCCACTCGCTTCCGTGAACTGCTCGGTTCTCCCCATTCCGCACATTTTAGCCCGTCTGCAGCTTCACGCCTCCCACACCAGTTGCTGCCCTGCATCTTGTGTGCTAATATCGACTCCCTAAGACCCTTTGGCACCACCATTGATTTTCCAGTCTACCAGTTTCCCGTGTATTGATGTTTCCATGTTTGAATCTTTCTCAGGTCTGCAGCACCTTTGGCACGTGGAGCTGGCTGGTCCTGCCCTGGTCCCCTCCTCCCCTGCACTTGGTTTCCATTCCTGCCCTTCCCTCTTGCTCTCTCCATCTCTCCCGGCCTCCTAGCACTGGGCAGGTGCTCACCTTCTCCCTGGAATCTCTGCTGCCCTCTTTGCAGGAAGGCGTTTAGAAACACTCTGTGCAGGCCTTATTCATACACGAGATATTGTCGCCGCTGATGGGGTAGGTAAGCCCCACAGCGGGCTCGGTGACCTCCGGTGCCAGATCTCCTGGCAGAAGAAGCCGGGCTCTTGTGGAACAGACGCAGCCTTGTCTGGCAGCAGGCAATCTCTGCCAACAGCAAATTCCGTCGGCTGCAACTGTTATTTGACAGCATTTGTTAACATATTAATGACGGGAAAAGGCTTTTGGCAGAAAGAACTCCTCCCTGGGTCCTCCTCTCTGAAAGGAAGGAATGGGGCTGTGTGGGGAGGTGAAGCAGACTCAACAGAACCAACGCCCCCTGGAAAGATCCTGGATTTCGCCAATGTTGTTTCAGAGTGTGAGGTCTCAGAGGCAGACACACATCTGTCTGTTGAACCCCAAAGTCACACAATTTGGGTGCAAGGAACAGGGGCTCACACAGGGTAACTCAAGGAAAAGGAATGACTCCAACAGGACCCTCACAGCAAAGACGGCCACTCAATTAAGATGACTCAAGGCAGGCTTAAGGAAAGAGATGAGAAGTCTCCTGGGAAACCACAGGGGAAATGAAGCGTCCCAGGGCTAGTAACACTGGAGTTGCCGCCACGTCCAGGCCCAAAGGGGCAGAGAGGAGCTGACGACAGGGACCAAGGGGGCGACAGTCACCTACAGAGCCACCTCGAGGTGACTTATAACTTCAGTTGAGGAGCCCAACGGGCCCAAGGCAACCACACAGAAGGGAGCTGGGGAGATTGACACACCAGCCTTACCCTCTTCTGTCCCTCGGAACTCCCAACGGGAAGCCAAGGACAGGTTAGTCCGTTGACATCATCTGCACGGATCAGCCTCCTGGGCTGAGAGTGATGGGAACAAGAGTGGAGAGTGGATCTGGGTACTTGTAGCTCTTCTGCAAACCCCAGGACCGCTCTTCAGGGCTGGGCTCCACAAAGTATGAGAAGGATTTCTCCACAAAGTATGGAGAAGTGTATGGTGTTTCCTAAAACATCTAAAAAACAGAGCTACAGAGCATACGGCACTTTCACTCATGGGCGTATATCTTGGGAAAACCAAAAATCAACAGGACACAGGCACCCCAAAGTTTAGCACTGCTCTGTTTACAATAACCTCGACTTGGTTACACCTTAAATATCCCAGGAAAGAGAAAAATGGATAAAGAAGTTGTGGTACTTATGTACGATGGAATCCTTAATCCTTTGTACTTATGTACAAAGGATCCTGAGAAGGATTCAAAGGCACTTGAAACATGCAGACATGGAAATGACAGTCATGAAAGGGGAAGATTTTATACTCACATATCCCCAGAAAGAGGAGGCTTATGCCAGGCAGGGCCACACGGGGAAGCACCAGGTGGGCCAGGAGGCAGAGGGAGGGGCAGTGTGGACCAGAGACTTCACTGCAGTTTCCGTGGAAGGAGTGGACAAGGCAGGTGGGCAGGCTGAGGGCTGGCTGGTCTGGATCATTCCAGCAGGCTCCGGGCCACAAGGCCCATCCCTGGTTGTCTGGTACCTGCCCTGGGTGATGAGGGCAGGGGGACAGGGGACCAGAGGTGGGGAGCCCCATGGAGGAGGGGGTGGGGTGTGGGCTCTGGGCTGGCTGGTTTGCATTGGAAGGTTGTGCTCATGAGTGAGTTGTTTGTTATCTTTAGGAATTAGCCAGCCCTGGAGGGACAGTCCCTATGGAGTCAGCAAGACCCCAAGATGTCAAAGCATCAGAACAGAAAATAAAAGAAATGATTAATATAAATGGTGAGACCAGAGAAGAAGAATAGAGGTTCAGAAGGGGAGGAGGTAGTGACAGCGACTTTTTAGGAGAACCTCCAGTGTATAAAGACCTGTGCTAAACGCAGAAGAATTCCAGGAAGCACTGGGTACCTGCCACCATCACGCGTATGATGCGGACACGGGGACGTCAGCTCAGAGCGGGTGGAACGTGAGCCCCCATGCGTGCAGGCATTGTCCGCTCCAGGGAGGACGCCTGTGGTCCTATAGCTATTCAGTGCCGGGAGTGGGCACCGGGGGTCCACTTCCAGAGCCAGTTCTCAAAGCGGCTGAGCACACACCCCGCCGTTCCCTCTGCCAGAGGAGGCCAGGGAGACATATCCGCTGGCTTTTCAGTACACGATGTTTTCTGCTGAACGGCCACTACAAGGCCATTCGGGGAATCGGTGGAGTCTGCATGGGAGGTGGGAAAGCGGGCATAAAGGGTGCCCTGGGGGACATCGGGGTGGGCGGGACGGGGTAGCACCTCCTGGAGGAAGATCTTTCTAGGAGGCGGGCTCTCGTTGCTGGCTTCTTTGCATTAAAAATAATATTCCACATTAAAATATGGGAGCCTCCAGAGAGGGAACATCAAACATTTTCAAACAAGGCAATTAGTTTTCCTGTTCAACCCCCATCCCCAAACTACGAGAGGTGTCTTTTAGCGAACTTGGAACATTAACGTGGCTGGAAGTCAATCAGTCCCTCGGTGAAAATAACAGAGCAGCACACCGAAAGGAAAATGGAAAAAAGTCATAAGGGCACGAGAAAATGCACCGGTTTCCAGAGTGTCCTTTGGAAAACAGCATCAGGTGCTTCCAGTGGTTTCCACGTTAACGGGCCCAACGAGGCTGCCTGTCTCTCCTCTCCAGGACGCCCTCTCCCCAGCACTCCTGGGGGCGGCCCCTTTGACACAGATGAGAGCCAGCCCTGCTCCCAACAGCCCTCCTTGGCAGGGGGACGAGCGGGGGTCTCTGCATCAGGGAAGGGTGGCCGGGGACGTTTCAGGCCGCAGCCTCCTGCAACTCAAATGCAGCATCGTAGGAAACGCTCAAAGCCCAGGACAGTTGCAAACGCCTTTCTTCATTATGATTTTTTTTTTCCTTGAGCTTGCTAATTAAACCATTAAAATTTTATCTTCACTTAACTATGGATAAGAACCCTTTGAAACATTTAATTAGTAGGCTGCAGGAGGTACACAGGAGTCCGGACTGTTAGGAAGGCAAGGTGGATGGGGTGAGGGAAGGAAGAGGGACGCGGGGAAAGCGACAGATAGAGAGGGGACCGTTCATTTACAAAGGCATCTGCAAGCCTCTCCTGCCCTGGTAAGAGGCAGAAAAGGAGCCAGATCCACGTGCCCGGTCCTGTCCCTCTGCCTTTTCTTAGGAGCTCTGGCGGGCAGCCAGATTCTCGCCCAGAGAGACATCCCTGTGTGTGTGCATGCCTGTGTGTGTGTGTGTGTGTGTGTGTGTGCACATGTAGAGACAGACAGACAGACGGAGGCAGAGAGAGGGGCGGAGACAGAGTGAGAACAAGATGGAGCGAGAGGTCCAGGGCTCTTGGCTCAACAGCCTAAACTGCGTTTGGAAGTTTACGTACGTTTACATTCAGGGTCTCTGAGTTGCCTGCCCTTCCCTCACTCCCAGCCAGCAAAATAAAATATCACGAAATAAAATGGAAGTAGTGCAACTCCAAGGTCAAGCTCATATTCAGCAGGTTGGGAAAAAGGCCCCTGGGTCCCCAGGGAACAGACGCTGCCAGTTCTGAGCCCTCCCCGCTGGCCAGCAGCTTGCCAAGTGTCTTCCAGAGTCTCACACGATCCCACCACAACCCCGGAGTCGCTATCATCACCTCCTTAGCCGTGACGGATCCAGTCCTCTGGCCGCCGTCACAAGGTACCGCAGTCTCGGTGGCTTAGAACAACGCTGATGTCCTCACAGCTCTGGAGACCAGAAAGCCGAAGTCCAGGGGTCTGCAGGGCCCTGCTCGCCCCGAAACCTGCAGAGAACCCCTTCCTTGCCTCTTCCGGCTTCAGGAAGCCCCAGATGTCCTTTGGTTTGTGGTGGCCTCAGGCCAATCTTCACACTGTGTCCCCCACATCCGTCTTCACATCCTCTTCCCTCTTTGTGTGTCTCTGAGTCCAGATTTCCCCTCTTATAAGGACACCCGTCCTACTGGATCAGGGCCCGCCCCGATGACCTCATCTCGACTTGATGACCTCTGCGAAGACCTCACCTCCCAGTAAGGTCACAGTCACAGGGACCAGGATGAGGACCTCAGCATCTCTTGCTGGGGACACGAGTTGAATCATCACCAGGCCTGGGAGAGATTTGGAAGCTTATGCAAGGTCACACAGCTGCTAAGTGTGACAGCTGGATTTACAACCCAGACCCGACCTCAGCGCCAGGTGGCTAACTGCAGTGCTGTTTGGGGAGATTCTAGGTCTTACATGTGGGGGCTTCTGACTCCAGGAGTGTCCCAGTCCTGGGGCCAGCCGGGGCGGGGCAGGCGGGGCAGGCCACGCATAGCCGGAGCCTACAGCAAGCCTCAGCGCTTCTCTCCTGGAGGCTGCCGTCTCCGTGTGTCACTGGTGTTTTGTGGGATTTCAGGGCTCACTGCACGTTTGAACAAATCTCCAGGGGCAGGTTTTCAGGGCGATTCTTCCTGGTACAGCAGCCCCTCCCTCCAGATCCCCCAGCTGCCCTGCTCACCCCTGGCCCCGCGGCAGCCAGCAGAACAAAGTGAGGCCAAAGGGATTCTCCCCCGGCCGTGTCCTGAGGACGTCGGGATCAGAGGCTTTCTCAGACCCTCCCGGTGTCCTGAGGCCGGGAGCGCCAGCCCAGGCACCCTGGCATCACTCAGGGTTTGTCCAGAAGAGGGGGCCTGACGTGCCTTCTTGGGGCCCCCATGGTCAGTCCCTACCCTCCCAGGGCTTTCTCTGTCACCCCAGCCCATCCTGCGCAGGGTGGAGCTCCCGGTGCCAACCAGAGAGAGGAGGCTGGAGAAGGCAGAGGGAGGGGTGGTCTCGGAGAGCCAGGAACCCACCCATGTGTCCTGCCCACTCAGGTCACGTGGGTTCTCTCTTCGGGTGGTTCTGCGCTCATTCCTGTCGCAAATAAACGAGTCAAGGGGCTGCCTTGCCAAGACGCAGACGAGCCCCAGGCATGCTGGCCCCTCCACCAAGTTCTCTGCAGGAGGGGATTAAAAGAGGGGAAGGATTTCCCATTAAACACGGTAATTATTAAAATCCTTTGAGGCAGCACACAGGAGAGAGTGTGCAAAACATTTAAAGAAACTTCTGGTACCAAACGGCTATTAATACTGTCAAGTTACAGATACGGGGGAAGAAAAGCACACCGATGCCAGCGTTCGGGAAACACAATGATACAGGACGGCATGTAAAGCGGCGGTGACAGCTGTGACCCTGCTCTGTGCCTTAGGAGATAATGAGAGCGTGCAGGTCTTTGATTTCGCTCGCTACCTGGGGAGTTTAACCCTTCACTCTGGGCAGGGGTGGAATATCTGACGGCACCACGGCAGCTTTCCAGCCAGCTCCCCTGCATGTTAGGGGATCAGAATTTCTGCTCTGGGGCAGACAGAGCCGGTGACCAGACCCTGGTCTCAGTGAATTCCAGAGATTTCTTAGAAGAGCCAAGGGAGAGTATGCTGAGAGGTGCAGGAAGGGTAGGGAGACAAACCCTCCATCGTGGTGATCACCTGCCATAGTGAATCCACCATTTCGCTCTGGCCAGGGAGGGACAGGCTGAGAGACAGGACTGGGGGTGCGGCCCACGCAGAGCTGGGCTTGAGCACACAGACCTCCCCCTCCCCACAGAAAATAAGAACTTGCCCTGCTCCCCCTGGGAGTGTGCCTAAGAAAGTTCTGGTTAGATTCTTGGGCTGGGCAGAGACAGGGCAAGTCGTTATTTCTTCCTTGTTAGGAGGGAAAACATTCCACGGAAGGAGATGCAGAAGGGTCTTTGGGAGGTGCATCTGGAACTTTCTACTGCCCCGGGTGCTCCCTGGGGCTTTATTGATGCCCCAGGCAGTGAAGTCCAGTGGGATCTGAGGCGAGCTCCTAATTGCTCCCCAACTACTGACAGCTAAACCCCATCCTCCTTGGTCACCAGCTCCTCTCTCTCCATAAAAAGAGCCATGCGGCTGCCATGGCCAGTGTGGTCTCTCCGCTGACCAGAGCTGTAGCAAGGCTGGACGTGTCCCCACCAGCCCTGTGGATAGTGTCTGGAGGGAGATCCCGCTGTAGTCTTTTCTCCACCAGGCCACTTGGTTCCCTGGGGCCGTTGCCAATGGCGTTCTCAGAGTCTTGAACTTGCTCCTTGGAGGGGTGTTCCAAGGCCCAGCAGAAACCCACGCCCACTGAGTCAGTCATTTTACCCAGGTCTTCAGCCCCCCTGTGGGCACAGCTTGAGAAGCACTTCTCTGAGGTGCTCCAACCTGGACGGCACCCTTGATCTCCCTGCAGGACGGCAGGAGGGAAGAAATCTCCAGGTCTATGGAGTCTGAAGGAACAGTCCAGAAAACAAGGACCCGATCATGGACATGGCCTCTGTATGGATCAAATATGTCTGTATTCCCCCACAAGTCACGTGCGATGGTGTTGGGAGATGGAGCCTCTGGGGAGGGGATGAGGTCGGGAGGGTGGAGCCCCATAATGGGATCCGTGCCCTTTTAAAAGGAACTTCGGAGCGCTCCCTCGCCCCTTCCACCACGTGAGGACACAGAGAGAAGATGAAACAGGACGAGGGCCCTCACCAGACACTGAATCCGCTGGCCTCTTGATCTCAGGCTTCCCAGCCTCCAGAACTATGAGAAGTAAATGTCTGCTCTTTCTAAGCTCCCAGTCCAAGGTATTTTGTTACAGCAGCTTGAACGGACTAAGACAGCCTCCCTTGCACATGGAAAAGAAAGAGCTGCGTTTTGAGCTGGGCTTCTTGCAGGGTGTACCCCACAGCTCTGGGAGGACATGGTGACCCCAGCAGAGAAACCGAGAGCCCTGAGAACACAAGATGAAACCAAACGCTCCCTTGATCACGTACGGATACCACTCCCCCTGCCCCAGCCTGTGACGAGCTTGAGCTCTCGCCCTCTGCTGGGCTCTATGAGAAATGCAACTGGGAGCTGTATTAGGACAACCATCAGACCCCTTAATTATTTCAATAACAAAGACAGGATAATGATAGCCAACATTTCCTGAGGACAGCTCAGTCCTGGGCACTATTCTAGGGTCTTTATATACTCACCTATTGAATTCTCACAACCCCCCGTGAGACTTTTATTATCTCTTAAAGATTGTAATATGTGCATTTGTGGTTCACCGTGCCTATTTCCTTGCAGTAAAACTCAAAACATGGGGCATAGACTTTACCATTTTAACCATTTTGAGGGTACAGTTCAGTGGCATTAATACACGTTGTTGCACAACCATCACCAACATCATCTTCGGAGCTTTGTCATCTTCCCAAGCCGAAACTCTGCACCCATTTAACGCAAACTCACCACCCCCTCCTCCAGCCCCTGGGGATGTATTTTCTGCTTTCTGTGGCCATGACTTTCACTACTCTAGGAACGTCAGGCAGTGGGTTAAGTATTTTTCTTTTTGTAATTAGCCAACTTAAACTAACTGTAGAGCACAGGGAACTATATTCAATATCCTGGGATAAACCCTAATGGAAAAGAATCTGAAAAAAACGTCTCTAGGTGTGTACCTGAGTCACTTTGCTGCACAGCAGAGACTGACACAGCATCGTAAGTCAACTACACTTGAATAAAAAAAAATTTTTTTTAATTAAAAAAAAAAACTAAACTAAAATCCTTTAGTGTTTTACTTCAAGGAAATAGACATGGCGAAGTATAAATGCAGTTTATTGTGATATCTAAAAATAATTTAAAAAGATTAACTTTGTGGGGAATTCCCTGGCGGTCCAGTGGTTAGGACCCCACCCTTTCACTCCCAAGGGCCCGGGTTCCATCCCTGGTCGGAGAACTAATCCTGCAAGCTGCACGGTGTGGCCACAAAAAAACAAAACCAAAACCAAAAACCTTTGTGAAATGAGAAACGTGACCCACAAGCATTCGTACTCTTCTGGAAATAAATGAACCTCAAATGAAAAAGAGGCTGGTGGCAATAACAGCAGCCACCCCAGTTGCTTCAGGAGAGTTCTAGAAGGTGGGACGTGGAGCCGTTCCCGCTGGCACCTGACCCGGGAAGCCCCGTGGCCACCCACTGCCTCTCCGGGTGGCAGGTGGCCTGCTCACGGTGCGTTTCTAAGCCGAGCTGCTCTCCTGTCTGAGCTGTTGTTACAGCCCGCTGGCCACAGCTATGTCTTGGAGCCAAAGGTGGCGGGTTCGGCTTCTGAGGCAGGAAGCCAGGCAGCCGGCTATGGAGATGGGCCCAGTCTCATGGATGCCCACCAGCGACCCCCCGAAATGGCAGCTCCCAAGAAGGAGGTCAGAACTGGACCCGTCCCCTGGGTGATCCCGGCTTCCTGTTGGCAAGGAGGGAAGGAAAGATCCAGAAAGGTCCTCGCGCAGAAGCCCCAAACCCTTGCGGGAGGCTCCCCCCATCCCTCCAACATTATTTCCAAGTCCTCTCCCTGCAGGGGATCCGACAGAATTCCTTTGCCCACAGGGTGAGTTTAATCCCCTCTTGTTAATCAAATCATCTCTAGAAGCTAGCCTAGACCTGAATTAGGTTCTTGGCATCTAGCCAAGCATTTCCAGACCAGCATCTGTGACCACGGCCCTCATTCGGCCCCTTTAAGAGTCCCAATTCTTTCTCGTTTAATGACATCAGGGGGCGGAGCAGCCTGGTGGAATGCAGAGCTTCCTTCCATTTAAAAAATGAAATATCCCCAGCACTGAACTTGACCGAGTATAAACGGCACAGGTTGGTCCCCATGGCGTTACCTACTTCCATTTAACAAGTCCCCTTTCCCCTCAGAACCAGCCTCATCTCGAAAGAAGAATCATAGCCTGCTTCTTCTTTTTTTTTTTAACATCTTTATTGGAGTATCATTCCTTTACAATGTTGTGTTAGTTTCTGCTGTATAACAAAGTGAATCAGCTATATGTATACATATATTTCCATATCCCCTCCCTCTTTCGTCTCCCTCCCTCCCTACCTCCCTACCTCCCTCCCTATCCCACCCCTCTAGGTGGTCACAAAGCACTGAGTTGATCTCCCTGTGCTATGCGGCTGCTTCCCACTAGCAAATGTAAAATAGATAGCTAGTGGGAAGCAACCTGCTTCTTTTTTTTTTTTAACGTTTTTATTGGAGTATAATTGCTTTACAATGGTGTGTTAGTTTCTGCTTTATAACAAAGTGAATCAGTTATACATATACATATATCCCCATATCTCTTCCCTCTTGCATCTCCCTCCCTCCCACCCTCCCTATCCCACCCTTCTAGCTGGTCACAAAGCACCGAGCTGATCTCCCTGTGCTATGTGACTGCTTCCCACTAGCTATCTATTTTACATTTGGTAGTGTATATATGTCCATATATACACTACCACTCTCTCACTTTGTCCCAGCTTACCCTTCCCCCTCCCCATGTCCTCAAGTCCATTCTCTAGTAAGTCTGCGTCTTTATTCCCGTCTTGCCCCTAGGTTCTTCATGACCTTTTTTTTTTTTTAGATTCCATATATATGTGTTAGCATACAGTATTTGTTTTTCTCTTTCTGACTTACTTCTCTCTGTATGACAGACTCTAGGTCCATCCACCTCATTACAAATAACTCAATTTCATTCCTTTTTATGGCTGAGTAATATTCCATTGTATATATGTGCCACATCTTCTTTATCCATTCATCTGTCAATGGACACTTAGGTTGCTTCCATGGAAATACAAAAGACCCCGAATAGCCAAAGCAATCTTGAGAAAGAAAAATGGAGCTGGAGGAATCAGGCTCCTGCACTTCAGACTATACTACAAAGCTACAGTAATCAAGACAATATGGTACTGGCACAAAAACAGAAATATAGATCAATGGAACAGGATAGAAAGCCCAGAGATAAACCCATGCACATATGGTCACCTTATCTTTGATAAAGGTGGCAAGAATATACAATGGAGAAAAGACAGCCTCTTCAATAAGTGGTGCTGGGAAAACTGGACAGCTACATGTAAAAGAATGAAATTAGAACACTCCCTAACACCATACACAAAAATAAACTCAAAATTTTTTAAAGACCTAAATGTAAGCCCAGACATTATCAAACTCTTAGAGGAAAACATAGGCAGAACACTCTATGACATAAATCACAGCAAGATCCTTCTCGACCCACCTCCTAGAGAAATGGAAATAAAAGCCTGCTTCTTAAGAATACTCCTCAGGCCTGACCATTGACTGGGAGAGTCAGCCTGAGGGGCTTGCTGAGGTTTTACTGTCCTGTTTAGTTTAGGGATGTTTTCACCACTCCCACTTCATCTCCTCCTCCCTCTGACTCTCTTCTTTCTTAAGGGTACCCAATTCAGGACAGGAGGTACAGCCTCTCTGCTCTGCCCCCTCCACCCCCCATCCCCTACACCCTCCTCCAGGCTAAAGAGTGAGGCAAGGGACTTGCTTCCCTTCCCTGATTTAATGAGCAAGACTTCCACCCTAGCCAAGCCAGGCTCAGCTGCGGGGAGCACAGCGGGGTACAGGGGGGTCTGCCGGGGGGAGGGGGGAAACTGCACCATCTGCAGAGCTGAAGTTGGGGACAGCTTGGAGGGCAAGGGGCCCAGATGGTTCCCAGGCTGGCTCCTGGGAGGCTGGCTTTGATGCTGTCCCAGACTTTGGTTCAGAGTCAAAGCAAAGGAATGAATTTGTTAGCTGGAACACAGCCCTGAATTCTCCCCAGGAAATTCTCTGAAAAAGAGATTTAACCTGGGAGGGTTTCAATGAGGTGATGAATCACCCAGCTCCTCTCCAGCCTTTCATATCCAACGTTTCCCTTTTCTACCTTGGGTGAGATAAATGGATGCAAAACATCCTTAGATTCCTGGGCGCTTTGAAGTTTTCAAAGGGCCTTTACTTACCTTGTCTCCTGCGAACTTCTGGGCAACCCTAGGGGCAAATGGGAGAGGCCGGTAACAGGAGTTTAAGGTGAAGGGCCCCACTGTACCAATAGAGAAACAAGACACAAATAAGGTCCAGTGGCTTTCCCAAAGTCCCACAGCCTGGGAAGTGTGGTTAGGACCAGAGTCCGGATCTCCATCTCCAAGGAGTGGTTACCATATTGGACAGAACAGAAAGAACACTTCATGGTCACAAAGTCCTGCTGGACAGTAATAGGACAGGAGAACAGGGCTGGTCAAACCACAGCCCTCAAATCAAATGCAGTCCCTGACTGTTTTCTGTGAACAGTGTTTTGTCAGAACACGGCCACACCCATTCCTTTATTCATGGCCTAGGGCTGCTTTCATGCCCCAAGCATAGCAGAGACCTTATGGCTCACAAATCCTTAAACATCTGGTCCTTTCCCAGAAAACTTTGCCTATCCCTGCGTTAGAAGACACTGAATCTCTAGTTCCACTCAGGGCTGTTCAGTATCATCCAGAGGCCCAGAATGATCTCAAACCACAGAAATCCCTCCTCTCTCTTCTCCCGGTTAGTGGGATCCATTGAACACACCTGCCTGTGTGTGTTTCCAGAAAAGAAGTGTAGTTCTTTTACTAACAGGATGGTTTTTTTCTTCCTTCTGTTCCGTCTTAGCAGCTTTATTCCTGCTCTGTCTCCACCCACCCCCTCGCCTGTTCTAGCTGCTGGAAGACATCACATCTGTCCTAATAGATCAACTTCACAGGACTCTTTGGAGTGAAATAATCCAGAGACCATACAACAATCATGTATTGATCCCTATGCCAAGCACAGACCGACATTATCTTGCAGAATCTTCCTGACAGTTATGTGAGAGAGGGTCTGTTACCAACCCATTTTATAGATGGGTACACTTCAGTCTTTCTGAAGCCAAGACCTATGTTCCAACCACTGTGCATTACTGCCTCCTGGGGGAGTCCTGGATGATAGCAATGAGTACCTTCCAGAGAGACAGACTTTTCATTATGGAAAATGTGAAACATCCACAAAGGTACAGAGAACACTCGCTGAACCCCTGTGACCCCCTCACCCAGTTTTAACAATTTCCAGCTCACGGTTTATCCTGTTCCACACACTCTTCAACCCATTCCCGGTGGGCCCTGAATTCTTTTGAGGCCAGTCCCAGGCATTCTGTCATTTAATCGGTAAATATTTCGGTAGGCATCTTTAAAAAATGTAAACACAATACTATTATCACAGCTAAAAATACTCACAATAATTCCTTAATATCCTCAAAAATCCCGCCAATCATCAAAGTCCTCTAATTGTCTGAGATACTTTTTCTTTTATTGTTTTTAAATGTAAATTAGTATCTAAATAAGGCCCATCCATTGCGATTGGTTGATCTTTCTGCTATGTCTCTTCCAATATATGCCTCTCCTTTTCCATGCAATTATTTAGTTAAATAATTATTTAATTTATTTAATGAAAATGAGTCATCTGTCCTATAGACTTTGCCATAGTCTAGATTTTGATGACTGCATCCCCGTGGTGTCATTTAAGGAGTTCCTCTGTCCTCTGTTTTTTATGTAAATTGGTAGCTGGGTCTAGAGGGTTAATGAGATTCAGGTTTTGATTTGGGGCAAGAATATTTCATTATGTAGTGCCATGCTCTTCCACTGGGGCACAGAATGCTTGGTTTGTGTCTCTTTTGGGGGCGTGGGGGAGTGTTCATGGACTTTAATGGTCATTGCTTAGATCCATTAATTCATTCGAGGCTGCAAAATGGTCATATCTGAATTCTACCTTCCTCTTCATTAATTTGCTGGAATACTTCTGTAGTGAGGACCCTCCTCTCATCCGCCATTTGGCCACCTGGCCTGAGGTATAGTTGCTAAGGAAAGGCAGGATAAATGCTTGATTTTTTTCCCGCTTCATGGGTCAATTTTAAAAATAATGAGTTGGTACACTAACATCCTCCAAAGGTGGTCAGTGGGGGATTTTTTTCTTTAGGAATCATGGATTCATGGATTTAAACATATTCCATGTGTTTTGATCCATTGTGCTAGTTATCCTTAAGGATGCTGAATTGTTGAAGGGGATCCGTTGGACCAACTCCCCCTATGCTTTTGGCAGCTTCTAGCACAAGAGCCATCAGGGTTGACAGGGTTGGGGAAGGATGGGATCCCCTCATCTTGCCGCAGGCTATAGCATCCCACCTGGTCAATCCACGGTCTGTCCATGTGCAGATGCATGGTTCACAGAGCAGCTATAAGCAGAGAATGTTCTAGAACCCAGCCAGGTGGTAGGAAGGGCCAGGCACCATTCATGGTCAAGAGTGAGAAACCTGGACCCAGATGCCCATGGTGAGGGGTGTGCCTTGTTGGGTTATGTTTGATGAAGACACTGATTCTAAGCCTGCAAATGCACACACCACACCTGCACATACACATGCACACACATCACCCTAGCAAATGCACAGAACTACTGCTCATGAGGGAAAATCCTTTCCAGGCTCCGTTTCCACCTGCTGAAAACACAGATGCTCTCATATCTCAGAGTTGGCCAACTCACTTGGTTTGATAAAGGGGCAGATTCTCTTTTTAAAGCACCTCAATGTCTATGTAAGTTTCCTTTTCTTCTCCTCCCATCTCAGAACTCGGGCTGTGCCAATCAGTGACATCCTGGACTTCCCAGTGAATGTCTAGTCTAAGTGGAATTTCTTCTGCCATTTCCAAAGTCTGCAGATCTCCACTGGCATTCTCTTTATTTGCTCAGCCCCCGCTCAGGACAGGATATTGGAGATGAATTATTTATACCCCCAAGAAACCAAAAGAGAGAGAGAAAATAAGAAAGAGCAAGAAAACGGTAATTTCTGTACTGCTGTCTTGCAGGTGTTGCTTTTCTCACTGAAAAATATTTCATTCTCCCTTCATTTCTGAAATTTTCATTTGTGTACTGCCACTGGAGAACAACATTATTGATTTATTTAAAATATTTATACTGAATTACAGCATCAGATAGACACAGGCATTAGCAGGAGCCGTTCAGAACAATATGCCCACAAAGTTTATTTTTGAACAGAAAGTTGAGAAGGCTGTGTCTACAAACATCAAATGACTCATTCTTCGCTAATTACTGACACCTGCAGCAGAATCACTCTCTACTAAAACTCAGCATTTCGGTTAATTTCTGCTCCAATTAGTGTGGTAACAAATGCATCGCCTGCTTGATATAGAAATGCAGAAGCTGCACAACGATTTTGGGAGCTTTCGATTTTCTTCCTAAAATTCTAGCCAAGAAAGCAAGAAAAGGCAACCATAAGGGTGTTATGGCCAGACCCAGGTGGTCGGGGTCCCTCCCCTAAGAGCAGGGTCACTTGGAAACCAGTCAGTTCAATCTCTTAAGCCGGGACAGCGGGGAGTTCAGGGGTCAGGGGCCAGACAATCTTGGGTTCAGGTTGCTGCCCTGCCGTTCATATGCTGTGTGACCTTGGGCAAATCACTTAGCGCCTCTGAGCCTCAGGATGGGGATAAACAGTTGGTCCCATCTCACTGGGATGCTGTTGAGGCAAAGTCCTTGGACTGCGGTAGGTGCTCCATGCACACTCTTCCCCATGGCTACTGCTCAGGATCAGCCCCCCATTTTTCTTGACCCCAAAACTTCCCACCAATGCTGCTCCCCATTTCAGTTCTCCAGACTGGGCTCCTATTCTAGGTCCCAGCACTGCGGGCTCCTGCCTTCCACCGGTCCACGAATGTACTTTCGTCCTAACCTGGCCCCACCCACCAGGTGGAGAGCAGAACAGCCACCCAGGCTTGGTGCCCACCATGCAGTGATAATAAGAGCACTTCCTCTGTCGCAAGGGGCCTCACCAAGCTCCTCATGTGCATTGACTCAGTAAATCTCCACGGCTCCCAAGAGGTAGGTACTATCACTCCCCCATTTTATGGATGAGAAAACCGAGACTTTAGGGAAAAGTAGTCCAAAAACACAGAAACAGACAATTCACAGAGGAGGAAATCAAAATTGTTGATCGAGCTTAGGAAAAGCTGCTCAGACTCACAAGCCGCCAAAGAAAGGCAAATTAAATTGATCATGAGATACCGTTCTTCATCAATTAGATTAACAGGTGATTAAGAGGGCAATAACCTCCAATGCTGGCGGACTGCGGGAAAGCAGGTGTTTACGCACCATGTGAAACAGTTCAATTGCTGCAACCTTTACAGGAATTAACCTTACAACAGCTATTAAAATTTAAAATGCTTGTCCTTTGAACAAGCAACCTCACTTTGGGGAACCTATCCTACACAAGTCAGATCAGCAGTGCGTGAAAGTTGTGTCCAAGACTGTTTGTGGCAGCATTGTTCAAGGCAGGGAGAATGAAGGATTCCGACATTGTAACGGAGAAAAAAGGAAAACAATTCAAGGATGTTAAAGGATTGTTTTTAATGGGGGGAAATGGAAACAAACTAAATTTTCATCAATAGAGAGGAGCTGAATAAATTTTATAATCCTTATTACAGAATATCATGCAACAGTTTAAAGAACAAATTACAGCTCTACATGCTGGATTGCTGAGTGAGAAACAAACCTAAGCTGCTCCTTAAAATGGGTCAGAGAGCAACATTTTAGCTAATAGGAAACTATATTCCATTATTTTAAGTGGTGTAATATCATAATGCATCCCCAGCCCATTCGAAAAGCCCAAGGTCCCCCAAATTACTAAAACTCTCTCCAACAATCATGAAATAATCCACTGAGTATTTATAATATCAGGCATTTAAACCATCAATATAAGGAAGATGTGGCACATATACACAATGGACTATTACTCAGCCATAAAAAGAAACGAAATTGAGTTATTTGTAGTGAGGTGGATGGAGTTAGAGTCTGTCGTACAGAGTGAAGTAAGTCAGAAAGAGAAGAACAAATACCATACGCTAACACATATATTTGGAATCTTAAAAAAAAAAAAAAGGTTCTGATGAACCTAGGGGCAGGACAGGAATAAAGACACAGATGTAGAGAATGGACTTGAGGACACGGGGAGGAGGAAGGGTAAGCTGGGATGAAGTGAGAGAGTAGCATTGACATACATACACTACCAAATGTAAAATAGCTAGTGGGAAGCAGCCACATAGCACAGGGAGATCAGCTTGATGCTTTGTGACCACCTAGAGGGGTGGGATAGGGAGGGAGACGCAAGCGGGAGGGGATATGGGGATATATGTATTCATACAGCTGATTCACTTTGTTATACAGCAGAAACTAACAGACCATTGTAAAGCAATTATACTCCAATAAAGATGTTAAAAAAATAAGTAAAAGGTGAACAGGGGAAAAAAAACCATCAGTAGCCTAATTATTTAACTCCGTGCACTCACTCAAGGGGCCGTGTGTGCACACTCAACCGTACTGTTCTCCTTTATTGCAATGAACGTACCCTGCGATATCAGCAAATGGCAAAATAATATGTTAAAGGTACGCAGTGAATGCAGATAAGATTTAGCAAAATAAAATGAACAAGGGGACGTTTTAATAATGGAGGGTTACTGATGGAAGAGTCGTCTGAGAGGAGGGGGAATGGGGCCGTGACGGGTGCTGTGGGCCACCCAGACGCCCCTTCAGGGAGGAACTTGTCTCTCCAGCCGCCGGCAGTGCTGCGGGCAGATAGCCTTTCGCTGTGAGCCCTTCAGGAACTGTGTCTCCCAAGGCCACGTCCCCCTCTGGGACAGCTGCCGCATGTGGGTCCTTGGCTTGCTGGTCTAACGGGCACAGTCAGACATCTGCTCGCCCCTCAGGGTTGACCAGGGTGAGCAGGCTTAGGATAGGCTGGTCTGGATCATTCCAGCGGGCTCTGGGGCACAGGGTCCGTCCCTGGTTGTCTGGTACCTGCCCTGGGCGATGAGAGCAGGGGGACAGTGGCCCGGAGTGAGGGAGCCCCATGGAGGAGGGGGTGGGGTGTGGGCTCTGGGTTGGTTGGTTTGTATTGGAAAGGTGTGCTCACAGGTGAGTTGTTTACTATCTCTAGGACCCGGCTGCCCTGGGAGGGGGGCAGTCCCAGCGGGGTCAGCCAGGCCCCGGATGTGAAAACCTCAGAACACAGACAATACAAGATAAGTGAATACACCTGTAAGGTGAACGCGCAAAGGTGAGAACAGGGCGTCCTGTGGGCAGGAGCTGCGTAATCGCAGGAAGACAGGTGTACATCCTAATTTCCCCTCCCATTGCTCCACCTACAGCCTCCGAGGAAGGCTCGCGGCCTCTTCTCTGCCCAGGGTAGGGAACCCTGCGCGCTGGTGTCCCAGGGTGACTGGACTACGGTCTCGCTTCTGGTTCACACCTGCTGCCCCTCCCCCAGCACCCAGCTGCGCCCGTGACCTCAGCCTCTGGCCAGGTAGGATTCCCTGATAGACCCGGCTGCACGCAGGACATTCACCGAGGAGGGGGCTCACACTACGGAGGGGAGGAGAGGGGAGGGAGCGGGAGTGGGCACGGGGGAAATCGCCGGGATACGGCCTCATCCGCGGCCGGGGTCGCCGTGCCAGCCGGGCCTCTGCGGCTGCATCCGGAGCCCTGACAGCTGCAGGTCACAGAGAGGTGAGGGCCTTGCAGAGGAGGCATCTTGCTGGGGCAGGGGGCACATGCAGAGGAAGAGCAGGACTCAGAGGGAGGCTGGAGGCTGGAAGGCCAGGGCATGTGCGGGGCTGGGGAGTTAGAGGCGAAGGGCCCTTAGGATCAGCTGGGCCTTGGTGTGCAGGTCCCCTTGGGACGTGCTGGGCAGTTTGAATGATGCCCGCTGGGCAAAGGGAGCTGCTGAAGAGGATTCAGCAGAGCTGGTGCCAGTTTCGGGTGAACCTGACCTGCCGTCCAGGGTGGATTGCGGGGCACCCACGCCTGACTCAGTTTTTGTGACCGAATTGATGGGTGCGGTCTGGAGTCGTTGCAGGCGGGGGCAAGGGGAAGCGGACAAAGTCTGGAGATATCTGGGACGCGGCACGAGGACTTGGCAACTGATGGAAATGCACGCATGTTGGGTGGGCAGTGGGCAGAGGGAGGCCAGCAGGGAGCTCCCTGGTTTCCCTTGCAACTGGGTGAGTGTCGGGTATTTAACTGGAATAGAACTCAAGCACAGCATTGAGCTGGGGAGTAGTTACCAACACGTACGAGAAAGGCATCCTGAACGGAGTCGAGGAGATGTTTGTTCCAAAGCACTGCACTGTAATTTTCTTTTTTTGTGATATCTTTGTCTGGTCTTGGTATCAGGGTGATGCTGGCCTCAGAGAATGAGTTCGGAAGTGTTCCTACCTCTGCAATTTTTGGGAATAGTTTCAGAAGGATAGGTGTTAAATCTTCTCTAAATGTGTAGTAGAATTCACCTGTGAAGCCATCTGGTCCTGGACTTCTGTTTGCTGGGAGCTACAGGCCAATAACGCTGATGAACATAGATGCAAAAATCCTCAACAAAATACTAGCAAACAAATCCAATACATTAAAAGGATCAAACACCACGATCAAGTGGGATTTATCCTAGGGATGCAAGGATTTTTCAATATACGCGAGTCAATCAATGTGATACACCACATTAACAAACTGAAGAATAAAAGACATATGATCATCTCAATAGATACAGAAAAAGCTTTTGATAAAATTCAACATCCATGTATGATAAAAACTCCCCAGAAGGTGGACATAAGAGGAAACATACCTCAACATAA